>NC_140583.1:368182108-368782108 GCF_964204655.1 Triturus cristatus
GGAATCTAAAGAGGGGGAAGGGAAACAAATCCAGGACTGGGGGAACTCTGTGCCCGGGGCTGGGGGAGGGGGCCAACTAGGGGGACGGAGCCGGTGAGGCAGCAGGCAGCAGTGGTGGCTCGCAGATACCCCCGCGGTAGGCGTTCCAGGGGCCCCATACTTTCACCCACGCCCCAGGCTTACCCCTCGCCACATACACCACCTTTTCTCGGAACATGCACCAATCCATGTGTTCTTTCCAGGCCGACACCGCCGGGGGCCGCTGGGAGCCCCACAGTTGAGCGATGTCACGCTTAGCTATCATATATCCCAGAGTCACCCATCGCGTCTGCGGAACCGAATAATCAGTTGGTTCCCACACATTCAGCAAGCATCTCCTCGCTTCAGGCAACAGCGCGACACGCGTAACCAGTCGCAGGACCTCATGCACACCACGCCAGAATCGCTCCACCTTCGGGCATTCCCACAAAATATGCAAAAAAGTCGCCAAAGCACCACACCCACGCTTACACAACCCATCCTCAGCATAGCCCATACGCAGAAGCCTTGGCCCCGTCATGTAGACCCGGTGGAGTATCTTAAGCTGGACGAAGCGAAGGCGAGCCGGTATGGCCACCTCCTTCGGAGAGGCCACAGCGGAAATCCAGTCTTCGTCGTCCAACTCCAGCCCGTCGGCAACCCAAGCCTCACGGAGGCCGGTCAGCAGGCCCAAGCGGTCATTAATCAATTTTTTGTAAATGAGGGAGATCGTGCTGTCCGGAACGTGGCCATCCAGCACTCTATCCTCTAGGGGGGAAGACTCCGGGATGGAGGCGACGTCTGGGAAGACGGAGCCCAGCGCGTGACGGACCTGCAGGTACCGAAAGTATTCACTGCCCTGCAGCTGAAACTCCGTCTGCAGCGTCTCGAATGTTTTAAATCCCCCTCTCGTCCAGAGGTCCCCCACTTTACTGATGCCGATCGTGTCCCACTTCTCGAAGCCCTTCGAGGTCCACAGGGAGCCCAACCGCTGAGGCGCATACAACGGCGACGCCCGGGTCAAACGGTCCTTCCACCCCATAGCTGCATTGGCCGCGTGCCACACCCGCACCATGACACACGTGGGCCCCGTCAAGCGGGGATCGGGCGCGCCAGAGTAGAGCGCTCGATTGTAGTCGCCACCGGGCAGGAGCATCTTGTCCATTTCAAATGCCGGGTTCAAGGCGGGCCCATAGAGGCCGTGATTAATTGCAGCTAGCTGGGAGGCCCAGTAATACCGCTTAATGTCCGGGAGGGCGATCCCCCCCGTCGTACCACGGGAGCGTCAACTTCGCCAGGGCTATACGCGGCCTCCCGTCCCAGAACAGGCGGCGCTGTAGACTCTCCACCTCACGGAAGTAGCGCGCCGGGACTAAGTCCATAGTGTTCTGGAGAGCGTACAGGAAGCGCGGCAACGACATCATCTTAAACAATGCCGCCCGGCCGAGCGGCGAAAGCGGCAGGCGCCGCCAGCGCGCGACGTCCTCCTTCAAGCGCTGAAGGGGGGGGAAGCAAATTCCGCTCGTAGCGGGCCTCCGCGTCCAGCGTGATATAGACACCCAGGTACCGAAACCCCTGCGAGGCAATCTGGATCGGACAGCCCCGCGGGAGGACGGGAGCCTCCCCGGAAAGCACATAGACACATGACTTGGCCCAGTTGATGACGAGGCCTGAGTTACGGCCAAAGGAGCGCAGGACATCAACCAGGACAATCAGTGATTTGCGCGGGGAGGCTAGGTACAAAAGGATATCGTCAGCGTAGAGGGACACGCGGTCCTCATAATCGGGGGTCCAACGGAGACCACGGATGGAAGGGTGCCACCGCAGCCACTCCGCCAGGGGTTCCAAGGCCAGTGCAAACAGGAGCGGCGACAAGGGGCAACCCTGTCGCGTGCCCCGTCCCAGCGCGAATGGGGCCGAGACTCGTCCATTCACTACCACCTGCGCTAATGGGCCCGAATACAACAATTTGACCCAGCTAATGAATCCCGGTCCAAATCCGAATTTCGCCAGCATCGCCCAAATGTATGGCCATTCGAGCGTGTCAAACGCCATGGTGGCGTCCAAGGACGCCAAGATGGCCGGCTCCCGCACAAACGGAACACGCGCGAGCACCCCGTGCAAGCGCCGCAGATTGAGGGCCGTGTTGCGATGGGGAATAAAGCCGGACTGGTCTTGGTGGACCAAATCGCCAACCACACCGACCAGCCGGTTGGCGAGCACCTTGGCAAGGATTTTGGGCTCCGCATTCAAGAGCGAGATAGGCCGATAGGAGGTAACCCGGTCTCGGGGTCTCCCCTCCTTGTGGATCACCACGATTGTAGCCAGACGTTGGTCCGGCGGGAGGGAGCCCCGCGAGTGGGCCGCCAGAAACATCGCGCGGAGGTGGGGTGCCAGTACATCCGGTCGCAGCTTATACAACTCGATAGGGATGCCGTTCGGGCCCATGGCCTTGCCAGATGCGACCGAGCGTATGGCGAGGGCGATTTCGTCCGAGGTAGGAGCAGCATCCAACGACTCCCTGTCCTCCACCGAAAGGGAGGGCAGCGCGATATCTCGAAGCAGGGCATGGGAATCCGCCTCCGAGCAGGGAGAGACCGGGGAATACACCTCGCGGAAATAATCCGCGAAGCAAGAGACAATGTCTTCTGGCTCGGTGACACGTACACCATCCATCCTCTCAATCAGCGGGACCACACGACTCGCTCTCTCCTTTTTATCCAACCACGCAATCAATTTACCAGCCTTATCACCCACATCATACAGTCGCCCCTGTTGCTCTCTACTGAGGCCCCTGGCTGCCTCCGTGACGAGGGCCCTATAGGCCGCTTGCTTAAGGTGTAGAACATGTAGTGCAGCATCCGTCACCCCACTCCCCAGATCACCCTCTAATTCAGTAATTTCGGCCTCCACCCGGGTTACCTCCTCCTGCTCGCGCCTCCGGGCATGGGATATGAAGGAGAGGGCCTCCCCCCTAAGAACTGTCTTGAAGGCCTCCCACAGGGAGATAGCCGAAGGGACAGACCCCACATTCTCCTCAAAATACCGCTGCAAGGATTTAATCAAGTCAGCACGAATGGTGGGGTCGCGAAGGTACCAGGCATTGATTGGAGCTACCCTGCCCTCCCCCCTCGGGAGGACATCAAAGTGCAACAGGAGCGGGGAGTGATCTGAAATACCCCGCGCCAGATGGCGCACCTCTCCCAGCATAGGCCGCAGGGACAAGGATATGATCAAGCCGCGAGAGGCTACCATGGGCACCCGAATGGAAGGTGTATTGCAGCTGCGTGGGATGTTTTAAGCGCCAGCAGTCCACCAATCCCAATGTATCTAAGAGGCCGGACAGCCACGCCTGCGCCCGGGGGAGGTCCCTAGGGGGGTGACGATCCATAGTCCCAGAAACCACCGCATTGAAATCCCCCCCAACCACCAGAAGCCCCCCCGGAAGGTCAAGGAGGAGGCGCCCCAGGTCCGCAAAAGTGGTAGACTGTAACCCCGGTGGGACGTACACTGAAACAAAGACAACCACTTTGCCCTCCATTCTCCCCACCAAGGCAGTGTAGCGTCCCCTCTCATCATGGCGCACCTCGTCTATTTCCAGCGGGAGCGAGTTCTTAACCATGATGCCCACCCCCCGCGAGCCAGACGTGAAGCCCGAGTGGGCCACCAAACGATAGCCACGCCGATTCATGGCACAAAAGGAATTGCCAATAAGGTGTGTCTCCTGCAGAAAGACCACATCTGGCGAAATTAGTTTCAGATACTGCAGGACCACACCTCGCTTAATCCTATCCCCCAGTCCATTAACGTTCCACGACAACAAAGTCAAGTCCCTACCCCCCATCACCTACAGAAGCCATCATTCGTCCCCCCGAGAGCACCTCAAAAACACCAATACAGTAAAGGGTTTACCTTGCGGTAAAAACGAACAACACCCCACCCCAACCCACCCGTCCCAACAGAACTCCCCCCTCCCTGCACCCCTGCATGAGCCCAAACAGCCCCCCCAAAGTGCAGTGTGCCTGTCGCCCCATAGATAAGAAAACTAACTAGTCCCCCAGAGGAGGAGGGAAAGCCCCCAAGAGACCCCGTACGACCTCCACGGGAGGGGAACTTACACAATCAGTCAATGATGACAATAATGTTGTCCAGAGCAAGGCCTACTATTAGTCCCTCAGTCCTGATCCGGCGAGCCCTCCCCGCCAACCGCGCCCCCCCCCAGCCCCCCGGCCCCGATCCCCGGGCAAAGTGTCCAACCAGTCCCCGGCCGCCTCGGGACGATCAAAAAAGTGCGTGCGGCCATCCACCTCTACCCTCAACTTCGCTGGAAAAAGCATCGCATACTTGAGGTTCAGGTCCCGTAGGCGACGTTTGACTCCGAGAAAACTCAGTCTCTGCTTCTGGACCGCCGGAGTAAAATCAGGATAGAAATTTACGTCCATATTGTCGAGTCTGACCGGTCCTTGTAGCCTAGAAGTCTGCAGGATAGCGTCTCTGTCCCGAAAGTTGAAAATCCGGGCAATGAGAGGCCTCGGAGGGGCTCCGGCCTTAGGTCTTCCTCCGGGGACCCTGTGGGCACGTTCCACCGCAAAGAGTTTACTCAGCCCCCGGGGCAGGAGATGGGTGAGGATCAGGTCCTCCACAAACAGATCCGCCGCCTCCTCCTCACGTCCCTCCGGCACCCCGACAATGCGGACATTGTTCCTCCGGGCTCGACCCTCGGAATCCTCCAGTCGACGATCCATCAGGGCGCTCGCCTGGCCAAGTCGGCGCACCTCCTTTTGGAGGGCCGCCACGTCCGTTGTGAGGCCCGAGGTAGTGTGGGCCAAAGAGTCGACCCGGTCATTCGTCTTGGACAGATCGGCCCTCACCAGGCCCACATCCACGAGGACCGAGTCAATCTTCTGCGCCAGAGTGTCAAAGCGCTGGTCCACCGAGGCCTTCATCTCGGCGATGGCGCCCATGACGTCTCGGAGGGTCAGATCCGCGGGCAGAGCAGGAGCATCAGTCGGGCCCACAGGGGACCTACGCGGCGCCTCTGGAGATCCCTTCTGGAGGGTGTAGCGGTCCATGCTGTTGGATTGATGGGCTGCGCCACGGCGGGTCGATTTCACCTTTGCCCGGTCGCCATCTTGCTTCGTGGACATGGCTCCAGTCCCCAAATCGTGCCAATCTCCTTGAAAGGGGCTGACAAACCAGTTCACGGGCTCCGGGGGGGGGCGACCACAGCTCCGAAGGGCGGATCACAGCTGGCGGGCCGGCAGGGCACCCCGACGAGGCCACACCACCGCACGCCGCCCCGCGACCCTACCTCGCTTGGCAGCAAGGAGGGCGCGAAAGTGAAAGTGCGGGGTACGCGAGTCGCCCAGCCTTGCCCGCCGCTGTTGTTCACTTTGTCTCCGGATCGCCCCACAACTCCAATCCGGGGGACCGGCGTGGAGAAGGCCGCAAACCTCAATCGGTGCTCCCGCCGGAGTCCGAGGTCCGATTTGGAAACGGAAAACGGGTGGCACCTCAGCTCGGTCTCACAAACACAGTCCCCTCGTCTAGGACAGGATATGGTCAGGATTTATGCAGGAGGTCGCGGAGGTCCTCGGGAGCCTCGCACCTACGCGGCCATCTTGGTTGCGCGCTAGGCTCCTCCCCCAGGGTTTCAATTCTTATACGTTTTTTATCGGTAAGCACGGCAGATTCTGTGGCAATATTTACAGGTGGATCGAGAGATCCAAACGAGTCTCAAAGTCTTGGTGGGAGGGGGTAGCGGGACAGTCTCAGTCTTAGCCTAGTAATGGACACCCTGCGCCTAGCTCTCAATCCTCGAGCCGGGGGGTTCCGTACGGTTCAGGGGGATTGCTGCGGGGAGGTCGAGCCGCGACGAGGTCAGCAGGGCTCCGATGGTTTCTTCTTGCGAGGTCGAGCCGCGACGAAGGTCAGCAGGGCTCCGATGGTTTCTCTCTGCGAGGTCGAGCCGCGATGAGGTCAGCAGGGCTCCGATGGTCTGGGAGGGTCTTCTTCTCAGCAAGAGGGGGGAGCCGCGATGCAGTCAGCAGGGCTCAGAGGTCCAAGTTCCAAGTAAGGAGTCTTTCTCCGTAGGGTCAGCCGCGATCCGATCAGCAGGGCTCTTGACTCCAGGATACAACTGCCGTCCTGGCAGGAGGCTGCCCCAGATATAGGTCTGGACCCCTTTGATGTCCTAACCATCGCGCCTGGGGGGCGGAGGGGCCGAGATGGGAGAGGCTAGACACCCAGCGGGAGAGGCGCCAGCGCCCAGGAGGGCCGGAGGGCGATTGAACCCAGGCGTTGAGGGACGGTTGGGGGTCCCATCGAAACTCCCCTCCTCCGGGATCGGTGGAGTGGCCACTTGGTACCCCCTGGCCGGATCTTGGTGCCTCGATGTCGGGGCTTCGCGGGGGGCTGAGACCGGGTCGTGTAGGCTGGTGCAATCCGGCGGGACCCCGAAGGGTGGGGGCTGCCCCCGTCGGGTCGGGTAGGAGGGTTCTGGACCACGCCACGAGGCCGGGTCCAACAGTCCCTTTTCTACATAATCCTGTTATAACTACCTTTTAAGGCCATGTGCCAATTGATCAGTACTCCCTAGTGTTGATTGACTTCCTACTGCCTCACAGAGATCACAGAATTAAATTAATACAGAACTCTGACCAGTTTGGGGAAGGCAAACCCTACATTCTAAGATATATATATTATCTACTGGTGGTGGCCAGTAGATAGTTATAGTTGCAACCTAGTTTCCATAGGAAATCTCAAAATTCTATTTTGAATAACTTTGGCGCCGGTTGATGAATCCTCGCGAAATTTTCAAAACTAATGGGGCGCTCCATTCAGCTCCTACCCTGAAAGTCTCGGGGTGATTCGTCAAGCAGGGGCCGAGAAAAAAAGGGGGGTCCCAAAACGCGTTTTCCCCATGCATTTTTCCGTAGGACCTTTAGACACAGCTACAGCCCGAACGGCTGAACAGAATTACTTGAAATTTGGAAGAGAGGTAGCCATAAGGTCAAGGAAGTGCCTTTTGCAGGTCTGGTGTAAATCTGTTCATTATTTCCTGAGAAAATACCATTTAAAAGCATATATATGTGGGCGGAGCCTAACCACACATCTCATCCTGAGATCTGATTGGCTGTCAGCACTTCATCCAAGAAGTGTTGGCAGCCATCTTGGGACCAATATACATGATAGCACCTCATTAAAAAAGCATTGCTGTTAATAGAAGGTTTTAAGACTTTAGTTACATTATAAATCATTTGTTGATGGTACCATACTCATTTTAGGAATTGTGGTATGTTCTAAGGTGATTTCACCATGTGAAAAAGCCTTCTGCTGGCATATCATGATTGAGAGAAAAATATTTTCTCATGCTTTTACCACAGAGGTTTGGAAGGTGATCTATAAGCTAAACTGAGAGCTTATTTTCTGTAAAATGTCATTATCTTTCTCAGTCATGTGAGAATGAAGTCTGACATTCTCAGTAAAACATGTACATCCAACAAGGGCAGAGACTGTCAGTTGATTCCTTTGTGTTCTACTGCAGCTTCCCAGAGTGTTCCAAAGAACTACTAGAGCGCTAACCGTCCTACTTATGATAAACGTATGGCACACCTGAAGCCATCTTGCTTGGATTAAAGTAGTAACTCTTAAAACATTTAATTTAAAAAGGAACAAAATGAGGGGGTTCATTTTTCCATAAAAAGTATGATTTGTGCTGCAGAAAGAAAAATGAGGGCACATTTTGAGTGACTTCTCAAATCCTCTTCTATTTCATTAAAAAATTCTGACATGCAGACTGAAACATGCACTTTCAATACCAGCAGCAGTTTTCCCTGGTGAGCAGTAGCTTTACTACTGTGATCTAATGAGCAAAAAGAGTGCCAACATTCTGAATTTATGGCAAATGTGTGACACATCTGAATGCCTTCTTGATGGAATCAAAGTAAAAAACTGAAAGTATTTCCTACTGAGGAGACTGCAGTAAATGAGGAAATTAGGAAACTTCATAACAAATAAGTCTCCCAAGATGGCCACCAGAGACAAAAGAGCCCAAATGTAGCCCAAATATCACCCAGATGTAGCCCAAGTATAGCCCAATGACAGAATGTCCAAGAATGTTCTTAAAAACAACTAGAGCGCATACTGTCTTCATTATGACAAAAGTATGGCACACCTGAAGCCATCTTGATTGGAATAAACTGGTAACACTTAAAACATTTAATTTAAAAAGGAACACAATGAGGGGGTTCATTTTGCCATAGAAATTATGATTAATGCTGAAGAAAGAAAATGAGGGCACATTTTGAGTGACTTCTCAAATCCTCTTCTATTTCATTAAAAAATTCTGACATGCAGACTGAAACATGCACTTTTAATACCAGGAGCAGACTTCCATGGTGAACAGTAGTTTTTCTACAGTGATCTAATGAGCAACTAGAGTGCTAACATATAGAATTTATGGCAAATGTGTGACATATCTGAATACCTTCATGATGGAATCAAAGTAAAAAACTGAAAGCATTTCCTACTGAGGAGACTGCAGTACATGAGGAAATTAGGAAACTTCATAACAAATAAATCTCCCAAGATGGCCACCGGAGACAAAAGAGCCCACCCAAATGTAGCCCAAAATCACCCAGATATAGCCCAAATATAGCCCAATGACAGAAGTGTGCAAAACACTTATTATTTTGTGTTTTTGCAGTGTTATATAGTGCAGACTTGTCAGGTATTGGAGTGCTTTACATGAGCATTGGTTACATCACAAAAGAACAAATTCATTTTGGTTGTAGACATGGGGAGACTAAGTGATTTGACCAGAATCACAGAATGTCGAGCTGAAGCAGAAACTTCAACCTGGTTCCCCAGTTGCAAAGTCTGCAGTTCTGGAAGTAACACCACATCCTCTCCCCTAAGTGCAACATTTAATCAAGTGGTCAACTGGATAAAAAAACATAAAGATAACAAATAATTTAAAAGTGCTTTGTCGCTATTTGAAAACTCAGAAAATATGTCCTTATTTTAGTCTTTTAGAGCACTAACCATAATTTTGATGCCAATAAGACCCTCTCATATATGTAATTTCTAAAGGAAATGCTCTAGGTATTACAGTTTTGATTACATCAAGATGATGTCAGGCGTTCCACACTTTTGTAATAAATATAGAATGTTAGCAATCTAGTTGTTCATTAGGATACTGTTGAGAGGCAGAGGCCAGGGGCACGGACTCTGAAAATTGAAGGCAGGTAGGAGGGTGCAAAGGCAACAATTTAACCACACTGAGCAGGCAGGAAGGGCCGTGGAAGCACAACAGACTATGGAGGGCAGTGGAAAGGGGGGCAGGGGCAACAAACCAACAATACAGGACTTGCAAGAGAGGCTGTTGGAGGGAAGATCTATTACTGGTCAAGGAAGCTAGGGGCGGTCCCCAGAGCCCCGGGAGCCACCACAGAACTGAGCAGGAGAGTGAGTCAGGGACAAAAGGGGCACCTTAATTTGAGCCAGGGTGCCTAGGAACGCTTGCTCCAAAAATGAAGAAAACAGACATGAGACATGGAATTGGAGGCAGAATACAATGGCAGTTTAATGAGAAGATGCAACTTCAAAGAAACCGCAGAATAGAGACATAAAGTACAAAATACAGAATCCAGATAATCATACAGCTGTCATGATATTCTCTGTATCTCAATTAATGTACTGACAGAGAGAGAGAGAGAAAACACATCTATAAATGCATCATGAGAAACAAGTTACACCAAGGAAAATGTTACCTAGGAACACTCACGTTTACTCTTAGAGCAAGCATTCCTGCAATTACAATACAAAATCTTTTAAATGCAAAAGTAAAGAGAACAATGGTTAAATATAACATGACATTTCATGTAGGTAAAATAGAATAAGATACTTCAAGCAAAGCAGAGCAAGACATTTTAAGCAAAGGAAGACAAGAGCTCCCAGCTCTTGGGGAAAACCTGCACAGCCTGTTAACCTACATACAGACGGCGAGGTAGTCCGTCGATATCTGTGGGTGCTCCCTTTTTATATCATTTTGTGGGCTCCTTTGCACGCTACATCTACCTACGTATGCTACCCAAAAGCTTCGTCTGCAGATTTTACCAGACATTTCGTCATTTACCCACTTAATGCTGACAATGGACTGGGTGAAAAGGTCAGTCTCTCAGGCCAATCGCTTATCGTAAGTTCCATAGAGCAAGCAGAAAATAATGGGTATTGTACGGGAATTCAATATATTCATGTATAAAATCTCCTCAGTTCTCCTAACTTGACGCTCTGCGGTTGCCACTTCCTTAAAAGCGGGAAACCTGCCCAGGAAGCAAGTACCAGTCCAGGATGCAGCCTACTGTATGTCGACAGCTTCAGGGGGATGTTGAACTTTGATACCGAGCACGGAGCACTCGGGTAGGATGGGGGCTACTAGTTTGGAGCAGAAGGCCTCGCAGACCTGCCTTCAGACTGCTATACACTAAAATTGCAGAGCTATGGTCAATTTAACAAAGAGGCCTACATATTGAACAGAAGGGCCTACACAGGGGTTTTATGCTGGCTGAGTGGTAAGGATGTCTCAGGATAATTATATAGCAACACAGGACCCGCTGGTCAATTTAATACGGCCTACAAATGCGGCTGGCAGGGCAAGGACAAGGGTCTCATACTTCAGGTGTGGACAGAACGGGCCAGGGGCCCCCTGTGATACAAAATCTACCCTCCTTCAAGGCTGTGGCAATGTAATAGACCATTGTGGGCAGAAGGAAGAGGCAATGGTAGTACAACCATACATGCCAACAGACCCGATTCAGCCAGGAAACGTCCAATGTTTTTAAGCTCAAATGGGCTTTATTTGATCTGTCTCCTGTCTACAATATCCTCTTTTTCAATGTAACTCAAAGGGGAAAATCAATACCCCAGTTTTTTTTCAAAATCTCCCTCTTACCAAGTTCAAAATGTTCGCAAGTATGGTACATTGGATCATGGAAGGAAATGGGATAGGGACATGGACTTGGATAACAGAGGACAGGAGGGACATGGAGAGGTGCACCAAACTGACCCTGCAGGGCAGGCATCAGGGTTTGCAGCAGCACAATATACCACACAGGGCATGCAGGACGGGAGTGCAGCACAACAATCCATAGAAAGCAAGAGGGAGGGGACAGGACCATGCACATGGACAACAGAGAACAGAGGGGCAAGAGGCAATGGTAGCTAGCTGACCATAATGGACAGACAGGATAGAAAGCTGCAGCATAACAGACCATAAAGGGCAGGAGGGACGGATCAGGGGCATTACAATGGAACAGACAAGCCAGGAGGGAGGGAGTAGGGGTCTGCACATGTAAGCAGAGGGCTGGGGGCAAGGGGGCAGGGCAGGAGCAGCAAGATAGCCATGGAGGTCAGGCAGGATGGGCACTAGAAGCAAGACACACCATGAAGAGCAACAGTGAGACTGTGATGGCATACACACAGACCATGGAGGGAAGGTGGGAGGGGGTCAGGTGCAGCTAACTGACCACACAGGGAAGGTGGGAGGGGCCATGGCAGCACAGAAGACCATGCATGGCAAGTGGGAGGGTTAGTGGCAGCACAATGGCTATGATGGGCAAGAAGGAGGGTGCAGGGGCATGCACAAAGGACGATGGAGGATAGAAGGGAGGGTCAGGACCTGTGCACAGACAAGAAAGTTCAGAGAAAGGGGCCTCACAACAGACCACACGGGGCAGGCAGGAGGAGCAGTTGCAGCACAACAGACCAGGGAGGGCAGAAGGGTGTGGCAGTACAATGGACCATGTAGGACAGGAGGAAGAGGATAGGGGCATGGCATGTGGACAGGCAGGGTGGAGGTGGCAGGGACAGGTTACAGTCATCTGACAATGCTAGGCAGGTGGGAGGGGAGTGGCAGCTCAACAGAACACTCAGAGTAGATAGGAGTGGCAGGTCCATGGGACATGGTGGGAAAAAAGGATGGAGCAGGGGCATGCACAAAGACATCGGAGGGCAGGGGGAAGGAGAATAGGGGCAGCAAGCTAAGCACAGAGTTTAAGCAGGAGGTCAATGATGGGGCATAGAATTGGGCAATGGAGGGCAGGAGGAGTGGACTGGTACATCATACTAAATTGAGGGCAGTGGCAGCACATCAGACCATGCATGGCAGGAGGGAGGAGGCTAGTCCATGGATTCACACAACAGAGGATAGGGAGGAGGGGGATGGGGCAGCAAGCTAACTGTTCAGAGAAGGCGGGTATTAGGAACTTTATTGTTTTTAAAACATTGTGTCTGTGCGAACTACTTAAAATATGAACAAGTATGCAGCATAATCTCACTTTTATTCAGGAAGAAGAGGACGTTTGTGACTGTGACTCCGGGCTGACTTGGCAGAAACACCCCCTGACCCTCCACCCCCTATCGCAAAATGTAATGCCCGTGAAAAGGGTAGGTGAACACAGTGTTATATAGAACATAGTCCTGAGAGCACGATTGAAAATGAAAACTAGATATAGTGTATGGTATAAACTATGAACCAAAAAGTGTGATATAAGATGAACCAGGCGTGAAATATAATATGCAATACATTGTGCGCAATGACAAATTCATTGGAGAGCGCGAGATAGTACAGGCACTAGCGCGTGCTAAGCGATATGCGCCTTGGAGTGTAATATGCACAGGGCAGTGTTGTGTAACCTAACTAGTCTCTAAAGTTGTAATATAAAATATGTGCTGGGGAGTGTAACGTTGCATATGCACTGTGACAAATATATGGATCCCAGATTGTAATATTTATGGCATAGCACTGTGCGTTATAACATAGGCATCGAGGAAGGCACGTTAGATGGGGCAATATAACCCGTGCGAAGACAAGGCATGACATATTCACGGGGTGGTGTTACAGTGCACATGGGCTAGAGAGTGTCATAGCATATGCACTAGCTAGTGGAATACAACAGAGAGGTGTGTGGCACTCGGCAGGCAATGGTGGGTGTAACACAGCATTGGGCTCTGTCAGGAGCGCGCTGTGACTCTCAAGTGATGTTCGTCCCCTTTCCAGAGAGTAAAATAAAAAGTATTACACATCCGGCAGTGGATGTGTGTTTTATTAACCGTGAGGGGGGTTTCTTGCATAGTTTTGGTCGAATTTTTGTCGAATCCCCTTTGAATGGCTTGGTGTGCATGTGTATTAAATGTGCCCGTCAATAGCTACCCATGTTTGTATAAATAAACGACAAGGGTGTCTACCGGGATTAGGCACGGTAGGGCATCAGACATGTCAGAGCTTCACTAGTGGTGTAAATACATTCCACGTGGATTCATTGCATGCATAGTCGCCTTTTAATGAATATCACGCAAATCGTCATGGTGCTCTGTAACACCACCCCGTGAATATGTGAATACAGAGGACTGTAACCTGTCCTTGCCACCTCCACCCTGCCTGTCCACATGCCATGCCCCTATCCCCTTCCTCCTGTCCTCCATGGTCCATTTTACTGCCACACCCTTCTGCCCTCCCAGGTCTGTTGTGCTGCAACTGCTCCTCCTGCCTGCCCCGCGCGGTCTGTTGTGAGGCCCCCTTCCCCTGAACTCTCTTGTCTGTGCCCAGGTCCTGACCCTCCCTTCTATCCTCTATGGTCCTTTGTGCATGCCCCTGCCCCCTCCTTCTTGCCCATCATAGCCATTGTGCTGCCACTAACCCTCCCGCTTGCCATGCATGGTCTTCTGTGCTGCCATGGCCCCTCCCACCTTCCCTGTGTGGTCAGTTAGCTGCCCCTGACCCCCTCCCACCTTCCCTCCATGGTCTGTGTGTATGCCATCATAGTCTCATTGTTGCTCTCCATGGTGGGTCTGGTTTCTAGAGCCCATCCTGCCTGACCTCCATGGTCATCTTGCTGCTCCTGCCCTGCCCCCTTGCCCCCAGCCCTCTGTTCCCATGTGCAGACCCCTATTCCCTCTCTCCTGGCTTGTCTGCTCCATTGTAATGCCCCTGATCCGCCCCTCCTGCCCTTTATGGTCTGTTATGCTGCAGCTTTCTCTCCTTTTTGTCCATTATGGTCAGCTAGCTACCATTGCCTCTTCTTTCCCCTCTGTTCTCTGTTGTCCATGTGCATGGTCCTGTCCCCTCCCTATTGCTTTCTATGGATTGTTGTGCTGCACTCCCGTCCTGCATGCCCCGTGTGGTGTATTGTGCTGCTGCAAACCCTGATGCCTGCCCTGTAGGGTCAGTTTGGTGCACCTCTCCATGTCCCTCCTGTCCTCGGTTATCCGAGTCCATGTCCCTACCCCAATTCCTCCTGCCTACCATGATCCAATGTACCATACTTGCGAACATTTTTAACTTGGTAAGAGGGAGATTTTGAAAAAAAACTGGGGTATTGATTTTCGCCTTTGAGTTACATTGAAAAAGAGGAGATTGTAGACAGGAGACAGATCAAATAAAGCCCATTTGAGCCTAAAAACATTGGACGTTTCCAGGCTGAAATGGGTCTGTTGGCATGTATGGTTGTACTACCACTGCCTCTTTCTTCTGCCCACAATGGTCTATTATATTGCCACAGACTCTCTCTCTTGCCAGTCCTGTGTTGTTGGTTTGTTGCCCCTGTTTCCACTGCCCTCCATAGTCTGTTGTGCTGCCACTGCCCTTCCTGCCTGCCCAGTGTGGTCAAATTGTTGCCTCTGCACTCTCCTACCTGCCTTCAATTTTCAGAGTCCGTGCCCCTGGCCTCTGCCTCTCAACAGTATCCCAATGAACAACTAACATTCTATATTTATTACAAAAGTGTGGAACGCCTGACGTCATCTTGATGTAATCAAAACTGTAATACCTAGAGCATTTCCTTTAGAAATTACATATATGAGAGGGTCTTATTTGCATCAAAATTATGGTTAGTGCTCTAAAAAAATCAAAATGAGGACATATTTTCTGAGTTTTCAAATAGCGACAAAGAACTTTAAAATTATTTGTAATCTTTATGTTTTTTTATCCAGTTGACCACTTGATTACATGTTGCACCTAGGGGAGTGGATGTGGTGTTACTTCCAGAGCTGCAGACTTTGCAACTGGGGAACCAGGTTGGAGTTTGTGCTTCAGCTCAACATTCTGTGATTCTGGTCAAATCACTTAATCTCCCCATGTCTGCAACCAAAATGAATTTGATATTGTGTGATGTAACCAATGCTCATGTAAAGCACCCCAATAACTGACAAGTCTGCACTATATAAAACTGCAAATACACAAAAAATAAGTGTTTTGCACACTTCTGTCATTGGGCTACATGTGGGCTACATCTGGGTGATATTTGTGCTGCATTTGGGCTCTTTTATTTCTGGTGGCCATCTTGGGAGATTTATTTGTTATGAAGTTTCCTAATTTCCTCATTTACTGCAGTCTCCTCAGTAGGAAATACTTTGTTTTTTATTTTGGTTCCATCAAAAAGGCATTCAGATGTGTCACACATTTGCCATAAATTCTGAATGTTAGCACTCCAGTTACTCATTAGATCACTGTAGTAAAGCTACTGCTCACCAGGGAAGTCTGCTGCTGGTATTCAAAGTGCATGTTTCAGTCTGCATGTCAGAATTCTTTTATGAAATAGAAGAGGATTTGAGAAGTCAAAATGTGCCCTATTTTTTCTTTCTGCAGCACTAATCTTACTTTCCATGGCAAAATGAACCCCCTCATGTTGCTCCTTTATAAATTAAATGTTTTAAGAGTTGCCACTTTATTCCAATCAAGATGGCTTCAGGTGTGCAATACGTTTGTCATAAGTAGGACTGTTAGCGCTCTAGTTGTTCTTTAGAACACTCTGGGAAGCTGCAGTAGAACACAAAGGAATCAACTGACAGTCTCTGCCCTTGTTGGATGTACATGTTTTACTGACAATGGCAAACATCATTCTCACATGACTGAGAAAGATAATGTGAATTTACAGTAAATATGCTCTCAGTTTAGCTTATAGATCACCTTCCAAACCTCTGTGGGAAAAGCATGAGAAAATAGTTTCTCTCACACATGATTCATGATATCACAGCAGAAGGCTTTTTCACATGGTAAAACCACCTTCAAACACACCACAATTCCTAAAATGAGTATGGTACCATCAACAAATGATTTATAATGTAATTAAAGTCTTAAAACCTGTAATGCTTTTTAATGAGGTGCTATCATGTATATTGGTCCCAAGATGGCTGCCAACACTTCTTGGGTGAAGTACTGACAGCCAATCAGAACTCACGATGAGATGTGTGGTTAGGCTCCGCCCAGATATATCTATCTTTTTAACTCTAATTTTCTCAGGAACTACTGAACGGATTTACACCATTTAAGCAAAAGGCACGAGTCTGAACTGAGGACTACCTCTTTGCCAAATTTGGTGTAATTCCGTTCAGCAGTTCGGGCTCTAGCTGCGTCAACAGGTCCTATGGGAAAATGCATGGGGGAAACGCGTTTTGGGACCCCCCTTTTTTCGAGGCCCCCGCTTGACGACATTTTCAGGATAGGAGCGGACAGGAGCTGGCAAAAAGTTTGGAAAATTTCGCGAAGATTCGTCAATCGGCGCCAACGTTATTCCAAATAGAATGTTGCGGATTTCCTATGGAAAATAGGTCCTAACTAGAACTACCTACTGGCGACTGCCAGTAGGTAATATATAAATATAAATAAATATATAACTGTTTAGGGCTTATTTATTTTATTTTAACATTTAGAAAGCGCTACTGTTGCCCAAAGAAAAGGTCCGAGGTCATGCTAACCAGTAATCAGCCAACTTTAAGCTTCTCAAAAAGCCAGCAGGCTGGTTATACCTCTGAGATATAGAGGAAGCTTATTCCAAGCCTTGGCTGCATTAATTACTAAGCTTTTACCACCACAGGTGGCCTTTCTTACAAATGGCACATGGACCAATTTAGCATCGGATGAGCGCAATAGTCTGTTTGAAGTATACCAATACAGCCGCTCTTTTAAATAGGCTGGCCCAGCTTCATGCAGAGCCTTGTAAACCAGACAACGCTTTGAACTGGGTCTGTTTCCTAACTGGCAACCAGTGCAGTTTCCATATCTCCTTCGAGATAGGAGCGTATTTTGGAGTACCCGACACCAATCTAGCAGCTGCATTCTGCAGGAGTTGCAGCTTCTGCGTTAACACTTCCTGGATGTTAAAATACAGACTATTACAGTAATCCAACCTTGACATACTAAGAGCCGTGATAACTGTTTTGCGACATTCTGTAGGTAATAATGGCAACATTTTCTTGCAGGACCTGAGAGCGAAGGACATAGCAGAAGCCACAGAGTTTACTTGGTCTTTAAAACTGAGCTTCTGGTCCACCTACACACCTAGGTTTTTTACCTTCCTCTTGGGTGAGGGGAGAGGACCAAGGGTGTCTAGCCACCATTCTGGCATCCAGAAGTTAGGATCATTGCCAAAACATACCACCTCCGTCTTACTGGAGTTTAATTTAAGGCAGTTTTGGGCCATGCAGATCACTACAGCATTCATACAGTCTTTGAAACGAACTGCCGTACTCCTCAACTCAGCTGGTAACAGAGACACCACTATTTGAGTATCGTCCACATATGTAGTCAGACTGAACCCAAATGACTGAATAAGGGGCGCCAAAGAGGACACAAATATATTAAATAGTGTCGGGCTCAATGAGGACCCCTGTGGAACCCAACATGGCAGTGAAAAAGGTTCGATGAGAATTCCCCTAGAGCCACCCGCTGACTCCGGTTCGACAGAAAAGATCTTAGAAGTCTCCAAGCAGAACCCTGAACACCAATCTCCTGCAGCCGGTCCATCAACAATTTGTGATGGACCGTATCGAATGCTGCAGAGAGATCTAGCATGATCAAAGCAGCATTGCCCCCTTGATCTAGAATAGTCCGGATCTCTTCAGTAGATTTCAAGAGCGCAGCTTCGGTGCTATGACCCCCCCCCCCCCAAAAGCCATACTGGCTTTGGTCAAAAGCTTGAGTAAATTCCAGAAATTGGCTAAGTTGCATATTTAGATTTCTTTCAACAATATTTGCAGGTATCGGACAGAAAAGATCTTAGAAGTCTCCAAGCAGAACCCTGAACACCAATCTCCTGCAGCCGGTCCATCAACAATTTGTGATGGACCGTATCGAATGCTGCAGAGAGATCTAGCATGATCAAAGCAGCATTGCCCCCTTGATCTAGAATAGTCCGGATCTCTTCAGTAGATTTCAAGAGCGCAGCTTCGGTGCTATGACCTCCCCCCCCCAACCCCCCCCCCGAAAGCCGTACTGGCTTTGGTCAAAAGCTTGAGTAAATTCCAGAAATTGGCTAAGTTGCATATTTAGATTTCTCTCAACAATATTTGCAGGTATCGAAAGTCTGGATATCGGTCTGAAATTGTTAGGATCTTTTGTGTCAAGATTCGGTTTCTTTAGTAAGGGCAAAATGGAGGTTTATTTCCAGTCTAAAGGGAAATATCCCTCTAAATACATCGAATTAAAAATAGGGGTCAAAGTTTGAGCGATCGGCTCTACCGCTAACTTTAATATCGTTATTGGGCAGGGATCAGAAGGGGAGCCAGATTTAACCTGCATAAGCAGTTTAAAGGTTTCTGTAACTGTAACCTGGGCAAATTTGTCCAGTAAACCTTTCTTTTCCATATGTATGTCATCCACTTGGCCCACAGAAATCTTAGGTGTTACCTTAGCGAAAGTGGAGAAAATAGCATCCCCTTTCCCATAGAAGAAGCAGGCCAGTTTATCACAGAGTTCCTGACTAGGCGTAAATGTATTAGCTACTGGATTGGCCAAGCTGGTGACTGTGTTAAATAGTTCCCTTGCTGAGTTATTTGCTCTGTTTATCTTCAAGGAAAAAACATAACAGCTTTGCATGGTGAATCTGTAGTTTGTAATTGGCAAGGCCCCGTTTATAATCCTTCTTATCACTATCCTTGTACTCCTTTCTCCAACGTCTCTCACGGTGTTTACAAATCAGTTTATGTTCCCCAAGATCCTGTGAGTACCAAGGGGCAGAGGGCAGCCGTCTAGTGGGATGGAGCATTTTTCTAGGAGCTAGCTTATTTTCTGCTATTTCTAGTCAGCTAGTGTAGGATCGCGTTGCCTCTTCTAGATTTGAAGGAGGCATGAGTGCAGTCTCATTAAGGAGATCACACCAATCCTCAGCCACTACTTTATTCCACGCTCTTTTCACCAGTTTTCTTATTAATGGCTTCTGCGAGTGGCGATCGGGGATTGTAAGATTAACTAAAACCGCCTTGTGGTCCGATCATGGTAGCGGCATGATGTTAGTAACTTGCAACTGGGGGTTATTAGAGTTACTACGCTTCATTAAATCTAGCAGTTTGGCAGTGTCTGGATCTAAGAAGGTTTCCAAATGGAAATTAAAATCTCCTAGTATAGTATAAGAGGTGGCCATAATACCAATTTCCATGAGTCTGCCCGCCTGCTCAATGAAACGGCTTCTTGGGCCTGGCGGTCTGTAGATAAAAGAGCCCTGAAAGGTGTGATGGGGAGATAAACGGAAGGAGAAGTCTAGCGCCTCGCAGCCTTCCACCTCACCGGGGGTAAAAGTAGCGATAAGAGTAGAATGGTAAATAATCGCTAGACTGCCTCCTCTTCCATTAGCCCTGTTCAGGGTACGACATACAAAGTTAGGAGGCGTCGCCTTAACCAGATCCGGGCAGCAAGCATTATCGGTCCAGGATTCTGTGATAAAGACAATCTTAATCTTTTCATCTTCTATGAATAAAGCACACTCTGTGCTATGCTTAATCAATGATCTAACGTTCATGAGGGCACATTTTCACTACGTGAATTCTAGACATGTCTAAAGTGTAGGACAGCAGTATTGGAATTGTAGTCCTACAGCCTGGACAGACTTTAAAAGGCTCCTGGAGCTCAAGTACAGGACTGATACGAAGGCATGCGTGGGCCTTAGTGTTAGCATTAAGATTTTTTTTTAAAGTACCATCATAGCGCAGTTTAAAATGACTACCTGAACTCCCCTGAACAGGGGAGCTGGCGCTGAGCACGGAACGATCGCGGACGGGTGCAGACAGGCTTGGCTTTGGCGCACCGCCATCGCGCCAGACTGGATTTAAATATCATCTGGGTAGAGGAAGCTAAGCCAACTGACCCAGAGACGGACTAAAGATGGCAGACCCGCATTCTCACCGCCGGACAGCCTGTCCCGGTGATCGGGGTAACTGAGTAGCAGTAATAAAGAGCTGGTAAGTGCAGGAGCAAATATAAGCAATTAAGAACCATTTTTTAAAAAACTTATTAAAATCAGCATGCAAAATTGCAATTTTAGCAGCAGCAAACATACACTCCCGGCTGAGCCTCATGAGACATCAGTTCTGCCACTTAAGTACTATATTACACTTCCGCAAGCTGCCGAGAAACGCCGTGAACCACCGAAAAACGCTGCCGCGGCTTCGAGAGCAGCTTGTGTTTCCTCATCGCTCCCTCGCGCGAAGGGCAACTGGCAACGGGGGTTTGAGCGAATCAGCGTGGAACTTGGCGCACAGAGTTGCGGTGTCACGAATTTTGCGAGGAGGAGCCGCGAAGGGTGAGGAGTGTGGCGATCTTGGCCACAGCTACCGCACTACCGTACCGCGCCCACCCCCCCAGCAGCGGGAAGAGCTCTGTTGTCTGCATTTGCTGTCAGGAGTAGGGGCAGGAACTAAGGAACCTTTGAAGAACCTTTTGAACATCCCCTGAAAAACCAGAAGGTAGGAGTGAGAGAGCGCCCATTAACATACAGCAAAGAGTGGGTGAAGAGCGGGTGAAGAGCGATTGCAGCACTGCGACCTGCTGATAGTCCGACAGCTCGCAGCCTGAGCTTTCAGGTCAGCGGTGAGTGCTGCCCAGATCCAGACCAGGTTTTTGCACTCCCGCCACAACCTGCTGATAGTCCGACAGCTCGCAGCCTGAGCTTGTTTTTGCCCTCCCGCCAAACGACTACTCTGCACCGAGAAGGGCGTCGGATTGCTGCTTACTCTCCTGAGCTCTCTAAGCTGCTACTGAAAGGAGGTGAGGCCGATTGAGCCTTGCAAATGTGAGAGTGGAGGTCGTACCGCAGCGGCTGAGATACAGAGAAAAACAAACAAAAAACATTTGGTATCATTTTTGGGAAACATTCGGTGGTCAGAAACAGGCCTAGATCCCTGTGACTACGACTGCGGAGTGGCACTTCTCCCGAGACGCGGGATCGCGCGCGGGGGCTAAGCCCGGGCAAAGGGTGGGCCCTCTGTGGCCCTCAGAGGCTGAAGTAGGCTGGGCTGGGCCTACTAATTTATATTTTTATTTTATTTGTATTGAACTTCTTCATTTGCTTAGTGTTACATATTTCGCGTTGTATTATGACGGTGTAAATATTGTCTCTCTGACCAGGAACTTACCGTAACTTACCTCCAAATATTCAATCTTTTATTGATTAACTGTTATTAATTGTATTAGAAACAAGGCTGCCAGTAATTTGTTATTAAAGGGTCAATGCCAGCTGCTGCAATTGTGGGAAAAACCCAAGGATAAGGAGTTTTTAAATGTTGCAAATAAAGCCTTTGACATACCTTCTCCATCTGGCACAGCCCTTGTGGCGCTCAAGAAGGTCCTTCCTTTGGTGAATGAAGAATATTCGGGCTCCCTGATTATTGAGGAATCTTGCCCAGCGCCCCGTGAAATGACTGGTGACATTAAGTGTTCTGCTTTCAATTCTGAGGGTGGGCAACAAAATAATGTATCTGCAAACCATAAAGTGTTTTTATCCAATGATCCCATGGGAGGTTTACAGCCAAAGGTGGACGGTAAGGGGGACTCACAGTTGTCGAGTATTGATCTGGAGCTTTGTGGTCGATACCTAGCTGATGGTACTCTGAAATCATCTGAAGCTATTAAGTCCCCGATCGGCGCTACTCCATCTGGTCATTTCCTCACAGTATAACATCTTAAAGAGCCCACTGTTTAATATATCTGGCATTGGTCCCATGGGTCCTCCAGGTTTTGATAAATCGGAAAAACCGATTTCTGAATCCCTGATTGCATTGGAACATTTGCTGGCATCTATTTTACAGTTATTGGGTAAATTTGTGGGAAGCTCTGATTGTATTTTGGAATCAGTCACTCAGATACTAAATGTCTTACTGTTAAAGCTCCCGGAAAAGGTTCCTGACTTAGTTCCTAAGGCAGGATTGCAGGGGCCTGAGTCGGGTAGTGACCATCTAGCTGGAAATGTTAATTCAGTTCAAAATAAACCTGTGGCTATTCTTAAAAATGAGCAATCTTTAGTACCCACACTTCCCGTATATAACTGTGTAAGGAATTCTGACCTCGAAATTGAAGAAGAAAGTGTTGATGTTACCGCTCCAAAATCTGAAAAAGAGCTATTCCCAATTTTTGTGCCTGAAATATAGGGGATAGGGGGGGGAAGAAAAAGAAAAAACTGGAAAACAGAGAAAGAACAAAGGAAAAAAGAGGAAACCAATCCGCAGATACAGGAAGAAAAGGCAGAGACAAATAATGTTTGAGGATTCCCAAGTCCCTGATATCAATGAACCTATCACTGGAGAATCTGTGAATGGGTCCTTAAGTCAGGAAGCGGCCACTCATCCTTCCGATAATTTGAATCCCTCTGCATTAGACATTAAAATTTCTTCCAATTGTTCAATCTCTCCTGTGGGAGGCCCCCTATTAGATGTAGGAGGATTGACGATCCCTCTCCCAGTAGCAGAGATGACTAGGTCAGTCCCTATTGTATCTGTGGCTCTTAATCCTTCTGCTCCTACTTTTCATGCCTCAGGTGATGGCGTTGTATGGCCTCAACATCTGCCTATAAAAGTACCAGAAGTTTTTGTAGATACATTGACTGTGGATTTTCTATCGTTATTTGATTTTGATCTGCCTTTAAATAGAGCATGGTTACTTAAGTATTTCAAAGACATAGAGTCTAAAGTTAATCCAATCTAACGATATTGATTTAGTCTCCATATCAGGAACAGTTGCCGCGCCCTATGTCAGGGTAAAGTTCTATTCCAAACTTATAGTAAATCTTATATTGCAACAGGCTGAGAACTTCCAGTGTAGGGGAATTGATGTATTACCTGTTTTGTCTTCTGGAAGAGATAGTTTCCCCTATAATAGACTCTCTCAGCAGGGCACTGGCCAAGATGGTCCCCCTCCCTCATTTGATGATTTAAAGATTTGGGTTTCGAAAAGCACACGTTTGGTGACGCATGTAATGCCTGCCCCGTTAATTCAGAACTCCCTCCCAATAGAAGATAACCAGCTGTGGAATTGGCTGCCCGGTGCTTTGCCTAGTAAATCCGTAGACAACTCCAAACTTTTTCAACATCTTTAGCAGTAATTTAAAAGTTCTCTCTTGGAACGCTGCCGGGATAAATAATAGTTCCGAGAAATTACAGTACTTGTTCTCTCTGAACGCTAGTGTGATTTGCATCCAAGAGACTTGGTGTGCTAGTAGATTGTGTGCAGGGAGAGATTATTTTGTCCTTGAGGCAATGGCCTCTCCTTCGAAGCAAAAGGGGGAATTGCGTGCCTTCTGTCCAATAGATTAAAGTGGAACTTCACCCATTATGCTGACCCAAGCAACCTCTTTCAGGCGGTGACCCTTAGTAGTCTAACCAGTATGGGAAACAATAATCCTCTGGTAATAATAAACGCATACATACCCCCGGATGAATGTTTTAATATTCTATTGAAGCAGGTCTTTTCGTACATTAAACAGATTAAAGAGTTAGAACCTCCCCCCTATGTGTTGTTAGTAGGTGATTTTAATTGTAAAGTTTCTAACTCTAGCTTAGAGCTATTTAGAAACAAATTTAAAGAAGAAGCCTATCATATTCCTCAATCTCTCTTCCCTAATAAAATTAAAACTAATAAGAGAGGGAAGCTGTTGCTAGAAGAACTTTCAGCGGTGGAGGGGTTAATAGTGAACGGTAGGCTTCCCTCTGATGTCCCTGCAAAATATACTCATAGATCCTCCCAGAGTGAGTCAATTCTGGACTATGTAATCACCGACTATTGTATTTTCTCCTTAGTGAAGGATCTGGTGGTCTCTCCGACATCATTTAGTGACCACAATGTGATTACTATAAGCCTCTCATTACAACCTTCTAATTCCGATTCATGGTCCCTTAACAGTGATGTAGTTAACTTTCATAAGGACTCTGGAAGATGTTTTTGGAACTTTAAAGCCAAGAAGGGCCTGGAGTGTATTCTAGGTAAAACAATTCTAGAACTGAATGATTGGCAGGGTTCTGAAATAATTCACTTTGAGAATTTTATGAAGGAGGTCATCCGTGTTGCCAAAAGGTCTAGCTCTTCTGTAAAAAAGATTTATTTTTCTAGACCGATTACCCTCCTAAATAAGGAAATAAATAAATTAGTGCGGGAGCAATTTTTGCGTAGATCTATTGAAATAAATAATAAAATATACCTGTTAAAAAGAAGGAGAAGCAGAATTAGGAAGAAACTTGAAAAAGAAGATTCACTCTGGATAAGTCTACGGGAGGCCGCAGTTCATGGCAAAGTTAGACAATTCTGGTCACTCATTGGGGAGGGTTGTGGAGTAAGAGTTAGCCCCCTCCCTATTCCCATTGCTGAATTGTCATGGGTCACATTCATTTTCCACCTGTATGCTGGGAACGGCGTAAGGGTAGAATGTAAGGGGTCTACTAAAGAAGATGAGTTTTCTATTGACGCCCCTTAGGAGAAAACCATTGAAATGGCCACTAAGGACATGCGTTCTTCTGGAGCAATGGGGCCTGATGAACTTCCCATATCGGTATTGAAGCAGGACCCTGTTTTATGGAGCAAGATTCTTTTTCCATTATTTAGATCTTGCTTCATTAGTAAAACTGTGCCCTCTTCTTGGAAGGGGAGCATATTGGTTCCATTATTCAAGAAGGGCGATAGGGATAAGCCAATGAATTATCGCCAGATAGCCCTACTCGATGCCATTGGAAAAGTCTTTTCCAAATGTCTCCTATCGCTAATTACTGATTGGGTTGATGCGAATCAGATATTACCCCTTGAACAAACCGGCTTCCGTAAGGGGCATGGTACATTGGCTAACCTCACAGCCCTTCAGGTTATTTCGGACAAATATATAAGAGTTCGGGGAGGAGGAGTGTATGCGGCTTTCATTGATTTCTCCACAGCATTCGACAAAGTTGATCGTCCCTTGCTGTGGAGAAAGCTATCTGACTTGGGCATGCCCCCTCTTCTATTAGATCTGGTGCGGTTTTTACACACGGACACTTGGTGCAGAGTGTTACAAGGTGGAGAAAGGGGTTTATCGCGGGTTATTCCCTCCATTAATGGATTAAAACAGGGTTATCTACTGGCCCCATTACTGTTCTCCCTGTACATTGCTGACCTTCCAGCTTCGCTTTCATCTTGTGTTGGCATAGCCCCGGTCGTGGGGGGATCTTCTATATCCTGCCTCCTATATGCAGACGACGTCCTTATCCTAGATTTAACACCTAAGGGATTAGCTAATCGTCTGCAGGCTTTACATCTTTTTGCAGAGACCCACTACATGAGGATAAATGCCACAAAAAGCAAAATTATGTGCATTACAGGGAAGAAAAAATCTAAATCAGAGAATTTTGGTTGGTCAGTTGGTGGTCAGAAATTGGAGGTGGTTAAGACATATACCTTCTTAGGAAAAATAATTTCTGCCAACCTGAGCGAGAAGCCTCATATCGATAATAATTCCCGTAAAGCCCTGTCCCAAGGCAAAAGTCTGAGCGCCCTTTATTCCGCCACAGGAAGAAGACACTTTGCTTGTTTACTGGAGGTCTATAGGGCAAAAATTCCATCAACCCTCTTGTACGGAATGGAACTGGTTGACTTAAAGCACTGGGGTTTTCTACAGACGGTAGAAGGAAAATTATTAAGGTCTATAACTTCTCTCAACCCCGCCTGTTCTGTGGCTGCCTGTAGACTTGAATTCGGTCTCCGTAGTAGTTGGGTGCAGGGCCTGTCCGCTCTAGTACGATGGGTTGCCAGCCTGGCTAGAGGAGAAACAGGGACTTTGAGATCCCTTCTCAAGGGGGAATTGTTGGGTAGCTTAAGAGAGTACTCCCTAATTGTTAAGAACTTTAGAAAGGCTGTGGCACTTCTTGAATTGGAAGAGAGTACCCTTTTTACTATTTCCCCTTCCCAGCTAAAATCTCTTTTGAAACAGGCTTCTTGGGCTCTTTGCTTCACGTTGGACAAGAAGTTCATGCTAGTAAAGAGGGGAGGTGATCTCCTTGCAAACACATACTCAATGAAGCTTGCCCAACCCTAGGTCACCTGGAATCTACCACATGGTGTTCGGAGATTTTGGTTCCTCCTAAGGCAGGACTTGCTGCCCCTAAATACTCTTTTGGCAAAATGGCATGGGTCCTCTCCCACATGTAACTTTTGTAATATGTCTGCTCAGGATCGTTCTCATGTACTGTTTATATGTCCTGCATTGCGTCCACTTCGTTCGAAGTGGTTAAGATCAATATGCTTGCAATTGGGTATCCTCAATGTGAATTCTTTTTTGCAGGCCTTATATACTCCTCCAAATGAAATTTTTGCTTCAATATTTTTAACTTTTTTAAAGGTTTTTTAGCTATTTATTGATGAAATATGGAGGTATGTGTCGCTGATTATCTTGTTCAGTGGAAAATGTTGTAGTTGTCATTTTTACTTTGAGAATGTGTATTTGTATTTGTGTATCTTGTTTTATGTGGACCTCTTCGGAGTGCCAAAACATAATAAAATTGATTGATTGATTTCTACTACATAACACATTTTTATCATACACGTATATCAACATGGTCACCGTGACCTCATTCACACGATGCAACAATATAGCACCAGACCCGGTCCAACCTACAGCACCATTTCATGAATTCATATGCAATATTACTAGGATCCTTAACTCCACTCCAATCTTGCCGCTAAGAGCATAGTGAGTTTGGGTCACGAGGACTCATGTGGTCTCCTATATAACAATACATGCTTTGTTCACTAATTAATATTAACATCGGGCCACCTACATCTGAAAAAAAACAGATCACACCCTATATAAACAAACACTACTGTCTATTAGTTCATATATTTAAGCTACATTGTAAAGGTTTTCTTCTAGTTAATGTCACCTAGTCACCCCCTTCCAAGACCCATATGCGCTTTTTTTCCCTTTGACCTGCTCCATAGGAATCTACCTTTTCACATACATGGCAACTGCCACTTTATATTCACCCTTTAAATAGTAACTACAGTTACTACAGGACACCTTAATTGAGGAAGCATCGAGACCACATCAAAAAGAGACGATGGTGACTGTCCACTTTCTAATATGGATCCCCTCTCAAGAATTACGTACAGGGCTACAACCTAACACATGCACTGTGAGGACTAGCAGTCGCAAAGCAGCATAGAGTCTTCTTCTTAACTTACTAAACTCAACAGACCCAGTTGTCTCCGAACCTATCTTGAAACATGCTATTTTAGCTATGTTGTTATCAATATTAAACGTATCTTGTTTCCTCTATTTAGACCTTGATCCTTAACAGCAAATGTCAACAATGCATGGTCACCTCTTTTCGTGGCATTTACTTTTGACTCTTTCTTAAATCTCCCTTAAGGCTTCTTTAAATCACTGCCCCCCATTTTCCATAAAGATAGGATGGATTTTCGTGATCACCACTCCTAAACTAAACTCATTGTACCTTAACTCAATTTTCAGACCTGTACTTATTTGAATATCCTTTATTTAAGCATTTCTCATTAGCACTGGTCCGTGCTTTTCCACAATATATTCCATATTATCCTTTTTCTCATTTAATTGGACTTTCCAGCCTTTTCTAGCACTTTTATCTTGTATCTCATTAACCTTTTATTGGTCTTTCAGGTAAGAACTGACATTAATGCCCGCTCCACAGCATACAGTTATAAGGCTATAATTCTGGTTCTCTAATCTTGAGCTTGGCTACACACTCTGTAATCATGTGGTACCAAATCTTGAGATTGAATCCGAAAAGAGTCAGACATAACTATTTAGACCAATTCACCAACTATGTTCAATTGTACAATACTCATCCAATGTCAACAGCACATAAAAGACCAGCTGTGGGGTATCCATACTGACATTCACAACCAACTCGGTCTCAATAGGAATAACCATTTTTCGATGGCAAACATTTTTTTCTTCTGATAACAAAAATGCATCTTTAGCTCACATGTGCCACAAAGTCTATTGTCTTCCAATATCACGCTGCTGTGACACTAGCGTGACCACTGTCCATGAGTGATGTACTGCAAAACCTTCATGATATAATAGTTTTTTTTTTTTTGTTGGTCAAAATTCTTTTTATTTGTATTGAGCATCAAAAGCCAAGGCATCAGCATGAACACAATAGGGCGTGTAGGGCCCAGGGCCGCAAAACTTTAATCTAGTTGAAGTTCAGTTCCATACATCCCCTAGTCCGTACAACCCCCCACAGATAAAAATAGAAAATGCCCGTTGTGGACGATCCTCAGTCAGAAACACCAACTCAAAAAAAAACCCTCCTCTCCTACCTCCCCCCCTCCCCCCCACCCCCCCACCCCACATCCCTCCTCGTCCCTGGTGGTGGTGATGGTGCATAATGGAATAAGGTTAGGCAGGAGCACAGCTTTTGGTCAGAATAACAGAAGCTCGGCTCCCTTCAATCGGGAGGCCTGGGTCCCCCCGCCCACAGGCCAACTCTGGAAAAGTTAGATCTGGAAGAGGTGCATAGCCCTCACAGAAGATAGACACTGCAGAAGGCAGGCCGTGGGACAAGTAGGTGACTAGTGGGCCCCATTTATGTTCAAAAGCCTTGTAGTCATCCCTAAAGATGTCCGCCAGGCGTTCCATGGAGAGGATTCTCCACAAACGTGCGTGCCACAACGACGTTGCCGGTGTGTCTTTCTTCTTCCATGCAGCCCCTATTGTAAGTTTCGCCACCCCCAGACAAGTCCACATGATTGCCTTATCTGCTTTTGTTTGGTGTTCCAATTTCGGGTCCCCGATACCTAGTAAAGCCCCCTCGATGGTGGTCGGGATTGGGTAACTCAGCATGTCTTTCAGGTGTAAAAAGGATTTCTTCCCAGAAAGGCCGAATGCCTGGACAGTCCCACAAGATGTGGCAAAAGTCCCCCTAAAGGCCGCATCCCCACCAGCAGAGATCAGAGGTGTCAGTGAAGATCTGTTGAAGTTTAGTAGGATAAAGATACCAATCCAGCAGCGTTTTGTAACGAGCTTCCCTCAAGGCCACAGATTCGGTGAGGTCTAGTTATTTCGCCCCACACGTGCTTCCATTCCTCCTCGGTAATGTCCCACCCTAGAACCCTTTCCCAGAAAGACATAGCGTGCCCGGGGTGCGTGCAGTGTATTTAGCAGCAGATCATAGAGTGAGGAAATGGCGCCCCTTATGGTGCCTGCCTTTTGAATCGCCAGCCTCTCCATGGCCGTTAGCGCTCTAGTGGCAGTCTCCGACATGTGGGAGTGTAGCCCAGTGCTTAAGCTGGAGGTAGTGGTAGTAGTCGCTGTGGGGGATCATAAATTCTCTTTTGCAGCTGTCAAATGTTAGAACATCGTAGTTGTGAAATAGATCAGAGAGCTTTAGGCAACCCTCCTCCCTCCAGCAGTGAAAGGGTCCCTCACGTTGTGCCGGTGGGAATGCCGGATTAAAGTGAATTGGAGTGAATGGGGAAGGGAATGAGGTCCAACCCTCCCTCTTCGTGGCCTGGTCCCAGATTGTCAGAGTGGTGCGGGTGGGGGTGCTGATGTAAGCGTTGACAGGTCGGTCCTTTTTGGGATTTCCAGAGGACATCCCAGATAGATCATCCAACAATCGACTGGTTCATGTGAAGCCAATGCTTGTCGTCCTTCTGTACTGACCGGAGTGAGGAGTCCGGGTCTGTAAGCGTGAGCAGGATGTCGTCAGCGAAGAGAGTTATCTTGTGCTCTATACCGCTAAAGCGAATTCCTTGGATTTCGTCATTAGCCCGGAACTTCGCTGCAAGGGGTTCGATACGGAGGGCAAATAAAAGGAGGGAATACGGACACCCCTGCCGGGTGCCCCTGCTAAGGACAAAGGGGAGTGATGGAAACCTGTTAACTAGCACTCAGGAGCGCGGGAGGTGGTAGTTGGCCCTAATCAGGTTAAGGAATGTGTCCCCAAAGATGAATGTCCGCATGGCGAGGAAGAGGAACGAACAGTCCACCCTGTCGAAGGCCTTTTCCACATCGAGACCCACCAAAATTGCTGGGAGCTTAAATTTAGACACTTTCTCAATCAGGTGTATGGTGCGTCGGATATTATCATGCATTTGCCTTCCCTTTATAAAACCGGATTAGTCAGGTTGGACTAGATTGGGCATCAGGTCCTCTAATCTAGCAGCTAGGATTGCAGAGTACAGCTTTGCGTCGAGATTGAGGAGAGCTATAGGTCTATACGAGGCACATAATTGGGGGTCCTTACCGGGTTTGGGAATTACAGATATCACCGCTTCAGCCATAGATGCTGATACCCGTGCATCTTCCCTTATTGCCTGGAATAATGTGGTGAGGTGAGGGAGGAGTTCGGATACGTAGCAATTGTAAAATTGCGTCGTGAGGCCGTCAGGTCCAGGGGCTTTATGCAGCTTGAGTTTTTAAATGGCCTGTCTCCCTTCTTCTGAAGTGATGGGGGCATCTAGGGATTCCACGGTCGCAGGGGAAACACGTGAGAGCGTCACGGAGTCAAGGTATTGCTGTTGTAGGTCCGTATCGGGGGTAGCACCTTGGTAAAGTTCCCCATAAAAGTCGCCAAAGATGTTAGCTTTAGAGGCCTCATCGTGAGTGAGTTGGCCGCCCTGGTCTAGGATGCCTCCAATGAATACACATTCTCTCTTCACTCGAAGCTGACATGCTAAGTGGGGACCCACCTTGTCGCCTTGGGCAAGGGATGTGTGGCGCAGCTTCCAGAGTGTATACTCCGCTCGACTGCTGTAAATGGAGCGCAAGTTGGATGCATTTTCCCCGCAGCACCGCTTTGAAGGCGTCCCAATTGTTCAGCAGGGATGTATCCTGCGGGTTATTGAGTGTAAAGTATTCTGCGATGGAAGCCCTGAGTTCCTCACGTAAAGTCTTATCCCTCGTGATCGCCGTCGGGAAGTACCATCTCGACGTGCTAGACTTAGGCCCACTCCAGGTCAAACTGATGGTGACCAGGCTGTGGTCCGAAATTGAAAATCGGCAATATCTACGCTGCCTGCAGCGACCATACCAAGGTCTGACTGATGAAGATATAATCGATCCTGGAATACGTCTGATGAACGTGGGAGTAATGTGTGTAGTCTTTGGTGGTAGGGTGGAGTGAGTGCCACGCATCACATAGGCCTAGTGTGAGTATGTTCTGTTTGACACCTTTTGAGAAGCTACTAGTCGTCGCCAGATTGGTGTGTGAGCTGTCCAATGTCTCATGCCATGTGAGGTTGAAATCACCATTAGGACCACCGGGTCCTCTGTAAAACCTTCCATCAAATCAAGTGCGGTGGACAGAAATGTGGACTGGCCTGAATTGGGAGCGTAGAGATATAAACGTGCACAGGGTGCCCTTCAACCTCCCCTTGACCATTATAAGTCACCCTTCCTGGTCTGTCGTAGTGGCTTCCAGTTGGAACTTAGCAGCATTGTGAAAGAGCAGAGCCACTCCGTTGTGCTTAGTACCAGCTGAGAGTACCAGCCGAGGACTTCTATATTAAGGGGTATGATTTGTGTCAGAGTCTTGTGTCTTCAGACTTTTTAAGGTGAGTCTCTTGAAGGGCCACTACATCAAACCTATGGTCTGTGAGGTATTTCCAGATTTTCTGGCATTTCTGGGGGGAGTTCAGCCCCTTAACATTCGAGGATGCTACTGAGACCATTGCAGTGGTCCCCCCCACCCCTCAGGTTCCCAGAATCGCAGAGGAACTAGATCTACTGCCCCCCGTTGCCCCATCCCATGAAAAATCAAATAGTACCCTGAGACCACCACCAGTAACCCCCCCCAAACCCAGAACCCCAACATCCCCTGGAAATTTGTCCCGAGACGCCAAAATGTCTTCGGCTGGGCCCATCGTTGAGAAGTGTAACAAAATTCTGGGCAGTACGGGCAAGACCCGCGCCCCCTGGTTGCCATGCGACAAAAACATATAGAGCAGTTACAGAGATCAGCGATATCGGTGACTATGGTGCATTCTAGTGCAAACTCAAGATGTGGTTCCTGGGTGGCTCAAACGTGCCGATAATGCGGTCACCATTAACTCAGTGCCTGGACCGCGTACATGAGTCTCCGTGTAGCAGAGTGTCTATAGACCCCTCCTTTCATGGAAGTAGTCACTTAGGGGTTTGCCTGTTCTTCGGGAGGGTGTTCCAGGTTCGAATCTCTACGCGGCGCCCCCGAGCTGTGCAGGGGACCTGCCGCGTTGTCGTCATCTGGCATTGGGAGGCCCAAAATACGCAGACCATCGCTCAGTTCGCTTACATGGTGGGGCTTATTTTTGTATTCAAAGGCAAGACCAAAAGGATAGGTCCAGCGATAGCGAATATTGTCCTCCCGGAGCTTGGTGGTGACAGGGCAGAAGGTTTGCCTGCGCATCAGCGTGGAGGGTGCCAAATCCTGGAAAAGTGCGCATTTACACCCCTGGAAGGAGGTCTTGTCCTTCTTCCGTGCGACGCTTAAGATGGCCTCTTTCGTTTGGAAGGAATGCATCTTCACCAAGACATCTAGTGTCCTTCGACGTTCTCCTGTTAGTGGGGTCCCCACCCGATGAACTCGATCAATCTTTATCTTCAATTGGCGAGGTGCCACGATTTCAGAGAAGAGTCCAATTATAAACGCCTCAAGGTCTGGCCCTTCCGTGCCATCTTCCAGGTCTTGGATACGCATGTTCTCCCTACAGGATCTGTTCTCCAAGTCCTCCGCCTTCAGGAGCACTTGCTGGAGTTGGGACTGAAGATTCTGCTGGGTGTTGTGCACCTTGCTTGAGCGAGCCCCGAGGTCCTGTGTCCGTTCCTCCACCTCCAACACCCTGGCACCCACCGCGTCTACATCTTGTCTGAGGGTCGCCATCCTCTCTGTGAGATCGGCCTTCAACTGATCCATCGTGGCGCGGATATCCTGCTTTATTTCTTGGCATAGTTCAGTTTTTAAAGTCTCTTAAGGAAGCCACCAGGTCCTTCCTGGTGAGGGCCATGATCTTCGCCTGTTCGGAGCCAGAAGCCTTGTCAGCGGTCGCAAAGTAGCAAGATACTTTATTTGTCGCCTTTTTTGGTGGCATAGGGACAGAGCGAAGTGCTCCTCCCAGGCAGGTAGTGATCCCTTCCGAGGATTGGCACCAGGAGGAGGGCCCCAGCCCCCCAATCAACCCGGTGCAATATAGGCCCTGCTGTTAGCAGATTACATATTGGGGGCCATCTTAGAGTCAAGCAACTTGCTTATCACACTGGCACAAAGGCACCATCAGCCGGGTGCTTACAGAGAAATCAGGGGAGACATATACAGGTGAGAGGGTGTCTAGCTCACCACATCCCCTTTGTTGTCGTCGTGACAGGATTGCGGAGGCGTTTCAGCGGGCAGGTGCCATTTTGAGGTCAGGCAGGCCTCGTTGCCCCGGTTCTCCCCTCGTGGAATCACTCACTGCGAGCAAGAGGCAGAGGACGACCAAGTTCGACAATCAAATCCCCAAGCTGGAGGGAGTCGAGCTTCAGGAGCCTTATTGCAGCCTCACAGTGTCAGCACGTCTCCGGCGTGTCTTTTGGGACCTTATAAGTATTTAGTTATGCAGCACAATATCCTTGGTGCAACAACATCAACTGTTGCATGGCTAAACACTTATAAGGTCCCAAAGGCGAGACCTATTGGCTATGCCAATGCTTGTTCTCAATATGTCACTTCTTCCTGTCCAGCAGCATAAAAGAAAGGAACTTAAACTAATTACATCCACTTAAATCGTGTGGGCAAGATGTTTTTATTTACATTCTGAATAGGAATATGGTGCATAATTCCTTTCACCCGATTTGTTCTAGTAGAGAATCGTGGGACTGAGGCTCTAGCGGTGAGAGCGTTTGAAGCGGTCCTGTCCGCTTCGTTCACGGAAGATACGCCCTACTTTCGGCTGTTAGAGAGGCGTATTCCATTTAAATCACATGCTGCCGCAATTTACAGATTCCCAGTGTGACCCTCTGGTGCTCCCGCATCTCACAGGACGCTATGCTGTAATTTGGGGGCAGGCAGCAGACATCGACACGAACGGGACTGCGAGGACCACGGAGCATTGCGCTCCCTGAACTCAGCTCACCTGGTCACTCTTCCCGTTTGGCACCTCCTTCTACCACAGCGCCTCGCGGCCCCTGCTGCGCGGGAGCCGCTCGCCGGCCACAATTCTATAAAAACCGGGCTGGTGTGCTGGGCGTGTGTGACCCTCTGGTGCTCCCGCATCCCACAGGACGCTATGCTGTAATTTGGGGGCAGGCAGCAGACATCGACACGAACGGGACTGCGAGGACCACGGAGCATTGCGCTCCCTGAACTCAGCTCACCTGGTCACTCTTCCCGGCCACGCCCATGCCGTCCCCCGGAGCATATGATAGCCTGCGTGCTGGCGCGCTAGCGGTACGCGCGCGGGACGACGCTCGGGGCGAAGACCGGGCAAAGAGCGGGCCGTTTGAGGCCGTTAGAGGACGGGAGAGGTCGGGCCTGGGCCATCCCCTCTGGACCCCCCAGTCCATTGTTGGACATAGAGGATCGCTACCGGCACTTCCCTGCAAAGATGTCGTCAATCGAAACAAGAAGCAAAAGTGCCACGGCTGTTGCACCTACATCTAAGGGTACACTGGATAAATACTTTGTGAAAGCCGGGTCACTGCTAATTGAGGACATCACGCTCCTGGAAAGACGAATATCCCAAGAGCTGGACTGGGTGCGGAGATCGTCTATGGGCCCCTTGGCCCAGGCAAAATCTCCTGTGGTAAGCTCTGAACTTATTGTGTTGGACACAGGGGTGGATGGCATGAATAATCTTTCTGGGTCCCTGGATATATCAAATTGTACTTCTCAGATACAGAAAGGATCCTAGTGATTGTGCTGATTTTAGCATGCTAACTCTCCCGCCTGCTCAACCCCACCCCATATCTATTAATTTAAATCCCACGCCAGACACTGACAACACCAACTCCAGAGTCGCTAAAGTGAATAAGCGAAAGGGGATTAGGGAAGGAGCCATCCCCAAAAAGAGCGGAGGACCCAAGACCAAGGGTGTGCGCAAACCAACTACCACAAAACCTTGCACAAACCCGATAACAAGAAGCTCTGGTCTGAATGATAGGGAAAATTCCCATTGGATAGAGCTGGGGCCATCTGCTCCAATCCACCAGGGGAGACAAGTAACCAACCCGAGTTAAATTTATTTGAGCCTATTGAGGAGGATATCACCCTTGCAGATATAGGTACCCTTATAAGAAACCTCCTCAGTCCACTGGAGGAAAGGCTAATAAAAATGGAAGCTAGGTTAGTGGTCATTGAAAAATCTACAGTCCAACTAGCTGACAGCTTGAAAACAGCCAGCAAGGGTGGAACAAAGGGTCCCGACAGGGTTCAAAAATAGGTCCCTCCCAGCCTATTAATCGGGCTAAAAGCGCCACACATACAACACAGCAGGCATTACCCACCTTGCCCACAAATATCTATACCAAACCGAGGGCAGATGCTCAAAAAAAATCACACGGACCAGCTCAACCATCTATCTCCCCCTTCAATTAGGGCAGACCAAATTGGGCAATGTAACTCCGTCCCTACTGACTCATTGAATAATGTGGAGCCAATGGCAGAGGGAGCGAGTAAGAGGCCAAACCCTGGACCAATAAACCTCCTTCCAGAGGCAGCCCCATATACTGTTGTTCTGGTAGGGGCACCGGAACTGAATGCTTCCTCCAAAGAATCCACTGCCTCCCTTAAAAACAAGGTGATTAATTGGTTATGTACCTACAGACCACTTCCTGAAGGTATATCAAGCCCCGTTCTTATGGTACGAAGGGTTCCGTGGCTGGGCAGTCTAACCAAATCTATTAACGGTGACTGCGTTATAGTTAACTTCAAAGATCAAAAGACAGTCCGTTATATTTGTGGATGGGCCGCCAACGAAGAGGGGACTACCATTCAATCCCTACCCCTCTCCTTTTTCTACCCCCCTCTAACATACGACAGGGAAGGTGAGACTTGGGGGACTCAGATACAAAGATCGGTTGGGTGGGGAGTCCAAAAAAAAAAGGGGAGTTTTCCATCACCCCAGTAGACAACATCAAGGGTATCCCGAAATCAACACAGTGCACTCATACCCAGAGAGATTGGGCGGGGGTCCACCTAGAGGTTGGAGAGTATCACCCAACCTTCGAAGAGAGGAGCTAGCCCATCATACCTCCAACATGGCTGAAGAGGGTTGGGAAATTTACCACGGGAAAGGAGGCAACTGGGATGTAGGCGAGCATAATCATCCTTCCTGGAGACCCCACCAGCAATTCTATCTTCCAACCTGGAATAGCTATAGCATTCTAGACATGGTCGATTGACTGCCCACAGACTCCAGTGGGAAGTCTAATTCTGTAGCACAGGAGACTGAGGATGAAACAAATCAAGAAACAGAGTACCCCATCGACCTGGAACACTATGTGCCCCTGAGCAATTCCATCAGTAATACATCCCAGAATGCAAAGGAGGAAACAAGTATCCCCCTGTCACACATAGAGATTATGACTAATGATAAAGGGAATGTTTGCACCCTTAACACCACCTGGGGTGATAGGCCCCTGCCACTAAAAATATTATCGTGGAATGTGGCGGGTTTGGGAAATAAGTCCGATTGCAATGAATGGACTGAATACATTGATTCCAAAGACCTTTGTATGTTTCAGGAAACCTGGGAGAGAGAGGAGCATGCGAGGCAGGGCTTCGCAGTATTCTCTATTCCCGCTAAATGGGGGGGAAGGGGGCGCCCATCAGGTGGTCTTGAAACATGGGTCGCAGCACATTTGGGATGCAAAGCTACGCGCTTTCCAGTGGTCTCAGAAGATATACTAGTGGTTTTATTGGAATGGTCCTACTGCTGCAGATTAGCGGTGGTGAACGTCTACTCGAGACCGGTAGCCACCTCGCAGGAATCCCCTACCATTGATAAACTTACAGATCTCTTAGCTGAACTGCCCACGGGGTTCCCATTTGTAGTGGGTGGGGATTTGAATTCACATTATGAACCCCTACCAGGTCTTTTAGATGGGGCAAGTCTAGAGGAAGAGGCAAGATGGCAAGTACCACCGATAGAATCCATTTCGCCAAAAGCCTGGACCCCGCTGGCAGTACAGATTACTGCCCTAACCTTGAGACATGGAGTTAGGGCTTGCAATGGGCGAGCCAAGTCTGATATCCCGAGCAAACCTACATTTAATCGGAAGGGCAGGGAATCAAGACTTGATTACATCTTAGTGCAACTACCTTCATGGTCGCATGTCATTGATTTCAGGGTCACCGACAGAGAAGACAGCGACCATAACGCCCTAGAATTGGACTTTCTCCTCCCCGGTCGGGGCTGTGGGGAAGCAGAACTTCATAAGACACACCCTGACCTGGTTCTAGAAAACAATAGGAGAAGAATTAAGTGGGAAAAAATAATAACATGTGCAGATAAACTGCCTCGGCTTTATAATAGCTTCATTCCCATTTTGGAAAAAATGGCGCTTTTGAGTATTGAACCTAGTACAGGGGCCAATAACAAACAAACTTGGCTGCTCCATGAAGAACTTGTAAAGACCCTATCTTTGGATCTATTTAATAATGGTCCAAGGAGGGGAAGAGGAAGGAATCAGTGCACCTGGTACAATGCGGCGTGCCGTAGGGCAAGGAGAGATCTCTTGTCGAGTATCAAGAACCGCAATAGCAGGTCGGAGATCCAAAACAAGAGACGTGAATACAAGAAGCTAATTACTAACGCTAAGATTGACTGGGATCAGAACAAATGGGAAGAACTTGCCAGTGCTCTAGCCTCCATGGACTCGCGGAAGTTCTGGAGAATTGTCAACTCAGGCTCCGAGGAACTTGTTTCGGCAATAGAGCCAAATATTTCTTCTAAGACCTGGCAGGAGCACTTCCAGTCTCTGTATTCAGAGATGCCAGGCCACGGCAGTTGCATTACTATCCCGTCGGCCCATAATTGCAAGGAAGGGGAACCATTCACCATAAGGGAAGTCCGGCTTGTCAGCGGGAAAGGCACCTGGTTTGGATGGTCTCCCAGGTGATCTCTTCAAACAGGAGCCAGATATATGGGCCCCCTATTTTTTGGCGCTATTTAATGCGATTCTTAAGGGCATGGATGTGCCTCGTACCTGGCTGGGCGCAGAGGTGGTTCCGATCTTTAAGAAAGGCTCGCCTCTGCTCCCATCCAACTACAGACCCATCAGCTTGATAGATGTGTCGCAAAAACTCTTTGGGAGGCTTATTCTAGACCGTCTGCAGAATTGGATAGAGGAGACCGCTACTATGAGCCCTTACCAGGCTGGGTTTAGAAAGGGGGTATCCACTACCGATCAAATTTTTCGCCTTAGTCTTATTTATTGGAGGACGGCGCTTTTGGAAGGGGGCAGCCTGTACACGGTATTCGTGGATTTACGGGCTGCCTTCGACCTGGTGCCTAGATCAAAACTTTGGAACGTCCTGGGCGACATGGGAGTCCCGCCAGACATCCTGGCTATACTGATTAAATTACATCAGGACAATTTTGCGCAGGTCAGGTGTGGCCGGATGGGGGGCTTAACAGAAAGATTCCCCGTTGACAGGGGTTGAGGCAGGGATGTGTATTAGCACCTACCCTGTTCTGCCTCTTTGTCAACGGGGTAATCGCCCATTTGTCCAGGTTAAAAGACATTGACGCTCCCAAATTGAACGGCAGCAGGGTGCCTGCTGTAATGTTTGCAGATGACACCCTGCTGCTCTCCAAATCCCCCATGGGAATCCAAAGGATAGTGGACGGGTTTCTGAAATTTTGTACTGAGAGGGGTCTAGAAATCAACGCCTCTAAGACAAAGTTCATGATTTTGAACCCAACACCTTCAACACGTCCAAACCCTCTCCTAGGCAAGGTGCGATTGGAGAGGGTTTCCACATTTGAATATTTGGGGGTTACCATGAATGAGAAAATGACATGGGGGACTCATTTGACTAAGGCAAATTTGAAATTATCACAGAAGACGGGGGGAATTCTAAGAATGGCGGGTAAATCTATATACCGCCCACTGGGCCCTATGATACAGATTTACAAATCACAAGCTCGGGGCTCAGTCGTATATGGGGCGGAGCTTTGGGGCCATGTATCTGCAGATAATTTAACAACAACTGAGAACAGGTTTCTCAGGCAGTTAGTGGCCCTTCCTTCGAGTACCCCATTGCTTCCCCTGAAATTGGACTTAGGTCTAAGGCCAATTGCCGAGGAGCTAGGGCTGAAGCCCCTGGCCTTTTGGCGAAGAATATGGAGTAGCCAGGATCTTGATGATTACAGAAGAGAGCTCCAAGAGTTTATGGCTTTACCAAATATTTCTAATATTCCTTGGTTAAAATATATAAGGAGTACATGTGAAAGCCTAGGTCTTTCCGAACTATGGATCGACCCTGCTAACTCATGCAAGAGGACCTCTAGAAAGGCACTTTCACAATTCTATTATCAGTCGAAGCTGACAAATGGTATAGTTAATACACGGATGGGATCATTGACCCACATATTTATACAACTGAAAGACTCCTACCAAATGGAAAGTGTATTGGATGGAATGGGTCCTGTGCTAGCAAGAAAATTATACCTACAATGGAGATACGGATCTCTCCCTTTGAGGGCCTTCACGAGTTCTTGGTCCAGGCCCTCGGGGGTAGAGCAGTGTCCTGCCTGCACATACCCTCATGAGAATGACCTACATGTGGTTCTCTTTTGCAAAGCTTACCAAAGAGCGAGGAGATACTGGCTTTTACCTATTCTTAAAAACATGGGCTTTAGGAAATATTTGCCGGCGTTTAGAATCCTCAAAACTGATCTGTCACCCTGATCGTTTTTGCACTATCAAAGTATTTAATGGCCATGCGGTATGTTCGATCTCGCATTTTAAAAGCGGGGGCCTCTGTTTAAAGTTTTAAGACATTGGTGTATCTTCTATGATTCTTTTAATGTTTTTTAATGTTTTGAATCATGAAATTTTTGAAGGTTATTGAGTGATTGAATTTGCTTAAAACATTGTTAACTTTCAAAGTTTTCTTTTTAAAAAAACAAAATGTAATGTATTTTTATCTTTGATGGTCTAAATGACCGAGAATAAAGATATTGAATTGAATTGAATAGGAAGCTCGGCCCAAAAGCGATAGGTGTACTGTAACAGTAGAGAGCACGGTCTTCTAACTTTACCTTTGTCGAATAGTAAATGGAAGATAGAATTCAAAGTGGTATAAATTGGAAAGGTCGGTTTATATGCCACTACCATTCTGCATTGTACCTTCTGCAGAGCATACAATCCAGAGGATCAGACACCTGGTAAAACAGTGTTAGCGTCATGCATATGATATGCGCCGAGAAGTAATGCAACACAGGAACGCCTGCTAGCTGGTCACCCCCTTTTAAATGGCCACATGGTCCATGGAGGAGGGTGCGCAAGGGAGCCTACAGAGAAATCAATGAAAACAAGCAGCAATGAGGGAGTGCGTGGGGGCACAGAACAGGTGCCCTCTCAAAACAGCATCTGGCATTTGATCTTGGTCTTTGAATGCTCAGCAAATGTGACGAAATAAGAACAAAATTTACAGGCCTGCTTAAGGAGACAGAGCAGAGCTACAAGCAAGTGAAAACTGTACCAATCGTGTGAATTGCTTTTCAAGAAAAAAAACTGTAGTTCTTACAACAGATACTCAAATGGTGACCAGTGAATTGATATAGTACTTGTTCCCTGCTCTCGGGGACGGCTAAACACAGGAAGAGGCATGACAAATGCATGCCATGGACAAATGGGAAGAAAGAATAGGAGAGAGATGATGGAGCCAGCAAATGGGAAGCCTATGGGTAGGCTGAAGCCCACAAAGTATATACATGTCTCAAAGTATACATATTTCAAAGAGAAAGAGCAAGCGCTTTCTAGCCGAGCCCTAAAAGAAGAGAACGAACAAAAGAGAAGAATGAAGAAAGGAAGGGTGCAAGAAGGAAGTAAGGGAGAGAGCAAAGAAGAAGGAGAAAAGGCGAAAGAAAGAAGGAAGTAGAAAGAAGGAAGTAGAAAGAAGGAAGTAGAAAAAAGGAAAGAAGGGGAAAGGAGAAAGAAGTGGGAGGAAGGAAGGAAGGAGATTAAGAAAGAAGAGATGAAAAGAAAGACTGAAGGCAAGAAAAAAAAAAAGAAAGACATGAAAAGAAAGAAAGATTGAAGGTAAGAAGAAAAGGAAATAAGAAATGAAATGAAAAGAAAGAAACCTGAAGGCAGGAAGAAAAGGAAATAAGAAATGAAAGGGAAAGAAGAGGAGAGTAGAAGACAGGAGAGGAACAGGAAAGGAAAAAAGAGGAACAGGAAAGGAAAGAAGCACTGTAGATAAGGAACAAACTTGAGACAGAAATGATAAAAGGGAAGTGGAGAACAAGTAAGGAAAGACTAAACAAGAGAAGGAAAAAAAGTAGAAAGCCACCCCCTTCTACCAGTCCTCCCTGGTCCATGGCTATAGCGGGTGGGTGCATTAGCTCAGGGTAGGGCTCCTGGATATACTCCGCCTCCCAGTCCATTAGCCTGGTTTCTAGTTCTGTTACTTCTTTAAGTCTTTCTACTTTTTCTAGTTATGTGGGATATAAAACAGCTCCTGATTACAGCCTTGCTTTTTTCCCTATTGATTCCACATTCTACTTGAAATATATTTCTGTGTTAGCCGTTAGCAAGCTTCTTGTATGCCAGTCAGTTATCTCCCAGGGGTCTGATTTCCAACCAGTTCATCTCCGAGAAGCGTGCTGTGTTATTCACGTGCTATATGGGAGAGCTGTCTGGGATTCCCCTAGGCAGGTATCATTTGTCCTGAACCCATCCCCCCGTGTTTGGAGAACCAAAAAAGTAGTCCAGTCTAGACGTGCAGCTGATGATGCCGGAAGCATTGTAGTATTGTCTATCCGTCTGGTGTTCATCCCTCCACAGATCTGTTAACTCCACGCCATGACAAAGGTCTGCAGTTGAGTGTCCACTACCCGTGACCTCCCGAAGTAGGCTGGTTACTTCTGAAAATTCGGTCTTGTCCTTGAGGACCAGTAAAAACTAGAAGGAAGAAAGCAAAGGGACATGCTAGGGCTAGCAGAACTAGGAGACATCTGGGGAAAACAGGGACTCCTCTTTTGACAAGATGCAAAGACGGTATGAATTAGTAGATAATCAATACTTCCATTAGATTATTGAGGGATGCAAGAGGTGGCTGACGAGTCACTGCTCAAGTATTGACTGCTATCAACCGCTCTACACAAACACGCGGTCTCATAAAATATATAAGACATTAAAAAATAACAGTCAGCCGTCCATGGATGTATTAAGGGACAAATCGGGGCATGAATTTGGGATCGTACCTTAGAGGACGAAGAATGGGGAAAGAGTGCTGTCACGCAAGTCAATCTGAGATAAGAACCAGGTTAAGACTTGGGCAATTAAAAATACTGCACCAGGCATTATATACTAGAACCAGGCTCCTCCCTATGGGGAAGCAGACAATCACAAACGCCGGTAGAGATGTGGGCAAGCTGGGACATTGTTACACACCCTGTCGGAATGCCCCAGGCTGCAACCATTCGGAACATGGGTGGGCCAACCTATCTCAACAGCCACCAAAGAAAACCTGTCACTTTGCTCCACCTCACCCGATACCCACCACACTGAGAATATGGGGGAAGAGACACTACATAAATGTTATGTTATGTTATTTACTTTTATTAGGCGCACAGATACTCAAAGAGTGTCCCGGCGCGGCTCAAAAGAAGACAGAACAAAGACCCAGCTCTACGAAAAGAGGTACGTTTTTAGCAGTTTTTTAAAAACCCCAGTTTCTTCAACAATTCGGAGTGAAAGGGGGAGCGCATTCCAAGCACGGGCGGCAGACACGGCCAGGGAAGCACCACCTAGACGATGACGCTGGAAGCAAGGTACCTTCATCAGCCTCAGGGAAGAAGACCTCAAGTGTCTCCCCGGCACATAAAACGAGAAGCGTTTCTGTAAGTAGCCCGGCCCCATCCTATGTAGGGCGCAATGGGCTATGGTGAGAGATTTGAAAGCTATCCGGGCCCTGACTGGAAGCCAATGAAGGGAGCGACGGTTGCCATGGACATTCTGCCTAGGACCCAGCCCGCCCAGCATGCGAACAGCCGCGTTCTGGGTCACTTGAAGCTTATTGAGAGCGTAAGCTGGGAGCCCAGCATAGAGGGCATTGGCATAGTCCAGACGGGACAGAATGAGTGCCCGGACCACTGATTCCCTAGCCGCTTGAGGCAGCAACGGAAGGAATTTTCTCAGAGTTCTGAGAAGACCAAAACAGCAACCTGTCAGACGCTTAATCTGACTGGAGAAGGAAAGATTACTGTCAAAATAGATGCCCAGGTTCTTTGCGGTCTGACTGTTGGAAACAGGCGGTGGGAACTCAGGAGGCCAGATAGACTCTCTGAAACCTGAGGGGAAGTCGCAGAACATCAGAACCTCGGATTTATCCTCATTGCATTTTAAATGTGCCGACGCCAACCATTCAAAGACCGAGGAAAGACACCTCTGCACAGGGGCCACCGAGGACCCTTGTTTGTCCCAAGTGAACAGAAGTTGCGTATCGTCGGCGTAGGCAATAACCTTAGCCCCCAACTCCTCCGCTAGAAAAACCAGCGGAGTAAGGTAGATGTTGAACAAGAGGGGGCTAAGGGACGAACCCTGGGAAACACCCGTGCCAACTTGAAGAGGTGAAGAGGCCACCGGGGATATCCAGACTTGCTGGTATTGGCCGTCCAAAAAGGATTTGATCCAGCCCCAAACCGCGCCCGACACACCAATCATCGAAAGCCTGTCAAGCAGCAGTGAATGGGGAACAGTATCAAAGGCCGCCGACAAGTCAAGCAGCACAAGGGCGGCCTTCCCGCCGGCGTCTAAACACTCCCGAATGGCTTCTGAAATTTCCAAAAGAGCACCTTCCGTACTGAAGGAGGGGCGGAATCCAGATTGGGCAGGGTGAAGAAGACCCGCACTCTCGACAAACTCCGAGAGCTGTCTGTTCACTATTTTCTCACAAACCTTAGACAGACTCGGTAGGAGAGAAATAGGTCTATAGTTTCCCGGTACGGAAGGATCGAGAGTAGATTTCTTCAGAAGGGGGAGAATTTCAGCCTGCTTCCAACAACTAGGGACCCTGCCATCCTGCAAAGATAGATTAATGATGGAATTGACTTCCTCATTCACCGTCTCTGCCACCGAAGCCAGAAGTCTTGCTGAGCATGGATCGTCGGGAGAACCAGACTTAAGCCCTTGAAGAATTCTCAAAGTGCATGAGAGATCGACCGGAGAGAACTTAGACAGGAAATGAGTGGTAGGCAAAGCAACAGGAGTGGAGCCTGAAGGGACAGGAGAAGCCACGGGCCCAATAGAGACAACCGGGGCAGAGAAGCTGCCTTGAACCTTTAGAATCTTGTCCCGAAAGAATGTAGAGAGCGTCTCACACCACGCAGTGGTTGCCGGTAAAATACAGCTCTGCGCCACAGGGGACATGAAACTTTGGACAATAGAAAAAATTTCCTTAGCGTAGTTCTGGGCTTGATCGATCCGAGTGGCAAAGAACGCCCTTTTAGCAGAAGAGATCGCTTTATAGTAGGTTTTCTGACCCTGCCTGAGCTGCACCTTTACTGCCGGGCAGTAGTTGCTGAGACGCCAAAAGCGCTCCAGTTTCTTACAGCCCTGCTTGAGGAGACGCAGATCCTCCGAAAACCATGGTTTGGAGGGGGAAGCCCTTGATTGTCTGGCTAAAGTAGGTATGGCAACTGCCGCCCAAGAGCCCAAAAGGCAGTTGGAAAAAGCAGCAAGACACTGATCAAGATCTTGTGGCAGAAGCGGCCTGTTGGCCGCCAGCTCCTTGGCAAAAAGTGAAGGGTCAACCTTCTTGAATGCTGGTTTGTGACCGACCATTGGACTGACACTTGGCGGGGTCACCACCCATGAAAAGCTAATTAGATAATGATCAGACCAGGGGACCGGAGCTTTAATTGAGATAGGGAAATTGGAAAGGATAGGATCCAGAATATGGCCACCAAGATGAGTAGCCTGATCGACCCATTGAGAAAGCTGTGCTGATAGGCAAATATTGAGAAAATCACGTGTGTCCTTAGAGTTATTTTGATCAAGATGAATATTGATATCGCCTAGAATCACATAATGGGAGAACTGTAGAGCTCTCATAGAGACCGCCTCCACACAGGCCTGAAGGAAAGCATGGGCCACTCCCGGCGGACGATAAATCAAGGACCCACCAAGAGAAAAGTGGGCCGAGCAGCGGATATTAAAATTCAAGACTTCACAGCCGTCCCACGTGCTGAGAGAGCACTTATCCAGCGCCCACCTCTCTTTGAAAATAACAGCCAGCCCCCCACCTCTCCCTGTAGTACGATCCACTCTGCTGATTTTGTACCCCGGAGGGATAGCCAAGGTGATGATTGGGTCGGAGGAATTGTCAAGCCATGTCTCCGTGACAAATAAAAAATCCAGAGATTCATCGTCCAGGAGCTCAAACACCTCTGAGTGATGTTTTTTCAGAGAGCGCACGTTGAGAAGCGCCGCCGAAATGACAGGGGAGTGAGGTATTTTAGTGCCAGCCGTAGAACCCAACTCAAGGCGAAAGCCACAGGCCCCACACACGGAATCTCGAGTCCCATAAAGGTTAGGGAGGAACTGCGAGTTACAGCAGGGCCCCCGCATCTGAGTGAGAAACTCACGTGAATAGGACCGGCGGCAGGAATCATCCCCCCTGAAATGGGCAGCATAACTGGCCCCGGCTCCCGACGAGCTGCTGACAGGCGCAGACGGGCTTGCCTTAGGCGCGCCTTCGGCACGCCCGCTGCGCGAACGCGCAGCGTGCATTTTAATAGTGCCGGTGGTTCAGAGACTAGAGCGCCTTCGAATGAAAATGGCCCCTGGCTCTGTCCCGCCGGAAGTGAGGAAAGCGCTCACAACAACGAAATATACAGAATTAAAGTGCCCCAGGTTCCATTTCCCTTTCCCTTTCCCTTTCCTCAACGAGTGTGCAAATTTAGCAAGATAAAACTTTCCACATTTAAAATTCAACAAACATTAAATCACAATAAAAAATAGCAGCAGAACAGCGATTTTGTAAAGTAGAGTGAGTAAAATAATTTCTGTCAGCCCTCAAGCCTAAATACACTCTGTTGTTCTGTAGTGCAGCTCTCATGGCCTCCAGGAGTAACATCGCCGGCGATGGAGGAGTGGAAAGGTCTCAGGCTTGGCACTTTGTACTGCTGGAATGAACTAGTGAACGCACCATGTACAAAGCAAATGGGTGCTCTTGGAAATTCAACAGGATGTGAGACCTTTGGAGAGACTTTTAGGACCCCAGTGGGGTGTGTCAGATCCAGGGGCACAGCTGCAGTGGCTCCCATCTCCGGGACCAGTTAAGAGGAAGCTTGTTGGGGTGCTTCGAAGCCTCTCTTGTATGTTAATACTTAACAGTAATTGTACGCTGGAATAGTGTTGAAATGGATAAGGCTGATATAATTGTTTATGCGGTAAAAAAATGCAATTGAAAAAGTTAAAAAAATGTCTATGGCTGTAGTTATGGAGGTATCAGAAAAATGTCTTATATGTACAGATGGAGCTGCTGCACTGAGTCCCACCGCCCAATGTTTGGGATTGTTCGGGGTGCGAGTTGGCATCCTGCTGTGTTGTATATGCACAAATAAACAAATTAAAATATATATTTTTTTTAAGTGCACATTGAATACACAGTGCATGGAGGAAAAATCCAGGTAAGGCAGGGGCGTAATGGAAGGGTGTAGAAAAGTACTGGGTAGAACTTTAGGGAGTGCTAAAAAGCATGGAGCAATTAATTAGAAACTGAAAGTTGAACAATAGGCAACAATAAATGTACTTTTCCAAGATGTTTTTTCCCCAAGAAGTATGGTGAATGGCATCCAAACAGGGCCCAGTAACACACTTACCACCCACTTTGCCACTTCTGCATTTTCCAACTGCTTCAGTAGTGAGTAAATCTTTACATCTGCTATAGCCGAAAGAGTAGCTTGTACTAGTCGAGGTATCCAAATCTGCACAAGAAAAACAGACTGGTATAACAAGGACGTGACGTTATCATAAAATCAGAGTTTGTTTCAATTAGGGTGAGAACAACTGTACTCTTTCACGTGTCAAATGCCACCTTTTTCAAAGACGTGCTCTACAAATATGTTTTTGGTGATTAATAATGCCGGGCCTCGCAAATGATGTATTAATTGTAAAACAATCAACTGAAGCTATTAAGCAAGCTCACTTCACAGGTGACATTGGAGTGTTACAAATAGATATGTGGTGGCGGTATGCTCTAACATGGTTATAACATCCTTTGCTCCAATGTAGCTGTAAAGCTTTCAAGGGTCACCCCTAGCAATGAGTTGATTAAATGTACACAGTCATGGGTCTAAGTTACCAGTAGCCAGGGGTTTTGCATCTGCTGATGTTAGCTTACCTTTAAAGCTTTCAATAAAAAAAATGTAAAAGTGCACCTTGAACATAGAGCGATTTACTCTCCTACCAATAAAATACAAGTTTCTGAGAGGCTTATAAATAAAAGTAATAATGGGGTACTCCTATCTGGTGCATCAACCTACTCACCAGCAGCTGGACGTCATCCTTGTTTAGCAGCTGTAGAGCTTTATAGATGCTTGCAAAGAACAATGGGTAAGAGTAGCCTCGTAATCCTTCAATCCATTCCCAGGTTAAGTAACCATAAGTAAGATTGTTAAGGAGAGAAATCTCAAGGAATTAAACATGCTTAAAAAGTTCAATTTTACAGCCAATATACCAGTTTCGAGTACACGCCCATTTTCTGCAGTACCATGTGAAACTGTTAAAAACGCACAGTTGCCTCCATCCAAATACAAATGCAGTGGTTTTTTTCCTTGACATGCAGAACATGTTTCACCTTTTCAGTTTTCACACTGGCAAAGAAGACTGAAAATTAAAATAATGTGTCTTTACTAGTCCTTCAATAAATAATCTCAAAACATTATTCAAAAAACATTAGCAAGAGCCTATAAAAGCAATTTAAGGAGGGATAAAACCCTAGCCTGGTTTGACACAAAGTATAAATTATCAAAGCAACAAAAAAAAAAGAAAAGTGATTCTTTCAGACTTTGATCGTTACCATAAACCAGTTCACATAGTATATGTATACCGTAAAGCCTAATCCATTTATCTAGCTTCTTTCTATTACAAATCAGATAAACACCAGATGCAAAGCTATCGAATATATCTGCAATACTGGCCCTAAATGAAATGAAGGATATCAAGAGATCTCTCGCTTATCTGTCTTCTAAATTGTACACCACGAGTACCAAAACAAGAAATTATGGTCTGGATTGGCCCCTGTGGCAGGAAAGAACAATTTTGAAAGGGAAAGAGTGCCTTTCCCTTTCTGACCACTCCTCAAAGCCAAATGTTGATCAGCAGAGTTCCAACACTTCAAAACTCTTCCTGCTCTTGAATAGAGTGAAGAAAAATATCCTCTTAGATTTTAGTATGGCTCTCATAATATTGTCCTAATACATCGAAACCGTTACGTGACTTAAGAATCCAAATTGATAATAAACTCTCAAAGGAAGCCCACATCAGCAAAACAGTAGCAACCTGTCATGGATTCTTCAGAACTTTAAAGAAAGTAGTCCCTTTATTCCCTCAACATTATAGAAAACTGGTGATACAACCTTCAATCGTAAATAGATTAGACTACTGCAACTCCCTGTTACTATGTAGCCCCGATTACCTCCTCCAACGGCTCCAGAGGATCCAGGTGTTGGCAGCTAACCTAGCGCTAAATAAAGGGAGAAGGGACTCAGCCTCAGAAACACTACACAAACTACAGTGGATGCCAGTAAATGAAAGGTGCATGTTTAAAGCACTATGCATCACCATAGAGCAGTAAATGGCACAGGACCTATAGCCCTTCAGCAAATGACTAAATTATATGAATCCTCTAGAACTTTAAGGTCCTTCCAGGATGCCCTCCTGTCTACATTCCCCTTTAAGAAAACAAGAGTGGGAGGCAGAACCTTTCAGGTACAATGTGCACGTCTCTAGAATAAATGTCCTCGCTCCCTTAGAACCAACACAAACCTGCTGAGCTTCAGGAAGGACCTGAAAACTTGACTGTACCCCTGGAAATAGATAAATGCATGAAAAGATAACTCATTCCCAACAAATGCTGGACATCTCTTTGAAGATTTACCAGTCCCAAGATGCCCTTTGGGTGATAGCCGCGCTTTACATTTCTAAATAATAATAATTGTAAAAGTGGGCATATCTATTCATGAATTCAAAAGTTGCTCACGTTCTGACTTTTGATTAATGGGTAATGAGAAATTAAAGTAGGACTACTGCCTTCATCATATGACTACTCTTACAAGTCAACCCACTATAAAAATAAAAATGCAAAATAAATGCAAATTGGTGGATGGAATTTTAAAATATAGTCATCTTCATTGCATCAAACATGCAACTATATACCCACCGAGCAAAGGAAGTTTCTATAGAGAGGATGTTTAGAGCCATTACCACAAGATAAAACTGGACAAAGACATTTTGGCACCCTAACAAATCTACATAAAATAGAAAACGGTTTACCAAAGGACATTATAGACTAAAAGGTGCGAGCAGGGGCTTTGAGAACCAACACAACAACATTGGATGTCAAACAAGACAGAATTTGAAGAGGTGAAAATAACTATAATCGGAGTCAAATAAATTACAATAGACGCAACAGAGATAATTGATATAATATTTGAACTCTTAGTGAAAGAAGCATGTCTAAGGCAGTAAATATTTGGAGCGTATTTCCTAAAGACCACTGTGCTTCTAATTCTGAGTGACAATGCTCATTTTTGATATATTTTTTCGGTCCAGCCTGCACGTACAAACCAGTAGCTCAAGATAACTACCTCAGGTCGTATTCACAGATACAATGTAGAGCATGATCAAAAATTCATTCAGAAGAGGAATAAAGAACACTGGCCAACCCTTAATGACAAAAACACAGATGGTCATAATTACCACCGTAGTAATATTATTTAAAAAAACAGGACATTGATATGGAAGCATTTCATTCTTAGGCTCTTGCATCTTCATATACAACACAGTTGATCACTGAGAGTGATATTTGAAGGTATATTATCAATTAGTGCATATGCCAATTTCATCACGGCCTCTTCCAGTAAGGCTGCGTGCTTGGTCACACTTAACAAATGTTAAACAATGTCCCACTGGTGGCCCTCAAATTTACTTTCTTCCTCAATTATCTAAGCTGGTGACGCTCAAATAATGTATTCTGCGTCCTGCCAGAATGGCATACTCGACCTGGTCGCAATCTGCTTGAATTCGGCTTACCACCACAACAGGAAGGCCGGTGTGTAGGCCCACGTGGTCCCGGTATCGGGCAACCAACTCTTCCTGCAGTGTTGATCCGGTGTCAGCAGCTGGGACTTCAAAAGCATATGGATTTGACCATTAGTCAGTGCAGCGGGAAGAGGGTCAAATAAGAGAAGCAGAGATCCTTTTCACCCCCCTCCCTGTCACCGCACCATCAGGAGTACCATTGCAGTTGGGACGCCATTTAGTAGGTTTTGAAATCAGGCACATTGAGGCCTCCCTCTGTAGATGGCAACTTGAGCATACAGACAGAGCAATTTTATGTCTGCCGCCCCACCATATAGAATCTAACAAGCTAAGAGTTCAGCGTTTTGAAGAATCAGCTTGGAACGACAACTGGCACATTTGCAAACCAACAGAGGAATCTAGGTAAGACTATCATCTTGGACAGTGCTACTTTCCCTATCTTTTCCATTCCTTTGTATCAGTTTTAAAGTTATTTTTGACAAAAGTCCTCTCTTTATTTGGCAATTATTCTTTTGCTTTTCCTTTGTGCTTTTCCAAAGCTTTTGTTCTAAAGGTACAAAAAACAAAAAAAAATGAAACCTTGTCAAAGTGACTGAGTTTTCGCTTTTCAGTGGCGACAGCCTTCCACTGGAGAGAAGAGAATGATCAAAATGCAGAGTTCATGCAGAAACCCAAGACCTGGCTTTTTAAGTTTTGATCAGAGTTATCTGATGGTTCCAACAAATATGCTATTGCGCATGGGTGAATGTGACTGCTTATTAGTAAACGTATAAGCGTCCAAACTACAAACAGGTCAAACAATATTTTCATTACAAATCTGATTTTACTGCAAATTCCAAACAGGTTATTAGTATATATTTGAACATGAAGGTATTTAAGAAAGCCTTTACTGTGCTAAAATGTAATAATTCTGTGAAATACATAAAGTTGCAATGAGCTGTTTCCACAAACATTTTCAAACAAGCCAGGCAACAGAAAGAGCAAGCTGTCTTAGTACCCCCTAATTCTCCGACATCTTAAGACCTAATGATATCAACTAGGGCATAGCAAGTCGTACCTTTCTTTGTTGAATGCGTTGCCCCCATCATGACTCAGATCCTTAGTAAGTTATTTAATTTAATTCATTCATAAATTGTTTTGTTGAATTTCGCAGGTGCTGCAGCATAGTGTCCTGGCACACTGTATGTACTTTAGTAACTCTTTGTAGCAATCTTGATAGTACAGCTCAGATCCCACTCCATAGTCACGGAGTACCTTTCTCCGTTACAATTCACCAAGTAAACATTATACCTCTCTTGCATAGATTTACACAAGTTAGAAGTTTGGGAAATGACTGGACAGCTTCCAGGTCAAATACACAATTATACCAGTTAGAATTTCTTGTTTGCGAGACCTCTTTCTAAAAGGAAACCTAATGAGGTGCCACTCTGATCAATCCCAAAATATACTTGCATCCTCGAGCAAAAGCAGATCATGCAAATACACATTTGTTTCTGGTTTATCTCTGCAAACTGTCTGGAATCCAAGGTCAACACTGAAGGCCATAATACAGCTTATGATAGAGCCAAAATCAAAAGGATATTCAAACACCATGTGATGTGCAACTTCTAGTGACTGCCAGTATTCATCTGGGACAAAACTTGTTTGCACTAAAAAACAATTAATTATTCGGAAAGCTATGGCCAGCAAGACTAGATACACGTTTTCACCAAAAAGACCTGTGGAAACAAAACAGAAATTATTATTTTACGTTTCTAAATCTGCTTTAATTGCAGAAATGTGGGTATCCCACGTATGGAACATTTCAGACATTACAGCACTGTTGGATATTAGCATGGAAGTGCTGTGAAGGGGCAGTGATTATTATATTACAAAAGTATTGGAACTGAACTGGAATTTCTAGGACCTTAAAAGAAAATGCATTTTTTAATTACATCCACAGTATATGGTCACGAAACTCCTTCAACTACTTGCAAAATCATTACAATGTTCAGTTAGTCACATATTTTACGTTTGGCCATTATTATTTCACAGAAGGAAGTATTTTCATAGTCCATAATTCTCTGGGACAATGTCAGGTCTGTGCATTATTTAACAACATATGAACAGTTGTGAGAGCTGTTTTCCCTGCATATTAAACACATCACAAATTGGACTTACACAAAGCTAGGTTGTGTTTACACTGTTGTAGGAAAAGTGTCCCTGCTTGTATGGCACCACCCAATTTTTGCTCCAAATACTAAAGGTTATGACTGATAGTGCACTGGAGTCTGCTGCTCAATCCCCAGTGTCTGTGCTCTCTCCTAAAACTGTTATGTTCTTCTTGGTGATCCCAAATTGGCAAAGACTTTACCCCTTATAGGTCCCTAGTATATGGTACCAGGGGTACCCAAGGCATTGTTAGAAAGATAGGCCCCAGGGCTGCAGCACACATTTTTGCCACTGTGACTGACCCAAGCAAACTACTGACAGAAGGCCTGCCACTGCAGTCTGCAGGAGCAGTGCAACCTGCTCGAACTCTACTGTATCCTCGCCATTTGTGGCACAGTCACCTACACAACCTTTAATGTATGTAAAGCACCACTAAGGTAGGCCTCTTCAGTCCAGGAGGCAGGCTGCATTTTTACTAAAGGTGTTGACATATACGTGCAAGCCTATATGCCCGTATAGTAGCGTTCCCATTGGAAATTACTATATGTATTAGTGGTCCAATAGAATAACATTGGCTGCCAAATGACAGCTCCCCTATGGTACCACTAAAATGTTATGTTTGTTATCAAACAACGTGCCTTCTCACGCCGGACATGATTCTTATGACCTGGGTGACGTGGCATGCAGCCAGGCGGTACCCAAGAAGTTGTCCCCTGGTTGCCCCCAGTTTCAATGTGTCCTGGCTATCCAGCCACGCTTTCCTGAGCCTACTGTCGCCAAGACAGGATTTTGACCTCCTGCCAGGCAGTGTGATTACTCACAGGAGTCAGAAACAAAAGACTGGGAAGGGAGGTGGTCACGCATCAGAGCATTGAATTTCAAAGACTGCACGATCTCTGATATGCATCTGGACTCTCCTCCTGAGGAGGAAACAGCCCTACCCTTGCCCCAGGTGCACTTGCACCCAGGCAAGACGGGAAATAAGCTATACATGAGGTAGTGCCCACCTCCCCTCTGGGAGGCCCGCCATACCCAGGGTGGGCAGCCTGGTCTGTACACCTAAAATTGAATTCTGCCATCTTTAGGAGGGCAGAAATAGTGGGTTCTGGGTAGAAAAGGTGACATACACCACCGGATGTGGTCACCTCAGGGGCGGACACGCAGCAGGGACTAGCTGCCCATTGGCTAACACCCACACTCCTAACTCCCCTTAATCTAGGGTTTAAGGGACCCCTCTGACACCAGAACCTCAAATCTGGACAACCTACTTCAAAGAAGGACCAAGAGGAGCCCTGTTCTAACGACAACAGGAATTTTTCCAAAAGCACAAGCAAAAGAGAGATACTTTGCCCCTGAGGCAACAGACTTAGAACTGAGTGAACGACCCTCGTCCTCGGCTAAACCTGGACACTACTGAAGTGGTCCAGTGCATTGTGGGAGTTGTAGTCTAACCTATCCTAAAGTTTCAGGCCGCTATGTTACTCTGCGGGACCCAGTGAAGTTCCAGAAGCTTTCCGCTGTGCTTTACCACTGCCAAGGCTTGTTGGTCACCAATCCAGAAACCGGCCGCACAGTCAACGCTGCAGCTACAGAGAACACCATGCAACCATCATCCGACTTCAGCAGCTGTGTACCTGTTGTGTTTTTGCATTTTATTTCTTGCAGCACCGTTTAAGTGGTAAAAATAGCACCACCCGCAGCTCCTGTTCATCACCAAGGACAGCCAAAACAACTCTGCACACGGACTCCACGGGCTAGGTAAAAGTTATCGGACTGTTGTGGCCTGATCCCCCAGGACGTTAACCCTATAAGGGTTGCAAGTGACAGATTGTCACTAGTGGATTTTGCCATTGACCGCAATGTTATTTTGTCTATATATTTTACTGCACTGATTTGATATTGATTTAAAAATCTATAACTACAATTATATGTATGCTATTTTGTTCGTTTTAGTGTCTAAATTAAGATAAAAATACCCTCCATTTTTATAAATTGGTGCCGGATTTCTCTTTAGTTGTGTCTATTTCTTTTCATCCATGTTGTTATTGTTCTTCTTCTTCTTTAATCTTTATTTCGACTAAGAAAAGTCATAAAAGAAATACAATACAAGTACAACCAAATTTTCCACAAATAAACAAACTTCTAGGGTGAAAAGGTTACATCATCTAGAGAAATATCTATCGGAAATAAGAACCACATATGATACAATTAAGATTTCAAATCATCAAAAAAGTTCTTCTGATATTCCATACGGCAGATAAATACTTGCTGACAGCAAATACAGTAGGGGGAGATAAGTCAGATTTCAACAATCGGTAGGCATCCAAGTGGTGCCTGAAACCCCAATTTCTGCAGATGGGAATAATCCACTTTTTCCTTGATTTCAGATAAGATGGACAAAAAAACATTAAATGAATCTCATTCTCCTGGTCATTAGTACAGGCTGGACAATTTTTGGGAGTAGGTGGGTGCCAACTACTGGTAAGGGCTCTAATTGGTAATGCATTGTATCTCCATTGGAGGAATAATTTCCTAAAACCGATGGGATTAATGTCATCCAAAACTGTCTCTAACTTGTAATAGTCCTTCACTGTTAGAAAGGTAGAAGACATAGGCCCCAGAGTGTTAGTTGCTAGAGAAACAGTCAGATTTCGGTCATAATATAGAGCAACCAAGTCTTTACGGGATATAGAACTGCATGCCTCTTGAGGATTTGCCCACAGGGCCGATAGGCCCAACCCCGATAATTCGTCCTTTATATACTTGAGCCATGGAATTTTACGTAGGGCTGTATGTTGGTAAAGCTCCATGAACTCACAACGATAACTCAAGAGTTCGGGGGTTGTCCAGAGTCGTCTCCAGAAAGTAAGGGGCTTCACACCTAATTCTTCCTTTATTGGTCTTAGTCCCAAATCAAGCCTTAGGGGAAGAAGTGGTGTACTCGGCGGTAAAGCGGCCAAGTTCCGTAGGAACTTGTTTTCCGTTACAACAATATCATGGGCGCAGTTGTTGCCCCACAATTCACCACCGTATATTACTGCGCCACGCGCCTGCAATTTATAAATTTCGAGTGGCGAGCCTATAGGATGTATCATGGATTTTTTCCATAAATTCAAGATGCCCCCCACCTTTTGAGATAGCTTTAAATTAGATTTTATCTGATGGTGGGTCCATGTCATCTTTTCGTTCAGGGTCAGTCCCAAATACTCAAACGTGTGAACTCTCTCAATACTGGTACCATGGATAACAGGATTGGGGCGGGTTGACCTAGGAGGATTAAAGATCATAAATTTTGTTTTGGCCGTGTTGATTTCTAGCCCTCGATCAGCACAAAAGGAGGCGAAACCATCCAAGACTCGTTGGGCACCCATAGGTGTCTTGGCAAGTAACAAGGTATCATCAGCAAACATAATAGCTGAGATATCTATACCAGCGAGTCGTGGAGCGTCGCGATTTGGTACTTCCTTCAGGTGGGAGATGAGTCCATTTACGTAGAGGCAAAACAGGGTCGGTGCCAGGACACAGCCCTGCCGTACCCCCCTTTCAACGGAGAAGCTAGCTGATAGGCCACCTTGTGTCCCACATCTGACCTTTGCAAAATTATTAGTGTGAAGACGCACTATAATCTGCAAAAGAGGTGGTGGGAGGCCTAGTTCCTGCAACACAGACCAAAGTTTTGTGCGTGGGACCAGGTCAAAGGCCGCACGCAAGTCAACAAAGATAGTATATAGTGAGCCCCCCTCCACCCTGATTGTCTTCCAAAAGAGCATGCATAATCTTAAGATCTGATCAGTTGTTGAGACGCTCTTTCTGAATCCAGCCTGGTAGGGGCTCAGGATCTCAAATTCCTCCATCCAGTCCATGAGATGGTCTAAGATCAGCCTTGAGAAAAGTTTCTGGGCAACATCTATCAGACTGATGGGTCTGTAGTTACCAGGGAGCAAAGGGGACCCTTTTTTGAAAATAGGGACAACTTCTGCACCCAACCATGTAGAGGGAATTGGCATACCTCCGAGAATTGCATTAAATAATGCAGTAAGATAAGGGGCCCAGACTCTGGGTTCGTGTTTGTACAGATCACCAGGAACCCCGTCCAGACCGGGAGCTTTGCCCGCAGGAAGCAGGGATATAGCACGTTGGACCTCGCTCAGGGTAAAATCACCGTGCTTGGCATCACAGCGGATAAATTCGAGTGAAGGGGGATCCCCCCTGTAGAGAGTGCCAAAATGTTCTTCCCAGATTTCAGGGGCAATATTAGGATTTACTGCTGAGACGGGTTCCGTTGCGCCAGTGGACACAATCAACCAGAATCTCCGTGAGTCTCTGCACTGGAGGGCAGATGTTAACCTGTCCCAATTTTCTGTTGCCCATTCAAGTTTGGCATGGTGTATTAAAATCCTATAGTTACGTCTGTTTTGTTGTATATCCTCCCTGTTGGCTTTCTTTTTTATTGCATCCAGCAAATCACTTTTAGCCGATCGACAAGCCCTGTTATACCATTGGGACCGTCTACAGGTCTTTTTAGTACAGGGAACAGTTGGATTGAATATATCAGCTAAGGTGGAGAATAGCTCTTTATTAACCTCAGCCAGTTTTGAGCAGTAATCAGGGGAAGAGTGGTGCTCCATAAGATTTAGAACATCGTCTAGTGCACGTCCAGCCCTCACATAAACTTGGGAGAGTTCTCCTTGATTACCGGCCAATTTAGCCCATTTGACTCTGCGTTTATTGTTAGTCAGAGTAGCTTTGTTCGATATCGGAGATTTGGGTACTGAGCGTGGGTCACCGGGACACAAACCAGATAGAGATACATCCAGTATCAAGGGATTATGATCGCTCTCCCCCCTGGAGAGCACCTCAAAGTCCAAAACTCTATTCCACTCCTTACATTGGAGAAAAATGTAGTCGAGTCTAGCCTCCCGCCCTGGCTTGTTAAACGTAGGCCTTGAGGGATTATCTGAAGTTGTTCGGCCATTACAGGCCCTGATTGAATGGGTCATCGACAGGGAGGTGATTTGGACGGCCAAGGGAGCCCAAGACCGAACCATTGGGCCCGCGACTTGTGGGATGTGCCATATTTCATCCTCATCTTGATTTGTTTGGTCCACCAACCCCTGGAGTGGTTCAAAGTGGGAATTAAAATCTCCCGCTATAAGGAACATTATACCCTCAGGGATCTTGGATAGAACATTGGATAAAACATCAATTACCCCAGATTCCGCACATACATTCACGGGCCTAGAATACACATTAATCACGGCTAATTTCGCGCCTAGAGACCAATCTAATAGCAAACAGAGAACATCCTCAGAGCCAGTTTCTAGAATCGTAACACTGCAGCCCAGATGTGTGGCAACCCAAGTGGTTAGGCCTCCTGATGGGCGGCCTCTACCTCCCCACACAGGCGGAGTAAAGAAGGTAGCAAAACCCACACGATGGCATTCTTGCCTTGCCCATGTCTCTTGAAAACAGCATATGTGATGGAGGTCTATGAAGGAACCCCACAGAGGGCAATCGAGCTTACTAGCTAAGCCAGCTATATTCCACTAAAGTACTTTATGTGTAATTGAGGATTACGCGGGGGCCGCGAGGCTTAAAATAGCCGGTGTGAGTGAGAGGAGGGGCCGGGAAGAGGAACCAGGTGCGGTGTTGCAATACGTTTCAAAGCACCCTGGTCCTCGCAGTCCCGGCAATGTTGAGAGCCCAGGGAGGTGTGCAGCGCTATACAAATTGTCCTGTAAGCTCCTCCGTGGCAGCAACAGCTAAAAAGTACTAAAATCCAAATCCGCGCCTCCGAGCGGCTCCCGCGAAGCGGGGGCCGCGAGGCTTAAAATAGCCGGTGTGAGTGAGAGGAGGGGCCGGGAAGAGGAACCAGGTGCGGTGTTGCAATACGTTTCAAAGCACCCTGGTCCTCGCAGTCCCGGCAACGTTGAGAGCCCAGGGAGGTGTGCAGCGCTATACAAATTGTCCTGTAAGCTCCTCCGTGGCAGCAACAGCTAAAAAGTACTAAGATCCAAATCCGCGCCTCCGAGCGGCTCCCGCGAAGCGGGGGCCGCGAGGCTTAAAATAGCCGGTGTGAGTGAGAGGAGGGGCCGGGAAGAGGAACCAGGTGCGGTGTTGCAATACGTTTCAAAGCACCCTGGTCCTCGCAGTCCCGGCAACGTTGAAAGCCCAGGGAGGTGTGCAGCGCTATACAAATTGTCCTGTAAGCTCCTCCGTGGCAGCAACAGCTAAAAAGTACTAAAAAGTACTAAAAGTACTAAAATCCAAATTTGCGCCTCCGAGCGGCACCTGAATACTTAACAAATGTTCCTCTAGTAAAGCCTGACTGTTCTGTGACACTTCTCCAGGACAGAGCTAAGGCTTTATTAGGGTGAATCCAAGGATCATATTTGGGATATTGTGTTACTATTACATGGTTAGGCTATCCAGGCATAACACATAATATCCCACTTTCCTACAACTGTCCTCCATCTTGCATCAACATCATAAGCGATCATGTGTTGACTGTTACTGCACTTCTCGTTCTAAATAAAGAATTGCGATATGCACACTAATAAACAGAGAATGTTCCCAGAGACTTTTCTCCTACTGTACCTAGCCAAGGACATTTCAACTGCCCCAATTGACTTGCTTGAATAAACTGTGAGAATATCTGCAGACTCACTGTAGTAAGAGAGAAAATTCAAATGTACTCGGTAGTAAAATGTTTCTTCTTGCTGGTTCTCTGTTGGTGCTAATCTTGAGAGCCATGTAGAATGTATGAATGTCTTTGTCAGAGGTTCTATAAAAGGACATGTAGATTTCTATGTAAATGAGACCTATTTCCTCACCTTTAGCAGGCAAATCTATGCCGGATTTCAATTAGAACAGTGCTCTGTACTTTTGATTTGTATGCTTTGCTGCTGAATTTGCTTATGGCATGTTCGATGTAAACTGGCTATTAATTCTTTATATAAAGCTTTGAAACAACAACCCTTGTCTGTCATTCTTACAAGAATGTTTATCACCTGCTACCGACCATAACTGATTTACCGAAAGTGAAAGGGACAGCTTCAGTCGGGGTGCACCAATGTTCGCATTGGGACCGCTCCACTCCTGGTCCTAGTTGTTAGTGTGACCTATGTTTTGGATTTTAGGATAGGTTTGGGTGCCGAAGGAAGTGGAAGCAGAGGTGATAGTATCGACTGGAGCTGACCCACAATTGACAAACGAATTGGTCGCTGACAGCAAGAAGCCAGAAAGTACAGTATTATTATCAGTAAACATGTCATATAAAACAAATCTAACGGTGATGTGAATATTGTCCAATAGTGGTCTGGGCTCTGGTAAGTTCAACAAAGCACTCAGCCTAGGAACTTAGGTGTTAGTATCATGTCACTCAAAAAGCCCTCTACAGCATTAGAGAACAACAATACATAGTTATTTACTCTGATAAATGAGTATTGATAAAAAATAGAGTTATTGATCCTTCTTCTATTTTCAGGATCCATTATGTCTGTCTCCATTTTAGCACCTGGTCACCCAGTTCTAATTAACAGTGTGCTCTCTGAATCCTTTTGTTAATGTATTCTGCAGAATACACAGGTAAGCATTTGTCCAAAACAATAATTCGCATTGGCCCCCAAAGGCGGAGTTTTATACCAGTCTTAAGCATCTATTTATTCATCAAGCTTTACTCTCGCATTAATTTTCAGCAAGAAAACGGTTTATACCGGCTGTGGGTACAGGATCGAGTCCATTTCAAATTCCAAAGGCAAGTGGGAGGGCTAGGATAGTGAACTAGGAGAACACATTAGGGTGGAAAAAAAGAGAAAAACCCTTGATTTTACGGTGTCAATATAAACCATAGGTCAATGTTTAAGCTTTATTTGTGCTGTATGTATTTAGGTAATGATTTTTCAGAATGCACGCTATAAAAACTGCAAGAGTTTGTGCTGGACCTGGCCCTCTCTGCAGGGCCATCCCCAAACTGTTTGCCTTCACCGTCCTATTTCCTGAACCTGTTTTTGTTGGCTTTAGAACTCTGCACACATTACCACTGCTAACCAGTGCTAAAGTTCTTGTGCTCTCTCCTCTAAACATAGTAAAATTGGTTTACACCCATTTGGCACATTTAATTTACTTGTAAATCCCTAGTAAAGTGGTACTTAATCAGCCCTGGGTCTGTAAATTAAATAACACTAGTGGGCCTCCAGCACTTATTATGCTTCACAATTAGGTAGCCTTTTTAAGCATATCTCAGTTCTGCCATTGCAGCATGTGTGTGCAGTTTCAAACTGCCATTTCGACCAGGGAAAATTTACCTTTTGCCAGGCCTAAATCCTTCCATTTTAATACATATATGTCATACCTAGGGTGTGCCCTAAACAGCCAATAAGGCAGGGTGCATTGCATTTAAAAAGTTGGATATGTTTTTTTTAAAGTTTTACACGTACTGGTAGTAAAAAACTCCCAAATGTGTTTTTCACTACTGTAATACCTATCTCTCCCGTAGGATAACATTGGGTAACAAATATTTCATTGACTAAGTGATAACTTTTGGCTCAGAATGGGTAGGAATTTCATGTTTGGTATTTGAGGAATTGTAGATTAAAACCCTCATTAATGGTAAGGTTGGATTTTAAGACAGAATTAAAAAAAATCCACTTTTAGAAAGTTATGATTACATCAAACAGGGGCAGCCCTATTCCCCAGAAACTGGAGCCAATAAACAATGTAACAGCTTCAATGGTTAAGGGAGTTTATTTTTTTTAAAGGAAAGGAAACACTAATTATACCGTAATCAAATCAGAAATGTATGGGTAAGTGTAGCAATGGAGAAAGCAGAAAACAACGTACACACAATAGATTTTTATAGAAAACTTGTTTTGTTATTGAGAATATTTTTTGTAAAACATGAATAATACGGAATCCATTATAAACAGACAACTGGTGCTCATAAGGTTACACACAATAAACATATAATACAATTTGCAGTGTAAACAAAAAACAGACCCAATGACAGATGAAAAAAATATACAAATGCTTGTCCGTATTATACCAAGATCAGAATGCAAAATATGCTTCCTCTTGGTTTGCCAAAGGAGTAAGTCGACAGCGTTTCGACCTTATTGATTTGTTAAGTCATCATCAGGACATAAAGCATAGTTTGAGAGCAACCATCAAATTCAATTTGTAGCATATAATATGTTCTAATGTCAGTTCAAGAGAATTTGCACCAACATATCTCCATAGTCTCAAGGAACCATAGTTATGCTACCATGTGTATGCAAAATTAGATTGGTACACAGGGATTGAATTCTCGAACACAAGTATCAGATTCCATACAACACATCCAAAGCGCTGAGAAGTTCCCAAATTAAAGCTCCAAGGAATTGAATTCACTTCAGGTTGCTAACCACTCTCCGACTGTCAGGAAGAAATAATCTATCTATTGTGGGTACCTTATTTTTTGTTTTTTCCGTTGCTGCACTTAGCCATACATTTTTGATTTCATTACAGTACAATGAGTGTTTCATTTCCTTTATTTACATCATTTTCCCTCAACTATTGTAGCTGTTGCACAACTTTTACTTGTATACTCCTAGGTTAGGCTGTGCTTGTTTATCAGTCATGCCCACCTCCAAGTGTTCTTTTCTAAAAGTTTTAAGTTTGTCAACCAACATCACACATGATCACATCAATTAAAGAAAAAAAAAAAAAAAAAAAAAAAAAGGTATGGGAAGTCAGAAAGTACCTCACGTAAGCACCACCCATAGAGCTACTGGTTGGTACTCACCAGTTTGCTCATGTTTTCATCTGTAGCTTTCATTATTATGAAATCTGTTTATTAGCATTTGTTAATTTAGACATAGCATACATCATAAATGCAATAACCCACAGGCAATGAGTCTGGTACTCAGAGGAGTATCCGTCAACCATGAATGCGATGAGCCACGGGATCCATCGCCACTACGAGGCGTGGAGTAATGCAAGCCGATAAGTGTCAGGGCCACTGCCCGCATTTGAACAGATTCATGGAACAACCAAAACGGGGTAAAAGAGAACAGGTGAAACAACAGAAGCCCAACAGAACAGCAGCAGCAGGTTCGATCTTAGACCATACGACCCTCAGGATACCCCCCCCCCCAGTCCATCCCCCCCAGACCCGGCCCCCTCATCCCTCGTGACATATCGTTCTATGGAAGGCAAGTGTCATTGTCCGCACATCCGCCCGATTCGGCTAGGACCTCCCCGCCAATCCCCAGAGTGGGTCTTCCAGGCTCACCTCCATTCCCCTCCCCTCCAGGAAGTGGCTCCGCAGTATGTGTCCCACAGAGTCCCAGGGCATCCCCATCCAGCTGTATCAGGACCTGCAAGTGTACGTCCCATTGAGTCGTTATGGGTGTGCGTCTGAGGCCTAACGTTTCCTCTCGCAAGAGAGCCGTACCCTCCGCCCCCGCCCACACTAGCAGGGAGCTCCGCCACGCCTGCGCCCGAGGGGGCTCAGCCGCCTTCCAGCGCTTAGTAAGTAACCGCTTCGCCACGATCAGGCCCAGGTCGAGGAAACGACAGGCAACCTTCGTGGGGGGGTTCTACGAAACAAGTGCAACAGACAGGCTGGCCAGTCCCGCCGCGCCAGCGGACCGACGCAAGTACGTAACGCTCCATGCACCGTCCGCCAGTATGAGTCGAGCGCTGGACAGCTCCATAACATGTGCACCAGTCCAGCATCCAGAGCCCTGCAGCGTGGGCATTCAGCGTCCGCCCGGTGGAAATAGCGATTGATGGAGTCGGGAGTGAGATATGCTCTGTGCAGTATGAAGTACTGGATTTGGCGAAACCGCAGGTTCCTGGGGACCCGTGTTGGCCCCCGCAGTGTATCTCTCCATTCCTTGTCGGTCATGGGGCGGTCCAGATCCACTTCCCATTTACCCCGTAATGGAGACAGGTCCGCCGCCACCAGCGTCCGCAAGGAGGCCGCGAACCAGCGAATCATGTGCCTGCCCCGTCCCATGACGTGGAGGTACTGCATCATGAGGTGTTGTGCCGGTTCCTCCTGAAGAGCACCCCACCGGCTCGTCAGCGTCGCGATTAGCGAGCGGTGATGGAGGAACTGACCGGCCGCTAACCCCGTCTCCTCCGCCAGTTGAGCGAACGGTATAAGCACACCATCGTGGTAGAGGTCCCCCAGCGTACAAATATCCACCGCATGCCAATCGGCAAGCTCTGCCGGGCGCAATATCCCTCGACCGCTAGGTGAACCCTCAATCGGCATGGCAGGGGCATATGGGGTATGCGACCTAGTCAAGTAGAGGGCACGCCGATAGCACTTAGAGGCCACCGCCACTAGAAGGGGCCCCGGCTTGACCACTCTGGCCGTCGGGTGGAACAACGCGATAATATCCGTCAGGGGGAGCGGTGGCTCCATGGATGCCGTGTCATCCCTCTCCCGGTCGGCCAACCACCTGGCCACCCATTGCAGCTGTGCTGCTAGGTAATAGTGCGCAAAGCAGGGCATCGCGAGTCCCCCCTGACCCGTGGGGAGGTACAACTTAGAGAGCGCCACTCTGTGATGCGCGGTGCCCCACACAAAATCCCGAAGGGAGCGCTCCAAGGCGGCGAAAAAGGATGCCGGGATGTAGGTCGGCAGGTTAGCAAAATAGTAGAGGAGTCTGGGCAGGGCCACCATTTTGACCAGTGCAATGCGACCCGTGACCGCAAGTGGGAGGGTGCCCCAGAAACGCATCTGGGCCCTGATCGCCGTCACCGCCCTGCCCAAGTTACCCTCCACCAAGTCAGCGGTCCGCCGGTACACCTGAATACCCAGATAACGGAAGGTGTCCGGTTGCCACCGGACAGGCACACCCCCAAGCTGGAACCGGGGATCCAGGGCATCATCACGGAACGGGTAGAGACACGACTTGGCTGCGTTCACCCGTAACCCGGAAAGCGTTGCAAACTCCGTGAGAACCCGTTCAAGGGCTCCTGAAATGTTCGCCACGTCCCGCACGAAAATCAAGAGGTCATCCGCGTACAAGGAAACCTGATGGGTGGCGTCGCTTATTGGAATGCCGTCTGTCAACACCCTCCGCAGGGTGGCCGTCAAGGGCTCAATGGCAAGTGCAAACAGGAGGGGTGAGAGGGGGCACCCCTGCCTGGTACCTCGGCCAACCGAGATGGCCTCGGAGATATACGGGCCAGTTCTCACCCGGACCACAGGGTTCTTATAGAGGAGCGCCGCCATTTGTAGAAACCCAAGGCCTAGTCCGTAATGCGATAGTGTTGCCACCAGGTAGCCCCACTCCAGACTATCGAAGGCTTTTTCGAGGTCCAACACTAGGCAGCCCGCCCGTGGCCAATGCTGTGCACCGTGTGCGGCGACACGGAAGAACCGGCGAAGATTAAGCGAAGTGCTGCGCTTTGGCACAAACCCATTCTGATCCCTGTGCACCAGCACAGGCACGGTGGGGGCCAGCCGCTCCGCCAGGACCTTGGCCAGGATCTTGTAATCGGTGTTGAGGAGGGCAAGGGGGCGATAGGACCCTAGATGAGTAGGATCACGCCCCGGTTTGGGGAAGGAGATCAGGTAGGCCTCCCTCATGGAAGCGGGCAGGGTGGCCTCCTCAAGGGCTGTGAGATATAACGCGTGCAGACGGGGCACCAGAGACTCCCGGTATGCTTTGTAGTATTCTGCTGGGAGACCGTCCGGCCCAGGCGCCCTGCCAGAGGCCAATGAGGCCACCGCGTCCCCTATCTCCTCCAGGGTGAGGGGACCCTCCAGTGTTTCCTGGTGGGCATCCGGAACTGTGGGGAGGCCGGCGGCCCCCAGGAACAGATCAAGATCCTGTGCCTGCCGTCGCCCCACCGAGGTGTACAGGTCTTTGTAGTGTGCCGTGAGGATCTGGTGGATCTCCGGCTGTGTGTGCACCAGCATGCCGTCCGACCCGCGAATGGAGGCTATTGGAGCATAGCCCGATTCCTGTCGGATCAGCCAGGCCAGCAAGCGCCCCGCCCTGTCCGATGTGGCGTGGACCCGTGCCGAATGGGCAGCGTAGTTGTGGCAGCGCAACCTCTCCAACAGCTCAGCATGGCGTGCCCGAAACCGAGCCAGCCTGGTCGAGTCACGCCCACCACCCTCGGCATGGCGTTCGCATGCCAGTAGCCGAGTTTCCAAAGCGGTGAGTAGCAACGTAAGTTGCTTACGGATATTCCCCGTCACCCCCAGACAGTGTCCCCGCATGGCCGCCTTGTGCGCGTCCCACTCTATCAACGTGTTCTCCGCCGTGCCCTCATTGAGGTCAAAGAACTGTTCGACCGCTGTGCCGAGCGAGGCCCGGAACTCCGCGTCCTCAAGAGCAGCCGGTTGCAAGCGCCAAGTGGGAATGGGGGGTCTCCCCGGGTCCCAGCAGAGACGTAGTCTAAGAGGGTTGTGGTCCGAATGGGTCCGGCCCAGGTAATCCGCCTGGATTATCAACGGGTTCAGCGACGGAGAGCTCACCACCCTGTCAAGGCGGACGTGAAGATCATGTACCGCAGAATAATATGAATAGAGCCGATCGGTGGGGTGTAAGGTGCGCCAGACGTCATGTAGGGCCCACCGGGACAGCCAATCAGTAAGGTTCCTCGCGTTCGAGACTGCTTGTGTACTACGGAGTGGCGGGTAGGATCTATCAAGGCTCGTGTCCAGCACGGCATTAAAGTCCCCACCTAGTAGCCAGGGAAGACCCACGTACGAGGTCAGGGCCACCGAGAGGCGATCAAGGAACGACGGTTGGTCAACGTTCGGGGCGTAGATAGAACCCAGGAGCACAGGGTGCCCATTGAGCCGCCCCCGCACCAGGGTATATCGACCGTCAGGGTCAAGCACCGTCTCGGAGCATATGAAGGGTGTGCCTGCCCGTACCCAAACCAGTGTACCCCGAGCATGCGCGGAGTATGTGGTCCCGAAAAGCTGTCCCCTCCATCGGGCGCGCAGCCTGTCGAGTTCCAGCCGTGTCATGTGCGTCTCTTGAAGAAGAGCCACCCCTATCTTGTGCCTCTGGAGATAGGCGAACACAGAATATCGGCGGGCCGGTGTGTGTATGCCCCTAATGTTCCAAGTGACTATTGCAGTGTCAGCCATCGGTGGAGAGCGCAGACAACACTGGGTTCATCGGCCGAAGCGGGCCGGCCGGGGAAGGGGAGGGGGAAAAAAGACCAGAAGGACCGCTACTCAGATCGCCCGCTGCAAGAACATGGTGGGTGAAAGAACTGCAGAACGCTGCAGAATGTAAAGAGGCAAAAGTAAAGACAAAATGAACAAAAAGAGCTCCATAACCACAGGGGCGAACCCCAAAACCGGGCATTCGTCCAAACATGCTAGGCTCAATCGCCTGTGAACTACCAGATCAAAGATGGGTGTACGAGGGGCTAAAGAGCAATACCGTTGGTCCTGGCCTGCAAGAGCCCCATGTTACCCCCATCAGGGCCCCGTGTGCCTGTAGGGCCGCCATTTACCCAACCTCTCCCCAGAGGAGTGTGTGTGGGGATCACCCCGTTCCCCCGCAACCAGAACAATCCCGAAACCCCGGTCCCCGGCCCATGTGTAAGGGGACCCACACTACCCCTCCAGCCCCGCGACCCCCCGCCTCACTCACAGAAGCATACAGGGCCCCAAAAGTCACAGTCCAGTGGACAACAGAGGCAGAAGGCTCCCCCCCCCCCCCCCCGAGAGTAGTTCGGAACAACCCGCCCGACACCCCAGGGTACCTGCAGTGGACACAGTGCAAACCAACAATAGTTCACCCCAGGAGGTCGGCTGTCTGGGGGGTCACCTCTGGCAACACCTGGTCTTCCGGAATCAGGATGGACGGGGAGGAGGACAGGTCAGTCTCAGTGTCACTGTGAATGCGAGCCGCTACGTCCCCCTGGCTGCTCACAGACCCCAGGGTGGCCACCGCCTCCAGAGCCTCCAGCCGCTCCACACGCATCCTCTCCGGACTCGGCGCGGCCGGGGGACTCGGCCCCATCCCACCACGTCGGTCTCTCTGTCGTGGCCGTCTCAGACTCTTCTCCCTACGCACCACAGGCCCCGGGTCCGTGGGCCGGGGGCCACCATGTTGGCCCGTTTCCTCCAGCCAGTCCCAAACATCAGACGGGGCGTCGAAGAATCGTGTCTCGTCTTTCGTGACCACCCGGAGGCGCGAGGGGAACAGCAGCGAGTATTGGATGTGCAGCTCTCGGAGCCGGCGTTTCACCTCCAGGTAGTTGCTCCTCCGCTTCTGAACAGTCGCAGTGTGGTCTGGGAACAGCATCACCGGGCCACCCCCTATTGTAAGGGCACCCATCTTCCGCGTTTCCCCGGAGGATCACGTCCCGGTCCCGGTAGTTGAGGAGGCGAAACAGGAAGGGACGCGGCCGGGCTCCAGGGACAGGCTTCCGCATCGGCACCCTGTGCGCCCTCTCCACCACGAACTGCGGGGAGAGCATTCCTGGGGGCAGGATATCTCGTAACCAGTCCTCAACAAACTGTTCGGGTTGCCGCCCTTCCTCGCCTTCCGCCAGGCCCACGACGCGTATGTTCTGGCGCCGAGAGCGGCCCTCCGCATCCTCCGCACGGTCCTCAAGGGTGTTAACTCGGTCGATCAGATCCTGCAAGGTGGCGGAGTGATTGCGCACGATCGGCTGCACGTCCTGTAGCGCCTGGCTGTGACCGGCAACGGTGTCCGCCAGCCTGCGATGGTGGGCGTGGAGCAGGGTGAAGTCAACCGTGACTTTATCGATTCGGGACTCCAGTGAAGTGCGGGTTTGTTCCAGCGTGTTGCTCAGGCGGTCGACCGCCGCCAGCATGACGTCCATTTTGGCCTCCAGGGTCGATGCAGGCGGCGTCGCGGACACAACAGGGCGCCCCGGCGTCGCATCAGGGCCGTTCGCCCTCAGTCTGGGCTCAGCCTGCTTGTTCCGAAGCCGCCCCATGGCCAGCTGCTGCGCCGATGGCATTCAGAGGGCTCAGTGGTGCACGAGGCCGATCGGGGCTCCAATCACCACCAGGCGCCGTTAACGAAGGGGGTCCTGTCCCACTGTCACGAATCGGACCAGCGCCGGGGGCGTCAGGGCGCAGGGCAGCACCGCCGGCGGGGGAGGTGCACCGCGAGCCGTGGGCAACCAGAAGCCAAAGTCCGCCAGGCCTCTCACCGTCAGGTCCGTAGCAGCCACTCCCCCATGTCCAGCAGCAGGTAAGCGGTCAGTCCCCTGGGCGCCTCACCCCGATCCCAGTCCATCGGCGCGAGCAGTAGGGCCACAACACGGCCGCCAGGGTCGTCTCCGCCACCGCAGTGATCCGCTTCGCCTCCAAGGCGTCGCATCCTCCTCCAGCGCCCCCGGCCGCCACGTCCTCCACCACCGTCCACCGCAGCGGGCCCCTGCCGTCTCAAGGGGTTGGGACCGGCAGGATCACAGCGCGAGGGGCGTCAGCACAGCGCAGGCGATGTAGTGGGTGTCAGGTGCACCGTCGCCCCCGGGGAGTCCCTCGCAGGTCCGCAATTCTCCCGCGGCCGGTCTGCTCCTGGATGCATGGCCTAGCCGCCTCATGGCAAGCCGCGGCGTGGGGTAGTGCTCGCGGCCGAACGCCGCTTCCAGCGCTCTGCGCGCTCTTCACCGTTCAAATCCCCAAGGGGGGCGGCACGCAGGCTGAGGCCGCCCCCGCCGCCACTATTAGTTTCGCCGGGCGCCGGGACCCCACGGGCAGGGATAGATAGTCCTGGCAGCCACGCAGCACACTCCGGGCAGGAGAACCGACGGAGAACGGCTCCGTTGCTCGGGAGCTTCACTCGGACGCAGCCATCTTGCTTCACCTGTAACTTTCATGACAAGAAAAGAAAAGGGGAAAGCAAACATTTGAAATTGTGTGAGAAAAGGTGAAGAGGAATAAGGTGCAGATGATCATATCATCCATTATCCATCTGGACCCCGTAAAGTGCACACAAAAAAACTTTTCTAAGCAAAAATGAGTCATGGCTCACTTTTTGTCATACATACTTTAATTTCCACAGTGTCCACACTCAGATCAAAAGGAACGGCAGGTTTGGACCATCTTAACCCCTTCGCTACGGCGCGAATTCCGCCGCAGCGCTGGGGTGTTTGGGGGGTTTGCGGCACCGCTATGCTCATGACGGAACCACGCCATCATGAGTCACGGGCGAGCTGTGCTCATGACGGAGTGGTTCGGTCATGACTCCACCCACTTGCGCTAATCGCCCGCACAGGCGGGGAATTAGCGCCACGTGGAAGGAGCGGCCGCCAACGGCCGCAGCATGACGGAACCACTCCGTCATGAGCACACGGCGCCCGTGGCTCATGACGGAGTGGTTCCGTCATGAGCGGGGAACGGGTTAATTGAACGTCCAACATGTTTCATTGCCTTGCAAGTTTTAGGGCAATTTCATCAGGGCTCGGGAACGCATGTCCACCTCACTGATGCCTCTAAAACGATCTGTGGTGGTGACAAACAACATAAAAGAAAGATTGTGCCAAAGACATAAAATACGCACATGAGTTATTATTCTGTGTCGACATTACCACACCTTTTTAGAAGTGTGTATATGAATGACACTATCAAATGGAATAGGGTGGGCAAGTAAGATCATACCCATTAGTGTTCTGCCATAGGATGCGACATATAGCAGGAACTATGAGCAATGTTGCAATGATTGAAACATCTGGTCTAACATGTATATATACACATCCTCTATACAACTGTCCTGAATGCGGAGAATTCAGAAAATATATGAGGACAATAGGTGGGGTAAAACAATATGGGGTATCTATATACCCTTGTGCCCACATCAGGCATACATGATATGAATACACCTCCGCTGTGTGATCTAGGGAATATCATGAAATGCAGACAATGTTTTTGTATACATATAGTGCAACAATATTGATCGCTGTAACATCTTGATAGTTGGATGAAGTATAGTAACACATCAGGCATACATGATATGATTACATCTCCCCGCTGTGCAATCTAGGGAATATCGTGAAACATAGATGATGAATTTGTATACATATAATGTAACAAAATTGGTCGCTGCAACATGCGATTTGAGTACATCTTGATAGTTGGATGCAGTATTGTAACACACACAGAGTATCAAGTCCGGTCGCTACACTGTGTAGTAAACATCAATTGCAGTGCAGATGGCCAGTTCCTACTGAAAGATGGTGCCCATGAAAGTAATGCTTTCGAAGTGGAGTGGGGTGTTAGCTATAAAAATGCCCCCGCTTCCATATGAGGAATCGATTGGCCACTGAGTGCTTTCTACCCAGGCGAGAGGGAGAGTCTAGTGTCCTGCTTCCAGGTCGCAGCACGTTTCCTTCACCGGACACACAAGTCCTCTCGGCATCAAGTACGTTTTTGAGCTCAGACCATCAGTAGAGCGGTTAGTGGGGAGGTGCGAGTCAGGGGGAATGGTATGACTCCCGCTCAGTTTTTAAATGCACAAATGAAGCGCAGGGCCCTGGAACTAGAAAGCGGGTGAGCGAGACGTAGGAAAGTTTCTGTGTCGCACTGAGCACAGGTCATGTTGTGTCCCCGTAGCTAATGCTTCCAATTGCTTTCTAGACATTCGAAGAAGGCATTAGGTTATTAATAGGCAAATATGAGAAGTATGACTATATATTACGGCTAAATAATGCGTATATGTATTCACAGGTTCACAAATGGTGGCTGTGTTCTACCTGAAGGGGAAAAGTCGTTAAAACCCCCTGTTTCTCTGTTTCCACCCACCGAGTGAGTCGCTGGTAGGAGTCCACCTGGCAACCACTTAGTAATTATGGCACAAACTATACACAGTTCTAAAAAAGTGTGGTTATGTCGACACAGAAAAATAACTCATATGTGTGTTTTATGTCTTTGGCACAATCTTTCTTTTATGGCGTTTGTCAACCACCACAGATCGTTTTAGAAGCATCAGTGAGGTGGAGATGCGTCCCTGAGCCCTGATGAAATTGCCATAAAACTTGCAAGGCAATGAAACATGTCTGCCGTTCCAATTAAGATGGTCTAAACATGCTGTTCATTTTAATCTGAGTGTGTGGTCTCTGGAAATTAAAGTATGTATGACAAAAAAGTGAGCCACAACTCATTTTAGCTTAGAAAAGTGTTTTCTTTTGCACTTCCCGGGGTCCAGATGGCTGATGGATGAAATGATCATCTGCACCTTCTTCTTCTTCACCTTTTCTCACACAATTTCAAGACTTGGGGAAAAAATTTCCACTTTCCCCTTTTCTTGCCATGAAAGTTACCGATGATAACGTGAGCAAACTGGTGAGTACCAACCTGTAGCTCAATGGGTGGTGCTTATGTGAGGTACTTTCTGACTTCCCACACCTTTTTTCTTTTTCTTTAATTGGTGTGATCAGGTGTATGGTTTGTTGACAAACTTAAAACTTTTAGAAAAGAACACTTGGAGGTGGGCATGACTGATAAACAAGCACAGCCTAACCTAGGAGTATATACAAGTATCCCCACCTTTTTTTGTTGATATAATATTTAAAGGTTGTAGTGTTCTATGTAACCAGGTCATTGGTGTATAGATTAGTGAGTAGAGGGTGACCTAGCGATAATCCCTCTTCAGCTCCAAATTTTTTTGATGACCTACCACACTGCCCCAGCACATACACAAAGAACTTCACACTAAGCTATCATGATTCCAGACAGACTGGGAGCAGGGCAGGAAGGAAGGAAATTCCCAATACCTCTGGTAGGAGAAACCTCCAGAAGCTTCTCCCATTTCAAAGTTACCACCAGGTATAACAAGCATTGGCATAGCCAATAGGTTTAGCCATGCAACAGATAATGTTGTTGCACCAAGGATATTGTGCTGGATAACTAAACATTTATAAGGTCCCAAAGGCAAGACCTATTGGCTATGCCAATGCTTGTTCTAGATCGGAGCACGTTTTCCTTGAGTCGATTTCTGAATGACCTGGTTGGTGAGGTTCAAATGTGGAACATTAGAGTATTGGTCCTCTCTGGCTGACACCGCATGATGGCTTTTGTGACCAGTTACTGTGGGACTAGTGACACAGAGATTAGCTGCTAGGAGAGACCAGATCATCTCCCACCATGGTGACCCCAATCTCAACTACCCTGTACCACTTTGACATAGACAATGAATGCTTGGAGTTGCACAGCAGCAACTGCCAGGCAGTGACAACAGTCCTCAGATCTGGCTGCTTCCATATCATAGGGACCAGTGTCTTGGAAAGGGACATAACTTCAGCTGTCTATTATCCCCTTAAGACAGTCTCCCAAGTGTATTAGTAGAAATTCCAAAAACGCCAGCTTTCCCATGACAGGTGTGACTAACTTCCCTGTTCAGTAGTTTTCGTGAAAGAGGACAACATGAGAATTGTGTTCTAGAAAAACCCAGTTTTCACCTGTGAGGTCTCTATATCGAAGGCGTGAAGGACCTCTTAGGTCATTGTATTATGTTTTCTATGGTCTGACAACAGGACGACAGGAGCAGGTGCGTGGATGCCAGTGGTGCAGCAGGTGCAGGGGCACTGGGGCCCTAAGTGGCACATTGAATCCTGACAATTGCTGCAGTCTATTACAACAACAGCAGTCAGAGGGGGCATGTTCCTTGCTTGCAGGAGGGTCTCTGGCACCCTTGCTACGCTACTGGACAGGGGCCATGCGCCTGCCCCAGACCCACCTTCAGTACTGTGTTGAGCAACAAGGGAGAGAAAGAGAAAAACACATGCACGGCAGTGTGCAAAAAATGAGCAACTGCAGCTACTGAACCAAAGTTTTGTGACCATGACTTTAAAAACAAACACAAAAAAAACGCACGCACGCACGCCTGCTGCTTCTGTCTTTGTTAACGCGTAAGATAGCTCGGAAGTTTAACGCAGTTACTGCAGAGAACTGTAAATTGTAGGCCACAGGTTTGAAGACTGGTGGATGATTTTGTTAACCAAACATAAGTTATCCATCCTTTCATCCACACAAAGTTGTTATGAGTATCACTTAGTTATGGAATACTTCTACCAATATGAGAACAATAACAATAACTAAGATATACAAAGCAAGGTCGTCCACATTCTCATGCGAAATAGCTGCATATTGGGGTGAAGGGGCAGGTACAAATTATCAATTGTGCCTAGAAATAAAGAATTTAGGTTTCTAAAATGTGCCCGTCATATGGTCGCATAACTTTTATTTTTAAAAAACACACCCTTCTTCTTGTAAAAGTCCCCCACTCAATCCTGTACATCACACGGACCGGAGAATCACTGATACAGGGTGGGGTACTTTTACAACTCTGGTGTAAGAATGTATGGTACAAGCTCAATACGTGTATTTATAAATGCATGTATTGTGCACTATTTTTAAATCATACACAATTAAATATATTATTACCACTACATTTACAAAGCAAAACACTTTATAAAAGAACCAAGCGGAAAAATGTTCCTAGTTTAGGTACATGGGAAGTCTGCTCGAGCCAGGAAGAGAAAGGAGGTGGTTTACGCCTGCTCGGGCAGTGGTGCTGCAGAGACTGAATACTCACTGTACTGTGTCTCCGGCACTCCTTTAGTGAGTGCTGGAACCGGGACCTATCAGAGGAGCGGCACCTGCTCTACTCTTAAAGGGCCCGCACCCGGTTTGTGAGGCTGCAAACACTGCGAGCGCCTGCACTTTCTTCCCCATGGCAACCACTGGCATCTTATTTAGACCCCCGCTGCAGCCACCCGGACATCGCCACCAGTGCTGGAAAGGCACACGCATGCCATCTCTGCACTGTTCTGGTATGCTGTTTTATGTTAAGGTTTGTATAGCACCCGTGGCAGCCTGGGGCTGCTTCTAAGCGCTGAAGACCAGGTCGAATCGTCAAGTGCGCGCAAGAGTAGAGCAGTTACGGTATTCTTCTCGGATGAGTGCGTAACGTGATGAAAATGTGGTATTTTGAAAAGCGGAGAGCTACTGGATGCAGGCACACGAGCACAGTAAATATAAAGCGAGTCTCTGCCATTCTGGGAGACATTTGCTTTCACATCGAATTGGGTAGTTGTCGGGGAAGTGACGTGAGAGGACTGGAACTTCTAAGGGGCAAGCAGGCACTTAGTGACACTAACTACCTGTACTTTTCTATTTCAAGCTCTGGTGTAAGCAAACAATGACTTTTCCCACACCAACCACAGGTGGACTCAACTTTAGATTAATCAAGCAAGCGCGCGTCTTGATCAGCGTTAGAATCCAAAACAAGAGTGTATAAAGGGAGTGGTGCGCGCGCGCGCGGCCGTCGCGTGACGTGAAAGTGATCGCTATCAAGCACATTGCGAGCGATGGGCTTAATGAGCATGAGGAATGCCATATAGCGCCTCTGCTCAAGCGTGCGCACATGCACTGCAAGCTGTAGCCGGCGGTAGCATTTTTTGAAACCCTTACTTAAAGTCTCGCCAGACCAGCGCAAGCGCTGGGTCAGGCGAGACCTAAAAATGGACCCTCAGACCCACTCTTCAGTACACTCCTGAACCTGTGGATACTACAGATGAAGGACTGACCTGCTAGCAGAGGACTACCCTACTGCTGGAGGCCTGAAAAGGGAGATTGCACCTGCCCCCTTCATTCTAGGGTGAAGTGACTCCAAGGATCAGCTGACTGAACTACTGTTCTGAGCTACAGAGACACAAGAAGCTCCCGAGATCTCCCTGCAACTACTCAGCTGACCTGCTGCACTGGACCTGGGACTGGGCCTGCCTAATCCCTGCTGGTCTCTGTGCTGGTGTGAGTTCCTGAACTCCAAGACATGCTTCCAACGTCCTAGACCCTTGGTGTAGCATCAGTTGAGCTCCTCTTAAACGAAAAGGAGAAATCCTGATGTTTTGGGTTCTTTGCTTCCACGAACGGGCCTGTTTGCTCCAAGATCTTGCCACAACGCCGACAGCCAACGCAAAGCTCTGGTGCTGCGACTCTTCATGCAACAGTGACAACCGCCAATGCGAGATCTGTACTTTGCGCTACATCATCGAAAGCCTGTTGTGACAGCCAACACGATGCTCCAGCAATACGCCCAACAGTACTTTCTTGTCAAAGTGACAACTGTCCCCGATGCTCAGCCTCCTCCTCGTGCTACAGCGACAACCATTCATCATTCTTTCCCTTCTCCTTGAGGCCTCCTCCACTGCACACAGAACACTTTGCGCTGGCTTTAAGAAGGTGACTTTTTCTGCTGGACTACACTGGTCCCTGTATCCAACACCCACTCAATTGTAGTTGGTCTGAACTTGTGACTTTCACCCAGTCTCACACAACCACATAACCGCAAGTGACGTTTCGTGCTTTAGGCGCTATACTTATCTTAAATCTTTGAAATTGCATATCTTTGGTTCAACTTATTGGAATTCTATCATTTTGGTGTCAAAAACTTTATAAGAAATTACTCTATTTTGCTAAATTGTTTTGGGATTCTTCGTATGTTTGTTTTCACTTTATTAATATGTGTGTGCTGCATAAATACTTTACTCATTGCCTCCAAGTTAAGCCTGACTGCTTTTGTGCTAAGCTACCAGAGGGTTAAGCATGGGTTAATTGAGTGACTTTTGTGGTTCATCCGGACTAGAATTGTGGTTGCTGCTTGAGAAGGACTCCCAACCCTCTCAACCAACAACCAAACTTCTCACAGTTAGGAATGAAGGTAGGCTTTTCATTCAGCCTTTTAGTTGTTGCCATATTTATGATCGCTCACCATTGATGTTACTGATTGATTGATTCAATGGCCTGCCACAGAACTCCTGCCAACTTAATTTCATGTTTTGTGCACCCTTCGTGCTTCACTCAACACAAGGAATGTATAAGGAAGAACTTAGTGGAAAATGTAAAAAAAGAAACGAGACCCCTACTAATCTCTAAATTGAGAGCAACTTTGGTCAATATATGTTAAAATGGTCAATAGTTCTCGACAAGGCAGATTCTCGGCCTGCAGAAAAGGAACATTGATATAAAAATGATAATGTGTTGGGGAGGGCAACGTAGGAGCAACTCGGTGTCATGAATCAATGGTGAAAGGGCAGCAACTAGGAGTTGGGTTGGTTGACAAAAAAAAAAAGCCAAGTGAGAGCAACAGGTCCGTAGTAGAGCAACACAGAGAACTTGGAGGGGGGGGGGGGGGGGGTCAGGGATTTGAGAGCAGAAGAGTGAAGGGGGCCGAAGAAAAAAAACCTGCACTGTGAAACTGGAACTTAAGCCTGGTAGGCCTGTACACAATAAGCTAAATTATCTAATATTGTAAAACCCTGAGGTGAGAGTAGTATCCACTGCCCACACCTTAAAGTTGCTAAAATAGGTATTCTAGCTAATTGACTGCATCATATGTTGCTCACTTTAATAACCAATCTGTCTTTTTTCTCAATTAGTTGAACTTCTACATTTGCGTAGGGGAGCCAACAACTATTGCCATCTTAGAAGCTCAAAGTTTGACTTCGGTCCTGTATATTGTCTGTATGGGTATTTGGGCCCAAATACATTTTTTAAATGACCCTGCTTGACAGTGAATGTGTAAGGTATTACTTACACATTTCACAAGCTGACACTGTTTTTTATATTGAGAGTTACCATACATGGGTGAAAATTGTCTTTTATAACTTTGTAAAGATCTTTTAATAATGGTACGTGACTGGGTAAAGAATATAAACTGGGAGCTTCAATTCCACAAGCGTTGTTCACAATAAACAGGGCTGCTGAAACTAAGCGACTCTGCAGCTTCTGCGTTTTCCACATAATTACGGATTTGTCACATTTGCCAGATAAACCACCTTCTTCAGATTGTTTCTAACTCAAACAGATTAAAAACTATTAAAACTTGGAGACAAGTGTTCTTGCACAGTGAAAGGCCCTTTGCAAAGATTGACTAGTTATCTTTCCGTTGCTTACTTCTGTATTTGGTTGTTAAATAGACACTAATGAGGTGAGATTTTTGCCAGACAGTGTTAACCAGGTGAACAAATTACAAAATAATTAAGTAATACTAAAGTCTGCTGCCTTATTTACCTTTTCTTACCACATAACTTAGTCAACCCTGCTGCCTAATTTGGACTTTCAACTGCCGCATAATGCCAATGACCCAGACTATAAATGATCAAGGCAAGGCAAGTGAGCCTCCAAAGGAACTGTTCCAAGTCTGACTATTCATGTCTTTATGCTCCCAATTCATTCTTTTATTTGGGTAAGGTTAATTAAAGAATCAAAACAGAGTTCAGTAATGATTACTCCTATTAACATGGCCCCCTAAACTGCAAACAAATTGTAATTAAAAAAGAGAACAGCATATTCGCAAACTCACATGGTGCCACCGTGTAACAAACGATATCGGCTACAATCACCAGGTCATCAGATGAGGAGCTGATATCAAACGGGGGCAGGGAACACGAGCTGAAAACCTCTGTATATGGAGCACACGACAACGTTTTAGAAGAGGAAAGTGAGAGATTTACAAAAAATAATTGAGACACTGTATTTCTCCCATCGATTTCTGTTGAGTCCGGAATCGGGTCTATTGTCATGTATGGGACTTGCAACTGTGCTGCTGCAGGATCGGATATTAAAAAAGCAAATACACATTTTCCCCTGCCTGTCAGGAGCATAGCTAAAGCGCTACAGCAGACTGAGCAAGTGTGACAAAGGAGCAGGTTACTAGTGGTGCACACTCCAAGTAACACAAGACTAGACTTGAAATCGGTAGTCTCCCACCTGAATTGGGAGGGTTGTCATGTACGATAGGGGTTTTCCAGCTCGTTTCCCTAGGCTTTAAACTACCAACGTCCATTAAGGGGTGTGAAAACACCCCAGGACAGTGCACCAGCAAGGGGGGAGGGGGCCTTAGGGGCAGGGTGGGGTTCAATAGTGCCTCTTAGGTACTTCCTGGCACGAGGCCCCACCGCCTCCTCACACAGTGAGATTTGTGATTCAAGTTGGCAGGTATGGAACAGTAACTAGAGGTATGTAGAAAAGAAATGCAAACAATGCGTGCGCCTATATGTGTTCACACCTGCTGCAAAAAGTTTATAATTTATAGTGAGTGGAGAGGAGCGTAAACTCTGAATTTTGTTTTAGCAGAGGCGACAACCTCATCCTATACGCAATTCGTTTCTCCATTGTCCTCTTGTCTCTAACACTCTCGTATTCACCCTTTGCCTCCTCGCCTACTACTCTCCTTCAGCTGTCTCTCCACAATCTGTCTCTGTACTTAACACTGCCACCTCTCTTTTTACTTACACGTATCTCGCCATGATCTGCACACTTTAAGTGAACACAGGCTCTGGTAGCTCATCTAGCCTATGTTTTCGACTTGCAGTCTTGTTTATACCATTATAAAATCAGGACTACGCGTCCCAGAATGCAAAGCAAAACAACTAGCATTATTACCTACTCACGCTTGGAGATTTGTTAGACTTAACCTCTCCACCCTCCCCGCCGCTAACGTAGGGTGACCAACAGTCCGTTAATTTCACGGACAGTCCGTCGTTTCACTGCAAAGTCCTTTGTCCCTCATAATTCTATTTAGGGACGCCGTTTTTCTGTAATTAGGTCTCGCCTAGCTATTGCATTTACGCAATCGCTATGCGAGACTCTAGTAAGAGGGGCATTTCAAAGTGCTCCCAAAACTGGATTGCATGGCGAGCACGTGCACAATCACGTGCATCGTGCCGCCATGCAATCCATTTGGGGAAGCGCTTCAGCCCACTGGCGCGTGCATGTGTAGCCACAGCCTCGGCGTCATACTTCAAAGGGTCCGCTCCCCTGCATGGAATGCGCTCCCCCGCTACAGCATGCCGAGAGATTGTTTCCTCATGGTGCCTCTCACAACTGTCCCTCCCCCACCACAGGGCTAGTCTCACGGACGCATTGCCATCCATCGATTTCACTTTCATGCCCGTGTTCTCTTTGCCTTTCAGCACACAGCCACCCCTCCCCCCTCCGTGTTTTCTTGCAGCTTTGCCCAGATCTGAGTCTCAAACAACCAAAATAATAAGTTTGCCCTGCACGCTTTCTGCACTTACAAAGTTAACATATGCCGCGCTCATTCCCTTTTCATCCTTCTAAGGTCGATAACACTAGCGCCATTAATTCTGCATCTAAAGATTTAAATAACCATATGTTTTCTTGCAACTTTAGGCACTTCACACACACAGCCCCACTGCTCACACACACAGGCATCAAGGCAGCAACAGAATGCTCTGAGCCCCACCAGTGTTTGCCACACACACATGCCTCTCGCATCTCGAGTTTTCTTCCAGCTTTGGCCCGTATTTTCTTTGCCTTTCAGCACTCAGCTTCCCCGTAACCACCATTTAACTAACATCCTGCCACACTCATTCCATTTTCATCCTCGCTTTTACTTTCATGCCCGTGTTCTCTTTGCCTTTCAGCACACAGCTTCTCCGTAGCCACCATTTAACGACCATCCTGCCACACTCATTCCATTTTCATCCTCGCTTTCACTTTCATGCCCGTGTTCTCTTTGCCTTTCAGCACACAGCTTCTCCGTAGCCACCATTTAACGACCATCCTGCCGTAAACACCATTTAACTACCATCCTTCTAGTTAAAATAAAAGAATTGCCTCTAAGGGTTTAAAGAACCATAGAAATACAAGACAAGGCAACATACACTCCGAATGCCACTCAGAGCCACATAATTACATGCCACATAACTACAATGCACTCAATACAACAGACACTCCAAAAACCAATCAGTGCCACATAGTTACACACCACATAATTACACAGCGCTCAATGCCACATACACTTCAAATACCACTCAGCACCACATAATTACACACCACATAATTACATTACACGGAATGCCACATGCACTCCAAATAACTCAGTGCCAATTAATTACAATGCAAACAATGCAAGATACACTCAAAATAACACTCAATGCCACATAATTACACGCCACTAAAATCAACATACACTCCACACAAAACCACTCAGTGCCACATAATATCACCCTCACTCTCTATGTATCTATCTATCTATCTATCTATCGGACTATTACACTCTATCTATCTATCTATCGCACCACCACAGCATCACTCAAGGGCACCACTACATCACTATGCGCTACCACAGCATCAATTAACGCCACAGCATCACTCAACACCACCACAGTATCAATCTGTACAACCATTCAACAACAACTGGCTCTAATATGTTCTCTCAATATTTAGGCTTTATTACAAATGGCACAAAAAAAATGATAATATTTAACTTCTGTTCTTGGATTTCAGGCGCAATTAAATACACTAAACATAATCTTCACAAGAGTTATTAACAAAAGTTTAAACGATTGCCATTATAATTTACATTAACTTTTATTTAAGTATTATTTGCAAAAATTAAAAGCCATTGTTATTTGTAATATCAATACATCTAAGTCATGTAAATACAACACATATTGCATTACAAATGCTATAGGTGTCACATTTGCAACAGTTAAAACTATTGACATTGTACATGAGAAAGCTAGTAATTTCAATACCAACACATAAATAAAAAATTAGTCAATTTACAATACAAAAAGCTCAAACTTTCCTAATGCGAGACCTATTGCATTGCACATGCTTGTAATACTCTGCGTTCTATCATGAAATCCCCTTCAAAATTATCAGAGTATTAGGCCCATCAGCAGTAATGTCACCGACACAAAATGAGAGCCGGACTTAAGCACCCAGCAAACAATAAAATGTGTGAGCCCTCGGACAGGACAATTAAGCAGTGGGCTTAGCCAGCGATGGAAATGTATTGCTATCAAATCCATATTTCTAGTTTCCCCCTGAACAGTAACCTATTTGAATATGATTAAAGGTTTTCATTAGAGAGGAGACGGGCCCTGGCGCGCAGTTCCGTGGGAGATTCACAAATACTCTCTTGTTTTAAGGGGTCCCTTTGAGAAGGGTGAGAGTCCGCAGGGCGGATGGAGGATGCTGCCGAAGCTGGAGTCACGCCTGCAAATGATCTTCTAGGAGATGCACAAGTGCACCATTGGGTGGAGTCCACCAGGTAGACATTCCCCAAGAAGAGTAAATAACAAGCATTAAAAATGCAATAGGTCTTGCATTACTGAAAGTTTGAGCTATTGGCGTTGCATTATTGTTTGCAACAGCAATAGCTCAAACTTTCAGTAATGCGAGACCTATTGCATTGCAGGAATCTGCGATGCCCCTTTTGAGAAGCCTCGGGCGTTTTACAGAGCTCACTGTTGGGGGCCAGCTTGCGTTTCTTTGAAGTGAAGAGGCTTCAACAGCCCCTCCCAGACCTTGCAGAGTGTCAATTAGCCCCATTGTCATTCTGCCTGTGGCGATTCTTTCATACAGAATGACAATGGGCCATGCTGAAGTTACAGCATGCGGTGTGTCTGTGTTGAAATCTGCGTTTAAAACATCAGTTACAACTATGGTGGAATCCATAAGCTTTCGGAGCCACGCATATTAGAAGCGTTCTTGCTAACATACTTAATAGTAAAATTCTGTCCGCTGTTCAGAAGGTTGAATAAATAACAAACTAAGTTCAACTTAAGGGCAGCTGAATCACGAGCCAAGCTTTGGGGTTCCCAGTGCCCTGCATCTAAGGTTCTGTGCCAGCCTGCAATTATTATGCCACCATAAAAATGTCAATGTAACTCTGGTGATTAATGTATTTCTTGAGAGATATCTGAGCTTTGACTGATCCCAGTTTTAAAGCACAGTAGAGGAAAAATGTGCCTCTTGCAAGGCACAAAGTGTAGCATGCAGTTAAAAAAATGTTTTTATGTAGATAGTTCAAGGGGTTCATTTGGATAATAATATGTATTAGATTAGTAAGAACAACCCCCAACCACTATGTTATGTTTTAAACCCTGAGTTTGTATTTCTCCAGAGCAAGCAATCTTAACATATAATTGGGGCAACTGGAATTATGCACTGTTGCGGCCGCTGTTTTTTTCTCATAATTATTGATTTGTCGCTGTTAGACCCGGCCCTCGTAACGTAGTCAGACCTGACCCCTGCACCTCACACCAGCCCCGAGCCCACGGCCTAGCCGATCCTTCCCACCAGAACACACACACCCGACCCGGACTTCCCCCGTCCGTGGCCTTCCTCCTTCGGTCATCCCGGGCCCGCGTGCCCACTTCATGCACCAAGATGGCCGCCCGGCCCCAGCGCGACCCTAGCCTGTAGGCGCCACTCCGGCTGGAGGACATCGCGCTCCCCTTGGGATGAGAAAGGGAGGAACAGTTTCCATCACACCTCTGCGCTTCCCTGGGAAGGTGGGTTTCGATCGACCCGCCGGCCTCCCCGAGGGCTGGCTCCACGCCTGCTGGGTGTCTGGGACTCCTCCCGACCCGGCCCTGAAAGGATCAAAGGACAATGGCAGGAAACCCCCAACAAGCGACCCCCAGGTGACAAGACCCCTGCCTGCACAGACTCCGGACATCAAAGAGGAGTCGCCCTATAACAAGGGGTGCTCTAGGACTGTCCGGCACATTCGCCTTGGAACACCTGAGCCCTGCTGAGTGACTCGCGGCTCCCTGAAGATCGTAAGACCTCCGAACTTGTGCTTGAGCCCTGCTGAGTGACTCGCGGCTCCCTGAAGATCGTAAGACCTCCGAACTTGTGCTTGAGCCCTGCTGAGTGACTCGCGGCTCCCTGAAGATCGTAAGACCTCCGAACTTGTGCTTGAGCCCTGCTGAGTGACTCGCGGCTCCCTGAAGATCGTAAGACCTCCGAACTTATACTCGAGCCTGCTGAGTGACTCGCGGCTTCCACAGACTCTCTTGGTCCCGCCGGACCCCACGACGACAAGCGTATCCCCCAGCTGGAGGATTGTGAGCTGTGCGCCGGGTACGCTCCTGTATTTTGATCCCTATCCTCAAAGACTGTCCCGCTACCTCCTAACCCCCCTCCGAGACTTTGTGAGCCCGCGCTCCACTTGTATATATTTTGCCTTGCTGATCATAAAGATCCTACCACCTCGATCTGATAAAGATTTGCTCTTAAGAACTCCTCGTGTGGTGTCTCTCTGTCGTGTGGTGCCGAGTGTGCGATCCTAGATACGAGGTTCCTCCCCTGAGGAGTCTCCCGCCAGTGCCCGGCTACGATACCTCGAGGGTGGGTCTCAGGGCAGTCAGGGCCCCCTCCGGGCCCCTCTGAGGTCGCCTTCTAACAGTCGCATTTACCATATAACCCATTTTCTGTTGCATAATGGTCAGATTTAAACCAAAAAAAGTTATTTGCTCAAATGGATCAAAAGTTATTAAAAGGGGGAGGAGCCAAGATGGCCGACGGGTCGGACGCCTGAGCTCCCGGCTCCGTGGACCGTCCGGCTTCTTTTGTTAATCCTGATTAATCCTCCTGACCTGCGCCGCCCAGCCGCCGCGGATTACCGGCATTGAAGTGACTGGCGTTCTCCTGACACCTTTATCGGCGGGTTTGGTGGCTGACTCGGTGTCTACTATGACCTCCGGCGCTCCCACGGGTCCCTGCGTAGATGGCCGCCGCTGGACGCCGAGTGATGTGGACGGGGTGCTGAGCTGGAATACTGCGGGTGATCGCGGGGGAGGAAATGCTGGCCGTGCGACTGGAGTCAGACCCTTACGTCCTGGTCGGACTCCCCTGAGCGCCGGCAGTGGTGTGGACGACGTCGGAGCCCCCTAATGCTAGCTCTCCTCCGCCACCCTGAAGACAAGCGAGCGGACTCCATTTTGTAGCGTCTTCCTGCGGCGAACGGACGGTTCTCGCGGTGGCCGTGGGGCGCTCTCGCCCGGTGCAGCTCCCGAGTGGAGCACGACGCTTTTCCGGTGTCTACATCCTCGGATCATAGTCATTTTTGTCCCGTCACTAATTGCCCGCAGTGGAGATGACAATGGCGTCTGCTCTTCTTGCTGAGACGCTGGCTGACCCTGGACTCGCAGTGTCTGCGCGCCCATGTGCCCCGGAGCTGATTGCCGCATCGGAGGAACAGCGGGATAACGCGGACCGATGCTTGGTACAGAGGGACCCGACCTGTGGGGATGTATTGGCCGCCCTTGTGGCGTTAAAAGTGGCAATGCAGAGTACTTGCCGGGCGCTGACCCGGAGAATCGATGAGGCACTGGTTGCAACGGGACGTTCCCGGCTGGAGGATCCCCCGCCGCCCCTGTTTTCTCCTGGAGGTGAAACAATGTCGCAGAGTGGGGGGCCGGTGGTGCGGAGTCCTCCTGGCTACAATGTAACGCGTCAACCCATCGACACGGATACAGTTGCAGGGACACCCTTCACTTTGAACGTTGTGACTCTGCCTACGAACTACCTGCTGAGACCTAGCCTTTCGCTTCCCTTGCCAGATGTTACCCTGAAAGCACCTATCGCTCGAGCCTCTGTGGCATGTTACTGCTGCGTTTGGGACCCTGTGGTGCGATACGTCTTCATTGTCCCCTTTCCTCGAGAGCGGCCATCTTGTCTCTTTGTCCTGGCTGAAGGTGACTCGCAGCAATGGACGGGCCTGAATCATATCTGCCGGTCCGGACAGGGGTGATGGCATGCCGGTTGTCGCTTTGGTTGGATTGGCATACGAGGCCCTGGACTGATACACGTTTTGTAATTTTGGATGAGTAGTCTTTAATGACCAGTTTTTGTTACATGTCGCTGCGATTTCGCCTCCTGTTTCCTTCTTCTGCCGGGGGGAGGACTTGTGAAGTGCTGAAGTGCTGGGTGTTATTGAATCGGGACCACCGGGTTTACGTGGGTCTTTTGATACTGTACTGTACATGGCGCAGGAGGTATGAGCGGCGCGGGAGTCCGGGAGTTCGGCAGTGTGGTGGGCTCCTCCCCGCTTTATGGTCTTTTTTCCTTTCTTCTTTCCTTAATTCTATATTTCGGGTTCCTATGGGGCGACAGACACGTAGCTAGGGGGGGGGTAGGCCATAGCCTCGGCATGCGTGTAGGGTGGGGGGTCTTCTTCGATACGTTTTTTGTTACTATGGGCCTTCTTTTTCTTTCTTCTGTCCTTTTCCTACGTCTTTTTCTAGGGTCAGTGGGGGGGAATGGTGTTAGGAGGGTAGCGGCTGGGAGGCACATTTCGCTGCGTATCTATATCCTGGTATTATAGTTTCGTGCCGCCATTTTAGATATGTTCACTGTTAGTTGACTCTCCTGTTGGATGTTACCCATTTATTGTATGTTCGTCTGTTCTGTGCACTGATCCGTTCTAGCTCTGTATCTCCTTAACTTTAAAACTTTTTAAAATTAACCTTACTGTCTCCTGCCACTCAGTGCACGTGGATTTTGCAACATAGGTCGTATGCTTTTAGGTGCTGCCGTGCCACCGAGTGGACGTGTACTTTGCTATCAAGCATCAGAAGTGTCGAGGCCGGCCGGATGGTTGTAGGCCCGTATTTGTCTTGTACACAGTGCTAAATAAAGGTTTTAAAAAAAAAAAAAAAAAAAAAAAAAAGTTATTAAAAGAGTGGCAAATTATGTTCAGGCGTAGTGGTAGGCCCTTCAATGGTCACCTTTCCGTTGCTTATTTATGTATTTAGATGTTAAGCTGGTACTGATGAGGGGAAATCTTTGCTCAGACAGTATTTCTAATTTACCATGTATTAAAATAACAAAATAAAAAGTAATACTAAAAAATATGTGCCGCATTATGCTGTATAATTTGCTTTTACTTGCTGTATAATTTAGTCAACCCTTTTGCATAATTCCGTGGCCCTGCGTATAATGCCTACATGTATGAATGACATGTAACTCCTACATCTTGCAGCCCTTGTCTTAAGTAACATTTCCTCTACATTGACTTGCACACTTATGAGTCATTGTCTCTGAATAAAATGTGTGGGATGTGAAGCGCTCGACACCACACTGTGATGAGTACCACTATAAAAAAAAATACACATGGGAACATGGGAGAGGATATGTGGAGAAAAGAGGGACACTGTTGAATGATGGTACTGAGGGGATGCTTGGAGAATTTGGTCTTGGAAGTGGGGCGGTAGGACCAACAAAATTGTCACACCGGGTGGAATCAGCAGTAAAGCTGGCTCCGCCAGCGGCACAATTATTTGCGGAAACCACATTTCTGCACATTATCATTTGTACGCTATATAGTTTTATCAGTAACACTGCACATTGTCATTTTGCTTCCATGCAATGGAAAATGTTCTGTATGTAAAAAACAGTGCATCCTTCTGACCTACAATAATGCCTCAACAGCGTATGCAGTTTCTAGTCTGTAGCACACTTCTGTGCATCAATGATAATCTGCAGTTTACAGCTCACACAAATGAAATGGCCCAATCAGTATACTATTTCCCATATACAGGTAAAATAAGGAGTGCTGAAATAGGCTAGCCATAACACTCAACAGTCTGCAGCCAATTATGGCTCATGCAGGCTGGTTAAGAACTCCCTTTCATCACTCAGTTCTCTACAAGCCCTAAACCAGTCATTACCAGCTGAACAGACATAGAATAAGTGAAGCGATCTGATACATAAAGCTGTCCACTCGGAGGAAAGTACTCTGGTCCAGCACTGCAGGTCTACAGCTACATTCTATGTAAGCTGCTTTCCATCTCAAAATGGCACTCAGGTATGAGATGCTGGTAACGAAGTCAATCCGAGCAGATCTTCCAGACCACTTCTTTTACCAAACATGCCTGCTGAGGACCTTGAATTGTAAACAAAATATCAGACTGGACAACCCAGTGCAGTAACCATATAAATAAATTATGATCATATGAAATACCACAAAAAGACCTGCAGAGTTGCTGAAAGCTGCGTGCATACCATAAAAACATGAAGTGTATGATTGGCTCAATATAATATAAACTTTTTTTGACTTATGTTGGTTGTCTATTTACTTATATACTATTGTGCAAATTCCTCTGATGTTTCTGTAAAACTTACCTTTTGTCCTAAATTTTGACCTTCTGTCCTGAATTTGTGTCCTGAAGTTTGACCCTTTGTCCTGAATTTTTACACTCACCGTCCTGAATCTGCATCCATGCCAGTTGGTCATCCTACTCTAACGATGTATTTGGTTGCCCTCAAACATTTCGATCTTCTCCCTACACTTTATTTCCCTACTTCCTCACCTGTTTTGACACTCATTTCCCTACTTCCTCACCTGTTGTCTTGACACTACCCCATTGCCTCCTACCATTGTGCAACTCTGTCCCAATTGTTCCTGGCTCCCCACAGTACCTGCCCCATTCCGAGCGCCTGGATCCTCGGTGCTGTAAAGCACGGATTTCCTCTTCCTCAATCGCACCTTCTGGTCCCTTTTACGCAGCGAGAAACTCATATTGCTCTGTTCCGTAGTGAAGCAGAGACTGCAGGACAGGAGGGGGCGGTCCCATTAGAGGAATGATCCTTAGCAATAACAACTGATCACATGACAGGCACAGCGTCCAATACGTCGTTTCAATGTTTCCAGATCCTATGTGTATGTATTTTGCTGCAGCGGGGAGCTGCACCCGATAAAGTGAATGCTTGGTGGTATGGGTAGGGGAGGTCCTGGACTTCAAGGGCCGTTTATGATGAATGAATACTATAGCGCGAACAAGAAAGGGGCGTGTGGTAGTCGATGATTCCTGAAGGGATCACATGGCCGTCAATGTCAGCCTTCGGATGCTTGTGGGCCACAAGAGCGGTTTTGGCGACTGTTTTTTTCCTGTTTAGGCTAGATAATCGTATAGTCTGCATACGGGGGGCTTGGGCTTGCAGATTGCCTCTTAAAGGTAGTAGGGTTTTAAGGACATCAGGAACTAGGCGTGGGTTAAGAGAATCTTGTGAAGGCTCTAATGCAGCACAAAGAGGGTCGTATAGGACAGCCCGCTCCTCTGTAAGATGGCCGCTGATTTACTATGTAAAGTTCTTTGACTTTTTGTCCCTCTTTTGTGTCAATTTCTTCAGCGTGGTGGTGAAGACAAATAGTATCCCGTCCTGGCAAATGAACCATCCAAGATCCTGGAGGGAGCCATGATAAAGTCAGGCACATGCTTGTTGCACATGACAGCAGCAATTTAAGAGGTGAGTATCACCGAAGTATCTGCTATTACTAATCCGTGCATATGACTGTGACTAATTATTAATAGGCTTGTAGAAAGCGTGCACTCTGTCGCAGAAATGGGAGACGGGCTCTTCATCGAATATGTGTGACTACATTTATCGAAAGTTAATCAAAGAAACGAAACACAGTTCTTTGTGAATACACTCCAAGGTGATCTGTCATCTAGGTCAGAGGTTCTTATACACATACCTGTCAACTCACACAGTGCTACAGTGAGACACACGATATCGGCTCCCATCACACGGTTACCGGACGAGGAGCCGATATCGCACATTGGCAGGCAAAACGTGCTAAAAATCACTGTAAACAGTGGATTTCCAGCTCGTTTTCCGAGGCTTTGAACTGCCAACATCATCCAGTAAGTTGGTGTGAAAACACCCGAGGACATCCAGCTTTTTTGCAGGATGGTGCTTCGGTGGCATGAGGTTACGCCCTTCCAAGACCCCTCACCACACTGTATCGGTTTGCTGATTTTGGATCGTTTTTGTTTCAAGTCTCCGTTGCCTGTCCTTGAGGAATCTTCACGTCTCGTCGGACTGCCTGACTGCCTCTTCGGTGCTGGGATCACGAGTTTGAGACACATTTCAGCGTTTTGTCTGAGGTGCCGTGACAGTTGTGGAGAGCGCGAGCTGGTTGGATTGGTCCGTATGTGATTCCCGTCATTGGAACGCATGCGGAGTGTTTAGCTGCCTTTGCGTGTCACTGACGTCACGCGCAACGCAGCGTAACGTGCCGCCATATTTGTTTGCTGTCCACATGAATTTGACTGTACACTATTGCCATCGCGTGGCCTGTTTTGGAACTGTTGGTGTTACAATGCTCCTGTTTTGATCTCTTTGTTTCCAATATTTGACGTGTGGCTGTAGTTTTACTAAGCACATATTATTATTTATTTTTTTTAATCTCTTCTGTCCAGTATTTGTGTTCAGAGTTTAACATGGCCTCTAATTCGTCAAATATATTAGTTCCACCTACGTTCCTTGCTAATCCAGGCCCTCCTCCGATCATATGGGAGGATTGGGTTGAAATGCTTCACAACTATATTGTGGCTCTCGATGATATTAATTTCTCGCCTGACAGGAAAAAAGCTTTATTACTAAGCACACTTGGCACTGAGGGACAACGTGTTTTTAAGTATTTACCTGTGGCCATGGGACCTAATGGACAACCTATGGATGATCCCTTTCAAGAGGCTATTAAGAGACTTGAAACTAGATTTGCAAAGGAAATCAATGTGGTTCTAGTTAGATATAAGTTTTATACTCAGCCGTAACTAGAAGAGGAGGCCATTGATGATTTTGTTTCAAGACTACGTGAACTTACGGTCAAATGTCGTTTTGGGGTTATGACTGATGAGTTAATCCGTGATCAGCTAATTGTTCAATGCCATAACAAGAAAATTCAGGAAAGGCTTTGGGCTGCCAAAGATCCATCTCTGAAAGAGGCCATTGACTTAGCAAAAGTTATTGAGGAGTCCCAGAGATGTATTAAAGAGTTGAGTAAGAAAGATAAGCCTATTCATGAAGTAGCAAATGTTGAAACAAATGATGAACACGTAGATGTCAATGTTGTTACAAAAAGGAATGTTAAATCTAGCAATCCTAGTGGTGCTACACCTAAAGTTAAGTCCAAAGAGTGTTTGAGATGTGGTAGTCAGTATCGCTGATTTTAAAAAATGTTTTGCGATTGACCAGACGTGCAGACGATGTGGGCGGAAAGGACATTATGCTAGAATGTGCAAGCAATTTGAGGCTGTGGACAAGTCTAAATCCAAGATAAGTGTGGTTCACGATAGTGATGTTCACAAATATAGTGTAAACAAAATTCTGATAGTGGGGGACGAACTTGATCAAACCATGGTGGGTGCTACCCAAGAGTCTTCTAGATTAAGTAGACCCACAGCAGTGTTTTGTGTCTGTGGTAAAGACATAGTCTTGATGGTAGACTCAGGGTCAATGTACACAATTATCCCGGAGTCTCTTTTTTGTGCAACTTGGGAGGGTGTGTCTCTTTTGGACAAGGATATTAACCCAGTAGGGTACCAGGGTCAGTCCATAGATGTGGTAGGGTACATGACTGGTCAGATCTCTTTCAAATCACGATCTACCCATGGCAAGATCTATGTGGCTAAGGAGGGTCCCCCAATCTTGGGTTGGATGCACCAATATGACCTGCACATCATTATCAATCCTAGGGCTGCAAATCAGATTATGGTAGTGGAAGACGACATACAGGTGGAGGGTATTCTCCGTGATGCTCATAAAGTGTTTGAGGATAGGCTTGGGTGTGTCAAGGGGTATCTTCACAAGATCATTCTCAAGCCTAATGCATGTCCCATACAACACAAACTGAGGAAAGTACCGTTGTCTGTCAGACAAGGTCTTAAAGACCTGTTGGATAAATTATTGAGAAATGGAGTTATTGAGCCAGTGGAGGTGTCTGCTTGGATTTCTCCGGTGGTTTTGACACTCAAGCCGGATGGTCGGCTCCGTTTTTGTAGTGACCTTAGGTCATTAAATCGGGATATCATCACAGACACCTTTCCACTTCCAAATATTAACGAGTAGTTACAATCTGTTGGTGGTGGTAAGTACTTCTCAAAAATAGACCTGAGGAGTGCTTACCATCAAATTAAATTGCATCCTGATTCGAAGTGTCTGACAGCTTTTATCACTACAGAAGGTATCTTCCAATTTACTCGCATGCCATTTGGCTTGGCTTCTGCTGCAAGTGTGTTTCAGAGGATGATGTCAAACTTGTTAAAAGGTCTACCGGGGGTAGTGTATTTTCAAAATGACATTCTGATCTCTGGTAAAACTATGTTGGAACATAATGTGTCGCTTAAGCAGGTTTTGTGGAAACTTGAACATCAGGGTCTCACGGTCAATAAGGATAAATGTCATTTTCTTACTGATTCTGGTGACTACTTAGGGTATTCGATTTCTAGTGGTGGGATTGCTCCAAAAATAAATTGTTGGATGCCATTAGGGATGCCCCTCCTCCAAGAGACAAGGATCAACTTAGATCCTTTCTGGGTCTTGTTGAGTATTATTCAAAGTTTGTTTGTGGATTTGCGGACATGGCAGAACCACTTAGGGAACTTTTGCGTAAAAGGAGTAAGTTTGTGTGGGGGAGCAATCAGTCGGAGGCATTTTCCAAGATTAAAATTGAAATTTGTAATGCAGGAATTTTAGCGCCGCTTAACACTTCGTGTAAATCGGTGCTAACGGCGGATGCAAGTCTCACTGGAATTGGTGTGGTGTTGTCCCAGGTTCAGAAGGGGGTTGAGAAGACCATTTGTGGGGGTCAAGATTTGTCCTGAGGACTGATCACAAACCGCTTATGAAAATTTTGTCGGCGGGTGGTGCAGGGAAGGGATCAGCACGCTTGGCTAGGTTTCCGGCAAGACTACAAGAATATTTATATGACATTGAATTTATCCAAGGTTGGAAAAATTCACAAACTGATTGCTTATCACGTATGTCACTTGACTGGGAAACGGTGGACAAAGAGATTGTTAAAAAAAACCTGAGAACGAGGAGGCTGTTGCTTTTGTGTTTGATGTGTGTGAGTGCAATTTGGGCTCTTTTTCCAAGGCACAATGGTCTGAAGCTATGGTTGAAGATCTTGTATTACAAGAAGTCATGACTCTCATTAAGAAAGGTTCATCACATGAGAGTATGGTTCCAACTTCCATTAGGCCTTATTGGAAATTGCTAGATGAACTTTCTTTGAGTGGCAAGGATGTGATTATGAGAGGGGAGAGGTTTGTTCCTCCAAAAGCCATTAGATCACACATTTTTAAAATTGCCCATGAGGGTCATCTAGGCCAAGGTATGACCATCAGACGCATAAAACAAGAGTTTTGGTGGCCTGCTATGGATGACCAGATCAGAGAATGGGTGGTTGGTTGTACTATATGCAAGGAGAGCGATAAAAGACTTAAGGTTGGGTCACAAAGTTCTATGTGTCATATTGCAGATCCTGGTCTACCATGGCACACTATTTGTCTTGACTTTATTGGGCCGCTTTCAGAATTATCAGGGGACATGAGGTTTGCAGTGGTTGTTGTAGATGTACATTCGCGTTGGATACATCTTGAGTTTTTGAAGGATGTTACAACAAAGTCCACGATTACGGTGTTAGAAAATCTGTTTTTGCGTGAAGGCATTCCTCAAGTTCTTCTTACAGACAATGGGACCCAACTCACTTCGGGTGAGATGCGGTGTTTTTTGGAGAGGTGTGGAGTAAAACATTCATGTACCTCTCTGTACAATCCAATGGGAAATGGGATTGTGGAAAGGGTGAATCGACTTATCAAGGGTACCTTACAACTTGCCTTGGTTAATGGTTTGTCTCCGGCACGCCTTGTCCAAGACACACTGTGGGCTTATTGCACAACTTCTCATAGTGTTACTCTGAAGTCCCCATTTTTGATTATGAGAGGTCGTCCTCCTGGTTCTCGCCTTGTTCCATCTTGGTTGAAAGGTTGGGTGTCGTCTGGTGGTGAACGTGATTTTCAAGTTTCCTCCTCCAAAATCTCAGTGAGTGACTGGGTGAAATTGAAATCTGGAAGGATTAGGGGCGGTCTTACCAAGTTTAAGGGACCTTGTCGAGTTATCAGTGTTGGGAAATATTTTGTTGTGATTGAGGGTGGAGAGCGTTGGAATTTGCGCAGAGTGGCGTTATGCCAGAAAGGAGGTTCGGTTCAAAATGGGTCTCATGATAATGAGAGTTGTTCTGGTGCAATGTTCTTGCCTGACAGGGTAGGTAAAGATGGTGTGTCTGCCAACTCTGCTGAAATGGTTTCTCATCCCAATGTTCAGTGTCCCTCTTTTCAGGGATTTGGGGGCGAGGGACAAAATGGTGGGCCCAATTCTGCTGTGGAGTTCGGGGTTAGGACTCGTAGACCACCTAGTTTTGAAGCTGGATTTTGTTTTTTTTTGTTTGTTTTAATGGTTCAGGGTAGGTGGGTGGTTGATATGTGGTTTCTTCCCTGTGTTTGAGCATGATTAATTTCTATTTGTCTTATTGCTATTGTTAAGGGGAGAGGATGTGTTGTGATGTGTCTTACATTAACTATGCGTGTAATTTCTGTATTGTGCATGAACATTCTTACCTGGGTTGGAGCGCGCGTGTTCTGTGCGTTCTGTGCCCTAGTGTTTAGAATGGAAGGTACACAGCACTCCACGATTGTCAGTTGCAGCTGGGTCGCGGAGGTAGCTGGATGCCAGGTTGTGTTACCAGTAAACTTCTCTGTCTCATGAAGAGTTTCCTGTGCTTCTTTGATGAACCCATCTCAACACGCTCCTGCTGTGCACTGTCGCTTCTGCCGGTGTGTTGTACATTAAGGCTTCAATAAATGCAATTGTGAAACTTACTTTGCCTGGCTTCATCTTAAAAATGGCGACGAGGTGAGGAACGCAACACACCGAAGCAACCATGCGGATGAAACAGAAATGGTGATGAAAGACGGAAGTTATTCTAGAAGCGGAAGAGTCACACGTAAGGAAGCGTGAAAAAAGAAGATTAAAAAACATATATGCAGGACTGCTTCGGGACACGAAGAAATAGAAAAGGAGCAACGATGTGAGATGAATGAGAAGAAAAGGGAAACTGACCAACAGATAGTCACTCAGCAGGGCTCAAGCACAAAGTCGGAGGTCTTACGATCTTCAGGGAGCCGCGAGTCACTCAGCAGGGCTCAGGTGTTTCCAAAGGCGAATCTGCCGGACAGTCCCAGAGCACCCCTTGTTATAGGGCGACTCCTCTTTGATGTCCGGAGTCTGTGCAGGCAGGGGTCTGGTCACCTGGGGGTCGCTTGTTGGGGGTTTCCTGCCATTGTCCTTTGATCCTTTCAGGGCCGGGAGGAGTCCCAGACACCCAGCAGGCGTGGAGCCAGCCCTCGGGGAGGCCAGCGGGTCGATCGAAACCCACCTTCCCAGGGAAGCGCAGAGGTGTGATGGAAACTGCTCCTCCCTTTCTCATCCCAAGGGGAGCGCGATGTCCTTCAGCCGGAGTGGCGCCTATAGGCTAGGGTCGCGCTGGGGCCGGGCGGCCATCTTGGTGCATGAAGTGGGCACGCGGGCCCGGGGTGGTCGAAGGAGGAAGGCCACGGACGGGGGAAGTCCGGGTCGGGTGTGTGTGTTCTGGTGGGAAGGATCGGCTAGGCCGTGGGCTCGGGGCTGGTGTGAGGTGCAGGGGTCAGGTCTGACTACGTTATGAGGGCTGGGTCTAACACGCGTCCCCCCCCCAGCTGAAAGCCGGAGAGAACTACCCATCTTCTTGGGGGTTCTCTTCGCTGAGGCGGAAGAATCGGGAGAGGCCATCGGCGTTGGCGTGGTCCGTCCCAGGGCGATGTTCCACGGTGAAATCCATCCCCTGGAGGGAGATTGACCACCGCAGAAGCTTGGGGTTTTCTCCTCGCATCTGCATGAGCCATCGCAAGGGGCGATGGTCGGTTTGGACCCTGAAATGGGTGCCGAACAGGTAAGGGCGTAGTTTCTTGAGGGCCCAGACTACGGCAAAGGCCTCGCGCTCGATGGTACTCCATCTCTGTTCCCGGGGCAACAGCCTTCGGCTGAGGAAGGCCACGGGCTGGTCTAGACCCTGGTCATTTACCTGGGAGAGGACTGCCCCGATGCCATGCTCGGAGGCATCAGTTTGTACCACAAACTCTTTGGAGTAGTCGGGGGCCTGGAGGACGGGGGCCGTACACATGGCCGTTTTCAGGGCATTGAACGCCTCTTGGCAGGCAGGGGACCACTGTACCTTCTTGGGCTCCTTCTTGGACGTGAGTCCCGTGAGGGGACCGACCAGGCTGCCGTAATTCCGGATGAATCTCCGGTAGTAGCCCGTGAGGCCCAGAAAGGCTCGGACCTCTGTTTGGGTAGTGGGGGGTTCCCAGGCTAGGATGGCGTCGATTTTGGGCTGCAGAGGGGCGACCTGCCCGCTTCCGACCTGGTGCCCCAGGTAGGTTACTGAACCTTGCCCAATCTGGCATTTGCTGGCTTTCACGGTGAGGCCCGCCTGGCGTAGGGCGGTTAGCACCCTCCGGAGGTGCTGGAGGTGCTCACTCCATTCGGAACTAAAAACTGCGATATCGTTGAGATATGCAGCGCTGAATTTTTCCAGCCCGGCCAGGACTCTATTTACCAGTCGCTGGAAGGTGGTCGGAGCATTTTTCATCCTGTAGGGCATCACGCGAAAGCGATAGTGCCCATCCGGGGTGGAGAAGGCGGACCGCTCCTTGGCTCCCTCTGTGAGCGCAAATTGCCAGTAGCTGCAGGTGAGATCGAAGGTGCTGAGGAACCGAGCAGCCCCGAGCCGGTCAATGAGCTCGTCGGCTCGGGGAATGGGGTGGGCATCGGCTCGGGTGACTTCATTGAGTCCCCGGTAGTCCACGCAGAAGCAGAGTTCCGGGGCGACCCCGGGGGCAGCTGCTTTTGGGACCAGGACCATGGGGCTGGCCCAGGGGCTGTCTGAGGGTTCTATCACGCCTAGGGTCAACATTTTCGAGACTTCGGCTTGGATACAGGACCGGACCCGATCAGGGACTCGGTAGGCTCGGTGTCTCACTGGCGGGCTGTCCCCGGTATCCACATCATGGACACACCAGTCGGTGACCTTGGGGACCAGGGAGAAAAGGTCCGGAAACTGCCCTAGGAGCTGGCGGCAATCCTCACGTTGCTGGGGAGTGAGAGACGGGGAGAGGTTCACTCCCTCTACGGAGCCGTCCTTCTCCTTGGTGCACAGAAGATCAGGGAGCGGATCTGACTCTTCTTCGGACCCGTCGTCAGTGGCCAGTAGGAGGCTCAGCTCCGTCCGCACAAAGTGGGGCTTGAGGCGGTTCACGTGGAGGACCCGGAGGGGGTCCCGAGGTGACTGGACGTCTACCAAGTACGTGACCGGGCTCTTCCGCTCAACTACTTTGAAGGGCCCGGTCCATTTATCCTGGAGAGCGCAGGGTTTCACGGGGGCCATGACCCACACCAGCTGGCCCGACTGAAACTCGACTAGCGCGGCGTTCTGGTCATACCAGCGCTTCATCTCCTCCTGACTCGCCTCCAGGTTGGCCTCTGCCATCTCCCGGAACCTCCTAGTCTGATTTCGGAGGGTCAGGACGTAACGGAACACGTCTCGGGGGGGGGGGGGCCTCGGGGCGCCGCCTCCCACTCTTCCTTGACCAGGCTGAGGGGCCCCCTGACGGGGTGCCCGTAGAGTAACTCAAAGGGGCTGAAACCCAAGGATTTCTGGGGAACTTCTCGGTATGCGAATAGGAGGCAGGGGAGCAGGAGGTCCCACTTACGCCGGAGGGGCTCTTCCAGGCCCGCGATCATCCCCTTCAGAGTCCGGTTAAACCGCTCTACCAGGCCGTTTCCTTGGGGGTGGTACGGGGTGGTGAACTTGTAGGACACCCCGCACTGTTGCCATAAGGACTTCATGTATCGGGAGATAAAGTTGGTACCACGATCGCTCACGACCTCGCGGGGAAAACCCATGCGGGAGAAGATCCCCATCAGCGCCCGGCCCACCACGGAGGCCGTGACGGTGCGCAGGGGGATGGCCTCAGGGTAACGGGTGGCATGGTCCACCAGGACGAGGATGAACCGGTGCCCCTGGGAAATTGGGGGGTCCAGAGGTCCTACAATGTCGATTCCGACCCGCTCAAAAGGGGTACTGACGACAGGGAAGGGTTGGAGGGGAGCCTTGAGCTTCCCTCCACTCTTCCCACTGGCCTGGCACGTGGGACAGGACTTGCAGTGGGCTTCCACATCCGCTTTCATTCTGGGCCAGTAGAAGTGAGTCACGAGGCGACTGTATGTTTTGTCCTGACCCAAGTGACCTGCGAGGGGAACGTCGTGGGCCAAGCCCAGGAGGAGGTTTCGGAAGCGTAGGGGTACCACCAGCACCCGGCCGGACCCTAGCTCCACCGACTTCTGTTCGCTGTACAAAAGGTAATTCTCCCAATACACCCGGTGCGTCCCCGTCTGGTCGCCTGCGGCCTGGGCCTCTGCCTGTTGCCGGGGCCCGACCAGGGAGGGACAGGTAGCCTGCTCTCGGCAGAACTCCTCTCGGGAGGGGCCCCCCTCGTGGCGCCACTGGGCTAATTCGGGCAGATCGCTTAACTCGGCGTCTGGGGTGGAGTCGGAAGGCGGGGGTTCGTCACTGGCGATCGACTCTTCTGGTGGGGCAATGTGGGGGCCCTCGGCCGGGGCTATCCCATCTTCAGGGGTCGGAGCGTCTTCGACGTCCCTCAGGGGGGGTCAGTCGAGCCGCCATGGATCGAGTGGTGGCGCACACCCACTCAGGGAGGCCCAGCATCCCTAGGTGGGTCTTGCGCTCAACTTGTCCCCAGGGGGAACTTTCCAGGTCGTTCCCCAGGAGACAGTCGACGGGCTGGGAGGTTCTCACTGCGACCTTCAGTTTACCGACCACCCCTCCCAACTCGAAGGGCACCAGGGCTACCTTACATAGGCTTTCTGTGTTGTCGGCTGAAATGACAGGGCAAAATACGTTGGGGAGGACCTGGTCTTCGTGGACTAAATGGCTGAGGACACCGGTGATGCTGGCCCCGGTGTCACGGAGGGCTTCTACCTGGTGGCCATTGATCGTTACGAGTTGCCCATATTTCTTTGTGTTAGAGGGCAGGAGGCTCCCAGGGACCATCTCTCTATCCCCTAAGGACACTAGGGCCATAGCGGCGGGTTCCCACTCCTCGGCCTCCTCAACCTCCTCCCCCAGGGCTACATTGGCTATCTGTCTAGCGGGGGGCGCTGCCTGGGTGGTGCGTGGGGCCATGGGGCATTCAGGGTCGTTGGCGTAATGCCCGGGCTTCTGGCAACGGAAACAAGTGATGGTTACCCGGTGCCCCCGTCTCAGGGGGGGGGCCGGATACAGCTGGTGGGGTGTCGGGAAAGGTGGAGGTTGGGACTTTGGGGGACTAGCCTGGGACTCTCTCTGCCCTCCCTGGTTTCCCCCCCCTCTCTGGCGGGGTGGTCCCTAACTGGCTCGGGGGTACTCTCCTACAGGGCCCCGGGAGACCCGGGTGTTGGTCCAGCGATCCGCCTCGACAGCCAGCTTTCTCGGGTCCGTGAGCTTGCTGTCGAGCAGATGCTGGCGTAGTTCCACAAAGCAGTTGGCAGCCAGGTGTTCCCACAACATAAGGTCGGTTAGTTCTTCCAGGGTGGTTACCTTGCTGCCCTTGATCCACCCATCGAAGGCGCGGCTGAAGAAATTCACATATTCCACCCAGGTGGTACCCGGGATCTTCCTGCAGTCCCGGAACCGCTGGCGGTACATCTCCGGGGTGAGGCCGTACCTTGTGAGGAGGGCCGTTTTCATGTGTTCATAGGAGGTCTGCATGGAGGTGGGTAGGTCGAGCAGGGTGTCTCTCCCTTCGCTCAGGAATCGTCCCCATAACCCCGCCCTCCAATCCTTCTGCGGGACCCGATGGGAGGTCATGGCGACCTCGTAGGCCCGGAACCACTGCTGAATGTCATCATTTTTGTAATATTCTTTGACCACATCCTTGGGGATGTGGACCTTCTGCTCCGTCGGGGTGGCCACCTCCCGGTTCCCCGGGGGCCGCGCTTCTTCGCTTCTTGCTTTCAGTTCTATTTCCTTCAAGCTGCGTTCATGTTCCAGTTGAAGTCTCCTTCCCTCGTGTTCTCGTTGGAGTTTCTTCTCTTCTAGTTCTCCTTGTACTCGCAACTGTTCTACTGCTAGCTTTTTCTCGGCTAATTTCAACTCGCCCTCAATTTTGAGTTTGGCTAATTCGAGCTCGTGATGGCGACTTTTCTCTCTGTCTGCGAGTTCCTCCGGGGATAGGCCCCCGTCTGGTACGAAGCCTCGCACCTGGTTGCTGCTGCGTTCTCCTTGGGAGGGTCCAGCTTCGTTGTGGGGCTCCCCCGCTCCTTCTGGCCGGGAGGCTCCAGAATCCACCCAAGCTTTCAGTGCCTTTTGCATATCTTCTTTGGTGTTGAGACCAGTGGTAGCGATTCTGAGTTCCTTACAAAATTGCTTTAGTTCTTTGTGAGTGTACTCTTCCAGTTGTTCCACCTGGAACACGGTACTGGCGTCGTCTTCTACGAGAACCACGGTGTTTCCTTCTGCCATCTTTGTCGGTAGTGCGACAGCCGTTCACGGTACGATCTCTAGATTATGGCCCGAATCCCGTCGCTTGCCACCAATGTTAGAAGGCGACCTCAGAGGGGCCCGGAGGGGGCCCTGACTGCCCTGAGACCCTGGCGGGAGACTCCTCAGGGGAGGAGCCTCGTATCTAGGATCGCACACTCGGCACCTCACGACAGAGAGACACCACACGAGGAGTTCTTAAGAGCAAATCTTTATCAGATCGGAGTGGTAGGATCTTTATGATCAGCAAGGCAAAATGTATACAAGTAGAGCGCGGGCTCGCAAAGTCTTGGAGAGGGGTTAGGAGGTAGCGGGACAGTCTTTGGGGATATGGATCAAATGCAGGAGCGTACCCGGCGCACAGCTCACAATCCTCGAGCTGGGGGATACGCTTGTCGTCGTGGGGTCCGGCGGGACCAAGAGAGTCTGTGGGAGCCGCGAGTCACTCAGCAGGCTCGAGTACAAGTTCGGAGGTCTTACGATCTTCAGGGAGCCGCGAGTCACTCAGCAGGGCTCAAGCACAAGTTCGGAGGTCTTACGATCTTCAGGGAGCCGCGAGTCACTCAGCAGGGATCAAGCACAAAGTCCGGAGGTCTTACGATCTTCAGGGAGCCGCGAGTCACTCAGCAGGGCTCAAGCACAAAGTCGGAGGTCTTACGATCTTCAGGGAGCCGCGAGTCACTCAGCAGGGCTCAGGTGTTTCCAAAGGCGAATCTGCCGGACAGTCCCAGAGCACCCCTTGTTATAGGGCGACTCCTCTTTGATGTCCGGAGTCTGTGCAGGCAGGGGTCTGGTCACCTGGGGGTCGCTTGTTGGGGGTTTCCTGCCATTGTCCTTTGATCCTTTCAGGGCCGGGTCGGGAGGAGTCCCAGACACCCAGCAGGCGTGGAGCCAGCCCTCGGGAGGCCGGCGGGTCGATCGAAACCCACCTTCCCAGGGAAGCGCAGAGGTGTGATGGAAACTGCTCCTCCCTTTCTCATCCCAAGGGGAGCGCGATGTCCTCCAGCCGGAGTGGCGCCTATAGGCTAGGGTCGCGCTGGGGCCGGGCGGCCATCTTGGTGCATGAAGTGGGCACGCGGGCCCGGGGTGGCCGAAGGAGGAAGGCCACGGACGGGGGAAGTCCGGGTCGGGTGTGTGTGTTCTGGTGGGAAGGATCGGCTAGGCCGTGGGCTCGGGGCTGGTGTGAGGTGCAGGGGTCAGGTCTGACTACGTTACGAGGGCCGGGTCTAACAAGGATGAATGGATTATAGACTGTATGTGAGGTGAATTGTGAGGGGTGAGCGACACTGTGCCGGCGAAATACAAAGCTGAGGTAAATCGTGAGGAGAGCATCAGGCTGACTGTGATGAAGCGCTGGTTAGCGTGGTGTGCTGACGTAAGCACGCTGCGTGGAAGCCATCTTAAGGGAAGGAAAGAGTCAGCGGTACAGTTTCTGTGTGACAAAGCACGCTCACGTGACTCCATTTTGAAAAAAAAAATCGGAAAGAGAAACGGAGTCAATTTCAAACGCTAAGAGACAGATACGAGAGCGGAATCATTTGATTAAAGGATAGAAGAGTAATAGCGCTACGCATCACAAAACAAGTGAGATTTGGGGGAATATATATATATTTAAAAAAAATCTGTATAAGACTGTGCAGTTTAAATATAGTTACAGATTTAAATATATTTACAGAGAGTGTTGTGGAGAAAGCAAGAGGATAAGAAAGTATAGAAAGGAAATTGGACGCTTGCCTTTTTGAACAAGAATAACACTGCAGCATATAAATATCATAAGAACAAGAAGATGGCTACAACTTATCACCCCCGCAGGCATTTCTAGCTGTATGTGGTGAACCGCCATTGAAGTGGGAAGAATGGCTGGAGTTTTTCATCAATTACATATCTACATGTGAGGATGAGGAAGAACCCCTAAAACCTGAGGAGGAAAAAAAGATATTATTGCATTGTTTAGGGGCTGGAGGCCTAAAGGTATACAATAAGATTAACAAAAAGGTAAGGGGAGGCGAAAAAGGCGATGTATATACAAATGTATTGGAAGATTTAGACCATTATTATAAACCTACGGTCTGTGTTGCAGTGAACAGGTATACATTTTACCATCAAAAGCAAGGGAAAGATGAAAATGTGGATGACTATGTGGCTATACTAAAAAATTTGGCACTTACATGTAAATTTGGGGAGCTGCATAATGATTTAATCAGAGACCAAATTGTCATGTGTGCAGCTAACCCGAATATCCAGGATGCACTATGGGCAAAAGGGGAAAAACCACTTAACAACGTAATTGAAATTGTAAAACGTGCAGAATTAACGGGAAGATGTGCCAAAGCGGTAATAAATTAAAGTAAAACAAAGGAGGAAAAACCTAATGTGGTGGCTAAAATAAGTGGCGAAAGGATAAAGCAGAGAGACAATTACAGGAGGAAAAGCAAAGAAAGAGGTAAAATGAGCTCAAAAGTGGGGAAAGAGAATGGGAGCAGCGTAAATGTCACCGATGCGGAAGCAATAGACATTTAGCAAATGATTGGAAATGTCCGTCAAGGAATGTCAAATGCAGCAAGGGTGGCTTAATTGGACATTTTCAAAAAGTGTGTTACAGAATGGTGAGCGGAAGGGTCAGATTAGTTGAGGGGAACACAGAATACGAAGAGGATTCCTCGGATGAGTCTGATTACAATCTCTGTGTACTCAATGTTAATGATGGAAGTAAGGAGGAAGGAAAGGAGATGGAAAAGAAAAAGAAGTCAATGTGCAAAGTGGCCATTGGAGGGGTAAAAATAGAAATTGTTGCAAATTCAGGATCACCATGTACTATTGTCAATAGAAAGGTATGGAGAGAAAAGTTTCAAAATGCTCTTGGACAAAGAATGGAATCTCCTGACATTAAGTTGAAGACATTTACAGGAGAACCTATAGAACTAGTGGGGTACAGAGAATTGTAATTTGAATTTAAGGACTGAGAAACTATCAGTAAACTATACGTGGCAGCTAGGGGACCTTCGGTATTAGGGTGGAAGAACCAAGAAAGGTTAGGCATAACACTAAATCCTAACAGTGCAGAGCCTGTATTGTTAACTCAACAGGAAAAGAGACTCAATACTGATATGGTAAGCAGGTTTCCTAGGGTTTTCAACGGCACCATTGGAAGACTTAAGGGATTTCACCATAAAATAAAACTGAAAGAAGACGCTGTACCATGTGTTCACAAGGTAAGGCACATACCTTTCACTTTAAGGGAGGAGGTCAAGACGCAGTTGAGGGTGCTACTTGAGGCGAACTTCATTGAGCTGACGGAATCATCAGAATGGGTTGCGCCATTGGTGGTCGCACGCAAGCCCAATGGCAAGTTGAGATTATGTATTGACTTACGCGATCTTAACAAAAACATCTTGATTGACCAGTACCTTCTGCCGAAAATAAATGAAGTGTTGTCATTGACAAAAGATATGAAGGTATTCTCAACAATAGACTTAACTGCCGCATACCACCTGGACAGCAGGTGCCTAACCAGTTTCATATCACCGTTCAGATGTTACAGGTTTAAGAGAGTGCTTTTTGGCCTGGCTTCGGCAGCGTCACTATTTCAAAGACTCATGCATGAGATTTTTAAAGACATCAAAAATGTGCTCCTCTTTCAAGATGACATCCTAGTAATGGGAAAAAACCAAACAGACCATGATCAAAAACTATCACAAGTACTCTAGAAAAATTTGGATTGATGGCAGAGTATGCCAAATGCAAATTTGCAGAAAAAACAGTGACATACCTGGGGCATGAAATTAGAGAGAGTTAGTTAAGGCCATTGAGGACGCTCCAGTACCACAAACAAGGGAAGAATTGAGAGCCTTCTTAGGGCTAGTAGAATTTTATTCAAAATTCGTAAGGAACTTTTCAACAAAAACATATGAAATTAGACAATTTCTTAAGAGTAAAAACAAATTCGAATGGTCAGTATGTTGCAACAAGGGATTTTTTAGACCTTAAAAGAGAAATTTGTGAAGCACCACCACTACAAGGTTTTGACCCAGATCTAAAGAGCGCAGTCACAACGGATGCGAGTGGAAGAGGTATAGGCGCTGTGCTAACGCAAATTGGATCAGAGGGAAAGGAAGTGACAATTGCCTTTGCATCACGTTCACTCACCCCCACCGAGGAAAGATACTCGGTGATTGAGTGTGAGGCATTGGCGTGCGTGTGGGGTTTGGAGCATTTCCGACAATATATTTGTTGGAAAAAAGTGACTCTAAGGTGTGATCACAAACCTCTAACGAAATTGTTAACTGTGAAGGGGTTGTATAATACTTCTCCTAGATTAGCAGGATTGTCAGTCAGGTTATTGGACTACAACTACGATATACTGTATTTACCAGGTGCTAGAAATGTAGTGGCGGACTTTCTCAGCCGTTTACCCCCTACCAGGAATGAGGTGGAGGAATGTAAGGAAGATGAGTTCTATGTGGCAAACAGCGAAGAATTTCCAAGCATTCATAGAGAAGTATGGTTGAAGGAATATGAGCAGGATGAGGCGATACAAGAAATAAACATATTATCAATGGTTGGCCAAGCAAGAAACACATTAGAAACGAATTGAGACCGTACTGGGAATTCAGGAATGAATTATCTGTGGAAGGGGGACTAATTTTAAGACAGGGGAAGGTATTACCCCCCGAGACACTCAAAAAATAATTCTGGACATATGCCATGAAGGACATATGGGTATCAATAAGACCAAACAGAGAATACAAAGTTGGTACTAGTGGCTAGGTTGTGATTTGGAAATTTAGAGGAGAGTCAGGACCTGTGTACAATGTGAAAACTCTGACAAATCCCAGGTCACACTTAAACCACCTTTGCATCTGTTGCCTTTCCCGGGGATGCCTTGGGAGAGTGTAGGCATAGATGTCATGGGACCAATACAATATCAAGGGGATCAAGTGTATATTGTGCTTTTGGTGGACCATTTGTCTAAATGGCTGGAGGTCAAGATACTCCATAAGGTTGAAGCAAATGACATTGTCAGGTTACTCGACGATGTTTTCACGAGAGAAGGGATTCCCAAAACCGTGGTAAGTGACAAGGACAGACAATTTACATCTGTTGCCTTCAAAAAGTTCATTGATAGAAATGGTATTACGCATAAAACCCCATCTGTATACCACCCAGCAGGTAAAGGAGCTGTGGAAAGATTTAACAGAGTATTGAAAGGAACCATACAATTAGCCAACAACAACGGGCTATGTTGGAAAATGGAAGTAAAGAAAATGATTTGGGAATATAGAATAACACCAAGGGAAAGCACTGGTATCAGCCTATTCGAAACGATGAGAGGCAGAACAGCACTATCCAAAGACAATTTGGGGTGGCTTAAGACAAGTAGGACGGCAAATTGGTCAGCAGAAGAAGTCAGGAAGAATGTACAAAAAGCACGGAATGCATACAAAAAACGTTTTGACATAAAACACGGATGCAAACCCCTAACCAACCAAGTAGGAGATAGGGTGAGGGTGAAAAAAAGTGGGCATATCGAGAAAGGGCAGAACAGATTCGCCCAACCATTAGTTGTCAAAAAACTATTTTGCAATTCAGCCCTTCTCAGCAATGGGAAAGTGTGGCATGCATCTGCACTATCTACATGTGATAGGAAGGACGATATAGAAAAAGGAGAAGTAGAAAGGCTGGAAACAGACAAACCAGCTGAGAAGGAAGTTCCTATGGACTCTGACAGACAATTGAACTTTGATTGTCTATATGAAGAATAGTTGGAAGAAGAGAGTGCAGAGAGAAGGGAACAAGGGTTCCACAAAAACGAGGCTGACACGGATCCTGTCAATCAGGAGCAAATAGAGTCCATAGGGTAAAACAGAGATTTCAGCAGCAGCGAACCTAGTGACGCATCCGGAGCCGAAAGTAATGGACTTTCAGAAGTAGAACTGGAGTCTGAGTGTGGTACTACCACTGCAGAAACCACCACCAGTAGATGTGGACGTACTGTGTTCATGCCAAGCAACTTCAAAGACTTTGTGTGTGATTAACTATGTGGGTGATGTTAACTTATCCTCACTGTTTTCCTCATATCCATTGTTCTCTTGTTTAATTCCATTGGGAAGATGTGTTGTGTTGTTTCTAATACATTACTCATAGTTTGTCCCTGGCAGGCCCTGTCCCCTCCACGCACGCCCCTTGCCCTCGCGCTAACCCTGCCGTGACATCAGCTGGCATTCTAGAATGCCAGCTGATACCCAGGTTAACAGTTGGTATGACAGTTGGAGCTGAACGGGAAGGCTGGACCGCCTGGCTGTGCACAGTTGCTCCTGCCGGTGAGTTGTACATTAAGGCTTCAATAAATGCAATTGTGAAACTTACTTTGCCTGGCTTCATCTTAACAGCTCAAATATTGAAATATGCCTCATTTACAGTCCGATATAGAAAGAGTTTTCATGTTTGCTTATTTTTATATACTTTTTAGTTTTAATTCATTTTAATAATATTTAATTTTATAAACCATTTACTGATCCTCTGAATAGGGCTCGTAAATCCCCAAGGGTACTCGGATTATAGGTTAAGAACCACTGAACAAGGTATTTAAAAATACATGCAGGGAAATATATGCATCGAGAGAAATTTCACTGATCCATGACCACCCGATAAATATCTTCTCTGTGGAGCAGCCCTTTAATGCACCTAGAGGAGAAATGTAAAACACCTATCTGCAAAGTTTCCCCATAAAGCGAGACACCTTAACCATTTCTTTGATTTCAGCTAGTAATACTTTGCATGGTATGATGTAAGGAGGCAGGTATATGTAGAAACTGCCCTGGACACGAAGTGGGTACTAGAAGAAGATTTAAGTAACAAGAAGACAGCTTATACAACCACCTTTAGGAAACCATTGGTACACTCCAACCGCCGCTATCAAACGCCCCAAAAAAATCTTAACCCAACATTCCTCTTCCACATTCCTGTAATAATGTCATTACTTTTGCGTACACAAGTAAATAGGTCTTCACCAAAATGATCTTAAACTTGTTGGTCAATCATTACTCATGGTCATTATATAGAGGTGAAAACCACAGTACAGGAAACAAAATAGCTTAATCTCTTGGCACCCCTGCTCGAACCTCCTCCAGCAGCTGCATGTATTCCAGATGAGAAGGTGAACTTCCACCTATCCAGGGCTGTAAGAGGCATCCAGAAAGCGTTTAAAAATGAATGCAGGTCCGCAAAATACCATATTCGAACACCGAAGAAACGTGGTTGGCAAAGCTGGAACGCTGCTTGAAAACAAAAATCTCTACCCGCACCGAGAAAACGATGCATGATTGGCAAAGCAGTAGCTTGTACAAAATGGTGGCACGCAATACAACGGTAAGCCGGGTGGTTGCCGGCACGTCCGTGCATGCAAACGTGTAGACGCAGGTCAGAAATGCAGCAATGACGTGAACAAGCAGACCTCCAGAAGCTGTGTGCGCGTGTACAGTAACGGGTAAGCGGTTGCGCTATATTTTCATTTAAATGAAGAAGTGCGCGCTTGTAACGGCCACAGTCAAATCCAAGCTCAACTCAAACCCCAAATAAAGATGCCTCACCAGGGGTACCGATGCACCACCGTGTTCATGTCTCCATCAGTCAGGAAAACATCACCCAGAATAACATGCAGGAATCACTGTACAATGGCTGCAACTCGTCCAAAAAGGCACTCTAGGCACCCGCAGCAGGAGAAAATCAATCCCATGCAACCCTTTTTCTGACACATCGATGTTCACGCTGTCTGCAGATTCTGAGGCACGACAAGCCTCAAACTTCTTTAAGTCAGAGTAACGACACCAGGACAATGTGTGACTAGAAATGTTCACACACTCTTCACAAGCATGTAAAACGGCTCACAGCACAAACAGTTCGATCACGCAGGCTTGAAGTGTCAGAAAGATTACTCAGGATACTCAAATTACTTAGATTACTGCTGTCAAACACCCCATCAATCCTCAGGGTTCTCGCAGGCAGGCAGCAGGAACTAGCATTTAAACAGTAGGGCGACCGATGGAGTGGTCACTGGTGGGGCTCTTAAATGTCAGCTTCCTCAAAAGCACAGCTAGTTCCAGTACAGTTTCCATCAGCAAAACACGTTTCATGAAATACCAGCTTTTAAGTTCTCTTTTTTTCTTGTAAATCCTTGTAAATCCTTTAAGCTTCACAAACCATTTAAGCTTCACAAACCACGCGTTGGTTCCTCCAAATCGTCGCCAGTGTAATAATGAAGGATGTCTCGTAGACAGGCCGCTTAGAACAGGTTGTAGGTTTATTTGACAGGTAACAAAGTCCATATAAAGATCATAAGTAAGGCCTCAGATCTCCAGTGGAGCCCCACCAGGAGCAGCCTCCCTGCTGCTCAGCCCCATCTCATCCAACTGCCAACTCCTCCAGTCCCTCACACCCAACATTCTAAATGACATCACACACATGGCTGAGCAGCAAGGGACAGAGTAGCAATGAGGAAGATGCACATAACACAACAGGTTATAACAATTCCACTGACTAGAACACTACAGTATATGCAGGGCTTTAAGCGAGCAGGGTCCCTGCGGGTCACAGACCCAGTAGTTATTTAAAACTGACATTGAAACGGGTTCTACTTGGGTCTTGTATTCATGTCCTTAACTTTTCATGCAAAAAACGGATCGATTTCTGATCTCTTGACCCTGATTGGCACGTGTCCCCATATTTGGAGGTCTATGCTATTTCCATCATTGTAAATGGATTTATATAGCACATACTACCCCTGAAGAGGGGTTGAAGCACTTTATGGCGAGTAGCATGCAACCATTGTGGTTAATCTAGTGGTTATTGTTGGTAATTGTAATTCGTCATGTGCTCTGGAGTAAAAACTGCATGCATTTATTCCAGTTTCTTTGTGATGTATTTATACCAGGTAGGTGTGATCATTAGTGGGGGCTATATGCTTTTCGGTAAGTGGTTGGTGAGGTAGGGTGGCTGAGAATATGTAATGTTAGATTACACGGATAGAGTTTTAAAGATAAGAAGTTCTGATCTATGAAATGGGGTGTCAGCCAGTTGCAGAATTACAATAAGTAGGATTGATGAAGGCAGGCATGAGTCTGAGAGGAAACTATTCTCAGAAGGTATGCAGAGGATTTCCATCGCAATTCAGAATAACAAAAAGATATGCCTTAACTCATTATCTCTATGTGTATTTATCATTCACTCAGCATTCAAGGGCAATTTTTCCCAATCTCTTCCTTCTTTGCCGCCAGATCTCATTCTCAACATTATATTCAGACACGACTGTCATTTTCTTGTCATGAATTCACGCAAAGCTACAGGATGCTGCGAAACCATTTGCTCTCAAAAACTCTGTTAAAACACTAGGCTGCAAAGAAGCCCCCAGATTTTGGGCACGCCGGGTTCCAATGCACAACATGCAGCTGCCAGTCCAAACTGCTCAAAGCTGTTTTAGTCCCTGGGTATTTGTTTTTGTCTCCAACAATTGTCAACTTTTACAAATGTGCTTTTTTATCATGGTTCACATTACAACTTTAACAGTTGCCTGACAGCATGGAGGTCACTCTTTCCTTTTCTGAGCTAAAATACAGATCAGTTTTCCCAAAGTTGGCAGGCACCAACATGACGGAGCATGCGCTGCCAGCCTACATTTTTAATTTAGACTTGCTGAGCACTGGCATGCCGCGAGGAGGCCTCGGGCACTTTCACCTCCATACAAGCACTGACTAAGCACAACCAAACAGCTCCCTGGAATTTCAGTCTCCCCCTCCACCCCCCCAACCCAACATCTAAGGATTCAACAGGGCAGGCCTCCCAGGCAGCAATCTGCAAATCCACCATCCTCAGATTGGAGGTGTATAGTCTGGCTTTGAGGCCATACAATTGGTAGAAATGAGCCAATCAACCAGTAGTGGCATAATAGGACATAGTGCTGCAAAGTTGACTTCAGGCAATAAGATGGTGCTTTACAACATATTCTGACCAAGACCGCTACATAAGATGGCGAGAGGCAGTCTAAGCCAATCCCCCCTCCCTTGCCACTTCATGTTTATGAGCTTGGTTACATTTTCTCAGAGAATTTGAACTAAACCATCTTCTTGGCACTAAGAGAGATAAGCAACATGACTGAATTTCTACAACTTTATCCGAGGGCTAGTAGTCTAAACCTTCCTGAAATAATGAGCAATGGCATCTGCAATTGGCGAAGCAGTTGAAAATGAGACATGCTTTCTAGCCTGAATGAAGTGGGTTTTTTTCTTCTTTTTTTCAGGGGTGTTAAAATGGTTTGGCAAACAAACAGAGAACAATTAAGATTTTCAACTGCGAAGCATTTTTTTCCCTCCTACAGATTGAGAGGATATGAAGTCTGAGGTACTCAATTTGAAGCAATAAGTCATCCACAGACGTACACTGTCCTGCTTGGACCCCCAGAAATATTTGCAATTTATTGTGCGTTTACATTGAAAGTTTACGTTGGTTCAGGTCTGCATAGTCGGGGAACCCTCATATTAATGTGTACAGGTTGAGAATTCTGTGGATGGGGCAAAGCAGACCCCCCACACCCGCTGTCCCATGCCCCCTATCCCCCATTGCCAAACCAGAAGTACCCCTCCTGTTTGTGAACATTTGTAAAGCATTGTGACATGTATTTAGTGTAACTACCAATGCCTGGAGTTGATGTGGTAAAGCCTACAGTTTATAAAAATAAAAAAAAAGGTAAAGCCTGTTATGGATTCCGCTTAGGATTAGTGCAAAGAACTGCTCAACCCATCTTACAACACCAGGTCTGCAGTGCTGGCTCTATCTGCGCTCTCCTGCTGCAGCATGCCCTGGAGTCAAGTAAGTGAGTGATAGGGACACAAGAAATGCTCTCAGGGCTACGATGTGTGCAGGCTCATCCATGGGCCTTGTTTTCACCCAGAGACTCTGTTTGCTGAATGCAACAGAGAGCTCTGAGTGAAAAAAAAACGAGAAAATGGGGTAATAGCCAGGGAAATCAGCTGTGAGGTTACTGATTTCCCCACCCCCAAAGTAATTCCTCATTCAGTTCAGATCCTTAAAATATGTCAATTTGGTGCAAAAACTCATGCATAAATAAATAAGAGGCAGGGCTCGAAAAATCATAGAAAATGCACTAGACCTGCAGGTCTAGTAACCTACAAAATCTCCTGGACCCAACTGAAATGCACTGGACCTCTAATCTGAAAGCTGAGCAAATTTGACATGTTAACAAGATTTAAAAGCATTTTTATTGCTCATTTACTTTGTGAGCAATAAAGATGCCTTTAAATCTTGCTATCTTGTCACATTTCCCCTGTTTTCAGAGGCAGAGGTCAAGTGTCAGTTTGTATTCCTACTCGCCAGTAAGGGCGAGTAGGATCTAAAAATAGCTCGTCCTGAATTAATCTGACTCGCAAATGCGAGCGGTCGAGTGAATTTTTCGAGACCTGAGAGGACTCGGGGGTTAGACATCATATGGCATGCTCAAGTCTTCATCAGCCAAAGAAAGTAACCTCATATAAGCATCTTCCAGACATATGGGTGTGAATTTAAAAAAAAGGGAATTAAGAGCCACTTAGCATATTTTATATAATACTTACAAAAGAACAGAAAATGAAAGATAGTTTAGCGACTCTGACCATCGCGCGGGCAAGGTATAGTTTCAAGGTTTGCATAGTGGCCGAGAGGGAAGCACAAATTTTATAGTACCTGCCCTAAGGTGAAAGAGGAAACTCCTCTCCCAATGACTCATAGGCTGGTTGAGATAGCTAGCCAATGGGTGCACGGTCTGTTCGGTGGTCATAAAATTGAGGACAGAAGGTTTCTTGGATTCCCTCTCTGTCCTTTCCGTGCTATAAAGTGTGTAGAGTGCATTCCTAAGGACATTTTTTATTTATAGTCTCAGCTGTGCTTGGGTTTAAAAAAGAGGCTTCCTAGGTTAACACTGCATAAGCTTTGGTACACTCCGAACAACCATGGGATATCCTTCCCTTTCTCTCAGCCAATGCAGTCACCTATGATCTCTCTCGTTAGTGATGCAGCCGGGTTTTTCCATAAGGATAGCTAAAAGAGGGCGGAGCAAGCCCTGATAACGTCCTCTATAAAATTTAAATTGAGTTCCTTATGGCAGAAGTACTGAGCTGTGGAAATTGGTACACCAAGTAATTTCCTACAAAATCTGTTTTCTTCTTGTTGGATGCAGTGGCTCTTGGCGATGCCCCAGACCTCAGTGCCATAAGTGGCTGTTGGTACGCACTAAGATTTTTTAAAAAAAATTAGAATAGCTAAAATGGCACCTGTTCTCTTTGGGCATGGGAGACTAAGAATAGAATTAGTGGCCTTTGAGTACTTGCCCCTGCAATACTCCATGTGTTCAGTCCAGGAGCCGTTCGCAGCAAAGACCACCCCAAGATAAGGAAAGGTGCTAGTAATTTCTGGTCTCCCACGGGTATACAATTAAGATGACTTTTCCTTGGTCCACAAGACCCCACAAGACCACATCATCTGCATACAATGGCACAGAGAGTGATTTGCCATTTAATTAGAGACATCATGGGTCAATGGTTTGAGTGATTTGTACAGTCCATTAATGTAAATGATGAAGAGGAGGGGGGCCAGGAGGCATCCCTGTCTGACCCCCCTGCTTACTTTGATTGCTTCAGTAACTTCTCAATCATGAGGGTACTCTCAGGCTACACCTAACAATCAAGTAGTATCCTCCTCTCTCCCTGGAGTTACCAAGATCCACGGACCCTTCATTCCCAATGCCTGTTGTAATGTCACACAAGTCTCTTCACTCTCATATCCCCTCAAGATTAGGGTGACCAACTGGCATGGGTGCGAATTTAGGACAGTGAGTGTAAAAATTCAGGACAGAGGGTCAAAATTCAGGACAAAAATTCAGGACAGAGGGTCAAAATTCAGGACAAAACTAAGGGTCAAAGGGTAAGTTTTACAGACATATCAGAGGAAGTGACGCAATAGTATAAAAGTAAGTAAATAGGCAACCACCTACATACAAGTCAAATACATTTTGGATTAGGTTGAGACAATCGTTTGTCGGTATGCGTGCAGCTTTGAGCAACTGTGCAGGTCTTTTTTGTGGTATTTCATTTGATAATAATCTGTTTATATGGTTACTGCACTGGGTTGTCCAGTCTGATATTTTGTTTACAGCTCTTAGTCCTGAGCAGGCATGTTTGGTGAGAGAAGCGGTCAGGAAGATCTGCTCGATAGACTTTGTTACTAGCATCTCATATCTGCCTGCCATTGTGAGCTGTAAAGCGGCACGCATTGGTGAACTAAAGGGAGTATTGCTGTAATGAACCAACTATAGGGAACTCATTATGGGTGTTTCAGCAAGTGGAACTTAAAATATGGAATCTTGCTTTGCCAATGGTGGCTTCTCAGAGAGTTGCACTAGCTGACGGAAGTCACAAAGGTGCTTTTCTCTGCCGCTTTCTTAAATCATCTACTGTCAATACACTATTACATAGTTTATTTTTGACGCCATTCCTATTGCTACAATTACTATATACATGTCAAGCACAACTCATGGCACTATGAGGCTCTCCCGAAAACCTTACACCTAAAACAAAACATGCAAAGATTTACAATTACTAGTGTAACATTCAAGTAGCAGTTGGGTGTAACTCAAAGTGCCATATGCATGATGTATAGATCCCACACGCAAGCACACAACAAATCCAGAATAGTAACATATCGGCAAGGGGGTAGCCAGAAAATGTAAATACCTCCCACTTTGAACTAAAGCTCTTATGGCACCAAGAAAGCAAAGCAAGTCATCACAACCCTCCCCGGAAGAGCTCTGTTGTCCAAGGATCTAGCCATTCATCCTTCCATCAAACCTGTGATGTTCACCATTTCAAATGTATATTCTGTCATCCATTCATTCTTTCATCCATCATTCAGTCTTTCACCATTCATTCTGGCCTTCCATCTGTGTGCCCATCTATATCCAAACCTTTTCAACCATTTCAAAACATATCCATTGTCTATCCTTCCTTACATCCATCATTTCACTCATCCATCCTTTCATCCATTCATTCACTCACTCATCCATCCTATCATTTTACCCAATCATCCTTTCACTCATCCATCCACTCATCCTTCCAACCATTTACCTTTTCACCCATCCAGCCTGTAAAACAATAGGAATGTACATTTGTCAGGTTTGAAGCTCTGTGAAATGTGCATAATGGGTGCGCGTGTGAACTAGGACGACCCCACTACATCATTCACTGAAAAAAACATAAACGACATAGTGCACTTGTAAAGCGCACATTCATTCCGAAAGGTTAGTTGATGCAGTATACCCGATATGTTAGACTCCTTACACAAATTATCATAATTTTATCGATCTAGTGAAGATAGAAGGCTGAAACAGCAGCATGAGATTAGGGCACCTAACACTTGTACACACGTTCCCTGAAAAACGATTGCATCCTGTTATGTTGAATAAACCGAAGTGCACAAATGAAACACATCCGGGGTGTGTGTATATTCTTGATTCTTGTGCAAGAGCTAGGAATCCCAAAGGTTACAGTGGAGTGGGGCGGGGCGCCCCTGCATGCTTCTTTACCTTTCCAGGAATGAAGAGGGTGGGTCTAGCCTTTTATGCACAGCCAGTTGCGGAGTGTTTGCCTCTGTGATTTGAGCGCGCAGGCTGGAGAGAAGGGACAGCCTGCAGCCCTTCATAACTAGCGTGCATCGACTCGCCGATAAACAGCCCTTCAGGAGCCTTCCCTGCTCAGCTTTTTTTTATTTTAGACAAAACTGTGATAAACCAGCCTTAAAATGATTGAACTTTTATTCGAAACACGTTTCAGCCGCTGTTAATTTTCAAATGTTGCACATGTGTTAGCTTTCAACATGTGCCAAAAGAAGAGAGAGATGGCCTCCGACCCTGTGGCCAGCAACATACTTCTGGCGAGATGTTTTGGGAATCGCTCCTCACTAGCTGTTAATGTTGCCGCCGCTACTGCGCAGGAGGAGGACGCCACATGCTGTAACACCCCAAACTGCCCATTGTCTTTCTGCATGTGGCAATCAGCCGCATCCAGAATGACCATGGGCTGTTGCTACGCTTCGAGAAGGAGTGCCAGATCGCCACACCTTGGAACTGAGGCCTCTCGCAGGGGAACAGCTCTGCTCCCTGCTAGGGCCAGAATTACGGACAAAAGGCGTCCGTTAAAAGGATCCTCACGGACAACGGACGTGAGGTCCAAATTACGGACGGTTGGTCACCCTACTCAAGGTGCAAGACACAACTAGAGAGAAATAGTATTTCCTTCTGCAGAGTGGAACCTCCGGATGTTTGTTCATTAATCCTTTAACATGAAAGGTCCTACAGCGAGGTGATCTTAAATTAGTCCCTCATCCTGAAGGCCAGATACATCAACCAGGAGGTCCACAATCTAAGTGTCTTACCGGTTTCTTAATGGAAACTGTCACATATAAGCCTGAAAAAAATCACACTTTTAAAGTGTATTCCTATCACAACTTAGATTCAGCTTGGAAAATCACCTCTTATGGTTTGCATTTCCATCACTCCATCAATCTAGTGGTTAAAACAGGGTGTAAGGAGAACTCTCTGGATGCTTGTATAAGCAACTGATCAGTTTCTCAGTTTTCAATATGTCCGCCTCACAGTGACTGTCTATAAATCTAAAATCTCTCAGTCTAAGGACTGAACAGTTATCCTACTCTGATCGTTGCTTCAGTGTGGAAGTTGCACCCTAGGAGAGATGCTTCAATCAGTCTAAACATTCAAAGCCTCAATATAACGGCCACCTAGCTCTCGCTACTGCTGTACCTGTTTTAGTACTAACAGCATTTGTAGCTCCTGTTGTACTTTTTCAGAGTTACTCCACTACGCAGTACTGTTCCTTTTATTTTTCCCACAAGACTTACTCAGCCATAGCACAGACACATCAGTGTTTGTTTGCTTTTTCTCACTACACAACCTTTGTTGTTGTCTCGCATTCTCACTGATGTTGGTACCTTTAATATCCTGTACAAGCCTGGCTAAGGAGTAATGGAGCGCTCTCCATCATCAGTATATTGCTGAACATGGCACTGTGCTTGGAAAGGATGACTTCCAGGGGCTCAAAGACAAGTTTCTGATAAAAACTGAGATGATAATTCTGTTTATTAAACATACCTGTTGAATCTGCAGGCGACTCTTTAAAGGATTTGGTGTTGGCGAGGCAGTAGGAGAACCTGCAAAGTATTGTCATAACATATGTATGTTGACAGGGTGTTTATTAGGGTTTGATGGTCACCAGAATTTATTTAAAAAGAGAGAAGGATCTTACTGGTCCAGGAGGCTGGTTTTCCTGTCGTCTTCGTGCAGGGCTTTATCCATGGTTTTGACAGTTGCAGCTTTAGTGCTGTATTGAGATCTGAAGCTCGACTAGCAGGCGCGGGTTGTTGGTTTGGCCTTGCAATTGGATCGTTGCTGCTTTTTCAGATGCCTGCTCAAAGGTTGTAGGTGAGTGACGGGATGGTAGCTGGCATGGTCACTGGGATGAGCATCGCTTTATTCAATTGCGGATGTACCTGTTCTGTTTTCATAAAAGAGAGGGGCGTCTTTTCTTTTTATATAACTGGACACTTCTCATTGGAATTCTTCTTTTCGTTCATCCTGTAATTATTTAATGTTTTTTTTTAGCACTGATGAATGCTGCGGTATATGGTCCTGTGCAGAAAACCAGAAGTGATCTAGGAATAGTGAAAATAAAAGAACAATAGACAAGAACCTTGTACTTTATGAAATGCGTTGTCAATGACTGGTAAATCATTCTCTTAGTTTTCGTTCTGCTGCCTGTTTCCCTTTCCTACTACAAACCCTGCTGCTTTGTTCAGTGTACAAACGAATCACAGGGTGTGTAAGGCAAATGGCGCTAACAACAAAATTGCACAAAATCAAACGCATGAAATCCCAATTCACAGCGGTGCCAGCAACAGTGGGAACAACACCCAAAACCCACGAAGCTCAATACAAGATTGATAAAGATACAAAAAAGGAGTTGATGCACACGCTAATAAAGTACATGCATAATTGCAAAAGAGTCAGATGCCGCACACAGCTTCTATTCTTCTTAATTTATTAGCGAAGTTCTTCCACTCCCAACGCGTTTCGTCGTTTAGAGGGAATTAACCCATACGACTTCCTCAGGGCTCAATATATCTGGTAAACTGTAAACCTGTTAAAACTGGAAATAGATCCTATTTTCAATTGCCAAATAAAGACTGCCCAATCATATGGTGGCCATCCGAGTAAACGGGCCCGAAAATAAGTACCCAAAGTAATGTTTTCAATGTGGATATCGTTAATGTTCAGTTGCCCAAATATCGTGTCCAGAACAAGTTCACTGTCAGCTCACATATCAGTCGGCTACAGCAGTCCCGAGTACAGGAAAGCAGCTGGCGACACCATCATGCGCAGTGATGGGAGGGCACTGCCGCTACCCTCAGTGCCTGTCACTACCAGGACCCACCCTCAAGAATCGACAGAAAAGCAGAAATAAAATAATGTTTTATTCTTCCTTTCCTGATGTTTGTGGGGGGCGACGCTCCTCCGCAATAAAGGAGGAGCCGCCGCTGTCCTGCCTTTTCCAAATAGATTCCTAGATATAAAGTTGGAATTGCCTGGAAAGGGCAGTAGCAGATTCCGAGTCACCTGTATGAATGGGAATCCTTGGGATGGGATAGTAAATTTAAAAAGTAACACCCCCCAAAGTCTCATCCACTAAACTACAGAGTTATCCATCTGGGTCGACATATCTTGTATATTAGACCACATTAATATTCATTTAAGTTCTGTAAATGGGTCAGTATTGATTTTGCTTTTCAGTAAGTTCTTGGCCCCACAGCAGCATAGCATTTTGTGAAAATACACTGGTGGAGATTTGCCCTTTCAGCAGTGCCACCCCAGTTAAAAAAAATATTGTTTTGCTGAACACTATTTTTGCTCGCTATAGAGCTCTGTGTGCTTTACCCCTGCTAACCAGTGGGAAAGTTCTTGTGATCCTCCATTCAACGTGGTGAAATTGGCATATTTAATTTATCTCGAAGATCCTAGTTTACAGTGCCAAAAGTGTATCCAGGGCCTGTAAATAAAATATCACCAGTGGGCTGCAGCACACATTATGCCACCCACTACAGTGGCAATGCAAACTTGGCTGCTGGCCTACCCTCAGTAGCCTGGCTGTGCGGCTTTAAACTGAATTCAATCTGTAAAAATAACCCCTTTTGACAGACTAAAAACCCTCCTTTTAAATATTTATCAGTCACACTAAGTAGTATTTCAATAGGCATTTTTATTTCATGCGTTCTTACTTCGGTGACAGAAAGGGCCATATTTTTACATGCATTCCATTGAACCAGGGCAATTACATGGCAGTGGAAATTGCCTTTATTATGTTATTCTGTCTACTGAAAAAAACAAGTAGGTACCTGTTGCAATTGACATGCGAGAAGAAGGGTGAGATAATGGAGTGATTGCCCAGTATATTGAGATACCCAACTCAAGATGTGAAAGCCCTATACGGAGTGTATTCCGACTCCCTGTTGCCCGACTTCCACTGACCCCTTCTTTTAATATGCCTACAATATGCATGAAACTTACAGATGGCACGACCGCTACAATTGTGCCTTTCTGTTCTAGTAATAGACACATTACATGCTAAACATCCACAATTTCTACAGCATGTAAAAGTCTTTCTGGTTGAATAGACAAGAGATTTACTTTGTCTCAACACCGAACGCTGCCAATAATGGATATGTCGATTTGCAAATGTATTTGGAAGCCTGGACTATAATGGACTAGCATTAAATGCTGTTGGTTTGCTCAGGGTGCCTCTCCAACCTAGCCCTACGAGGGCCGGCTTGTTCAGAAACTCCGAGCACATGGAAAAGAGTTGTTCTGTAGTAAGCAGCTTGGGCGTCTGTAGAAGCTGTGATCTTCTAGTCAGCCTCACCACAATTCTTTAAGTCTGGGGGCTCTAACAGTTACAGTACCATGCAACCAATGTATTTAATGGTCCCTAATGGAAGGGTTTGTGAGAGGCTCTCCCTTGTGAGAATATGGTTTCTAATGACATGCAGCCTTCGAAATAGGATAGTGAAACCATTGTAGAGGTACACTCGCCCCGTTCACACTTACTGCTTTATACTTGAAACTGCTCTTGCCGCATGGTAGACCCTTATGTAGACTTAAATTGTTCAATTGACCATGAGAGCAAACCTAAAACAGAAGTTTGCTAAACGTTCTCTCTAAGGTAAAGCAGGTTCAATCAAGAATATGCATGCAGCAATATACAACAATCCCAGCCAGCATCGGGAAAATCAGTGTGTGTACTCTTCAGACCCAGTCTCTAATACCCAGGGTTTAATGTGCTCACATGCATGCACAGTGTCTTCAGAACCCTAATTGGCCACCTTTGGGCTATTGTGGCCCTTTGATGATTTAGGTAAAATCCCACACCTTTTCTACTCATTTGTTGGCTATTGTTAAAGACCAGTCTCTTTATAGTCTCTGAAAATCATTCTGTTTATTTCAAATTGTTATATAGCTCCTCTCTACACTAGATGGGGACTAGTTTGCTTTACTAGGAACAATCATAGAGAAGTTCGGCAGGAAGCCAGATGGTACTGGAAAAGTGAACATGAAAGTCTTTTTGTATGAATGAATAGTTCTAACAGAAAGTAAAGCACACGCAATAACCAAATGGCACCATTGTAAAGTAGCATCAGATGTTGTTTGAGCAAATGTTTCATTATTGGAGGAGATGAATGTGGAGGAGATCATACGCCGTTAATAGAGGTAGTAATGTTTAAGGCATTGCAGGGTTCCATTCTATATGCATTTAAATTGGGGGAAGCGATTACAGTGAGTTCGACATCGCTACTGTCTCCCACTTCCTTCATAGGAAGCTCTTTGTTTCCTCATTTCTTCACCTCTACTGCAGGTGTTTGTAGATGGTCCACACACTACTCAGTCTGTGTTGCAAGATGTTATTTTTAGTTCTACTGTTCACATTGCCCCTGAAACATATACCTTTCACCGTCTTTGCATAGGACTTTGAGCTAGTGAATTCAACTGTGTTGATAAACTCGCTAACTCTATCTGGATAATTAAACTCCGCTGTAGTTCAGTAGATTTATGGGCTAGAACACTGTCCATTTCGGTATAAATAAAAGTTTAACCATTCTTTTTTTTTCCTTATCCAGATTTTTTAGGGCTTGTGAAAGTCTCCACTGAAGCCTCCTAGAGATTGCAGACCACATTACTAGAATCTGTATGCTAATAAATGTAGGCCTTGCAAGTCCTTATTACATTTCTACCCATCTAGTGCCTAGGTCAAATTAAATAGCAGTTTTAAAGTGTTGTTCTAGAATTTGTTGCAAATTGCTAATATTTATGTCAGCAGAGATGGTGTGTACCTAACTTCTTCTACCACAATCATTGTGTTTAAGTACAGGTAGCTGATAGTTTGATTTATCAACCACTTTACTCTTTTACAAAATAAATTAAAGATCATCCAACTGTTCATGGTGCCATCACATCAACCAGAGAAGTTTACAGGGGAAAAAGGCTTTGATTGTGTTACCCAGTATTAGACTTGATTACGACTTGGGTCGCGAGTTGGAAATGTAGCCGCAAGATTACATCTCCCTTTTGTTGTTGACAAGTAGCATATGTGGGCATTTCATGAAACATCAACAGTAGTAATCCAGGGACAGCAAAACTGATTTTTCAGGACTAGGTCATTTGGGATCAACGTACTGCCAGAAATCTGTCGGAAATCAAGTTATTTCTGGACAGAACATCTAAGATTGCATGGTTCTGTTTTAATGTGTTTGAAAGGTTGCACCCCTGTACCACACCACCTCCTGTCTGAGCCTATCGGGCTAAGACATCACCAACCCTAATGCAAGCCTGTATATCGTCAATTACTATAAGTTTGCACTTGAACTCAAAATAGTAAAGCCAGTTTCCTGCTTTGTTTATTTTTTCCAGATTTGAAGATTTTACTTTTGTTCCAGTGTCGCACAAACAGAATATTTGAATTCCAGGGGTTTTCCGGTTTTTGAAATGTTTCGTAGATTTACTCTACCCCAGATGCTCCTAGCCTCTCTCATTGGCATAGTAGGAGGATTCTACATTTATAAACCAATTTATCAACAGTATTATTGGGATCGCAGGACACCAAAAGAAACAGAAGAGAAGGCACAACAAGAGGAAAAGAAGAATCAAAAGTGATGTGGACAAATGTGGATGCTTCAAATGTATCAACAATATTATTTTTGTTGCTCACCATGCAGGAGTGTCTTTAAACATCGTTGGTGGGTGGAGAGTCAGAAACAAAATTGGGACGGTCGCCAATCAATAAGGTTCAATGCAGAAGAGCACAGAATGGGTTTATTTGTAATCCTGTATACTTTCCAAAAAATAATATATTTTGTATGGTATTGTACCTGAAAGCTAAATTCTATTAAAGCGAACTGAATATTATGATTATCGCTATTTACGTTTCCTAGTCCATAGCAAATTGAAACATTTAAAAGTTACTTTTCCCAACAACTCTGCTTTAAATTGTAATGCATTCCATTAATAAATGATTGCATTTGATTGCAAGGCCATCATTGTCATGCTAAGTAAACTCTGAACACTTTTCAATCTCTAATCAGGTAGACATTGATTCCGCAGTTGCAAAAACTACTATCAAATGTTATGTTTCTCATGGTAGTGACCCCTATAATGATAGACAATACACATTCTAACACATGTAATAAGCCACCCTTGTGGGTGAATTAATAAAATTACAACATTTGCAGCACTGGTAATGGACACCAGTTGGCAGGATAAAGCTAACAGAACGTTCTTGTAAATTAGCTTAGAAACTAGTTATTCAATGGCAAGACACGGAAGTTGCCATCATTCTTTAAAGCTCACCATGACATTTTGCCAATCGATTCGAATTTTCCTCAAGCATGGCTGAAGTCATGAAAGTTATGGACCCCATGCTGGTCTTAAGTAAGACCTCAAAAAAAGCCGATGGGGAAACCCACCTCTTGCACCTTCAAATGCACCCATCTTGTAAGAGAATGAGAGCAAACTTAGGGGGAGGCGGGGGCGTAGGTGTTCAGGTCCTAGCCCATTGACATTTGCTCTTAACGTCTATGGCAGTTTGGAAACCGCCATTATAATGCGGTCATAACCATGCGTGACCGTTACCACACATTTGCCTTTGGCATGCATGCTTTTTCCACAAATTTTCGTTGTAGAGCCATGAATGATAAAGGCATATGTGTTTTAATGGCTTACGTGTTTTAGTTGGGGTTTGCCGCACTTGTATTTTAGGGGTTAGCATTGGTGTGCCCCACGCAAACATAAAAGCTTATTCAAATGGAGGATTGGGCTTGTGTTGGTCTGGGTTACGGTTCGGACGACCTCCACTCAAATATACAGGCTTTGTTCAAAATAAATTGGGCTTTTTTAACCATCCGCCTTACTTGGGACTATCAATGGAACATACAGCCTCACAACCGGTAACCTCACACGCAAATGAGTTTCACCAGACGGCAGATTCCACCCATTTCCTAAAACGCTTCAGGCCATTTTTCAAGCCAGTTAGCCATTCCGTAACACACTGCATTGACTCGCTAAAACCTCTTCTCAACTCACCTCCTTAACGTCAGGTACACAGTGAGTGCAGCTTTCAGCGTTACAAGCAGTACTACACATACCACAATTTCGTTTTAGAAGTGTGCGTGGAAGTGGAATGTGTGGTTACTGTATGCATGGTAATGGCACTTTCAATGTGTTATGATCAATGCACGTTGTAACGGCATGTGTGGAATCAAAAATTAGCTAGCATTTGCGCCAAGAATTTTCAATTCTATTAAGGACACGGAGGCGAGGATTATGCTTTCTCCTTCTTTACTGTATTACTCACAGCAGCCAATAAACATACAATTAGTAAAACAACTACATTGTCCATGTGACTTTGCGTCAGCCACGCCTCCTTAGCCCTCCATAAGAGCCCTGGTCACTGTCCCAGCCTCCTCTTTCTTTGCTCGAACTGTATAAAGTCCACTAATCCACAACTTTCACAACCTCTTCCAACCTGGAAGTTTAACAGGAACCCAAGTCCTCCGAGCAGTCTTCAACGTGAAGATATCCGCTTCCAGACCATCCGTCTGTTCTGAACGATTAACCGGAACACAACTTCCTTGCAAAAAGCTTCAACGTGAAGGTCTCCTCATTCAGACTTCTTGTCTGCACCTAGGAAAATCAAACATGAACAACCCGTAAACTCCATTTACCTCAAAGTTCATATAATCATCAACGGGTGGGTAAACATGAACAATCATATTGTACATAGCCGGGTGGGATAATCCTCGCCTCCGTGTCCTTAATAGAATTGAAAATTCTTGGCGCGAATGCTAGCTAATTTTTGATTCTATTACAGGACCGGAGGCTTCGGATTATGCTAGTTTAACGCTTATTAAATACCACAGAAGTTATATCTCCCACCGGCTTATAATAAAACTGTTTGAATGTTGACTCTGAAGACCAATCAGCGCAACGCATAATGTCCTGAATACTAGAACCTAGCATAAATGACTTTGAAGCCATTGCACCTCGCACAGAATGTGCACCAAACATTTGAACATCAACACCTGCTTCTTTCATAACATAGCGCAGCCATCTGGCTATAGTTGCAGCAGACACTGGTTTAAAAGGTTTTTGTATTGCAAGCAAGAGTTGCGAAGAACCCTCAGCCCTCAAAGATCGGGTACATTCCTCATAGGTCTTCAAGCATTGGACCACACATAATTTTTCGTTACTAGGAAAAGCATTATACTCAATGTGTCTAGAAAGTGTTTTAGTACGTCCCGTGATAGTAAAGGAAACTCCTTCCGGAGTAAATACTCTACCTGTAATATCCAATGCCCGTACATCCGATGAACGTCTGCAAGCCGATAAGCACAATAGCATCGCTAATTTTGCGAAAAGCTGTTTCCTTGACAACTGACTATTCACCGGCCAACTGTTGAACAAAGAAATGACTAAGGACACATCCCATAAGCCCGAATATTTGGGCGTGGGAGGATTTGCAATTCGAATACCCTTAAGAAGTTTACATACCATAGGATGCATGCCCACCGGTTTCCCATCCACCGGTGCGTGCCCCGCCGAGATGGCCGATCTGAAATTATTTACAGAGCGATAAGCAAGGCCACTCGCCGCTTTTTCCGAAAGAAAATTCACAATATTTGATAGTCCGGCCCCCACGGGATCCAGACTCCGTTCCACGCACCAACCCATCCAGCTTGTCCAGGCTAATGAGTATCGCTTCCTGGTGGAAGGAGCCCACGCTTGCCTGATGAAGCCTGAAGCTGCCTCCGAAATTCCCGGCATTTCCCACTGTTGCCGGAAATTCTCCATCCCATCAGCGACAACCTCTCCGTTGTGATCAGAGGGTGTCGCTCCCCGTGAGGTCCCAGGAGGAGAGACTCCGACCAAGGGAGTCTCCTGGGAAGATCGCAGCTCATTTCCAGCAGGATCGGGAACCATGGTTGCGATTTCCACCGTGGTGTCACTAAGATCACCTCCGCTTGCTGCCTGAGAACATGAGAGGTTACTCTCGGAATGAGGAGGAATGGCGGAAAGGCATAATTCACTGCTCCCGACCAATCCTGGAGGAACGCATCCCAGGCCTTCGCCACTGGATCCGGTCTCCAGCTGAAGAAGTTGGGAATCTGTCGATTCAACCTGGAGGCAAACAGGTCCGTTTGACACGGCCCCCAAAGCATCTGCAGCCAGCGAAACATGCTCGGCATCAACTTCCAATCGCTGTAATCCCTGAGATGCCTGGAATTCCAATCCGCTACGAGGTTGGATTGCCCTGGAATATACTCCGCTATTACTGTTATCTGGTGCTGCAGGCAGTAATGCCAAAAGTCCTTGGCAATCTCCACCAACAGGGGCGATCTCGTTCCCCCCAACTTGTTTATGTACCTCACAGCTGACACGTTGTCCATTCTTAACAGAATGCAACAAGCTGTCTGTCTGGGTGACAGCGTCCGAATTGCAAAGGAGCCCGCTAGGAGCTGCAGACAATTTATATGCAACTCTAATTCCTGGGGAGACCATCTTCCGCCTGTGGAGATGTCGCCACACCGCGCTCCCCAGCCCCAACGACTGGCGTCGGACTCGATGACTACTTCCGGCAAGGAGCCGAAGATGGCCCTGCCGTTCCATGCTTCTACGTGCCCCAGCCACCATTGCATCTCGTCTCGAACCTCCCGAGAGAGCGGTACCAGGTCCGAATACGCTAGACCCTTCTGAAGGTGTTGAATTTTCAGTCTCTGCAATGCCCTGTAATGCAGTGGTCCCGGAAATATTGCTTGTATGGATGATGCCAACAAACCCACTATTCTGGCTATGGTCCTGAGGGACACCATCTGTCTGTCTAACATGGCTACTATCTCCTTCTTGAGATCCTTGAGTTTCGCTTTGGGAAGGTGCAATTGCGCCTTCTTGGAGTCTATCACAAACCCCAGGAATTCGGTGTTGGTCGACGGAATGAGAGCAGACTTGGTCTGATTGATCACAAATCCTAGACTCTGCAAGAGAGACATTGTCATGTGCAGGTGCTGCAAAACTAGAGTCGGGCTGTGAGCCATGATCAAGATATCGTCCAGATAAATGATCATGCGAATCCCCTGTTCTCGCAGATGCGCGACCACCGGCTTCATCACCTTGGTGAAGCACCAGGGAGCCGAGGAAAGCCCGAAAGGAAGGGCCAAATACTCGAACCACCGACCTTTCCACTGAAATTGTAGGAAACGCCGGTGCGGATGAAAAATAGGGATGGACAGGTAAGCATCTTTTAGATCCAGCCTGACCAGCCAATCTCCCGGTTTCAAGAGGTCTGTCAAAAGGTGTATCCCTTCCATCTTGAAATGTTTGTATATTAGAAAACGGTTGAAATCCCTCAAGTTCAAGACTAGTCTGTAACCACCTCCCTTTTTCTGGACCAGAAACACATTGCTGCAAAAGCCGTGGGGCTTGTGATCGCACAAGGCTATTGCGTGCTTTTGCAGCAAGGCCTCTATTTCCTCGTCTATAAAATTGCATTCGTGTTGGGAAAAATGGAGAGGCCTGGGCCATGTGTCCTGACAGGGAGGTTCGTAAAATTCCAGATGGAATCCCTGAACCGTCTGAAGCACCCACGCATCTTGGGTCAGATTGCACCAATTGTGCAGATAATACTGAGTGCGACCCCCCAATGGCAGAAGAGACAAATCTGTTACACTCACCTGTGGAATTTTGTGCGTGGAAGCCTGCTCTGTTCCCGCCACTTTGGAATCTGCGTTTGTTGAAGCGGCGGCGGGTGGGGTAGAAGGTACCCCCTCTGGTAGAGTCCCATTCACCTCTTCCGCGTCCGAAATCACCTCTTGGGGGACCTTGATTGGTGAAGCGGCCTGACGAGCGTCCCCTACCTCGTCCGGCCCTATTGAAAAGGCCCTGAGTAAATACCCTTTTTATTCCCGATTGGGCCTTGTGCAGCGATGTGAAGGTCCCTACGTACTTTGACACGTCCTTCACGAAGCGGTCCCCGAACAAATTGCCCTCCGCCAGCGGGCCTGGCTCAGCCGCGGCCAAATCAGTGAGATTAGCGTCCATACGCATGAGCAGGGACTTTCGCCTTTCCGTCGATATGGCACAGTTGGCATTACCCAACAGGCAGATCGCCCTCTGTGTCCACCCGGCCAAGATATCCGGGTCCACTGGAGTCACCGACTCTTTGGCCACCAAAGACATTTCCAGAATCTTCGCTAGGGGACCCACTACGTCAAGCAGCTTATCTTGACACCCTCTCCAGGCTCAGTCTATCCCCTTCTTGGGGTCTCTTGCGAACTTATTCAAAAACGTAAGCAAACTTACGTCTATCTCCGATGTCTCGGCTACCTTATCCGGTAGATCCGGCCGAGGGCATTCTGACCGAAGCCGATTCCTGACCTCTTTGTCAAACCCTTTGCGAATATTCTCGTGCAGATATTCGATCACTTCCGGTGCTGGCGCCCAGTCAGTAGACCTCGGATGCACTATGTCACTAGGGTGGAAAGTGAAAGGCGTAGTGGACGCCGTCTCCGAAGGAGTCGGAACCACTTTCTTAGCCCTCTTTTTAGGGGGAGACTCCTCATCCGTGGTATTGGTATCGGTATTAGTGGTGGTGGTATCAGTGTCCTCATAGACTCTCTGCTTGCTTTTGGCCTTTCCGCCAGTCGAATACGCGTGGTCGCCACCCGCGGGTGGAGGAAGAGTGTCCAGGGTCGTGGCATGTGGCCAGCGGCGCACTTTTGCCAGCTCTGTGCTCGAGCGTCCCCCGTGTTTCCCTTTGGTGAAACCATGGCGTTTAGCAAAACTCTCCAGCTGCTTGGTAATCGGTTTTAAAGCAGCTGCCAATGCTTGATGTACAGTCGAAGGAACTGTAGTCTCCAGTGCCCTGTTGACAGAGGATTGGACCGAAGCGTCCAGAGCCTCTACAATATCTTCCTCAAGGACAGTCTCCTGCTGTCCCTCATAATAGACATCCTCCTCATCCTCTTCGTACCGTACCCACTCATTCATGCTTGCAAGGTGGAGGAACTGAACCAATCCACCAGCGGTAGAAGAGCCAATAATTATATATTCCTGGAGGAGTAATGCGGGGGGCCAGCCCAGGTGCACACAATCAATCTTGTACCTAGCCCCCTCAGCAGATGCTGTATTTAATATTCTTACAGCCTTTTCAGGCGTCAGAGCCAATTTTTTTTTTTTTGAAATATTTTTATTGGGTTTATCAACAAAACATAAAACAAACACCACTCGTTTAGTGCAAGGCATGGCATACAGGGGTTACAAGGTATCGGAGCAATGACAGTACAGGTGTCACAGAGAGAAATAAACAGCCCAATGACAACACACCATCGCTCCCTTCCCCGCCCATCTCCAGCAGTGGAGCCATTAATCCTGGTCACTGAGATCCGAGTCCGCTGCATCCGGTGGGGGCTCACAGATATTTCCCCTGTATACATTCCATCCACCCCAGACCTGGGACCATTTCTTGGGGCACCCTCTATGGACATACACAGTTTTTTCGGTCACCATTACAAGGTCCATATCTCGGATCCAATGCGTCAGGGTAGGCCCCAGCCCCGATCCCCATTTCTGGGCTATATTACGCTTTGCAAGCATGAGTCCCAAAGTCACCCAAAGCTGGGTCACCCTCTTGTGGTCCGTCTGGTCCCAGACATTGAGGAGGCACAGCCGAGGTTCCGGCAGCGTGGGAATTTTTGTTACCTGGGAGAGAATACGCAACACCCCTTTCCAATAAGTCGCCACGACAGGGCACTCCCAGAGGGTATGCAAGAAGGTCCCCTCGTGGCCACAGTTCCTGAGACACAGCGGGGACTCCACCCGGTGGAGTCTGAATAGGAGGGTGCGGGTGTAGTATGTGCGGTGCAAAATTTTGAGTTGGACCAGTCTGAGCTTGGAAGATATGCCCACCTCCCTGGGGGATGAGAGCGCGGAATTCCAGTCCGTCTCATCAAATTCTCCAAGTTCTGCCTCCCACTTCCCCTTGAGGGCGGAAAAAGGGTCGGGGCGGTTATTTATTATCTTCCGGTACGTTAGGGACGTCGCCCTCTGGAGCAGATGCTCCATGAGGAGCCGGTCCTCCAAGGGCGATGACTCAGGGAGCCGAGTCCCACGTGGTATCGCCGCCTGAAGAGCGTGTTGAACTTGTAAATATCGGAAGTGCTCGGTGCCCGCCAGGTCGTAGTCCGCTTGCAGTTGGGCAAAAGTGATCACCTCTCCCTTGCGCCAGAGGTCTCCCACCCTGGAGATACCAATAAGATCCCACTGGTGGAACCCCTTGGTAGTGCGAAGTACCCCGAGCTGCCTGGTGTCCCAAAGCGGCGTTGCCTGGGTAATCTTTCCAGCCCATCCCATCGCCCGTTGCGCCGCGTGCCATATCCGGAGGGTATGGGCTGCGGGCCCCGCCGGAACGCGACCCCTTTTTGGGTTGTAAAGGGCTCCCATCACCCCTCCGGGGCCAAGTAGTTGTCGGTCCATACGGTATGCGGGGTCATCCCCCGGCACATGGAGCCACTGGTTAATAACCATGAGGTGCGACGCCCAGTAATAGGTCTTCATGTCGGGGAGGGCTATACCTCCATCATACCAGCCACTGGTAAGCTTATGGAGGGCAATGCGAGGCGACTTGTCCTCCCAGAGGAGACGAGTGATCTCAGCGTTGATCGCCGTGAAGTAAGAGGGTGCAATGGGGAAGGGGGTATTTTGCAGCGCATAGAGGAATCTCGGGAGGGCGAGCATCTTAAAGAGCGAAGCCCGCCCAAGCAATGTCAGCGGCAATGCGCGCCAGTGTTTAACGTCGGTGCGAAGCCGTTGGAGGGGCCTCATTAGATTTTCCGCGACAAATTTGTCCCGGTCGGCCGTGACGTACATGCCAAGATATTTGAACCCGTCGTGAGCTAGTAGAATGTTACAGCCTGACGGAAGCCGCGGTGGGGAGCCTCGGAGCATGTATAAGATGGATTTCTCCCAGTTTATTTCGTATCCGGACCTACTACCATATGATTCACATATGTTGAGGAGACAGGCGATAGAGCGCGCCGGCGAGGCGAGATAGAGGAGCACATCGTCCGCATAAAGGGATATGCGATCCTCCCAGTCCAACGTCCACCTAAGGCCACGGATCATCGGATCCTGTCGCACCCACGCCGCCAATGGCTCGAGAGCCATAGCAAATAGGAGCGGGGAGAGGGGGCAACCCTGCCTAGTCCCTCGACCCAGCGGAAAGGCGTCAGAGACGCGGCCATTGACCACCACCTGTGCAAGTGGCTTAGTGTAAAGCAGCTGGATCCACGCGCAAATCCTGGGGCCAAGCCCCATATGGCGGAGGACGGCAAAGAGGAAAGGCCACTCCACTCTGTCAAACGCCATCCGCGCATCTAACGACAGTATGGCCGCATCTTCCTCGATCGAGGAGCGGCCGGCAATGATGCCATGGAGACGCCGCAGATTCAAAGCGGTGCTCCGGTGGGGCATAAATCCCGACTGGTCCGGGTGTATTAGGGTCGAAAGGTAGGGCTGCAGCCGCGTTGCTATCACCTTGGCCAGGATCTTCGCCTCGGCATTAAGCAGCGAGATCGGGCGATAAGAGGAGCACTCGTGGGACGGCTTGTTGGGTTTAGGGATCACCACTATTGTAGCCATCCTCTGATCACGGGGGAGCATCCCCGTCGATAGACCGTCCCCATACATGGCTAATAGGTGAGGGACCACAAGAGCGGAATTTTGCTTGTAGTATTCGATTGGGATTCCGTTGGGCCCCATTGCCTTACCACTGCGGAGGGCCAAAATCGCCAGCGTGATCTCCTCCGCCGTCAGATCCGCCTCCAGGGCCTCAGCCCCCGAGGCGGCCAGCCGAGGCATTGCGATGTCCCTGAGGAAGAGCTCATTGTCTGCCACGGTGGCCGAGGCCTCCGGGGTATAGATGCGTTGATAATGGGCCGCGAAGGCCCCGGCTATGCGCTGGGGCTCCGAGGTAAAGTCTCCTTCGCCCAGGCGAATCCGCGCCACCCACCGCGACGCACGGTCCCCCTTCTCCAGCCACGCCAGGAGTTTGCCAGCCTTATCACCGAGTTCATAGATGGTGTGCTGGGTGGCTACTTGTCGAGCTCGGGCCCCCTCCCAAAGATGGGACCTATATTCTTGCTGCGCCATATGAAGGGTATGCGCCGAATCTCCGTCCCCCCGCAGTGTATGGGATGCTTCCGCCTCCACTATCGCCCGTTCCAGCTCCAGTACAGCGAGCCGCTGGGTCTTAGTGTGGTCCGTAATGATGGAGATGGCCTGGCCACGGAGGACGGTTTTAAAGGCCTCCCAGAGGGTTGCTGCGCTCTCGACAGACTCAGCATTCTCGGTAAAATAGTTCTTGGTCGCCTTTTTGAGGGTCTTAGCAATTTTAGGGATTTTAAGATATCCGGGGCGGATCGGGAACAATGTGCGCCTTCCTGGGTCACCGGACGCAAACGTGATGACCACCGGCGAGTGATCCGAGATGCCCCTGGGTAGGTGCGACACCTCCGTCACCCCTTTGTACCCGGCCGGTGAGGTGAAGATGTAGTCGATACGGGAGAGGGTGTGGTGTACCCCGGAGAGGAAGGTGTATTGTCTCTCATCAGGCCAGTATGCCCTCCATGTGTCTACTAAGCCAAGCGCGGTAGCAAAGTCTGCGAGCGTGGAGGCGTCGGCCCCAAGAGTCCTGTGTGCAGACCTGTCCAGTGCAGGGTCCATGGCTGCATTGAAGTCTCCGCCCATGATGAGCTCCCCAGGCGGGAGCGCCAAAAGGAATTCGCCCAGTGCCCTGAGGGAGGCTTGGTGTAGTGTCGGGGGGATGTAGACAGAAACCAGATTATAAACCCTCCCCTCCCATTGACAAGTGAGTGCCGCGAAGCGGCCATAGTCGTCTCTACGGGAATCAAGAAGAATCAGGGGGACACGCTTGTTCACCAGTATGCCCACCCCCCGGGACCCTGTCGTAAACTCTGAATGTGTTGCCATCTTAAACCCCCACCTATCCAGGGCTTTGGTGGACGTACCCACTAGGTGTGTTTCTTGCAAGAGCGCCACCCCGGGCCCCTTGCGCTTGAGATATTGAAGCACTAGCCCCCTCTTAATCTTGTCTCCCAGGCCGTTAACGTTCCAGGAGAGGACCGCAAAGGAAGGAGAACGCTGATGAGCAGGGGCGTCTGGCAGTGAGTCAGAGGCCGCTCGAGGCAAGCTGTGCGACGTCGTCTCCAGGGGAGGGTGTGTTAGTCGCGTCCTGCCCTGTGCCACCCCTGTGCACCTGTACCTGCCCAATCTGCCGTATGTACCCCTGAGTGGTTGGTGAACCTAAAACAAAACAAAAATCAACATTTAAACGAACTCCCCATCCCCCCACCCCCCTCCCTGCCTCCCTGCCCAGCGGATTCACAACTACCCGCCACCCCAACACAGCAGAGTGCTTAGTTCCCATAAACTTGGTACGTGCGTACGGGGGAAAGCCGCTCAGCACACAGCCGCCACTCCCCATACCGTAAGTTTGTCCCCTCAAGCAGCAGACTGTCAGATGAGAGAAAAGGAAAAAGGGGGATCCGGGGTCATCCGCCCCTTGTAGGTTCAAGGCCCCAGGGGCCGACAGCCACAGCAAGGTCCCAGGTCGCCAAGCGTCCAATAGTTCGGTCACATCACAGCACCATGCCTCAGGGCACTTCGTCACCTGCGCCTGAGTCCTCAACGTTCAGGGTTTGGTGAGAGTCGGGAAGACCGCCCAGGGCGCGCTCTCCCCTGCCCCTCGCTCTTGCTGGACGCCACCCCTCGAGCCATTCCGAGGCCTCCGCCGGCGATGTGAAGGACCATGTGCGCCCCTCCGCCTCCACTCGCAGCTTTGCAGGGTACAACATTGAGTACTTTAGCTCTCGAGAGCGGAGGTCTGCCTTAACTGCCATGAAGTCCTTACGTTGCCGCACTACTGTAGCGGTGTAGTCCGGATAGAGGGTGACCTTAGCGTTGTCCACCCGCAGTGGTGGGGCGGCACGCGCCGCCTGGAGGATCGCATCCCGGTCTCGGAAGTTGAAAATGCGGGCCAGGATCGGGCGCGGGGGGGCCCCAGGCTTAGGCCTCCCACCCGGCACCCGGTGCGCCCTCTCGACCGAGAAGAACTTGGAGAGCCCGCGGGGCTGCAGCTGTTCGGTGATCAGTTTTTCAACAAAGAGGTCTAAGGCAGGGCCGCGTTCACTCTCAGGCACACCCACGACCCGCACGTTGTTGCGCCGAGACCGGCCCTCCTGGTCGTCCAACTTGGCCAGCAGCTGCTTTTGCACCAGTTCAAGGGCTTGTATGCGTTTGTGGTGGTCTGCCGTGCCCCGCGTGAGGGTCTCCGTGGTGGCCTCGACCTCAGTCAGTCTGGAGTTAATTTTGGCGACATCCGCCCGGAGGAGCGCAACATCTGTGGAGATAGTGCCGATTGAGGCCTGCATCTGTGTCAGCGTGGCCATGACGTCCGCCAGCGTGTACTCCGCAGGCCCGTCCGGGGGGGACCGTTTCTGATCCTGACAGAACGCGTACTTTTCAAGCTTCGCCTGTGCCCCACTGCGGTGGCCCTTCCCCCCCATGGTGCCAGGCCGTCTCCGCGACCACTCCCGGCCGGTGCAGGCACAGGGCTACCGCAGGAGCGACCGACCCACGTGCAGGGCAGGCCCAAGGGCGGCGCCGCCCGACCACGAGTGCCGCAGCGGGCCGAGATATCTCCAGGTCGCCCCCACGGCGCGGCCGCCGATATCCGAGGCGCCCCAGCGCCGGCAAGCCACAGGCAAAGCGACGGTCACCACAGCAAAAGGTCAGAGTATGGCCGCAGGCACTGGGGCGATGCACTGTATCCCAGGACTACACGTGCTGGCCGGCAGTCTGCGTGAGGGCTCCACCCGGGTCAGGCGCTCACAGTCCCCTCAGAAGGCCGCAGGGAGGCCGCAGTCCAGAGCGGCAGGGCGCCGCCAGCCCCGCGTAGGTCAATCCCAAAGTCCGATCTCCACTAACCTCCCTGTAGCCGGCGAGTCCACCTCTGCTCCTCCTCAATGCTGGTTGCCTCGAGGCGCGGGCCGCTGCCCAGGCCCCTCTAGGCACGGAGATGGACGGGCGGCGGGACCAGGGTTATCACTCAAGGAGGCGCTGCAGGTGGCTCAGCTCACACGATCGATCCGCGGGGCCAGATCGTTCCGCGGGGCCAGATCAGCACCCCGCCTTCGCCCTGGCGCGAGTCCGCCGAGGGCCCTCGAGTCCTGCCACAGGTCGCTCCGGGGACCGGCCCGTCCCAACAGAGCCCGGCCGCACGCAAGGCGACGCAGCCACGCCCCCTGTCTACCAGGCCCCGGGGATGCGAGGCCCAGCAACGCGCCAGAGGCCTCGCCTCACAGCTCCGGAACGGGGGGGCCACCAAGAGTCGAAAGGCCAGATCTGGGACGCCGAGGCCCCCGGACCCAACAGCAGTCGTCCAAAGATGATTTTTGCCTGAGGGGGTGTCGGATAAATACAGGATAGTAGGCCGGTGCGGAGGAGCTCCGGGCTCAGGCGGCCATGTTCGTCGCGAGCCAAGCTCCGCCCCCCGTCAGAGCCAATTTTAACGATTTTCTGGAGTGTGTGCTCACTCCTAGGGCGACTATTCTTCCAGCCAGTCAGGCGTCACAAACACGGAGCGAAAATGCGCTCCTGAAACCCCCCGGAAGCCGAGATCGGCGTGTGCAGCCCAACGCTAGCCCAAATCCTACTGAAAACCAGCCCAAATGGGCTTCGCGTGAGCTGCACATGTCGGCCGGTAACCATCCGGCTCTGCGTGTCCTCGGGCGATGAGGGAAGCCCTCGACACTGCGCTGAACGCGCTGGGCCTTAAACGGCCCGAAATTATGCCGCCCAGCGGCGCGGTACAAGCGTGTGAAGCTCGCGCTCCTTAATGCTGCAATCTACATCGGGAGAGGATTACCATCGATCCCCCGCTAGCGGCGCAGTGCGCCCATCCACCAACGCTGAAATCGCGTATGAACAAACTTCGCTACCAACCATTACAAGTAAGCAATGACACCTGGCAAAGCGCAGCGCGCTGAAGCAATATTGCGACTAAATCGGCTCATATAAAATAATGAAAACGAGGGGTACTTATCTCATGCTGTGAGCAGCAAAGAAAGAGGAGGCTGGGACAGTGACCAGGGCTCTTATGGAGGGCTAAGGAGGCGTGGCTGACGCAAAGTCACATGGACAATGTAGTTGTTTTACTAATTGTATGTTTATTGGCTGCTGTGAGTAATACAGTAAAGAAGGAGAAAGCATAATCCGAAGCCTCCGGTCCTGTAATAGAATTGGGGTGCATGGTAGTGTGTCATGCATAGTAGTGTACGTGTTGTAAAGGCATATGTGATGAATGCATGCTTTGTTCCATTATACAATCTGGCAGTAGACCACACATGCTGAATCAGTTCAGCCGTAAACTCCTGATACATTACAAACATTGTACTATTTTTATTCCTCATAAACATGTATGCAATGCCTCCATTTCCCTAGCATCTAAAAGCCTCTTGCATAAACGAGACACAGCAGCATTGCCAATTTTCCTGCTAAGACTTCGAGTGACGCATCTTTGGCCGACCCTTGAATGAAGTGAATTTTTGTGTACCACAAACAAGATCATCCAGAGTCCTGTGCTCTGATGTATTATTCCTCTCGTATGTTCGCCTACCAAGGGAGGAGCTGTGACTGGGAATCCTGCCACATACTCGTGTCATGGCCATGTTTGTTTCTACAGGGTCTACCAGTTCATTTTAAAGTGTGAGCTATAGTCAAAGGAGGATGCAAGTTGTGTTTGACATGTTCCAGCTCTGCCCGGTCCATGTTGCTATGTAGCTCGTGGGCACATGCAATCCTCTGGTAACTTTTCTACAAAGGTCTTTTGACTTTCTTGCGTGTTCCGAAATGTTGACATTCACCAGAGGGAATGACCCCTTCAGCAGCAGGAGGTGATGGTGACCCTGCCGATGCCTCAGTAGATCATGTAACTGGATTTGATATCCTTGAAAATAAGTAGAACTGTACAGAAGAACTGCACTCTAGACAGATGTCTGATTATTGATTCTTTCAGCATAGCTCTATAGTTGACGTCTTTTATTCCCTCTCACCACCGTCAGCCAACACTGTATTGCGGTTGCCAAATGTTCCATAAATACTTAATATTCACGCTCCTGAACAAATACGACTTAAAACAGTCATTTTCTGTGTTCCTTGTGATTTTTGATCAGGACAAATTTGCTTTCTACCAAATGCCCATACCCTTGATCCACACTTAAAAACTGTCTAGGACGTTCAAATCCTCTCTGTGCCGCCTTAAACCTCGTGCAATCCTCCCTTGTTCAAAAATGCTTAGTTCAGGCATAAAAAATACTCCTCCAAATGGCACTACTAATTGGTTAAAACAGATTATACCACAAATAGGAGTAACATGCATTCAAAATATATAACAATAAGAGAGAAGAAACAGACAGAAAAGTGTATTTGAAAAGATTGTGTTCAAACATAATCGCTAGTCACGTTGTAAGAACGTTAATCCAATAAAAAGTACCAATGTACCTGGGCTTTTCATATATAAATAAGTTAAAACTGACCACAAATATGGCAATAATTATTCATAATTTTACGAACAGCCTTTTAGTTTGCACCATGGCCTAGTTACTGATAGGTCGCAGTCTGCAGTCACTGGGGGCCGCAGAATGACCTGTCTAATGAAAATTACCCTGGTCGTTATTTAAAAAAACCTGTGATTGACCATAAACACATGGAATAGTGGCCTGCGGCTTGCAACGATCCGCAGACTACCATCCCTGTATTTGCATTCCCAAATGGGACACTTGAATTTATTCATTCAGTTCTTAATTTTGTTTAAGCAGTCAGTGTTCCTTAAAAGAGCAGGTGCTGCTTTACCAAAAAAATCCTTTTTGGGAAAACATTATGGAAACATGGAAGTGGTTCCCTGGACCACAGCCTGCTCCCGCCGAGGACATTTTGTGAGTTGGAAGTGGTTTTCCGACTTTCTCGCTCAACAAGTGAATTCTCCAAGGACAGAGTGGTCGGTGTTAAAAAAAAAAAAAAAAAAGCTGCTGACCAATTAAGAACAAAAGTTCATACTAGTGCACGGTGATATCTAACTACTTCGTCGACCCTCTTTCATCTTTTGTTTTGGTGGCTGACCACTAATACTGTCATTAATGGGCTGAGAAATCGATCGGTGCCAAGCAGGAGCCTGTGCCTACCTGCGAGTTTTGAGACTCCACCAGCAGTTCTACTCTTAGGTACCGGGCAGAATTAAATCATAAGTTCCATGTACGAAGGTAGCACTGGAACCGACCCAACACTGGCCAATAACTCCCGAAAGTCCCTTGGATAAAGCCGAAGGCAGCAGGTCAGTTCTGCACCCTACACCATTTCCCAGCACGCAGCAAGCAAAGTTAACTTGGGGAACTGTGGAATTTTGTTCACCAGTGGACGGTGGGCAGGAGTCATGGGTAACGCAGCTTCTCACAACTCCCTTGCTTGCTATGCATGCCCTTGCACCTTTCAGGACTGGCCGTTCACCTCAGCACCAGGACAGAAGTTACATAAAAATATCAAGTACCCCAAGTTGGCCACTATGAACTCCTGGAGAAAAGTGCTTTTAAAGTGCATGCACAAACAGTGTCCCCAGAACTTGGTGCCCAGTTTGGTGACACCACCCTCACCGGCCCTGGCTGCGGGGTGCCCATTGTCAAACATTTTGTCTCTCTGCCTAATTTGACCCGGTCAGAGGATAAGCAACTTTCGCACTTTCAGCCCTTTTTGAGCTGTTTAAGAGGTGCTTATTGGTGGATGGAAGTTCAGGCCGCCAGAACAGAATGGACTCTGCACAAATCAACCAGCTTCAGGAGCACCTTCGGTCAGAGCATAACACTGCCCCCAGGGGCACAGGACATGGGGGCACCCACCCAGGGGTGGGGTGGGAGGGGACACCTGAGGAGGAGGGGGAAACCTTTAAGGGGCACCATTGAGCTTTAGGGCAAAATTGTATGCTATCAGTCTTAGGTACACCTCATTACATTCTGCTTGGGGGACCCATCACCCTGAAGTTTGCCACTGCCTTCAGCTAATGAAGCAAAAACAGCTATAAAGATTACCATGCTGGGCTTTCAGGTGCATAGCCTTGGTGATTAGTTCATTCTGCTCCTTCACAGAGACGACACTGTCAGACCATTACATAGAGCGCAGGGAGAGTATTACTTGCCCAGGATCAAGGAGCTTGTTAAATTAGCAAACTAAGATGCAGCAAACTGCCCCTTCCTGCAAAGGCCTTACATTTACTACCATATTGCATTTAGGTGAACATACCTTTTGACTAGGCACTTCTCCCCTTCCCCAGGTAATGTCTAAAGGTGTATATACAAATAGTCTGCACACACTCAAAGTAAATACATGAAGTTACATTAAATATCACAATGATGCTTGTCTTTATATTTTCAGATGTCTTTAATTCAAGATCTTTAAGCCTTCTTAGCCAACACGTGTTTCGTCATTGTTACAGGGGATTACCCTGTGACGTCTTCAGGGCTGAGGTCAGTTTCAAGTAGTCTCTTAATTCCAACCCGGAAGGGGTTCCTATGATTACTGCTCCTGGAGAGGTAGACCAATTAGTCTTGTGTTCGAAGAGCTAAATATGCTTCCAAATATAAGGCATTTTCTTTTAGAAGAACTGCCCCATCCGGCAGTATTAGGTAGAACTCTTCGGATCTCCAGGCCGTGGCGGGTTCGCCGTTCAAATCAGTGTCTAAAGGTGCACAAAATTTGTAGAATTTACTTTCATGAAATTACGTGAAATACTTGCAAAAATACCCAAAATTATGCACGATTATGAAAAATGTAACGCTAAATTGTAGTACAAATGCGTTCTTGCGTCAATGTTTGATGCAAGAACTCATTTTGTGCTAAAAAAAAAAAAAATAGGAAAAAAAAATAAAGGGATCGCGAACAACAGCCAGTCGCGTTCTGTTGTTCCTGTCCATTTGTAAATTTTCATCCCAAAAGGCGTAAAATTAAATAAAGTGGCATAATTTTGTGAATTCTGCATAACGAAAAATTCCTGAAATTACACAAATTACTCTGGCGTGATTAAAATTTCACCCAGGTCTAGTAATATCAAGTCCATTTTTTTTACCACACTCTTCCTCACAGCTTTTACAATGAATATAAATACTCATGGTCTTGCCATAAAGAAAGAGAAATAAGTTAAGAAAAGTAAATGCCCAAGAGTGCACAAGTCGTCAAAATGGGAAGCTGGGATTAAAAACTCTGGTCCTGATTTAGATCTTGGCGGACGGGTTACTCCGTCACAACGGTGACGGATATCCTGTCTGCGGAAATTTAAATCCCATAGGATATAATGAGATGTGTATTTCGCCGGATGGGATATACGTCACTTTTGTGACAAAATAACCTATCAGCCAAGATCTAAATCACGCCCTCTACCTCCTGGTTCAGCGTTTTCTGGTATCAGTTTTGTGAGCAAGGCTCAAAGCATCAATTAATTGCATTTGGGTCTGTATTTTCCAGGTGCGCTGCAAAACTGAGAAAATATTTGTATGCAGGTGAAAGGTGATATATCTCAAAACTGCTATTTGAATCTTCATCATACTAATTTGGTAAAGGATATGCACTGTAGGGTCCCAAAGTGTACACAAATAATTAATATTAGAAATTTTAAAAGCAGCCGAGGACATTTATAGGGGCCTTGTAGCCTTGCCTCAGGGCACATGACATTAACCTTAGCCCACATCTCATTGTATTCTTGTAGTTTCTGGCATTTTAAAATTTCTTGAATGATGTGTGATGCCTCAAGTAAAGGTCAAGTTACTTTTAACTGTTTGTTTGCTTTCATAACCTTCTTGTTAAAAAATCTTTAGTCCCACACACCTTATATAGTGCACTGGGTATGTAGAAAAACATATTAGAATTTTAATCCACACTGGGCACCCCTTAAGAGTATCAAATAAGCTGCAGCATATCTCAATAGGGCATTAATAAATATGACCACGTCACCCCACCCTGATGAAACTCCACAGGCTCAACTTTCCAGGTCGCACCATCTTCGAAACCAGCTTCATTATCGCAAACTCACCATGACTGCCCACCATGATGCATTAATAGCCCACAGCGCAGCTAGGTCTTCTATCGCTCACTAACTATATGCTCATTTTTGACCTTGTACAGTGCTCTGTTGCCTTTGACATGCAAGATGGTTTTTGTTGTGTCAGTTAGAATTTTCCCAGGCATCAGCAGAAACGACCAGGTGGGTCGTGTGGAAGTGTTTGACACGAGATGGCAATGAAAAAACAATGGAGTCTCGGTACAAATTATGCCGATCAGAAGAACACTTTTCCTCACTAGCTCTGGTGGCTTTCCGCACACCCGCAGCAAGGACAACTGCAGACGGAAGATCAAGAAGTGCAAAAATAGAAAACAAAACAGTTAAACGACCTTCCCCATCAGTGCACCAGGATCTGGAACAATAACCACATATCCATACCGACATCCCCAACCCAGCTCCAAATTAGGGTACAGCTGAAAACTCAACTCTTTAAAGAATAATTCATCATGATTCATCACACTCTACAAACCAGCTACTCCTCCTTACACATGTTGACTCCGTTTTTGGCGTTGATCCTGTATAGTTCTTCAGTGCCTTTAAGTAGGTTAATTGTATAAAAGTACCACATAAATGTATAATAATGCACTGATATGGAAACCGTTTGTTAACATTTGATTAAAGATATAAGTTTTGGAAAGACCTAGGCCAAACTTTTCACCAAGTGTGATTAATGTATTTCCCTTAATGGAACTTTAAAATATATGTATTTATTTTATTAGGTTTATTATTTATGTTTTTATTGTTTTAATAATATCCGTACCAGGAAGTTCGTTTTAACGATGCTATAGGACTAATAGTCACATGATGGCACTTATCGGATGTCATTTGCCGTGATGTCACGTTGCATGGAGATTAGAGTGGCCTCACACACTCCCTTTCTGTCCGGGGCCCCAAAAACCCTAACACCATCCCTGAAACAAATGTCTTGGAAGTGAGAGGGCATTCAGCACATGCGCTATCGAAGGCTCACCCTCAAAATGGCTGATTGATTGAGAAAACATGCATCAACCCAGTACTGAACGCTGGGAAGGAGGAAAAACCCTTAACAAAAACCTTCAATTCTAAATATTGAAGGAATTGCAAGTTAAAATATAGATTTTCTTTTTAGGTCTTAGTTGCAGAAAGCTTAAGTTGTGGTCGAAAAACAATATTAATATAGTCTGCTTTGGGTCAGCCCCTTGCTGTTGAGTGGGTGGCTTTATTGTCTATTTCATTCCCCTGCTTCTTATTTGATGTATTCCTTCTCTCTATTCTTTGTTTGTCCCTCATCTGTAGCATTTATTTACCATGTTCTGATTGTTTTCATGCTTCTGTAGCATTTCCTCTTTACCATGCTTTGATTGTTTGCCCCACCACCGCAGCATTTTGTCTTTACCATCTTCTGATTGAATGACTTGTAGCTTTCCACTGCTTACATATAGAGGCCCACCCTAGTATAGTGTAATGCTCCCACCTCAGAATGGGGAAAGACCATCTTTGTGCCCCTCTGGAGGCACCAATATGCCCTCCCTGGAGAATAGAAAGCCCAATAGACACCAGGGAGTTAAAAGAAATGGATGAGTGCAGTTCACTCCAGCCCCACCCCAAGGGGCAATACAGTCTCCCTTGAGACATATTGGAGTGCGCCCCAATCTGGTCCCACAGGGAACAGAAAAACCCACTGGACAGGAAATGTTCACTGCCCCATAAATAAAAAGTAGGGGTGGCTCACCTGGCATTGGGCCATGCCCCCACTCCTGAAGGGGCAATAGAGTCTTTCTGCCCATAGCAGGCAGATAGATGGGTTGCTCCTAATGGGCCCTACGAGAGGTAGAAAGACCACTAGACCCCAAGGATTTTACACTGGTCCCATAAAGAAATGAGGGGATGTTCCACCTGGTATCTGGCTGTGCCCCACTACCCTCAAGGCCAATACAGCCTTTCTAAGAGGCAGATTGGGAGCTCAGCCCTGTATCTGTCACCCCGAAGGGGCAGAAAGCCCACCTGATGCCAGTGATTTTAAAATGGCACCAAAACACAGGTTGGGGACTGTGCACTCTGGCGTCACACCAAGTCCCCACCTAAGAAGGGGCTACAGAGTCTTTCTGTACCCTGATGACAAATTGGGCTTTGCCCCAGTATAACCCTCCCCGGGCAGAAAGCCAACTTGAGACCAGGGATTTCATAATGGTGCCAAAACAAAAGCTCAGCTCTAGTCCACCCTGGTATTGGGCCATATCCCATCCCAGAACTGTCAGTTGTCTTCCTGCACATCATGGGTGCAGATAGATTTGCCCTGACTGCAGGTTTGTCAGTTACCTGCCCCCTGGGAGGTGAATGCCCATTAGAACACAACAGTTAATTTATCCTGGGGCAATAAAAGGGGTGGGTTTCCTACTCTGACATTCGGTCATACACCCTCTTCTAAAAGGAACAATGGAGGCTTTCTGCCCCTCTACCCCCAGAAGGCAGATTGCGAGGCCCACCTCAAGCCCACGCTGGCATTGGGCCACATGTTACGGGTGCACACAAGAAGGGTAACGTTTTTATAGGGAGAAGTGTTGGAATGCTGGGTGGTAGGAATATTGTGGATACACATAGCTTCCAGAACTTTCTCTTGCAGAAATGTGAGGAAAATTTGTGTTTTTAGCCAAAGTTTGAGGTTTTCAAGGCTTTCTGGGTAAAAAACATTTTGGGATCCACACAAGTCACACCACCTTGAACTCACCTGGGTGTCTAATTTTTAGAAATGGCTGATGTTGATAGGTTTACCTGGGTGGTGGCTGAACTAGGTCCAAAATTCTGCAGCTACCAACATTGTAAAAAGCTGATTTTGCAGGGTGACGTGATGTCTCCAGGTTATGTTTTTGAGCATTTTATGTCAAGGTCATGTGACCCAGCCACACAAGTGGTTACTGTTTTTATCGGGAGAAGTGTGGAAACACAAAATAGTAAAATATTTGTTATTACTGATTGGATTTCTGTGCATTTGTGTTTCCAAATGTAAGTCAGTGTGCACGATAGAAGACAGTTTGTAAAATGTCATCTGAGTCACCTGATAGTATGAGTAACCTCAAATTCAGTGGAGTACAAAAAATTGTTCTTAAACTTCAAATCTCACAAATGGTAGTCCACCGAAAGGTTACAGTTTCAAATCCCATGTGTTCCAAAACGTCTCTATTTTCTTCGATGATAAAAATGAGACAGCCAACGTGTTTCGTTCACCACCTGTGAACTTCCTCAGGGCATTTAAAATTCTGCGTCCATTCCGTATCTGTCCTTTCATCCTGTTATTTTTCGAGACACAAGACCACATGCCACAGCAGTTTAATGGTCAATGACGTGCATCGAGGTGTCAGCCACGAGGTCCTAATAGCCAAAAACGATTAAGGAATTGAGACTGGTTAGAAATGGGAGGATTGCATGTGTGCATGTGTGCAAAGGACCGATACCGAATGGATATAGAATTTTAAATGGCCACAATTCATGCCATATTTTGGCTATTTTCTCTGTTTCTTCCACGGGAAATCTACAAAACCATGGTACCATTAAAGAGTCCCCAGAATCTTCAAAAAAAGGATCCAAATTTGGTGTGAATATCTTTTGTGGAAAAGAAGTAATGAATGTTTAAGCTCAAATTATCAGAAACATTGAAGAAAAGACTTAACCCTGGGAAAGACTTAGCAGCCACGTGGTTAAACCATGTTTCTCCACTGCCTTTCTTTGCTCACTATAAATGCTCACCAGAGCCATTTACTTTTACCCCCAATCCATTACGCCTCTGCCACCTCCCTGCTCCTGCTCATCCTTTTAATTTCTTAAAATGTATTTTTATTTTTCATTTTTAGGCTGCATTTGTAACCAGGCCACTCCTTTCTGTAAATGTGCTTTTATACACATTTTTTTAAATTACTTCTCCAAGATGAATGTCTGCTACTTTGGAATGTGGTTATAAATACCAAAATGCCACATGCATCAAGGCGATTGTGAACACGTGTGTGGCAACGCATGCGTGTGTATTTGTTATCATGCTGGGGCCGATAAAGCATGATAACATATATGTGTGCATGCATTGCGGTCGAGGTGTCCCCAGCTCTGCCTCTCTCCGGGTTAGAGACTGCCTCAGTGGGGATACAAGATGATGGCGCGTCCTCGCTGGAGGAAGCGCACCACAGGGTCAGGCAGGCCCTCCCGGTTCTCGCCGAGAAGAGGGCCGGAGATGCGTCTGGTGGAAGCCCGCGCAGACCCAGATCCCTGGAGGCTGCAGGTCAGACGAGGTGGCCTCGCGCGATACAGAGACAGGCCCCTGTCCAGCCCAAACACAGAGGGGTAGAGACCACGTGGTGTTGAGGATGCCGGAGTAACAAAGAAGGGCTGGTTTGAGCAGAGGCTCCACAGACCTTTATTCAGAGGCTTACACAGGGGCACCTCATGGAGGCTGCGGAAAGGCGGGCCTCGTTGGATCTTGGGTTGTAGGGCCAGGGCTTAATTCAGACACTGGAATGAGAACTGCGCAGGGCTGGCCGAGAAGTGAGAGCTGGGGTGAGCATTGAGCGCGAATAGCAACCCTAGGTGAGGAAGAGCCACCCCAGTCGCTAAATAGCAGCAAAACAATCAGCGAGGAAACAGCCAGCCCTGCGCGCACTGGGAGTTCACAGACCCCCAACACAGCAACAGCACAAGAGGCATAAAAGGTCCGACCCAGTAGTGCGCAACTGACTATCACTGACTGCTGGCGGGCTCAGCCTGGGCCCAGGGGGTCTCCGGTAATTCGTAGAGAACCCCTACTCACACACTTGAGCAACCGGGGCGCACAACCTTCAGCCTCAATTCGCACAAGAAACAAGACCACCCTAACCTTGCCTAAGAGAAGTTCTCGGCTATAGCATTGAATAGCTGAAGAGAGGTAAAGTTAAGTGATCCCCCCGAGACTGTGCTTTGAAGTCGCCTGCGATCTTTGTGCCCCCCTGGGTCGGGGAGTACCGGAGACCATTACAAGACACTTTTCCCCCCATACAGCAACTGGGCTACACGGAATAAATGGCATAAACGAGGACGAAGAAAGGGGGCTCTATAAAGGACATGCTCATGAAATCAGGTGGCCCCCAAGAGGGAGAGAACAAAGGGGGCCCCGGTCACTCGCCCATACCTGGAGGCCCGGTTCTCGGGCCTGAGACATGACCTCCTGACAGTCAAAAGGGATCTCATGTGAGCTGCAAGCGGTCCAAAAGGAAGTAACAGACATAGGAGACACAGTGGACACGTTAGAGGAAAGAGATACATCTCAAGACGAAGAAATAGAGCAACTACAACAAAAAATCATCCGCCTGTCAGAACAACAACTGGACCTCCAAGCACACACAGAGGACCTCGCGAATCACTCCAGACGAAACAATATTCAAATTTGAGTTGCTCTCAAAGACCCGGAAGGAGAAAGCATTTAGGCTTTCTTAGCAGAACTATTCACACATATCCTTAGTGATACCACAGTGGAGGCAATTCATCTTTATAGGACCCACAGAGTGGGTAGCTGGGGCCCAGGAAGGACTCACCTGGTGTACATCCTGACCTGTGTCCAAAACTTTGTATTAAAAGAAAGGATCCTAAAAAAGGCCAGAGAGTCACCAACGATACAATTCAGGGGTCTGACCCTCCATTTGTTTCACGATTGTGCCACTTCCACGCTCCAAAATAGGCAAGTGTTCCGACCAGTCATGACCTTTGTTCAAAACAAGAAAGTAGCCTACTCATGGGTTTACCCGTTCAGACTGATATTCCGATGGCAGGGCCAGCTTAGACAACACCGCTCTCTGTATGAGGCGTGTGAGCTGCTCCAGATAGAACTCCAAGAGGAACCCCAACTGAATAAGGAACTTAGCAAGCAGAGAAATGATGGTAGGTGGAGGTGATGAGGGGTTCCTGGTGGCCGATGAGGCTCGGCCCCAGACCCAGAGACTATGGCATCTGAAAGAAAAGTCCTTCTGGACTAAGTAGCAGAATACACCATATCTAACGATCTGGCATGAGGTGACACAGCACAGCCTGAGAGGTGGGTGGCAGAGGGGTCAGGGGACAAAGCGGAGGACTCAAGTTGTGGCCAGAAACCCACCCACAGACTTCACCATTAGTAGAGAGATGGTGTATTCCTGTCCATCTCCAATCCAGGGACTATGGTTATTTGTTGTTATTGTTATGAGGTGAGTTTACGGGTGCCAGTCAGTCAGCCAAACTATCTATACATACCTAGATCATGATGAGTCATATGAGGGATCAGGGGCAGATGGAAAACCCATAGACACGAACATGGGACATATTCGGCTCCTGTCATGACATCCGTAACATGGTAGGAGTTGCGTTACTGTTCTCATGATCCTTTCAGGGAAAGGTGGGGATAAAGGTGGCTGAGATTAAGGGTCGTCTTCTGGGGGTACCGAATACACTTTGGCCCACACTCTATACTTCTGGAGTCTATCTACACCCCCAACGAGAGACAGGAGCAGTTCCTACAAGAAGCAGTAGGAGAAATAATGGCCTCACAAGACAGGTGGGTGATATTTTGGGTGACTTAAATGTAGTGTTCCATAATGACTTGGATCGCTCGGCCCAACAGCAGGGGGCAACAAGGGCGGTTAGCACTGGGGGTGCTCGCTGGCTACAGGAGCTGGGCCTGAGGGACTTGTGGTAGGGCCAACATCCGGAATTGAGAGACTACCTTTTACTCACACGCACACAGATCATGCGCACAGCTCTACTACTTTCTGCGCTCCAGGGAAGTACAAAAAGCAGTGCGCTCTGTGGAAATAGAACCCCGAGCCCTAACAGACCACTCGACGATCCAATTGAATCTCGCCCTCCCACCCCAAAACCGGGAAGCCCAAAGGTGGAGACTAAGGGAACCACTACTTCGTTGCCAAGAAACTGCTCAACAGGTAGAGAAGGCAATTAGGGATTACGTGGAAGTCAATGAAATCCCCGAGATCTCACCTGCGATAGTGTGGGCCGCCCTGAAGGCAGTAATCAGAGGGTGCTGATTGCAATATCAGCGGCAGACAACAAGGTCAAGCGAGATAAACGGACACAACTCCAACAATGGGTCCAGTAACATGAATACATCCACCATCACACAAGGGTATGGAGGCAACTGGAGACAGTCAGGAATACTCGATCCTATGCCTTAAACATGCTTTGTATCTCTGAGGGAATAAGTGCAGGTGAATATTAGCCAACAAACTAAAAGGGCAACGTCAGACTAACACTGTAGAGGCTCTGACGACAGAAGCAGGGGAGGTAATAGAGGGAGATGAGGCTGAGGCAACCAGATTAGGATCCTTCTATAAGGATTTGTCTACGTCGCAGGATCTCCCTCCCAATCGATTGCTAAATACCTGGAAAAAGCTACAGTGAGCAGGTTGACGGTGGAGCAAGCAGCAGATCTCGATAAGCCTATCAGAATCGAGGAGGTCATAACTACAATCTCAAGACTAAAACCCAATAAGTCACCTGGCCCTAATGGGTTCCCGGCTGTCTTTTATAAAACTTTTGGTAGTCTAGTAGCTCCCCTCCTCACCAAGGTATTCAATGACATTACAAGCACAGCGACGCTCTCCCCATCAATGCTAGAAGTTTCCATCACAGTAATAGCGATATCAGGCAAGAATAAGAGCCTATTCAGGTCCTACCGACCCTTATCGCTCTTAATTGTGGATGTGAAATTATTCACAGGGATCTTCGCGATGCGTCTGGCCTCTCACATGCCTGGACTGGTCGCTCCAGACCAGTCCGGATTCATCCCTAACAGACAATGTTCGGATAACACTAAACGACTCCTCCATCTAACAGACAAGGTATCCAGCTCCCTGCAAGAGATGATGATCTTCTATATAGACGCATAGAAGGCTTTCGACAGAGTGCATTGGCCGTACCTGGTGGAAGTACGAAGTCATTTTGGATTTCGGAACAGGTTCTGCCTGTGGGTGTTGAGCGGATATGAGAGACCATGAGCCTCAGTTAGGGTAAATGGTAGAAATTCAGAGAGCTTTCCAATCCGACATGGCTCGCGTCAGAGGTGTACCCTTTCCCCTCTATTATTTGCACTCTATATGGGGCCTTTCGCGCAGAGAGTACGGGACGATCCAGAAGTGAAGGGCATATGCTTTGGGGGCAAGGAGCGCCTTATTACACTGTATACAGTGAACGCTATTGTTTCTCTCAATGACCCACGGGTGTCACTTCCGAGTTTTCTGGGAGAGGTTGAGAGATTCGTAGTTGACTCAGGCATACAAATTAATAGCACCAAATTGCAGGCCCTGAGCTTGATGGTGCTGCAGGCCACGTGGGAGCTCCTTACACGAGCTCACTCGATTGGCTGGCGTACCTACATTTCATACTTGGGTGTTCAAGTCGCCCAGACCATACAAGAGATTGTGACCCTTAATTACCGAGAGTTAGTTGACAGAGTCAAGGGGGACTTAGCCCACTGGCAACCATATGCGCTGTCGTGGCTAGGACGAGTTGCGGCACAAAAAATTACGGCCCTCCACAGGATTTTGTATCTATTCCTGACTCTGCCTCTTTGGCCCCCACAAGGAGCACTCCAAACTTTACAGAGAGCCTTCCAGACCTTTGTTTGGGCGGTCCATTCATCTTGTGCTATTTCCATACAGCTCAGCTTAGGCACATGGTGGAATGGTCCTGTTCTGATCAGAGACGTCTTGGCTGTTTATGGACAGGGCACTGGCGGGAACCTCCATGTGGAAGATCCCCTTGGAAAAATCAGCCGCCCAGCTAGCTTTTACCTTTCGGCGATTACTGCGCCCATGCTTAGGGTGTGTGGGGCAGTGGGAGTGAAGAGGGGCCTCATGTAGTTTCCTTCCCCACTGACTCCATTAGTGGAGAACCCAGATTTTTCTCCGGGACTGAATCGTAACAAGTTTGGTGCCTGGCAGAAGCCGGTATGCAGGTAAATAGGCCACTTGTTCGATGAGGACGTTCCCATCCCATTCGATATTCTGAGAGCTGACTATGCACTCCCTGAAGACGTGAGATTCCACTACACACAAATTAGATACTGGGTGATGAGTCTGGAAGTGAGGGCAGCTGCGCAATGACATTTGACCGCCTTAGAAAGGTGGCTCCTTGGTGGGGATTCCGACAAACGTTTGGTCTCTGATCTTTACAAAATCCTGATGGGCCCTGAGCCAGAGACAAAATCCTCTGCCCAGCTGCGGTGGGAACGAGAACCCCAGCTTCCTAGATTCCCCTCCTATATAGTACTAGGTCTCCCCAATTTGCTTACCTACCCTCTCAAATCCAGGAGAGGCAGACACATTACACTGGCTCTTAGGGTGGCACACCAATCATTTAGTCCTATGAGGTACAGACAGATTCCTGAAGAGATTAACATGGATACATCGAATTTGGAACTTGCTGGGGATGGAGAGGCTATCTTCAGCACTCAAACCAGAGAGGGACACATTCCGGGAGATCTGACACCCATTCATAGCACTTCTATCACAAGAATTCACTGAACTAACTTGCCCTAGATACCTCAGACTGCTACGACGGACAGAACAACCCTCACACTTAAACTGAGTCTGACATGGTGGAAGCTAGAGACTGTGGTCATAGGACATGTTATTAGCTACAGGCACCCAAGGATGGAGGGTGAGGGAGGAGGTGTGGTTGGGAATATTGTGTTATAAGTTGCATAATAGTTGATAACGGCTGAATGTTGATGCCGTGTCAGCAGAGAACAGATTTTCTTCATATGCCTATCATGGCAACAATAAAACAAATGTAAACATAAAAGATGAGACTAGGCTCAGTATGCATATCAGTGGTTTCACCCGCACGCATTCACACCACATATTGCGGTGGAAGACGGGGACGCACATCCCATTCCGCTTGCAGCAATACTCACACATTCACGCAGAGGAACACATAGCTCTGAAATAAACACCCTAGACGCTACCATTAGTGCCTGGCAAGCGAACGGGAGACTTACGGACAGGCTCCCTCTCTATGCTCCGGCCCTACTGTTGGCACATCATGCAGCACTCACGGTGACACAAGAACGAAGCTCGATGCTCTTAGTCTCAGAAACTGGCATGGACCGCATGCAAGACATTTATCAGGAGGGACAATTTCTTATGGCTGATAACCTGCAGCACATTCTCAACCAATCCCCACTATTTCAGTTCACCATATGATGGAGCGGGTAGTACAACATTTTGTATACCCCCCTATTCTGCATGAATATACTAATTATATAATCTATTAATTATAATATTACTAAATGAGTTTGCATGTTTAATTAATCAACATTATTAATATAAAAACTACACGTGGGATTTGCATTTTGCATGACTAAATAACCTTTATGACAAAAATCTGTACGCATATTAACAGTAGTATATGTAATAAATAGAATATTGCATGATATATGTTGCTTTTGTAATGTCTTGTAATGTTGCCCGAGAAGAGGACCAAAAGGGTGAATATTATTGCTTTAAATGTCGCTATATGCTAGATCAATACAAGCACATAGAGGGATTAGTAAGGGTTAACATTAGATTCATTATTTCTATGCATTAATTATTCTTTTGTGCTTGTTTCGCTTAAGTTAGCATTTGGGCCTACATCCAGTATGGCCGCCGACACGACACGACGAGGTGGCCACTGTCCCACAAGGCGCGGAGCGGAATGCGAAGAAGCGACAAAAGCTTCCTACGGCCTCATCATGACCTGTAACCCAGTGTACCAGAACAAGGCCACGGTGAAAAGAGGGCCAAAACAAAGGACAATAGACAATCACAGTAAACCAGAACGGACTGACTTACTTGAAATTGTGACATCACCCCTTGAACTGTACCAAAATCCCAAAAAGATTTCATCGGACGATCTCAACCAACCAATCACGACCACACTAAAATAACAAATTGTATCTTCTTGCTTTGATTTTATTATAAAAGTACATGTTAGAATAGAGAGTTAGGCCAAGTTATTCTTGATGACTACGACGAGGACACTACGCGGACGCTACTTATCGATGCAACTTAGGGCGACTGCTACGATGGTCCGGATGCTGCCCGATTACCTGATGATTGCGAACTTTAGCTAAAATCCACGGGCACCGACAGATGCTTGCACGTCGCTGGTCCTTTGCTGATCTTTGGGACTGTAGCGTGCTGAGCAAAGAACTTTGAACTTTGATGCTTTACTTAGGAGGACTTCAGATAGCCAGATTAGGTAAATATGACGCTCTGCGATTCACATGAAAATTTGATATAAACTTTCCAAATGCGAAATTAACCTTTATGAAAATGTAGATAAACAGATATTGATTAATAAGAAACGTGTTGTGGGTTATTGAGTATGGTAAGATCAAAATCTTGAAATGTGTTTTAGCTGGTTCTAAATCACCATCAACCAATCCAACTATTTGGTCCATCGACCACGTGGGAGGAGTGCCTTGATGTTTGGGGTTGAGATCTGTAGGCGAAAAGGTATCAATGTATAGATTTGTAATATAAGTTTTCTTCCTATAGGTTATAAGGTATTTTCTCCTACATGTCGAGCGTTGGAACCATTCATCCCTCCTGAGTGTACAGACCAGTGTAAAGTGATGTGTGGATGTTGGTGTTATGGGCCCCACCAATGACTGCATGTGTGAATGTGTTAGTGTGATGCTGGGTCTGTGACGAAGGGAGGATATAGGTACAGGTCTCACCCCTTTTCCCCGTTACCTGGGTTTCTGCGCTCCATCACATACACCGTTTCAAACTAGCAATTAAAACGCATTACTCAACATTCCCCGCTGAACCGCCCCAACTGAAAGCCCTGCAGCTTCTTATGCTAGCACCTACACGGCGTCAGATGGTCACCAAGCTGTACAAAGCTATACGTGAGGACCAAAAAAACGTCTCTCACAGTAGTCTGAATCACTGGAATGAAAGGCTGGACCCCCTCTGACAGCACTGGAGTGGGAACATATTTGCGCCCTTACTGGCAAACTAACTGCCAATGGCAATTAGAGAATTATTCATGTTAAATACCTCCATCAGGTGTACCACACACCCCTCAAATTACACACTTTTGGCTTTAGAGACACGAGTAATTGCAAGCACTGCAGGTTATTGGGGGCGGACTTCTGGCACTTAGCACAGTACTGGGGGGAAGTAACACACCGTATTCAGGAAATCTCGGGAGTTCTGGTTCACCATTGATCTGCCTACTCGGCATTGTACCTCAGCTGAAGGGAGTGCTGGGTACGTTCGTGAGAATTGCTCTCCTGCTAGCCAAGCGACGCATAGTACTGACATGGGAAAGCACCTTGAACCCCCAGGTACAATATTTGGTTTGTGATATGGTATACTGTAAAGAGAATCTTGAGCTCTGGGCGGAGGAACGTCCGACGGCTTCCAAGCCCAAGAATATATGGGAACCATTGCGTAGTTATCCAATGGCGCAAAGTCAGGGGGACGACCCTAAAGATGAGTACTGTTAACCTGTGAATACACCATCATGCACACCAACTACACAGGGACTTCGCGGATGATACGTGCCTGAATACTCCATGTAAGGTCAATCACGATGTTTTTGTTGTTTTTTATTATGTTGTAATGTGTTCGTCAACTGCTGCCGCCCTGCGTGGCGATGAGGATAATTGACTTTTTGAAACTCAATAAACAAAATTTATTTAAAAAAAAGATGAGACTAATTAGCTTTGCCAGTGCTTGGTTAATAATGGGGATGCTAGAAGAACTGGATTCAAAAGCAGAACTGGTGCTACGGGGAAGCACACCCGAGAATCTATGGAGCAGGTAAGGGTTGAAAGGACAAAGTGAGCCAGAGGAGAGGAAGTCAAAAGAGCCCGGAGGGTGAGGAACAATAAAAGCAACCTCTGTTAAAAAAACAAAGAGAAATGCATGGTCAAGGAAGGGCAAGGAGCTCACGGATAGCCAATAATGACTAGGGATAAGGACAACAGGGTAGTGGGAGATGATGTGATACTTAAAACAGAAGTAAAGGTAAGGATTTGTTGATAGGATATAGGAGTGGGGAAGATATTTTCAAACTGCCACAGATGAATGAGAAAGAGCTCAGAAGGAGTTACAGGGAGATGAAGGGAAGGAGATGGAAAATCAGAGAGCTGGTAGAGATTTCCTCAACCTTCAAAAGGCAATGAAGAGTGTCAGTGAGGGAAGGATTACAGGGCGCGTCGTGAGGTGTAATGGCTTTGAAATGGTTGTGATCAGAAAATGCATTACTTGGGAAAGTTAGTTATCCATCCAACCATATGAATTTTTTCACCAGGTCACATGTGTCCAGTGTAAGCTGCCATTTGTCATTATAGTATAGAAACAGCTGTTGGTGCCTACTGTGAAAAAGTGGTTGGCTAGGTGAATAACCCTAGGACACAGCACTCAGGCGCGCAACACCCATTGGACTCAAAGGGCTTCAGCCCCCCCCTCCCCCCCCCCCCTCGTGTGTGGCAGCCCGGGATGAGACACCTTCCCGGGCAAAAAAGCAGCCGCACCCGAGCACTTCACAGGTCTTTAAAAGACCATTTGCATGTTAATGAGGCCTCGCTGTTGTTTCACCCCTTTCTAAGAGCCCCTGCAGCTCCACTCTGCCTATTGCTTAAAGTTCAGCCCCCACACCCCCGAAATTTTTGCTCAGCTCTAGTTGCGCCACTGACAGCACTTATACTGTCTGCCAAAAATATATAAAACTCATTGTCCATCTCTAGGTAGACAAATCGTATCGTGCATAGACAGAGCTGCCATGGTTTCAGGTTGCTTATGTGTGACGTTTTCATAATTTCAGTGTAATTATGAGTGATATTCAATTACTGTTTCTCCCTGACGAACATGATCAATTGATAGAGTCTGTCCAGGCTCTCTTCCTGGGACCCGAGACCGACTACAGGATGTGAGAGGGCCCCCAGCGGGGATCCTCTCCCTGTACAGTTCTCCAATTAGGCCCCTCATTTACTGCAGTTTACCCAGTTTTTGGCATGTATTTAGAAGCTTCGTTTTGCGACTGGACAGCCACGTCTGTTTGATACTATGGTTTGAGCAGGGGGCGCTTTTTTTTAACATTAATTATGTGGGTGTGTGGTTTTTTGTTTCAGTCTTAAAATCTCCGTTTGGCTGGAATATGAGTTTCTATATTAGCAGTATATTTTCACATTATATATGTTGAGAATCCTTTACCTCACGTTGTATACTTGCGCCATCTTGTGGCCTTTGCAAACAGTACTCTGCTTTTATGGGTCGCAAGAAACTGGAATTACACAGTTTTATCGCATTTCAAGACACCTGCTTTCACGTGACAATCTCAGGAAATGCGGGAAAATGACTGGAAATGCGTTATTCTAATGCGGGATGTGTGGCACTTGGCAACTTGGTAGGGCTGCATAAAGTCTGTTTTAGAGTCTTTATCACAGTTTTGTAATTTATTGTTGCATCCCTTAGTACAGTGTATGCCCTCTTAATTGAAGGATACAAATAACGTACTGTATTACACAATGATCTCACCTTTGACTGCTCCACAGGACTAGATGTAGAAACCCTACAAACCAGCACACCACAGGACTACTGTACACACATTCCCACTCCCTAGAACATCGGTGCCTGCTTTATCAATTTTTGCAGCCACAAAACAAAAAGATTGCAGCCCCAAAAAAACAAAATGTGGGGTATTTTTGCAGTTGGCACAACAAAACTGTGACCCGTCCAGTTTATTAGAACCTTGCAGCAAGTGTGAGGTGGGGAATGAGATGTCTGATGCCAGAGACAGCGCATAACACATTAACATCTGCTCTCTCTCTCTGGCACCATCCAGACACATCGCTTCCCAGCATGACATACATTCTGCTAGATGGGAGTGTTACTGTGCCCCCTGAGCTCTCCTTCCATATTAATGTAATATGGGAGAAGGGTGATAGGTGATGCTGTAACAGCCCCCTGCCACAGTATGTGTTTCAGGCAGCTCAGTCGTGTATGTGGGGGTGGGGGGTGGAGGTGACAGGGGAGGGGGCCGAAACGGAAAGTAGGACAACTGCAAGGGGCAGATGGGTGAGGAGGGGGCAGGAGGAAACCTGTCAATCAGGGCGGTTGGGGGACCAGTAGAAAGAATACTAAAGGAGGCCGGGACGCTCACGTACCTGCTGTGTCACCGCTTCCAATAGTTTTATTCTCTGTTTAGTGCTGGCTTGACACAGCTTGTTTTGAGGTTCTTGGAAGTGGGTTCTACTTCCAGGAAAATCATAGTGGCATTGAAGAGCAGAAGAGAGACAAAGAATTAAAACACCTCTCTTATGACCCTCCTCCTTTTAGTGGCAGCGCAGGGTCAATAAAAAGAAAGTGAAATAAGCTTACAAATTTTAAAAAGATTTTTGTGGGAACTTAAGTAAATATTGCAGGATTTTTATAAAAGTTCTAATTTCACAATTTATTTTGCAAATTGCGAAACGTGACATACTGGAAGGTCTGACTCTAGAAGATATGTTGAGAAGCATTGAATGGGAATATGTGACTCCCATATTCTTCAGCAGTTTGTGCCTCCCTAGCCATGAAAAAAAGCTATTTCAAGTAAGGGAATTCTTTTTTTTAATAATTCAAGGGGACATGAATGAGCAGCACCTGTGCCCTGAGCTTAGCCAAGCTATACATGCCCTGTTTTGAGAATGAACACATTTATAGTCTTAATAATCCCTTTACCCACCAAATATGTCTGATGATGTGCTACATACAGTTTATCCTTGTGCCATCATTACACTGAAAGTTCCAGTCAATTTGTACAATGGATCAATACCTTGAACCTGCATCTTTGCTTCTCCTGCATGATTGGACAAGAGAACCTCCATTTTCTCAATCTTTACTTCATAGAACAATGGGGAAGACACAGCACAGACGTATGTTCCACCCCTGATTGCAATGCTCTCCTTTGCTTTGATAGTCAGCATCCTAGAGCAGTGAGGGAGAATCCTACCTTTTGGAGACTCAAGAGAATTTGTACACTGCTATCACGATTTGATGAACAAGGAGAGGCTTTCACACAGAAATTAGAGGATGAAATGTACCGAACAAGAAATTATTTGCTGCACAAGAAGAAAAGCAAGAAATAACAAATATTCTCTTCATGAAACATTAAAAAAAAAAACAATGGACTGACGTGTGACCACTTTTTCACAGGCCTCTGATCACATAAAAAAACACATTAAGCAACATTGGCACATCTTGAACTTTGGGAATCACTGTGTTAGACCTCCATTGTTTGCATTTAAAAGACGTCAAAATTAAGACACTTTCTGGTCTACACCAAACCAGAAATGTGAGAAAAATGTACATTTCAGAATTCATGACCTGTCAAAGATAAGTTCCCTTGTGGAGGCTGTAGTGAATGTACTTTTACAGAACACAGGGCTGCTTTAGATTTGGAACTGTCTACACCACGGGAGTGATAGTTGTTCCACAATCGTCAATTAATAAATCTATGCTTAACCCTCTGGTAGCTTGGCACAGAGCAGTCAGGCTTAACTTAGCGGCAATGTATAAAGTATTTATGCAGTACTCAAACAATAATAAAGGGAAAATAAAATGCAAGAAAAATCCCAAACCCATGAAGCTAGAGAATATTCTAATAAATAAAATGACACCTAAACGCCAATAACTCACTAAGTAGAACTGGAGATGTAATTTTTTAAAGGTTGAATGGTGCCAAAAAGCACAAAGCACCTACTGTGGTTATCCTGTCGCACTAGACCAGGTCCAAATCAAAAGTTAAGGCAGACCTCTATGGATTCCTGGTTGAATACAGGGACAAGGTTTGACCTGTTGGAAATTTTACCTTCTGACTTAGGAATTTTTCTGGAGGAAAAGTGGTTGTTGACAAGTTGTTGGCGGGGCAAGCTGCAAGATAGTTCTGAAGCAGGGCTCAACAGCAGCAGGTTGCTGAAGAACAGGGTGCTTGTGCGGTTGTCAACGAAGGTGGGAAAGCTCCAAGTGGGTGAAGTTCAAAGTCGGTGCTCAGGAAGGTCTCAACGTCTATGAGTTGCTGCACGCCATCTGTCCTGATGAATTTCTCTATGCTTGGACTTTGAAAGATTTATTTCTGGAAGTCAGAGATCCCTCAGCCCTTTGTCCACTGTCTGAGAATACACATCTCACCACAGGGGAGCTATGCGGGTCAGGTGACTTGGACACTGGAAGTAAATGTTTTAGCCAGAAAAATGACAGCTTTCTCAAAGTATGATTTCTAAAATAGTAAATTAAAATCTGACTTGCCCATTGACTTGGCTTTTAAATTACTATTAAAATGAGTATTTGATGTTATTTAAACTGCTCCCAAACTGAATTTAGCACGTAATAAATGTAATAGTGTAAACCAATGTTAGCAATTGGAAGCAGCAGCTTTACTGCATTAAAAAATGACTTAGGCGGTTTTTCACTGCCAGGACATGTTAAACATTAAATATACATGTCCTACTTTTTAAATACCATGCACCCTGACCTACGGTCTTTTAGGACCTACCTTTGGGATACATAAGTATTGAAAATGAAAGTTTACACCAGGCACAAGGTTTGTTTTTCAGGGAAAAATAGCAGTTTAAAACTCCTAATCCAGGTTTCAGGGGCAGACTCGGAGACATGGTTTTAAAGTGCTACTTTAGTGGGGGACACAATGAGTGCCCACTATTAATTGACATTTAATTTACAGCCCTTGGGTACAGGTAGTAGCATATTCTAGGGGCTTGTAAGTAAATTTATTATGATAATTAGGTGAATGCTAATTTTAACATGTTTGAAAGGCGGGCAGAAGCACTTTACCACTTTTCAGCTGGGGTAAAGTGCACAGAGTCCTATGGTCAACGAAAACAGGTTCGGCAGTAGAAAGCAAAACCTTGGGGTGACCCTGCAGAAAGGGCACATTTTCAACAAGGCTAATTCACCTTTAACAGTACATACACTGACATAGACCTTAAGTATAGCTATTCACTTGATGACTGACTTTTTGTACATGAATCTGTGCAACTGATATGGATCTGACAGCAACTTTAATTTAAACATATGGGATCATACCAATAAAAAGAAATGCTGTTTAAACTTTCTCTTGGTATGTAGGTCTTTATTACATGCACTTACACCAACAGATTTCTACTCCATCTGCATGCAGGTCTTATACATATGTGTGTTTTAGACTTTTTTGCCATAATAAGCTGACTGAATATGGGGCATGGCCTCACAATCCGGGCTTTGTGATGTGCAGTCTTAACGCCAGGATGATACAATCATGACCTTCTTGTATTGCCACATTAAACTATGCAAGGTCTAGCCTTTTTTAGGTCAAAGTTTACCAGACAGCATAGTTGTCTGGTTTGCAAAGACATCTTGGGGACATTCTGAAAGCTTCCCTAGGAATGCATTCGGTCCATTGCTTACCATTGGCTTTGTGGTTTGTAACTCACATTTTCTTGCTTTCTATTTACAGCCTTTATTTGTTTCAGGCTATCCAGTATGTCTTTGTAATTTCCGTGGAGTATGGCCTGTTCAACATCGCACCTAGTATTCTTTCACAATTACTCGCTTTCTGTAAACAACCTTTACATTTTGTTCTCATCTTGTCACATTTACTGTGCATTCAAAGACAAAGGTCAAATGTCAGGCTCTGTCTTCCGAGGAAACATTGTATATACTTTTCTTTCTGAGATTTCAAAGTGAGAGGATTTGTATGACAATCCTGCTGGGTACCCATGTAAGAGGAACACCTTTAGTTTTTTTCTAGCACACAACTCTACTCTGACACTTTACTTCACTCTACGCTAAACCGATCCACTCCACTCCCCTCCACTTTACTCTACTCTAAGCCACTCTATGCCTCTCCACTGGGTCACTTCCCTCTATGACACTCACTATACTCTACTACTCTCTATGCCACTCTACTCCACAACACTCTAGGCCCCTCCATTCTACGCCCCTCCCTTCTATGACACTCTACTCTATGCCTCTCAAATCTACGCCCCTCCACTCTATGACCCAACACTCTACAACTCAACACTGTATGACACAACACTCTGCACCACTCCATGCCACTCCACTCCATTCCACTCCATTCCAAGATATCTCGCGCTACAACAATCCACTGCACTCTATAACACTCCATTCCACTCTATGACATTCCACTCCATGCCACTGCACTCTACGTTACTCTATGCCATTCCACTCTGACACTTTACTACACTCTAGGCCATAGTGCTAGGATGTGTGCCTGAGTCTATCCTAAGTTTTGTACAGGAAGCGTACCCTTCCTGTACAAAATACTATACGTAGACACACTTTAGAACTTTTCCTACTTTGCATGTTTGCTGCACTGTGCAGCACACATGCAAGGTCGGAAAAGATGGAGAAATAAAAACATTTCTCCTATTAACGCCTCCCTTTAAATAGCGCTAACTTTTGGCACTAAATCCTGTCTACCATTGTTTGTACATAGGGCTCATGGTCAAAAGGCATAAATGGTAGCATGGGAATGCCCATGTACCACCCATGCAACACCCCTTTGGCGCTAAGTAACTCAAAGCAGTGCTTTGCGCTGCTTTGCGTTACTTTCACAGGACTTTCGAGCGCAAAACAAGTTTTTCACTGGAAAGTAAATTAGGAAAGAAACATTTTGTGCTGGTTAACGTCACTATTGTGATGCTAACAAAATGCAATATGTTATTAAATCTACCCCTAAGTGTCTCCCCTAACCAGACCTTCTGGTTTAGACTTCAAGGCTGTCTATTTAGATCATGCAGCAGTTTGCTGTCTCTTTCCCTGTCTGCGTTAAGTTTGGTCACCTCCTATTGCAGTCCTTACTGCTTCCCAGACTCTCATGTACCTTCCACAGAGGTTCGGAGTATTGATTGCTTCCCAGCCCTCGTTGATACTAATAGCAAATCAGTGGTGTGACATGCACAGTCAAACAGCAAGTCAGTGTTGGTTGCAGGTCAGCATGGTGGTGCACAAATGCTCCTCTGTGTGAGTGAAAGGTGTAGTATCCCAACCCAGCACCACTGAGGCTGTCATTGTGACAACTGTTAATGAATGGCGGCTCAGAACTTCCTGCACTGAGGCTAGCCAGACAGGCAGATATAAGCCAGCACTGCAGATGCCTTAACCCAACCCCACATATCTTACCTGGCTCGAAAAAGAGACAGTTTTCACCATAAGGGGCCATATGTACGAACACATTTCCCATAGACACAAAATGGGTAAAACCCTTTGATACATCTGTCCCAAGGTGTTTCATGGCATTGTGGAACCATGGCGAAACTTGCCACTGTTCCAATACACCAGGACGTCCATTCACCTTGTGGGTGAATGCGTTTAAGTGTGGAAGATGCTAGTTTCATGGAGAAACACAGAGGAAAGATCCATGGGATTATTTATGGACTGTCCTAAACCGCTCCCTTACAACTGAACCCAGTCTCTTGCACTTCGGTCATTCTTTTGAAAATTGAACTATTTAGACTGATGTGCCAACTGACTCCCTGCATTCCCAGGGGCTGTGATCATAGATCACCCGCTTGGAGCTCCCTCCCTCCCTGCCTGCTTGGACGTTTCTTCCTGACCACCTCCCGCCTTTGCTTCCGTCATCAATCAATCAATCTATCTTCTTCTGTTTAAACATTTATTTATTTCCCAATCTCCCATATCAAGTAACCAAAAGGCTGTAAGCATGCAGTGTAAAACTCCCAAATAAATAGATAAGTGGTGGTCCACACAGGGTGGGACACTGTCCACTGTCTATGGAGGATCTCAAGGGGTGGTCAGGAGCACATTTGGTCATTGGTGGTCCAGTCTAAACCACTAGCAATACATCCATTGAGATGCTCTGATTCCCTTTCATGTTTCTGGAGAAATATGCTCCTGACATGGTGTTGAAGACCCAGTATCGAGAACCATCGATGGGCGAGTCAGGCACCAGATCAGTCCTCTTACTTTTGTCCATAATGTTTGAAGTCTTGGCAGCAGCCCAGGCACAGCCTCTCAAGTGGTCTTAAACTGTGGGTAGAGCACATTTGACTGTCTGTGAGGCTTACTCAAGGAGTGCATGAATGTTTTACAAAATAAATAATATTACAATTAATACATTTAAATTGGTAATGTATATACACATAAAGAAGCAGAATTGAAAATATGAAACCTTTTCTATATTTGATTTCGAATTAAACAAAATATTTCAATAATTGAACATTTGTTTTTGTATTTTTGTCTCTTGTTTTGAGATTCAAATCAAAGTCCTTGCTTAGCCCTTGCCCACTGCGCACGGCCTCCATAAGTATGGGAGGGGGCGGGACTGGAGGTGGGGAGGCGGGTGTGGGGCGGTGACGGCGGGAAGCTGAAGGTGGGAAACGGGCTGCAAGTCAGGAGCCGGTGGCAGCTGACTGTGCCCGGCGAAAGTAAGACCAGGGAAGAAATCCAAAACTGGCAGTGACTAACTAAGAATGAATAAACTTAACAATAATTAACTGAAAAAGAAACAAGTGATGAGCTGGGGAGCGCTGGGGAAGTCACGGTGGCGGCGGACTGCTGGCGCGAACCCGTGAGGCGGGGAGTCCAGGCGCTGAAGCAGGGAAGCGCTGCGAGTGGAGCTGCTGGGGAGAGTGTTGCCTGGACCAAAGGTCTGGGCGTCGCACTCGCTCCCCCGCAGCGGCCGCCATAAATATGGGAGGGGGCGGGACTCGAGGTGGGGAGGCGGGTGCGGGGAGGCGGCGGTGGGAAACTGAAAGGAAGTGGGGCTGCAAGTCAGGAGCCAGTGGCAACTGACTGTGCCTGGCGAAGTAGGACCAGGGAAGAAATCCAAAACTGGCAGTGACTAAGAATGAATAACCTTAACAATAACTAACTGAAAAAGAAATAAGTGATGAGCTGCGGAGCGCTGGGAAAGTCGCGGTGGTGGCGGACTGCCGGCGCTAACCCATGAGGCGGGGAGTCCAGGCGCTGAAGCAGAGAAGCTCTACGAGCGGAGCTGCTGGGGAGAGTGTTGCCTGGACCAGAGGAGCATTCTGGGACCAGTTTCGGGCTAACAGCCCTCATCAGCCAGGCTAGCTTGAATCCAGTGTCAAAGTTAGCAAGGGACCCACGTCTGGGCATACCCTGCCAACTTAGGTCTAACAAAGCAAACACAAGGGGGTGATGGACGGAGCGCTGAAACTTTTCAGACACTCACCCCCAGTCACAGATCTGGGTTGAATCCATCATCGTTCTTTAGCTCACTTTGCCACCCCAGTTCAGACACAGCTATATACAAATCAGTCTTGACCCTGTGCCTCATGGGAACGGTCCAGCCCGAACTGCCAAGCCAGGTCTTCCCTGGACCGGAAACAAGCTTCCGGGGACCGGTTTCGGGCTAACAGCCCTCATCAGCCAGGCTAGCTTGAATCCAGTGGCAAAGTGAGCAAATGGCCCTCAACTTCTATTTCCCGTTTAACCAAATGGGTGTCAACAGATGGATCCAGAGATCCACCTTAAGTATTTGTGGCCAGCTTTCCAGGTCTATAGTTGGCAGATTGTATTGAGGCTATTCTTGAAGGACTTGTGAGGGCAGTGATTGTGAAGGGCATTTATGTTGCGCTCACTGTTAAGTAAACCAAATTCAATCGATACTCAAGTTGAACAGTGAGTAATGTCTGTGTAAAAATTAATTTAGTGGTGATAAATGGTGAGCTAAGTATGACGATGAAATACGGAGCGAGCGTGACCCACAGGCCGTGTACAGTTTGTCCATGTTCAGTCTCAGTCTAGAGACCCATATAAAGGATTTTACCTGTGCGAGCGGTGATTTCTTTATAATTATGGATAGCATCCCCAGGACATAATTAAATCTTGGGGCCATTACCATTTTAGGTCGGGCATTAGCCAAGACCTGGTGATCTTTCTAACATTATATATAATATACTTATGGGAGTTTTCAGCTAGCCTTCTTAATGCATTGTTTTTTAGGTCGAGCTTCAGCGCGCAAGCACTGTCTGCAAGACCTTCTGTCATCAATAATACCACTCTATTCCCGCCCGCTACTTACTGGCATCGGTTCTACTCCTGCATTGCTCTTCGGTTCTGTCTCCTAAGTGGTACAGAGAGCGATACATCACTTCTGTTATTCAGCAGAGGAGCACTGGCTAAGTACAGTGTTGTTACACTTTGAGAACAATTCTTTTGTTTTAAAAGAACAACTTTTTGTTGTAGCTTTGTGCCCATCGCTTTTCTGCCGGGTGTTGCTTCTCGCCAGGGCTGCTGCTTTAATTTTTTCCCACACTGGCCATCTTAACCGATGTCCTGTTAGCTGTAAGCAGCCGACTTCTCTCAGCTGCCCTTTTGCCTTATTTGGGTGCCTCCCTCTTGCAGACGGGCCTCAGACTGTTTAATTGTTAACGATTTTACTCACTTAATTTGAAAATCTTTAATTTTGCACATTAGTTTGAGTTCACACCCGAGATGTACTAAATTACTGCTGGAATTACAGGCCTTTAATTTTGGCAAGGGTGTAGCTGACAGAGGGCACCCTCTAATTGGACAGTTCAGTTATGGTGCATGAGTTACAACGGCTGCGAGGACTGTAAAAGGTTTTGATTATCTTTTGATGACAGCTGAACCAACATTTAATTGTTTCTCGTCCAATTGTGGAAAAAAGCCTATCTCTTCTGTAGTTTTTTCCATTGTTTTACATGTCACTGAGCTGTCGAGGGCCATTGTCTGCAAGCTTTTCTCTGGTCCCCTTTTGCGGCTGTGAGTTGTCATTGCATCAGCGCTTTTAATGTCTTTGTTGTTTGCTGCACCTCAGAAGTCGATCTTTTCTTTAATCTCCTTCCCATTCGTACACAAGAGAACAGTTGCGCTCTCTGTTGTGGGGATGTTCTGCTGGATTTCGAACAGTGGTTTTTTTCTCATCTCTTCTGCACCGCACAATAAGACTGAGTGTCTGGTGCTCACTGCATGGACTAATCTGCCAGGTTATTTTGTTCCTAAGAAGTCAACAAAAATGCTACATTTACACTCAAGCTCTTGGCATGCTCTTTCATCAATGTTTGCCTTGATGTCTCGGGCTATACATCTGTTTGTTTCTCACTTTTAAATATAATCCTTGCTAATAAATTCAGGCATGGAATCAACAAGCACTTAAAATGGGGGTGAGATGCAACTGGCAGTGGGGCAGCTTTCATACCACTGGACTTGGCAGTCTGCACAAGCCAGGGCAGGATACTGGCAACTACAGCCAGATGTCATTGACAGAGACTAAAATTAAAGGTTGGCGGGAACCGGTGATATTAACACGCTTTGCGCCAGTTCCACAGTCTTCAAATCAAGCTAAATTTTTAGATTCTGAGAATGAAAGTTTTAAAGGAGTTTGAGAAAAAATGGTATTTGAATTATTGCCAGGTCTGTTCAAGTAAGTGTTCTGTATGGTGCAGTGTTTCATCAAGCTAACAAAACAAGATTTATCTTTATAACAAACTTTATTAAACACATATTTCCTTCATGTAGATTAAAGACTGCTTGCATATGTAAGCCTTAGAAAGGGTAGTCTCATATCTATGAAAAAATGAGTGCATATACAAGATATAAAATACCATTCAGATCAATGTACAATATATACCTAAACAACCCCATTAACATACATCTCCCCACCCACCACCCTCCCTCCTGGCCTGTCGGTTCCTATATATCATTCAACCTTGTGTATGTGTTTATATTACTTGCTGCGAGGTACTGCCGGGGTGCAGCTGAAGTGAGGGTAGGACCCTTAAAAACCGGAGCTGCATGCCCCTGGATACATTATGGGGTAGGAGTGCTATGTGGAGAGGTGAAGATCTAGTGCTTTAAAACCTTCCAGCATGAGATCCCATTCGATAGAAATTAGGTGTTTACGCAGCCCGCGGGCCTCTTTGCGTCTAATTGCCGCGCTTTCGGCACCACTCCATCGTATCACCTCTTCTTGCCACGCAGCTAAAGTAGGGCATCTAGGGGATTTCCATCTCATGGTGATCGCTCGTATGGCCAATATGAGGGCAAGGTCAAGGAAACGCAGTGGCATTTTCAAAGCACTTGTGTGCTTACGGAGGCCCAGCAAACACTCCAGTATGTTGTCCTTGAGTTGTAAATGTGTAATCTCCCCAAGTGCAGTTCGGATCCCCCCCAGTAATCTCGAAGGTGAGAGCAAGCCCATACCATGTGAGTAAAACCTGCTTCCTCGTACCTGCAACGTGGACAGTGATGTTGTGTTCCAGAATACTCGCCAACGCTTTATCAGTCAGTGCAGCCTCAGTTGTCTCTGACCATTTTGTTCTAAGGTCAGTGAGTGGAATGGAGGCTTGCATCCGAATACCAACATATAACCATTTAATAAGATGGCTGCCCTCCCCCATATAATAGAGAGATCGTACCAGCTCTGTTGCGGAGGTACAGTGCGTTGAGATGCCCATGTCGTCCTAACGTAGTGAGAAACTGCTGCATGAGTTAAATAAAGTTGATCCGGTACACCAGTGGCCTGTACAAAGGCGTTATGATCAAGGAGGGTTCCATTGCCAAACAGCGACCCCCAACTGCCTCTCGCCAGCGTCCGCCCAGACATTTAGTCGGGCCTCAGTGAGCCTGCCACCAGCGGTTGGTATTCCCAAGAGTGGGATGCTACCAGCGTATGGAATCGCAGCTGGGGTGTTAAGTAGAGCCTTCTTCCAGCAGTGGAGTGCTGTTTTAAGTAGTGGATGCACAACAGGGAAGATCTTTACTTTTGGTAGTAGCAGGGTATGTAGAGCTCCTCGCTCTAAGTCCCGGGTCTCATACCCTATTTCCTGCAGGTTCCTGCCTGCTGTACAATAAGATAACCACTGACTGTGGGGACTGGGGTAGGTACTCTGCCCCACATAAGTGCGATAAAGGGCAGTGGTCAGAAAAGGTCTTGGCCAGGTATGTGGAGTGTTTTATTTGGGTGGCTATGGTAGGGGAACACAGAAACCTATCTATCCTAGTATGAAGGTGGTGTACTGGAGAATAGAAAGAAAATTTCCTATGTGTAGGGTGTAGCATATGCCAAACATCTCTCAGTCCGCAACCATTTGTCCAGGTTTTCAGGGCATCAGCTTGTTTGTGAGCGCCAGCGCCATGCAGTGGGGGATGGGTCCTATCTAAGTCCACGTCCAAGCCGGTGTTACAGTCCCCTCCTAATATCCAGGGATATGTGTCCCATCCTGCCAGGGCTATGCCTAATTGATTTTAAAACTTGTCCTGATCGCAATAGGGGCATAAATGCTGCCCAAAACGACTGGTAGGCCATCAAGTGTTCCCTTCAGCAAAATATACCTGCCATGTTCATCCGCGTGTTGGTCCATCTCTGTACCTGGGACACCGTGACGAATCCATATGGCCGCCCCTCATGCAAAAGCCGAGTAGTTGGTTGAAAAAATGTGGCCCCTCCATTTCTTTCGAACCTTCAAGGCCTTCGAATCAGTAAGGTGTGATACTTGAATGAAAACTATTTGCGCTTTACGCCTAAGGAGGTGGGCATGGACTCTATGTCGTTTATGTACAGAGCCAAGCCCCCACATGTTCCAGGTCAGCAAGTTATATGAGCCTAAAGTGGTGGAGTGGTCAGGCATGGGTCAACAGTGTGCGCAACGCCCCCTAACTTGGACCCTAGTGACTGTCGAAGGCCAAGAGTGTCCCTTTCCCTTCAAACTAGTAACATTCGGCTCACCTGTTAAACTGTGCTGGGCCAAACAAATAACAAAAACATACAAATAGCATAGAACAGTGCGTTCGCTTCATGGGGGGTCGCCGCCACCGCTCATAATGCTACTCATGTAGTTACAGAGGTCCGGTAGCTCAACGGGACCCGGGGAGTACATATAAGCAGTTTTGTCCAACATAACAGGTCGCCCTAGGCACTCATACTGCATTAGAGCAGGATCTTGATAAGCCCAACAAATCTAAACAGGGAGACACTCTCAGACAGTCAGGGCCCTAAGTACTAATATGGCAACAAAGAATGTAACTAGCGTTCTATGACAAGTTCTGGTTAGGTTGTGTCGGGCAGGGAATAGGAAAGGATACATGTAGGCTCGGTAGTTCCGACATAGTGCATATATGACCCTGTTGCCGCGATGAGCAAAGTGAGGTGACCAGGCAAGTCTTGTTATTTATCCACCAGGTCATCGACAGACTGAGGTGTCACCGAGGGAAACAGGGTGTTACTGTGTTCGGAGTCCGATTGAATGGTGCTGTCCTCTGACGAGTCAGACACAATCTTAATATTGTCATCGCGGAAGGAATTCGCTGTTGCCAGCGCCTCGGTTCTGCTGGTCATCATCTGTTCATGGGTTGGACCAGTGGCGGCGGAGCTGTGCAGGCCCTTGGTGGTACGGCGAGGGCCACGGCCCTGAGTTCCTGTGTGATTTTGACGTACAGAGCCTGACAACCCTCCTTGGCTCGATTCGAAGTTCATCACTTCCAACCATTCCTTTGCATCATTTGGACTGTCAAAAAAGTAGGTTTTCCGGTCATGTATAATTTTTAACAGAGCCGGGAACATATTTGAGCTGGGCTGCTCGTAGTTTTTTCTTCACTGCTTGAAAGGAAGAGCATTGGCGCTGCACGATTATTGTATAGTCCGGGTAGAGTGAGATACGATGATTTTTGAAATAGGACATCACGGTCTCTATAGTTCAGTATTTTAACTCTCAAGGGTTGAGGAGGTGCCCCAGCTCGAGGCGCCCCAGTAGGAATTCGGTGGGCCCGCTCCACAAATAAATATGGCGACAAGCCCACCTGGGCTACGTGTTGTCGAAACCAGGCTTCCATGAAGTCAGCAGCTTTGGGGCCCTCACTTCTCTCTGGAAGTCCTATGACGCGTACATTATTCCGGCGGTTCCTGCCCTCTGCATCTTCGATCCTGTTCTGTAGTACATGGACCTGCTGTTGTAGGTCTTTTATCTGTTCAGTGTGTTCCATAATTTGGGGTGCCATGCTAGTCAGGGCCGTCTCATGCTCGTGAACCGTGTCAGCAAGTTTCGCATGGTCCACCCGGAGGAGTGTAAAGCCAGTGGTAAGGGTTCCAATCTGTTATTCTATTGCTTTACAGGAGTCTCTGACTTCCTGTAGGATCAGGTCAAATTTATCAGGGGGGACCTTGAGAGACCCTGAAGCAGAGGAGACAGGCAAAGGGGGTACATCCGTTGAGCTCCCTGTAACAGGTTTATTGTCCAGAGTTTTCCCCTTTAGTCTCCCCATAGCGCCCACAGGTTCTCTCTGGATGCGCACTGTGTGAGCAAAGCGTCGGGCAGAGGGGCACCTCACAGAGTGTCCCAAACACGATAATAGCGTCCCAAAGAGTAACTGCGACAGTGGATGTGTGACCTATCGACAAAGAGGGCAGAGGGCACAGGCAATCAGGCTGTTGTATGCCAGTTTCCAAACGTGGGTGCCGCCGTCACTACAGGGCGCATCAGGCAGAATGAGCTCAGATGAGTTGCAGTCCAGCCGCATCCCCCACGCGCACTCCACCGCAGCACACAGTCCCGTACTCCAGATGAAGGTTCTCCGCGGTGGAATCCCCGCAGTTCTAACTGCAGGCCCGGTGGTGGGCACGATCGGGGGGGGGACAATCACTCCTCGCCTGCCATACTAACCACAACTGTTTAGGTCATCAGTTAGGCGCATCAATTAGTGCGGGTCTCCCACACTCACCAGGGGTCCGAAGAGTGCAATCTTGCAGGTCATGCAGCTTTCCCCGTGGGCCGCAGCCACCGCCACTCCACCCCGCACAGTCACTCCAGCTTAGCGGCACAAGTCCACCCGTACTCAAGACTGGCCAGGTACAGGACACTTTTAATAGAAACTAAGCCCATCACAGTTTCAGCACCACATGCTTCAAATATGCAGGGGGAGGTTGCTCATAAGGCCCAGTATGTGGCACATTTCGGCCGCCCTCTCCGGGTGCCCGGGGCCCGCTGCAGCAAGTTTCTCCCAAGTCGTCCGTGACCATCCACCGAAGCCCCCAGGCGATGCGCAGCCACTCTCATGTCTACTCAGCCCCGGCATGCGAGCGAGGCCGACCGCAGGGCCCGTCCACGGCTGCCAGGGGCCGCGCAGCCGGAGACGGTCAGGGGCCATGCCGCTTCAGCTCCGTTGGTCTCGGGGGGGGCGAGCAGGCCACAGCGGCTGCCGTGTGCTGCGTGTGTGGGATTCCGGCTGCAGAACCACTCTGGTTAGAGAGCTGTGGCAGCCAGCGTCTTGGGAGCGGCTCTGCAATGATGCCGCTGTCGGCTCCAGCACCTCCACCCAGCCAGGAGAGGGGCAGTATGTAGCAGGAGGCAAGGGTGGTGAGCACCACACAGTGCGGCATACAGCAGCGACAGAGAAGGGTGCTCTCGGGGCCCAGCGTGTTGCCCGCGTTAGTAGAAGTATGCAGCCCTCACCACCGTAGGCCGCTGGGCGTCCCCCACGACACTCGAGCCCTGCCGCACTCCACCGCTCCCCATCTTTGATTCTGACGCACCCCAGCAGCCGGCCGGACACCGCCACCTAGCACGGCACAGGCTACGGGGGGGGTCAGAGCTGCCTCAGGCAGCAGGAGACGCGGTGTAGTAGCGTTGATGGCGTTAAGGCAGGTAGGACACAGAGTTCGCAGTTCCCAGCAGGAGCGGCTCACCAGCAGAGCCACAGCTCTGATCGAATCAAAGTCAGTGGGCCTGCGTCGCAGGCACCCGATGGCTGCAGGGCTGTGATGAAACCTCCGGTAGCAGGTCTGTGGCCGGCGATGGTACAGGATTAAACCCCCAGGGTCCGGAACCTCACCAAACCATGTCTGCCATCTTAGGCGGATAGCCACACTCCCAGCACATTCTAACAAAACAAGATTAATGGTGGTGCAGACTATAGTTTCTCAGAACAGTCTTCCCAGGATGTTAGCTCACATTGTTTTTGCCGTCATTGGGTTTTGAGCATGTTGTTTTATGCTTTAGCCAACACAACCAGCAGCCAACTCATCAATGATAGAGCAAGGGCACCTGGTTGATGCGTGGAATGTAAAACGTTTAATGTGATCCTTATCAGCTTTTTTCCTTATTCTAGTTTATAAAATAAATGTGTACCGCAGCCCCATGTTCAAGGATATGGTCTGTTTAAAACCATATTGCTTAATTTTTGCACTCCACTTTGCAGCAACTCAAGTCATATTTTTTAGTAACTTGTGATACTTTTGAGCTACAAACAAGTTTTTGGTTACATTTCTCAGATTATGCAGCAGATAATGTATTATATGGCTGTTGGACTTGGCCCTTTTTGGCAGGTTCACCCCTGAACTTTTTGCTTTAAGCTCTGACATGGTGATAGTGGTTTAAGGCCTCTTGGCACTTTAGCACTGTGGCCCAGTGTAAAGTGCGTGCGCTCTGAGTACGTGTGGTGAGATGGGCCTGCCCTCCCATAGGAATGCATGGGGGATAAGTGTGTCCATGGTAATTCCTGGTATGTGCAGGTTCGAGTTTAGTATGTATGAACTCGTGCGGATAAATGCTGCGCAATGGTGTGCGCAAATTTATGGTGACTGGTGCAGAAATGCCACTTTTAGAAGTTGGCATTTCTGTGTGCTGTGTGCCTGCCTGCCTGATGTGAATTGCATGTCTGGCTTGTGATTGACAGGAGCTGAGGGGTGTGGGAGGCTTCAGGAGTGGCAGAGTGAGTCAGCTAGGCTGAATAGGGACACCTGGGCTGAGAGTAGTGGGAGGAGAAATCCCCTGTCTCTGAATAGGATGGTGCTTCCCTAGTACAATGCTGGCTCCGCCCGCTGTGGTGTGTCTGATCACTGAGCCCCCACCTGACAAAGGGGAGGGGAGCTGGGCAAAACAAAGTCCTCCAAATCCCCCCTAAACCAGTTCTGACTGGTTTCCCCAAGCCCTGTGCTGTGACACAAAGGGATTTACCGATATAAATATAGGGGCTGTGACCCCATGAAAAATGTTCAGTCTTGGTGTGCTGTTCCTGCTGGGGCGTGCTGCTGGTGGGGCCCAGGGGGGGCTTCCATGAGGACTTGCCTCCCTAGGCCCTGCCCTGCCCCTGGACCTGGAAGACATTTTTGGGACCCTTTTTCATTCCTTGTCATCTCCAGGACCTTCATGGGACTTTGGCTGCACTTTGGCGCCCTGGTTGCGCTGTGCTTTATTTCTTTTGTTTGCCCCACGAGAGGCGAGCGTGGGGCTGTGCAGCATTGAGCTGCAGCCCTTGGTGAGGGAATCCCCCTCATAGGGACCCCCCGTAATGCCTACTGCGACGGGTGCCCAACCCGCATTTTTCTGTATTTCGCGGGTGCCCACCCCACTTTTATGCCGCATTCATGTTTATTTAAATGGCGGGAGCCCACCCCGCTTCAAGCATTTCAAGACGCGGGTGCCCACCCCACTTTTATGCCGATAATCATCTGTATTTGATTAGAGAGAGCCCACCCAACTTTGTATTTTAAAATCCAAGGGAGCCCACCCCTCATTGCCGCCACAAGGAAAGGGAGCTGCCGCCGGATGCCGCAGCGCGACCCGGAAGTCAGGCGAGTTGCCTGACTCTGGGCGGAGCGGCGACCGGAAAGAGGAAGTGCCGGGAGAGCCTCACGGGCCCCATAGCGAAGTCCCGGGTCCCAGGAGGGGGCCCGGGTGAAGTGCTGCGAATTGCGGCAGCTGTTTGGCAGGGCTCCCATGGAGTTCAGGGAAGCCCTGCGCAGACCACACAGAACACCAGCGAAGTAGGGAGGATCCCCGGCGCCAGTCCCGAAGTGCAGCGAGGAGCGCAGGGTCCTGCTCCTAAGCCGGTGAGTGAAGCCTCAAGATGGGGACAGTGTGGGGGCCAGAGCGGCCCGCCGTTGCGGGCCTCTCCACCGTTGGGCCTGATTACTTTAAGAGCCCCATGTGGCTCCAACGTTGGGGGCAAGTTCTTTTTGGCGCATATTTGTTTAGGAGAGCCCGTGTGCTCCAACATGGGAGCAAAGTTATTTAAAAGCCCCTTTTGCAGCTATAGTCACAGTTGCCCCGCTAGACAGTGGGCAACTGCAACGATGGGGACAGTTGATTTAAAAGGGCCCAGAGGGGCTGAAGAGCCACAGATGTGCCAAGGCCCTTTACTTTATTTTGTCCTCAGCTGCGCAGCACCAGTGCGGGCAGCTGCAGCACTTTTGTGCACATTTGTTCTAAGGGCACATTGAGTGTCTGAGCCTCATTTGATATTCCCAGCTGCCCAGCAAGTAGTGGGCAGCTGCGACGTTTAGGCCATTCTTTCTTTGGGGGCATGGTTGTTGAGTTAGGAGTGAGATGCACTCCTTTGCCCCATACTTTCCCAGCTGCCCAGCAAGTAGTGGGCAGCTGCTACGTTTAGGTTTGCGCCATGGCGCACTTTGGATTCCGCTGCTAGGCAGCAGACCTGACTCTTTGGACGTAGGGCATTTGAGCCCCTTTTAGGAGGCCAGTTGGCCCAGGGGATTGTTAGGTTTATAGGGCGCCAGGCCCTAATGTGATTAATGCCTCTACTATGGTCTTTATTAGGAGACTGTGTGCTAAATGTGATTTATGTGGTGCTAGGAAATGTGATTCATGTAGTATGATTTACGCACCCTGTTTTATACCTCTAAATGTGTTTTTTATGATTATGAGGTTGGTTTGCATATTATGGTTTATGCTAGTGAGATGATGTTCCACTGAGATTATTTCCTAATGTGAGTTATGCTTAGGAGGTTTGGGTCTAATGCGTTTAGACTTATGAGATGATGGCATAATGTGTTTATGCTGGTGAGGTTGACGCAGAATGTATTTCACTCCTTAATGTGTTAACGGCTTCTTCTAGTTCTGAAGAGAATAACAGCCGTGGAGGTACTCCCAACTACAGATACGGTAGAGGACAGAATCAGACCACTTCATCTACTTTTTTAGGAAGGGGCCCACACCCGCAAAGAGGCAGAACACGCAACACCAGGAGAGGGTGGTTCAGGAATCAATACACTCCAGGATTCCGACAGACCAGGAACACATACTACGAATGGTAGAGCCAACAGTGAACGACAGTCCCCCTACAATGACTAATCATAATCACCAGAACCTAGAGGTAGTCCCCATTTTTAACCTATCAAAACATGAATTGTGTACCAAAGAGATTGAGTTATTAAGTCATGGGTTATCATATGTTCCTACTAATAGAAATGACATGTTTGTAACACAGATCGAATTACACAAGTTTTTTAGGACGATTCGCCTAAAGTACATGTTTAGTAAAACTCCTTTTGTAACACAGAATAATGTTACAGGTCTACGATGTCCCTCGACCTTCTATCCACCTACCAATTTGATCCCTAAAGAATTGGTCACTTTTGAAAATGTGGTACTGATGGAAATTGACCAAATGTTTAAAAACAGACATTATGTGAAATATAATTTCACAAAAGACGAACACCTTACATTGAAAACCCTTGCCGGCAGGGATGATATTATTATTAAACCTGCTGACAAGGGTGGAAGTATCATCATACAGGATAAGACTGATTATGATGCTGAGGTTTTAAGACAACTTAATAACACCACCCATTATGTTAAATTGGTAAGAGATCCTACTGATAGGATTAGAAAGGACACCCTTGACTTGACAAAGAGTGGACGTGACAACTTATGGTTGAGTCCAAAAGAGTTTGACTACCTGAATAAAAATGATTTTTCTATACCAGCGTTTTATACGCAGCCGAAAATACATAAAGATGACAAAAAAAACCCTGGAAGACCTAGTGTGGCGGGCTGTCAATCCATTTTACAACCACTGGCTGAATATGTAGACTTTTTTATTAAACCATTTGTAGTGTTAACAAAATCTTACACTAGAGATAGCACACACGTGATTGTGGCGGTAGAGGGACAAGCATTTGATAAACAGCAAAATATCCTCGTTACAATGGATATAGAAAGCTTGTATACAAGCATACCCCAAGAAGAGGCCCTAGATGTGATCAATACAACATTAGAACAAAGATTCCGCCCACATCAGCTACCATCAGATTTTATTATTAAATGTGCAAGAATTGCACTTGAACAAAATTACTTTCTTTTCAATGGCGATTTCTATGGCCAAGTTAAGGGAGTCGCCATGGGAGCAATTTTTGCTCCTGATATAGCGAACCTGTATGTGGCCGCCTTTGAGGAAGAGGTGATTTATAACAACAACCCTTTTGAGAATGAGATAAAAAAGTATCTCAGATACATCGATGATGTATTTATGATATGGGAGGGATCCGTTGATAGACTACACGACTTTCATGCTTGGGTTAACCAACAGAATAACCACCTAAAATTTACCATGGACTATGATGCGCAAGCAATTAATTTCCTTGATTTGCAAATATGGAATGATGACGGGAGATTATCTACTAGTTTATTTACAAAACCAACCGCAAGGAACACATTGCTTAAATACACCAGTCATCATCCGCGCAACTTACGAGATAACCTTCCGTTTGGGCAGTTTCTACGTATTAAACGGAACTGTACCAGACGGGAGGATTATTTCAGAGAGGCCAAACTGCTACTGGTGATGAGAGGCTATCCGTATAGATTGGTCAAACGCTCTCTAAAAAGAGCCTGGTACTACGACCGGCTGGCACTCTTCAAGACTAAGAACGATCTGGCATCCACACAAGAAGTCATTACTTGTGTCACAACTTTCGGAACTGAATCTAACTCTATCAAGAAGATAGTAACAAAAAACTGGCACTTGATTCAAAAGGTAGAACCTCAGTTGACAATACCTCGCTTTGCATTTAAGAGGGCAAAAAATCTAAGGGATTCCCTTGTTAAAGCATACAAAGAACCAGTCCCCACTACATTGACAAATTTATGGGGGCTATCACCCATAATCGGCCATTATCCCTGTGGACATTGCACAGCTTGCCCCACAACATCGATGGTAAAATCTTGTGTTCTTAATGGAAAAGAATGGACATTGCGACAACATACAAACTGTCTCACTAAGAATGTAATCTATTGCATAGAATGCCCCTGTGCCTTATATTATATTGGCAAAACAACGCAGGAAGTTAAAAAACGAATAATTCAACACCAATCACGCATTAGATGCAAAATTGTAACAGCACCTATGGTGGAACATTACATAGAAAAAGAGCATACCCCTTCAGATATGAAATGGTTTGTGTTAGAGACTGTGAAAAACACAAAACGTAGACAAAATGTGGATCGTCTACTTACATTGAAGGAAAACAGGTGGATTTCGTCAGCCAAAACAGTAGAGATGGGACTAAATTCTTATATTGAATGGCAAACTTTGGCAACATTATGAACTATGTAGCCTCCTTGCTTCTTGCTTGGGCATGAGGGCTTGTGTTTCTGAACTCTGGGACTGCCGATGAGCACTGATGAGGCTTATATATATATTTTTGTGGTTGGACTGTCTCCCTTGAACTTGGACTTTAGTTACCTATTGTTGCGATAACACTGTGTTTGACTGAATTAGATGTTAGAACTTTAGGACACTTGTGAAACTATCGTTCTCAACACTATAGCTTAATACTGTTTATACAACACCTACCTGTCAGACACCCTAGCCATTGGTCACAGAGGGCCCATTTAGGATTTGTTTCTTTAAATTGCTTTCTGGATCTTGAGACATAACAAAGGAATTACCGTACAATCTGTCTCTTCACAATACCAAAATGCCCGATATTTTAGCCGGTTGCCATATGTTAATATAGATGACACCTTATTTCTGGACACGTCTAAGGGATTACGTTTAAAAGTTTAAATGTTTCGTTACAGCAATGGCTTTATAACGCGGTTTGAATCAGCCTTAAAAAATACATGTATGACTTATTTGACAATAGTGGTCAATTCGTGTTATTATGGGGCGATGCATGATAGTCAAAGTTTGGATTCAATTTAGAGAGCCATACTTTATATTCTCTGATTTTTAACTGACTTTGGGCACCAGATGTTCACACTTCGGACTAGAAGGCCCCCTTCAAAGATGGCCGACTTGTGTTCCCTTAATTTGTGCCGATCGTGATGACGTTAACGTTTAAATAACTTCCGCCCTCGTCCGAGGTGGCTTCTCGGATTTGTTTGGCGAGTTGTACAGAGGAAGCTGACTTGGAGGAAAAAGAAGTAAGCTTCATTCCTGAGAGGGGTTCGTAGCCCTGAGGTAATACTAGATGACGAGTCTTGATTGACTTGGTGTTTTCCGTTTTGTTGCAGATTTTGGAAGCGCAGACGAAGGTTGCTGCTTTCTTGTGAGTAAAGGCGGGTAACATAATTATCGTATTACCGTCCCGCCACGGGTTGTAGAGGTGGTTCATATGATTGGTACTGAGGACTTTCTGTTTTGGTTTTTTGATTTAGTGCTTTCGTGAGAAAAATTGAAACACGTGATCAAAAGGTTTCGCATTAATGTATGAGTACGTTTTTTTGATTCATCGTTTTAAACAAGGGAGATACAGTCACACTATGGTGTCTCTTTATGAGACATTATTCGTGGTAGAATTATATATGTTGGATATATATCCACATTGTGGTGTTTTTCTACGGCACATTATTGGTGACAGAATTATGTGTGCTCGATACGTGGAATTGACATGCTGCATGGATTCATTATTTGAATTTTGGTGGTTATATAGGTGTTGGGGACTGGGCACTGACACACTATATCGGGTGGTTAAAATGGGATATACCTGTCTTCCTTCATTGTATTGACAATACTAATAGATGAACTCAGATGTTAGGATGTGTTGTAAATTTATGTATGTATATTTTTATGATAGATACGTGGTGCAACTTGGGTCCTGAGGATGGTCTCGGGGATTAAGCTTTAGGAGACCGAAACGTCGACGCTGTGACACTTTTTTGATGCAAATAATTTCCATTTGATGTTTGCATATATTACAATTTTATTTTCTGTCATATGACCAACTGTGGATGGTACATATCTACGAAAAAGTGTCAGTAACTACTGCTAAAGTTTTGGAGTGAGACAGTAGTTTTGTGTTGCCAGTGTTCAAATACAAATTGTATTACGCTTCTGTATCAAATCAATGAAATCTATTGAAACAATCAAAAAGAATATTTTTAGATATTAAAAATAATGCAAAAGAATGAATTGTGGCTTTTTTGTATTTCTCTTTCTCTGTTCTGAGTTCTTTTGAAATGATATTCACTACGGTGACTATTTAATTGATTAATATAAGTTAAATAAATCCTCAAGGTTTATTATTGTGTTGACTTAATTTGATACTGTGCATAATGTGGTTTATGTTACAGGCTGATGCTAAATACAGTGGTTACCAGTGGTTACTGGTTGTACGCTAATGATATATTTTACTTTTACTAAGTTCGCTTTGTGATGGTTCTGACAGTGGTGCAGTGGGCCCTGTCAGGTGTAGATAATCCCTTGTAAATATGACCTAGCGCCAGGTGGCACCATGTATATTATGTGTTTACTATTCTAATGTGTTATGAGAATACAAAGGCTATTTTTGATATAACCTTGTGTGGAGTTCCTTTTGTAGTGTGCCTGGGATGTTGTTGCTGTGTGCGTGCGCAAATGCTTTACACATGGCCTCCTGGATAAGCCTGACTGCTCGTGCCAAGCTACCAAGGAAGTGAGCAGGGGTTATCTTTGGCGTGTAACTCCCTTGCCCTGACTAGAGTGGTGGTCTTTGCCTGGCTTTGGCGCAACCCTTAGCCAACCAGAGATCCCATTTCTAACAATGGCAAACATAGCAAAGCCATAATTATGTGGAAAACATTTGCAAACTAGGATATTTTGCCATTCATGTTTGAACTGCTCTTGTGGAAAAGGGGAGAAGTGCTGATGGCAGAAACTGCATGGTTCAGAGACAAATGGCTTGCGATTCCACTTTTAAGTGTATTTGGGACATTCTTTGATTAGAAACGTATCCCACTTTGTGAATGTATTTTAATATCAATAGCTCATATTGAAACTTAAATAAACAGGTGTATCCATTGGTTCAATCAAATAACGTAATACGCTGTAACTGGTTAGTGAGATGCCAAACAAATACAAAAAATTGGAATGTGTTTCTCTTTCTGGCCACATCTCTGTCTCCTCCCACTGACCCAATCCTCCGGTTATTCCTACTCTCCGATTCTCCGCCCACAGTTACCCTACTTTTTTTCCCCCACTTCGTCCATTGCATGTATTTATGTCACAAGTTCTTGTTCTAGACCGAGCTCCCCCTCCACCGTGGTTAAATGACCTTTTGGTTACTGCATTGCCCTGGGGTAGCAGTGGTTACTGCCCCCACACCTGAAGTCTGCCTACTGCCGCCCGCCCAGCGACCCATTCTGACCGCACCTCTTTCTAATATAAATATCACCAGTTAAAGCAAGAATCATAAACTCCTGCAGCCCTTAAAATAAATTGAATCTACTAACAGATACCATAGTCTGCTCATTTTAGGCGGGGCTTCTAAGTGCTCTAGTTGTTGTCACATAAGAGCAATTGCTTATATGGAGAAAAAGGATGTTGACAGGACCACAATATGTGGTGTACTTGGGCAGCTGGGATTCAAAGTGTGGTATTGTGCTGAGGCATGGCTTTCGTTAGTGCATCAGGCGCTTTAGGGCCAGAGCTCATAGACCTGAAAAACCTTCTGAAATGTCATTATTGCTGTATTTTATAATTCATACAGCAGCCGAAGGGAGTGTGTGGGATGGGGGCATTTTCTTCCTCTCGCACTGGCCCGCTAAACACCTCTAACACTGTATCTAAAACTAAGCGTAATTTATAGCGTCTCAGAAATAGCTGTGAGCAAATGAAATCCGTCGGAAACCTGAGTGGATGTATAAAGTAACACTCAGTATGGTAATCTGTACGACATAACCATCTGCCTCTAGGCGCTACCATCAAGTGTCACGTTCCAGTAGCAATTCTATTCCTCTCTTGTCATACACTCTTTCTGCCCTCTATCTGCAGTTCACCCACCAATTCATGCACAAACTACCCATCTTCCTTTCTAACTATTCTGTACAGCTTTCACCCTTATCTATTCACCATGACACATAACTCCAACACACAAGTACACTACACACAACACAATTCCACCACACACAATACCACAATTAACAATTTCAGTCCAACACACATAATTCCACTCCACACCACATACATCCCCTCCACTGCAAACGAAAACGTATAGGTAGAAGACATTGTAATTTACAATGCTAATAGCTCTAACTCTCAGAAATGCGAGACCGCTCGCATTGCAAATGCCTGTTTGTTTTTTCATTCACATTTTTCTTTCAGCTGCACAGCGTGGGGCTGTGCGCCAGCCCACTTCAGCCATAGGCTGACTTTACTGTGATGGAAGGCATTTGCTATTTCATAAGGTACACATATGCACAAAATATTTCACTTCTGTTCCGGTGATAAATATGGCAATGGATAATTTTTTAGATTAAAAAAATGTTTTTGCTTTTTGCCCACCCCCTTCCCCATCAATAAAGTTTGACAAAACCCATGAAAAAACAAAGCAAAAATTGAAAACCGAAAATAATTGGCAGCCAATACCATGATATTGCCTTTGCCAATGCTTTTTATTGTGTGTGCACCATCCCATAGGTAGACGTGTAATTATGACAGTTTCATAAAATCTGATCGTGTCTCGTGGCTGACACGAAGATTATTCTCCATGGGCATACTTCCTCAAACCCTGTGGAGAAGGATACCAAGGTATTGAAGCCCTGTGGGATTCCACTTCCTTGGATAGTCGGATACGCTATCACTAGTTCTGGTTTGAGACATTGGCATGACTTTATCTGTACCTCATTTAATTTTGTATCCAGAGAATTGAGAAATGTCCTAGAGAAACGACAACAGAATTGGTGTAGATGTTCTTGGGTCTGACACTGTCAGGAGCACATCCTCTGCATACAAAAAGGACTGTGCACAAAGGCGCCCACATCTTATATCTGTTTTCCAGATGACTATCACCAGGGGATTTAGAGCTTGAAGGAAAAGGAGGGCCGGGGCAACAGAGGGCAGACCGGTCTTGTGTCTCTTTCAAATACGTAAAATGTGAAGTAAGAATCCACCATATAGACACGGATCCTCGGAGAGTGATACACTTTCCTAATGTGGAGCAGCATTGGGGTGATGGATATGGGATGTTGTTCCCGATCCTGGGTGCCTATCCAGAAAGGCCTATTGTCTTGTTTTCTCTTTTTCACACCTCTTAGCCTCTTAACTTTGGATATGTAACTATGGAAATAGGCAGTCCCATTCAACCCATTCTAAATCCTTTTTCGCCATCAAGTGAAAGGGCAACCCTTCCATTAGATGGGTCTTTTGGATCCCGTAAAGATGTGCAAGGGATCGTAAGGGATTTCTTTTTCAGCTTTTAATGATGAATCCCACCTGTGAGTGGTGGTTAAGTGATTGGATTCATTTCTTAAGCATGTTTGCCAAGATCTTTGTTAAGATCTTTACTTTGACATTTATCAATGATATAGACCTCTAGCTGATACAGTTTAGAGGATTGTTATCGGCTTTTAGGAGAAGAATTATTACTGCCAAATTGACGTTTGGATCTAACGTGCCTGCTTTACCTGCCACTCTAAAAGCAGCTAGTATTATGGGCCTGTTATGGGATTTACAAGATTTATAAATCTCCCTAGAAAGTCTATTGTCGCCCGGGATCTGCAGGTGGATACATTTGAAATTGCTTCCTAAATCTCTGAGGCCAATGTATATCGCCACTCACGAGGTAATGCCCATCCTCATTTTATCGTGGTAAATTCAGGGGTTCCAAATAACTGTCTGTGGGATACTCGTGTCTGTCGGGCTGTGTCTTTAAGGGATTTCCTCCGGGTGAGAGATCAAGTTACTCGGTGAATCGGGTATTACTGGTATGACTTGTTGCGCTCCCTTTGTTGACGCTGAAGGGCTAGCACCCTGCTAGCCTTTTCCCTGCACTTATAGTAACGGAGTCTCTGCTTTTTCAGGTCCTTTTTTGCTGTTTAAGGATAAAGCGTATTGAGAGAGTGTTTTTCCACTTCAAGGTAGTGTTGGAGGAGTAGTTAAGAACTCCATATATATTCATGGGTCAGAGTGTAATACTCTGTTCTAAAGTTTGTAGTTTCTCTGCCTGTATTTTCTTATGAATCGCAGAATCTCGCATTCACATTCTCCTCCATGTGCTTTTCCCTGCTGCTCACAGAACTTCAGCAGATGTGACAGAATTGCTATTTTCCTCATCGTATGTCCATAGATGAGCATTCAGCGTATGTTTATCCTCTGGATGGGAAGCCATCATACACCAGCATGGGTTAAGGGTCAAATAGTGTCCCATACAGAAGTGTAGTATAAAGAGGTAATGGTCTATAATCCCACCAGAAAGGTACGGGCCAGTTGTTGTAGGAGGGGGACACTGAGAATTAAATAATCAATAATCAATTGTGCCCCATGCAGCGGTTATAGTCCTCTTGAGTGGGATGCGTAAAGCACCACACACGGACAAGACGATGGGTTCCTTTAGAATGGCTCTATCGGGGTCACTCCCTCGGTTATTTGTCCCTGTTCTGTCCAGAACCAAGTCTGTGGCCAGAGTCCAGTTTCCTCCAATTGTGATCATTTTTCTTGAATTCAGTCAAAAGCATATTTATTGTCACAGAGAATCTGACTTTGCTCTCAGAAGGACGTACCCGCTGTCTTTATTTTTTATTAAAGCCTGCCTCCCTTGGTGGGAGGGGGTCCCTATCTTCAATACAGTCTGAGATAGTGTTTTACGGATTAGGATGGCCACCCCACACTTCCTATGTGCAGATTTCCTCTGCTCTTGGGTGTTCTTCTCGGTTTGGGTACGGCTGCTCCCAAATACCTTCCAAACCCAGTCACATTTCAGAGTGTTCGCTTCGGAGGCGAGATGTGACTGTCCTGGAGCATCACATCATGGCTCTCTTGATATTCAAGTATTGCAGAACCAATCCAAAGAGGCGTTGTCCTCGTTCTATGTGTGCTGCAGAATGCAGCACACATGGAAAGAGGAAAAAACGAAGAGAAAATAAAACATTTTCTCTTGTTAGTCCTGCTCTGGGCGGCTTATGGTTTTGGCGCTGCCCCAGGTTTATGTGAATTTGTAAATCTGCGGCAGCATTAAAATCCATGGGTGTTACGTGGTAACACCCACCGCAAGGTCCATGGAACGCCTCCTTGACACAGAGTAAGACAAGCAGCGCTTTGTGCTGCCTTGCCCTACTCCATATCAATGAGGCCATGCAAAGCCACGCAGGGTGGCCTTGTGTCGCATCATAGATATGATTGACAGGCCTGCATCACCGGAGCATCCAAAGTAGAGGTGCTCCGGTGGTGCAGGCCTCTTGTAACCACCTAAGTTTACTGTCTCACTTTGACTCACTCAGTCTCACTATGTCTCACTTATTCACGCAGTCTTACTAATTCTACTCTGACCCACTCTGTGTCATTCAGTCCCACTGATTCTGAATTACTCAGTCTTACTGTGCCTCACACACAGTAGCACTCAGTAACACTTACTGTCATTCTCCCTCACTCATTCACATTCATTCTCACACATACTCGTCCTTACTGTCACTCATTCTCACTCACTGTGACTTACTCCTTCACTGACTCTCTCTCACTTTAACTGACACACATAGTCACACAGACATGCTCACAGTGCTGGAATGGCACAGGCACATCCAGGCACCTGTGTCAGCAATCAAACAGTGTCACTAGCTATCCCAGTTTTTTGCTGGACCAGAAACAGGCCTCAATCTTATTTTTATTGTACCAAGAGTGGATAGTTATTCACCCTTGTTACAAATAAAATGGACAACAAAACAAGGATGGTGTAGTGTAATTGTGGAGCCCATAAAGGAGAGCCACCACTGGTCCAGGGACACCAATCCATCAATCTAATCCATTCACTCAATCATAGATCCTTTTACTCATCCACCCCTTCCCAGTTGTCCATTCTTTCAATCATCCATCCATCGTTTTGCTTATCCATTCACCCTTTCGCTCCATCTATCCATCCGTTCACTCCATCCATCCATCATCCTTTTTTTGGCACATCCATCTATCCACCCTTTCACTCAGCTATCCATTCTTACACCCATCCATCCACCCTTCATCCCATCCAACCACCAATCCATCCATCCAACCATCCATTTATCATTCATCCATCTACTCATACATCCCTCAATTTACCCACTTACCCAGCCATCCAGCCTTTCACTCACTTATTCATCTATCCATCTATTCACCCATCCATCAATTTACCCTTTCACTCATACATCCATCCTTTCATCCAGACATCCATCTATTGTTTTACTAATCCATCCTTTCACTCATCCATCCTTTCGATCATCCATCCAAGTTTTTACTCCATCCATTCATCCACTCATCCATCCTTTTACACTTCACCTCGCCCATCCATCCATGCATCCATCCACCGACCCATCCTTCCTTTTACTCACTCATCGTCTGAAGTTCTTTATGAGCTTTTTTTCTACCAAGCTGCAGATAGAAGAGGCCCATCAAGAACCCCACTCCCTCTGTAGCCGCTAAAGCAGGGAGGGTGGTGGGGTGGTGGTGGGGGGTGATGATGCAGAAGCTTAACTGCACACTTAGCTCTTAGTCCTCTAATGCAATTGTTGTCAGCAGCTGGTTCCTTCCTTCTCTTGGGCCTCTAGGGTCCAGAAAAGGAGCACTCTATGTGCTCAGCTTCATAATGTTTGTTTTCAAAATGAAACAAAATTCAGTACTAAACACCTTTTACTGCCAGGAGAGCAGCCCCCCCTGCACACCTGCTACAGCCTGCCCCTCTGTGATAATCAACAAATTGTTGCCGCCCATTCCCTCCTTGTCCTTATCGGCCTGCCCAAATCCCAGCCATAGAAGTGCCTGGAGTTTTGCAACTCCTCCCAGGGCCACTGTTCATGAGCCCCAAAAACAACCGGATCCATGGCATTCTAATTGAGCACTCCTGCACATGTGATGTCACTGCTGTTGCTTGTGCCCGCAGGATGAAGAAAACGACACCCGCCTGGCGCTGGCGCAGTAAGATATCTGCAAAGTTCACCAGAGTTCACCCAGGAGATTCAGCACACCCTCTCAGAGCAGTAATTCCTTTTCAGTTGCTCTGTATTTATTTTCCCTGTTCTTGCCTCTTTCCCGAGGATGGAAGGGCAATGCCCCTTTTGCCCATGAACACCAGTTGCCCCTGTCAAGAAGGCTGAGTCTTTCCTTTTTCTTGTCTATCTGCAACATAATACATGTGTGTTGATCCTTCAGCAAGCAGGCTATCTCAGTCCTGGGATAGTCTGGATTTTTAGAATGTCTGTATCACTGTGTGTGCACGCTCTAGAATCCCAGGAGCTCAGGGAAGTTCACTCTCAAAAGGAGCAGGATGAAGTTGCTCAGACAATCATTCATGTCTTCTTCTCCATTTGTTCGGGAATGCCTTGCAGGCGTATATTGTACCTATGGGAGCAATCCTCAAGAACCATGACTTTCCTTCACTATAGCCACAGTTTGTCCCCTCAGTCAAATTGTATGTCTAATTGCCTCTCAACCTCCTCAAGCCCCTTGTCCGTGTAGTTCACCACTTGTAGATGGACCCAAAGTCCACACTCAAGGATTTAATTCAATTGTTCTGATTTTGTGTGTTTCAAAAAGCTACTTAAAACCTGGCTCTCTTGACCTCACTTCTTTTCTTCCTCTCTCCTCAGGTTCTCCTCTTCAGCGCTGAGATACCCCTTCTGGGGTGATTCATTGTGCTATATTAAGTTTTGATAACATAATATAACATTAGGCATTGTTCGTCCTAGTGTAAAAGGTACCTATCTTGAAGCCTTCCACAGTGTCCTCTTTCCTAATACTGTCTAGTGTATCTTCCAGCATATTCATTGGTAGTCTGTTATAGAATAACACCTCTGTGAACAGCTGCTGCTTGGACGTCCTAGGATGGACATGGATAGAAGAAATATATGCATAGCTGTTGATGTCTTGCCAGAAGACTTGAATTGGATAACTCACTTTTTTTTCTTTAAGGTTTATATAGGGCAAATTTGTCCCAAAGTTATCAGTATGCCTTACATGAGTGCCTGTTACGGTACAGACACATTCATTTTTTTAGGCACAAGTAGATTAAGTGATTTGCCCAGAATCACAGGATGATGAGTGTCCCTGACGAGACTCGAACCCGGTTCCCCAGCTTCGAGGTCGACTGCTCTAGCTGTTAGGTCACATCCTACACTACAGGGTCTTGTTGGTTCAACACTGCATTGTATTTCTTCCACAGTAGGAATTCCCATGTTTGAAAGGCGACAAAAGTCAGTGACAGGTGTAGCTGAAAAGAACAGATTAACACAGTGAGGGAAAATGTTTCTGGCAATTGAGGGATCAAGTAAAAAAACAGCCAGTCACAGATGAGTTTGACATTGTATCATGAATAGCACATTGACTGAATCATTAAAGATGTTGAAGTGCCAAGAGTAGAGTACTGGGTATTTTTGGTGGAAAGGGGATGCACTTGCACTTGCACCCTCACCCAGTGATTTAAAGACCATTTTAACCCCCAATGTCTCTTAGCACGTCACTTGAGATCGGCCACAGTGTCACATTTACAGCAGCCATTCTTCGGTCCTTGTCAGATACACCAAACATAAATAGTCACCAAGGTGTGGTTGGGATGTGAGGGTCGCCTTCCCTTTGCTCAGATGTCGGATCCCCTTTCTCCCCCACAACATGCCTTTTACAGCTCAACCTCTCCCCTTCGATCAGCAGAGATGACCACACAGCAGCCATATTGCTCATGTCTAGTTCCGCCCGCCACCATATCTAGTTCTGTTCTGAATAAAAAAAACTTGAAACTTGAATCTGGAAACTTGTTGTCTGCACACTCCAGTGACTTGCGGGACTTTGAGGGTCCTGTCTGTGTTTTATAGCACCCATTACCTTTTCTTCGGGTCTTGTGGCAGTCGGTTGTCACTGGGCAGTAGGTGTGGTGGACACTGATATTTACTATTGGTGTTCGACAGGTACGACTATTGATACCATGTGGATGTAGGGTTGCCACCTGGTCAGTTTTAAACCGGCATGACTGGGATTTTATCTCCCTGTCGGTACAAGTACAAACATTTGAAAAATCACCTAAAGGCGGTATTTTCCCCTTTAGTTATCAGTACATACTTTATGCCGTAAATGTGAGAAAAAAACACTTTCAAATGTGTTCTACAGCGGTCCTATGAACCCTGACTGATAATTAAAATAAACCATGATAGAAAGGGCATCTTAAAAATGAATACAAATGACTTCATATAAAGTTCTGCTTAAGAATCATACCCGGCCCTTTGTGGAATTTTAAAACGCAGACAGAATGGCCGGTATATTTCTCTGGGAAAGGTGGCAACTCTGTGTGACTAGCAGAGCTGTTCATTTTCTAAGCTTGTTTCTCGGAAGTTGCAATGCCAAGGAATCAAGGCTGATGCCAGAGGTGGTAAAGGGAAGAGAACTTAAATACAGTAGAAGTAATAATCACACTTGATGAACTCATCAGTAGCCCGCCGAATTATATCTTTTAAAATGGCTTGATTTAGAGGAGGTGGTAGAATGTAACTCCAGAAATGCGTTACGTGACTCACAGCCATCCGCTCCCCAACAAACACCTTCTGGTGTGCGCGTAGGGTCTCTGAATGACACGTGAATTGTGTCTCCACACTCGCAAAAGTGTCTTCCGATCCAAGACCTTATCGGAGCCGACCATGACGCTACCTGCACAGCATTGATGTAGCGTTTAAAAGTTTGAGAATTGTAGGGGTGCGTTATATTCACTGTTAGTCGGCACCCGTATATAACCAAATGTGTACTCAGGAATTTCGTGTGCAATGTATTACAACTGTATAACCTATATCGATTTTAGTAGAAGTGCTAGCTATGTACAAGCACATGGTAAACGTATTAGAGAAATGTATAGTGTTTAGCTACGGGAAATGCAATGTGGTGTTAGAAATGTGTACCCCAGACTTCGTGTCTGTAGGTTGTTTAGGTTGACCACACATGAAAGAAAGACGTAAATGTCAATACTGTGATTGAAACCTGCTTGTGTAACCGAAGTAGTGGCCAGAATTCGCATATATCGTTGAGGCGAAAGGCCTGGTATTTTCTTATGTTAGCCAAGGGCAATAGGCCAAAAGGGATTTATTCCAGTAGAGGTTTTAGGCTGTAGTAAATTGCAACTTAAAAGACGTGAAGAATGTCTGCTTTGCATGATCTCACCCCAGGTGCAAGGACAGTTGCTCGTTAGTAGAGAAGCTCTTTGTTCGTAATTTGAATTATGTAGAGAAAGCCAGACATGGGAGTGTATTGGAATGTGCCAATCGTAACTCCTAGTGCGGATGGCGTCTGGGACTCAAGGCCAAGCGATGGACGATGGAACTGGACAGCGCTCTGTGGAAAAGTACTGAAAGACGACCCCGGAAGGAGAGGAGGCGCAAAGGGCGTGTTCGGAGACTTGGGGTACTGTATTAGGGACAGCGCCCCGAGGGTGGAGGCAGAGCAGAGCGGGGCAGCCCAAAGCAGAGGACGGCTAGGCGAAGGGTAGAGGGGGCAACTTAGACCAAGCTCTCTAAGTGAGGACTTCTTAGGAAGTTTCGATCTGACACCTTTTTATTCTGATGAGGGTCTCAAGGGATTGCTATGTAGGGATGTCACCTAGTACAGAGTAGGGACAGAGATGGTATGGTTCAGTGTCCCTAGTATCGACATTTGCTTGGTAGTGTTCTACCTCATGCTTTTAGAGATTGTACTTTTAGTTATTTTTAGCCGTATGCGGATTCTTCGTAGAGTAGCATTTGTTTTAGTGCCTATGTACTTGTTGTGCCTCGTGTTGAGGACTTTGTATCTCCAAATCTTTATGTTGATAATAAAAACCAGAGAGCCAAGAGATTAAGTTTCGAGTCCTTGATTATGGCAAATTGCAGACTGTAATTGTGATAACGGTAATTTTCCCTCCATGCTATCAGGCAAGTAAAAAGTTCCATCTGACCAGAGTGGGTTCCAGTAGATAATTGCGAGATACTAAAATAGGCCGGAGCAGTTGGTAGCAAACGAGGATGGTTTCTTACTGATAGCGAGGGAAGATTAGATAAGGATAAGTGACCCTTGAGGCCCAAGAGACGATAAGTGATGCTGAATCATCAGATGGCGAGCAGCAGACGGCGGCAGATGAGCATCGACGGCGAGTAGCAGCGCGGCAGAAAGCAGCAGTTCCAGGAGTGAGTATGAACATAATGAGTGGTTGTAGATTGCGGTGTTGATTTGTTGTGTGATGTCTTGCGGAGTTGTTGTGTATGTCGTGTGATTGTGAGATCAGGCTGTGAGCGCGCGCAGCCCGGGAATTGTGGTGTAGAAGACACCTGAGATAGATTTTGTTGACCACCCAAAGGAGATCGTGAGGTACCATCGATCACCTGGACCGAGATAGGGGGAGCGAATGCGTGTGTGTATGGCAACTTAACGCTGGTCGTGGGTTGTGGTGAGCAGATCGGAGTGTTAGTAACCTATCAGAGGCGTTTTTGTCTGGCCGGACGGGGGCAGACGGGCGCCAATCGAGGTCAACAAGGTCGAGAGACTGTGGACGGACAGTCAGAGGCTGTGGACGGACAGCCAGAGAAATAACTTAATTGGTTATTTCAGTGTATGAATGGGGCGTGAGTAAGCGTGAAACGAGTTTGGAGAAGGGAACTGCTGCGAACGAAGGAAGGTGACGTCAGAGGGTGTCGCGCTGTGATAGGCCGGTTGGTGTGAGTCGCGCTGTTATTGGAGGATTTGAGAACAAGAAGTAAATAGAGCGCGAGATCGAATTTGCTCATTATGAAGTGCCTTAGGGCTTTGCGAGAGTTGTGTAGAGGTGATAGGCATGTGGTTGTCCGCGGGGGAGAAGAAGCTCCTCCCGAGGATACACCGGCACATTACATGGCACAGAATGTGGGGTTACATACTATCGTTTGGATCGAGAATTGGCACAAGGTTACACAAGGTGAAGGGGAATTAGCTTTCCCGAGGTACGGCTCATTTAGATTAGCGGTGCTGTACCAACTGAAGACGGTGATGGGGTCCTTAAAACCCTTGCCAAGACCAGCACAGTTTGAAGCATTACATGCGTGGATCCGAGCAGCGCATGATAAGGAAAAGGGAAGAAGTCAGGAGAGGATGAGGAAGTCGATTAGGGCGTTTCAGGATGCCAAATGGGACGCAGCGGAGAAAAGATGGAGAGTGCAGACAATCGAGGAAGCGAAACTGTATCCCGCGATAATGGAGGAGACGGGGATAAGGAATGGGAAAGCACAGAAAGAGGATAGTGATTCTGATGATGATGTATTGCAAAGATTGCTAGACGAGAGACCACCCCCTTATAACCCGGATGAGGCAGATGATAGGTGGAGCGAGAGAGAGGAAACTAGAAGGGTAACGATCCAGCCCGAGACCCGAGTGGAAGGGTTGGTCTCGTTTGAAACAGCGAGTTCACAGGGTCAGTCGGGGACCAGCCGAAGGATTGAAGGAGAGATGAGGTTACCGGATGCATTGAGGGTACCGGTCACCATTGGACCGATTGTGTCTATATACAGCCCGGAATCAGAGGCGAGAGAGAGGTCCGAACGAGAGGCAGAGAGAACTAGGCGAGAAAGTGGGGAAAGTGAGTTGGAAGGGGCAACGGCCCGACCTCCAAGCCCTGTACAATGGAGTACACCATTAGCAGCGGTGTCGGACACATCTAGGGGCGAAGAGGACGAGAGACCGGTGAGGCCGAGGACTCTGATGGAGTCGAGACCAGATTTAGGGTCATGGGTACCGCCAAAGAAGCAAATGAGCTGGAATATGGGCCGAGCGGGGACAACCCCAGTTGCCTTTACGAGCCACTCTGCTCCCATAGAACTACCAGAGGAAAGGAGAGAGCAGGAATCGGAATGCGAGTATGATGAGGGACGTGGAGCAAGTTGTCAGGTGTTGAAAGGAGCCTTGAAGGCAGGAATGATAGATGTAGTAAGACTTAAAGCAGAGGCGGATGAAATAATATATGGGAATCTACCTCTGGAGAGAGTATTGACCTATACTCCCGATGAATTGCTTTTTGTGGCAAAGGATGTGACTCGTAAAGCACGAGTGGCACATGAGAAACTGGCGGGTTTGGCTAGAGAATATGGGGTGGATCTATCCAAGACTAGAGCATTGCAAGGGAGCCATAGGATGCATTGTACCGAGCGGGAATTGGAAGAGAAAAGGGTTGTTGGTCTAAGGTCACATACCAAGGAATTGATTGTAGCTATGAGAATATGGCTGATGCTCGACAAATGGCAAGAGAAATGGGCTAGGAAAAGGAATTCTAGGGGAGCGAAAGGAGGGAGCTCGGAAGGAGATTTGCAGGAGGTAAAGATCCTTCCTTTGAGAGAGGTGGCGAATGGAGGATATGTGCATGTACCATGGAGCAGGGGGGATTTGGCATCATTTACGAATGATTTTCCCAGGCTCAGGGAGAAGCCTGCAGAGTGGTACAAGCAAGTTGAGCGTTTCGTTAGGATTTCGAAGGTGTTGTGGATAGATCTGAACACCTTATTCGATATCGTAGTTCCGGGAGATCTGTGGAACGCATGTAAAATTGCTGTTGATTGGCCGGACTATGAGCCTGATAGGAACATAGTTACAAATGGTCCGTCGCCCGTGGTAATGAGGCTGTACGATAAGGTAATTACGTGGTTGAAATCGAAGGTTTCACCCCAGGACATCGATTGGGTGAAGATAGACAGGACAGTGCAGGAGCCAAAGGAGACAGTACATGAATTTTATGAGAGACTTTTGAAGGCTTTTAAGCAGTACAGTGGTTTAGATGAGCTGGAAACGAAGGACATGGGACAGTTTGTGTCTAAGTTTGTGCTGGGTTTGAAACCCGAAGTCAGTCTCATGATACAGCAGCATTTGATCTGTTGGCAGAATAAGCCTGTAGATGAGATCTTGCGGTATGCTAGATACTGCACGGATGAGATTGAGTCCAAGCACAAGAAGATGAAGGATAACTTATTGCTCATTCAGATGCAAGCGGCTCAGGGACCGCCGAATGGGGGTCCAGTGGGGCGAAGACAGGGAAATTATCAGACAGGGAATCAGAATATGCAGGGTCAGGGAAGGCCGAGACCCGTAGACCCTAGGACAGGAATAGATGTAGCGATCTTGAAGAAGACGACTGCTTGTCACCAGTGTCACCAGGTGGGACACTGGAGGCGCGAGTGTCCCTTGAACCCCTATAATCAGCCGCAGATGGAGGGAGGAATGGGTCAGGTCCCTGGGGCGGAACAGGTACAGACGGTGACTGTACCGAGAACGATGCAAGGGGGGACAGGCGTCTCGCAGGTGCAGGTTCCCCAGCCACCCAGGATGCAGAACATACAGCAGGGAGCTCGGACTTATTTGCAGATGCCCATGTTCGAAGTGGAAGAGGAGAGGGATGCGGATTTGCTGGCGCAGTTAAGTTTGGGTCAGGACGATGATTGCCTGCTCAGGGCCATACTAGAGGTAGATCAGAAGGGACCCTTTGTGGAAGCCGAACTCGATGGACGCCCTACTACCTTTTTGGTAGATACGGGGGCTACCAGGTCAACCATAAGATCAGCAGTAGTTCCGGGGGTAGCCCTCTCGGGAGAAAGTATACAAGTGGTTGGAGTGGCGAACAAGAGACTAGTTAGCCCCTTGACGGAACCGATTCCCGTCAGGATAGGAAACTTTAGGGATCGACATCAGTTCGTGGTGTGCGATTCTAGTCCTGTTTGCCTGTTGGGAAGAGATTTATTGTGTAAGCTCAATTGCACAATTTACTGTACCCCGAGGGGAGTAGAGGTACAGACCAGAGATGACGACGCGACCTTTAAGGTTGCAAATCAGCAGGGGTGCGTGGAAGTGTACCCGGCTCTGACAGTGGAGGAGCTTCCACAGGACTTGAGGGAGTCAGTTGCGACCGATGTGTGGGATCTAAGCGGAGAGGAGATCGGCTTAGTCAGGGGAGTGGAACCAGTGAAGATACAGGTTAAGCCAAACGCGGAATTCCCGAGAACCCCTCAGTATAAACTGTCGCCTGAGACGATTGCTGGGATCAAACCTGTGATTGAGTCTATGATTAGGCAGGGAATACTGGTGGAGATCATGGGTAGTCCATGTAATTCACCCATTATGGGACTGCAGAAACCGAGTGGGAAGTTCAGGATAGTGCAAGACCTGCGGAAAATAAACGACATAGTTGTTCCATGTTGTCCAGTGGTACCGAATCCATCTGTGATACTGTTCCAGATCCCATGCGAAGCTGGATGGTTCACAGTGATTGACTTGTGTCAGGCATTCTTTTCGATTCCCCTACATGAAGAGAGTAGATTTCTTTTTGCCTTTAGGCTAGAAAATCGTATATTAACGTGGTGCCGTATCCCACAGGGGTATACGGAGAGCCCATCGATTTTCAATCAGCTGTTAAAGAAGAATCTGGAAGGTCTTGTGTTGCCGAAAAACTCTGTTTTGGTGCAGTACATTGACGACCTGCTTGTCGCGTCAGAGACAGAAGACGCTTGCAGGATCGATACCATTGCGTTGTTGAATTTCCTGGGAGAGAACGGTCACAAGGTGTCTCCAAACAAGCTGCAATACTGTTTACCTGAGGTACAGTATTTGGGGCACAGAATTGAAAAGGGTAAAAGGAAGGTGTCTCCAGATCGCATTGATGCGATTTTGAGAATGCCAGTTCCCTCGACGCAGAGGGAAGTTAGAATGTTTTTGGGAATGGTGGGCTATTGCCGCCAGTGGATCCCAAACTTTTCCTTTGAAGCGAAGCCTTTGCAGCGGCTGACGCGAAAGGATGTAAGTGATCCGGTACCATGGAACGACGACTGTTTGAAATCATTTCTGAGGCTGAGAGAAGCCTTATGTAGCGCTCCTGCGTTGGGAATGCCGGATTATAACAAGGCATTTGCATTGTTCTGCTGCGAAAGAGAAGGTTGCGCATTAGCAGTGTTAACCCAGAATCATGGAGGTGTCCGTAGACCAGTTGCTTATTTCTCAGCTACTCTAGATCCAGTAGCTTCTGCGTTGCCCGGATGTCTCAGATCCGTTGCGGCAACAGGTGTCAGCATTGAGAGATGTGAGAGCATTGTGATGGGTCATCCACTTACTGTACATGTGCCACATTCTGTTGAATTGTTGATGACTAGGACTAAAACGCAGCACCTCACGAATAATAGGCTGACTCGTTATGAGCAAGTTATTCTTGCAGCCGATAATGTGACATTGAAGAGGTGTGCTGTTTTAAATCCTGCTACACTGTTACCTGTTCTAAAAATAGATGATAATGAAGATTGTGAGGACCATGATTGTCTCGATGTGACTGAACTATGCACCAAACCGAGACCCGACATTGTCGATGAACCGCTCCCAGTGTCAGATGAGATTTTCTTTGTAGACGGTTCATGTTTAAGAGACAGTGTCGGTCGACTGAGAGCAGCGTTTGCTGTATGCACCATCACGGGTGTGGTTGAAGCCGCTTGTTTAGAAGGAGTACACTCCGCGCAGGTGGCTGAGCTCATTGCCCTGACTCGTGCCTGTTTGGCAGCCGACAAGATCCGTGTAACTATTTACACGGACAGCCAGTACGGGTTTGGTGTGGTTCATGACTTCGGACAGCTATGGTCCCAGAGAGGGTTTATGACGTCTTCAGGTTCTCCTATAAGAAATGGTGATTATGTGCGGAAATTGTTAAAAGCATTGCAAGGTCCTGATGAAATTGCTGTTGTTAAATGTGCAGCCCACACGAAGGGAAGCGACTTTGTCTCGTTGGGAAATAACTATGCAGACGAAGTAGCTCGATTTTGTGCAGAGCAGGGATGCAACTTTACTGAGATCCACATTGAGGAAACCGGGGAAGAGGTGGTGTATGGTCAGATGTTAGCAGTGGCTGACACATGGGAGGAACTGAAGCAGCTTCAGGAAGGGGTCTCAGATCAAGAACGGGACAGCTGGATACGAGCTGGATGTGAGAAGGGAGATGTGGATATATGGGTTTCGAATGATGGACGAGCAGTGTTGCCAGAAGGTTTGTTGAATCCCATGGCGAGGTTGATACATGGTGCTGTACATCTGGGTAGGGATGCCATGATGAGAGTGTTTCGTCAGACTTGGTACAATCCGAAGTTTCGTGCCGTGGCTGAAACTGTGTGCCAGAGATGTGTCACTTGCCAACAGATGAATGTAGGGAAAAGAACTGCTGTGACATTGAGCCACATAGGGAGGTCAGGGGGACCTTTCAATAGGATGCAGTTGGATTTTGTCGAAATGCCGAAGTGTAATGGGTTGAGGTACATATTAGTGATAGTATGTGTCTTTTCCAGGTGGGTGGAGGCGTACCCTACACGCAGATGTGACACACTCACAGTAGCGAAACTCTTATTGAGAGAACTCATTCCAAGGTACGGGTTCCCGACGTCCTTTGAATCGGACAGAGGAACTCATTTTCACAGCGAAGTTATGAAATTGCTTTGTGCTGCTTTGAATATAGATCAGAAGTTACACTGTAGCTATAGACCAGAGGCTTCAGGGATAGTGGAACAGGTGAATGGAACTCTGAAGGCTCGGATGGCGAAAGTGTGTTCGTCTACGTCTCTGAAATGGCCTGACGCATTACCTTTGGTCCTTATGAGCCTTCGAAGTGTGCCTGATAGAAGAACTGGGTTGTCACCCCATGAAATCCTCATGGGAAGAGCGATGCGTTTGCCTGCAATACCTGCCACTGCTCTGATAAATATCACTGATGATATGATCCTGGACTATTGTAAAGGCCTTGCTGACGTGGTCCGTTCTGTGTCTCAGCAGGTGCAGACAGCAACGGTTCCAGCTGCGAGTGACAGGTGCCACGACTTGGACCCAGGCGATTGGGTCCTGGTCCGAAAGCACGTGAGGAAGAGTTGTTTGGATGCTAGGTGGCGTGGCCCTTTCCAAGTAATCCTTGTTACGAACACTGCTGTCAAGTGCGGAGGGTTACCGAACTGGGTGCATGCTTCTCATACCCGCAGAGTTCCAGCACCCTTGGAAGATACAGCCCCTCTCGAGAACCAAGATCCCAGTGAGCCGACAGAATCGCCAGAGAGGGCCAGTCAAGCTGTAAGGGTTGCTGAAGCGGCTGATGGTGCACTGAATCGAGTTGGGGGAGGACGTGAAGAAAGTACTGACCCAGAAACCGGCGAAGGAGCGAGAGGTGCAGTGGGTAGTACAGAATCGAGTTCTGCCGAAGAAGAGGAAGTCAGTGCACAGGGTATCGGAGAGAAGACGGGGGGAGCCACCGAAGCGGAAAGGGTTTGGCCCGCAAAGCAGAACCGGGTAAACCTGAGGTTGGCCCCAGACACCGACCTTGCACCAGTTTCGGAAGAACCAGAAGAAGAATCGGGAGACGAGGAAAATCCTCAAGGTGGTGTGAGAAGGTCCAAGAGAACGAGAGTGCCAAGTCGGAAGTACGCTTCCCCGGAGTGGGCATACCAAGTGACTGATGCCAGGGTTACCGAGCACGGGAAGATTGAGGTCGATGACATTGGTCAACAGTGTCCCGCTCCAGAGGGTGGAAGTGTTGCTGAAAGTTCCGGGATTGGAGATCGAAGGGATTCTGACGATTCATATCCCAAGTCCGCCATTCCTGAGTACCATTCGAGGTATGATCTTGGACAATTTAGAGTTCCCGACGTTCACAGCATTGCCAGATCCACAAGAACTGATTATTCTTAAGCTCGAAATATTGCAGGGAGTCCTGGAGCTGTTGGGACCGGCGCTTATGTTAGATTGATTTGAGAAAGGTTGTAAGCTAAGAAGAAGATTACCTAGAGCCGAGCGGAAGAAGAACAAAATTAGGGATTTTTTCCGTTGTAGAACGAAGAAAGTTAGGGAGGGTTGCCTAAGTTCACGAAAGAGACATTAATGAGAAAGAGACTTATCCTTTCAGAGACTGCATTGGACATTGAGCATATTCCGAAGATGGCAGATCCTGTAAGCCCACATCGTAGGGCTAAACTGATAATAGGCACATTGATAGGAGTTGTAGTAGTCACCATATTTGCGGTAGTGATCATTTCCTACATGGTGGCTCACAGGCAAGAGGGGAAGGTTCAGGGAGCACCCACACCTATTACCCCAGGGCATAGTGGTGTCAGTATTAGCGAACAGGAATTATCGGAGTTGAGAGATGTTCGCAGACTTCACATGGATTTGTCAAAGGGTGATTTTAAGCTTAACGCGTATGCAAGGTTGCTGTATGAGTATGTTGATGCGATGGATGTGAAGGATTGTTATGTGTGCATGCAGTTGCCTGCTTCAGTGGATGAGGGTATCAAGTATCATCATCTCCCATTGACTTATGGGATTTCTTGTAGCATATGGCTCAGTTTATTTTATGACAGGAGGCAGTTCGAGTATTTCTTCTCAAATTTTGACACGGTACTTCCCGAGGTGCCAGCAATCAAGCATTTGAATAGATATGATCTGGATAAGAAAGAGGACAGGCTCCTGAAATATTTTAGACCGACTGTGAAACTGGATACGGCGCATGCTCACAGGAATAACCTGACATGTGCGTTATCAGAGATAGAGAAGAAATTCATAGACCAAGTAGAGGACAGGTATAGAAAGTTGACCGAGACACGACACACCGGAGATAGCCCAGTAGATTGGACGGACGAGGAGAGAGCTCACAGATCTAAGGGAAGTTATGGACCAATAGCATTGGATGAGGCACAGAGAGGGAATTTGTGTATTGCACGGCCTCAATCCAAGACGGAGAAGGTCGCAGTAGGACATAGCATTTGTTCTCAGACTTTTTCAGTGGAAGCTTATGCTAAGAATTTTATGCAAGGTCCAGTAGAGGTAATCCCGACAGTGTATTATGTTTGTGGGACGAATGCTTATGTCAGACTACCCGACAATTGGTATGGAGTATGCTATTTGGCTATCATATTCCCGAAGATTTATCACACAAGGGACTTGGAGTTGTTAGAGACGAAGCGACCGCCCAGGAAACGTAGGGCTACAAATGCCGGTGCAGTGATTGGGGACATATACGGAGCAATGATACCTAGTATGGGTGTGGTGTTGAATGATGTGAAGATCCGAAGGTTGGCGACTGTAGTTGATGAGTTGTCTATGAACACGGCGAGATCTTTGATATTGGTGGCTGGAGAGATGTTGTCGATCCGGAATATGGTTTTGCAGAATCGCCTTGCTTTAGATGTGTTGTTAGCAAAAGAAGGCGGAGTCTGCAAATTATTGAAAGTTCAGGAATGCTGCACGTATATTCCAGACAACTCGAAGGAGATAGGGAAGTACATAGACAACATAACGACTATTCACAAGGAGATTACGGATCTGACGGAGGTGAATGTGTGGGAGAAGATTGGATTAGGATTTGGAAGAGTGGGAACTTGGTTTGCGAATCTGGGAAGGGGATTTCTAGGTTCAGTGTTGAAACCAATTATTATTGCCGTGGTTTGTGTGATCTGTTTGTGGGGATGTGTGAAGGCATGGAAGTGGTATCAAGGAGGCAAGGTTGAAAGAGCTCTAAAGGCAAACGAGAGGAGGTTGGCAAAGCTCCAGGAGCAGCAATATGAGAGTCTTAAGAAACTGGAGGGAGTCCGACATGGAAATGTTATGACTAGCACGGTTTAAATCAGTTCTGAAGAAGGAAATGTAATGGTGTGATGACGGATGTCATCAAAGGGGGGAACTGATGTAGCGTTTAAAAGTTTGAGAATTGTAGGGGTGCGTTATATTCACTGTTAGTCGGCACCCGTATATAACCAAATGTGTACTCAGGAATTTCGTGTGCAATGTATTACAACTGTATAACCTATATCGATTTTAGTAGAAGTGCTAGCTATGTACAAGCACATGGTAAACGTATTAGAGAAATGTATAGTGTTTAGCTACGGGAAATGCAATGTGGTGTTAGAAATGTGTACCCCAGACTTCGTGTCTGTAGGTTGTTTAGGTTGACCACACATGAAAGAAAGACGTAAATGTCAATACTGTGATTGAAACCTGCTTGTGTAACCGAAGTAGTGGCCAGAATTCGCATATATCGTTGAGGCGAAAGGCCTGGTATTTTCTTATGTTAGCCAAGGGCAATAGGCCAAAAGGGATTTATTCCAGTAGAGGTTTTAGGCTGTAGTAAATTGCAACTTAAAAGACGTGAAGAATGTCTGCTTTGCATGATCTCACCCCAGGTGCAAGGACAGTTGCTCGTTAGTAGAGAAGCTCTTTGTTCGTAATTTGAATTATGTAGAGAAAGCCAGACATGGGAGTGTATTGGAATGTGCCAATCGTAACTCCTAGTGCGGATGGCGTCTGGGACTCAAGGCCAAGCGATGGACGATGGAACTGGACAGCGCTCTGTGGAAAAGTACTGAAAGACGACCCCGGAAGGAGAGGAGGCGCAAAGGGCGTGTTCGGAGACTTGGGGTACTGTATTAGGGACAGCGCCCCGAGGGTGGAGGCAGAGCAGAGCGGGGCAGCCCAAAGCAGAGGACGGCTAGGCGAAGGGTAGAGGGGGCAACTTAGACCAAGCTCTCTAAGTGAGGACTTCTTAGGAAGTTTCGATCTGACACCTTTTTATTCTGATGAGGGTCTCAAGGGATTGCTATGTAGGGATGTCACCTAGTACAGAGTAGGGACAGAGATGGTATGGTTCAGTGTCCCTAGTATCGACATTTGCTTGGTAGTGTTCTACCTCATGCTTTTAGAGATTGTACTTTTAGTTATTTTTAGCCGTATGCGGATTCTTCGTAGAGTAGCATTTGTTTTAGTGCCTATGTACTTGTTGTGCCTCGTGTTGAGGACTTTGTATCTCCAAATCTTTATGTTGATAATAAAAACCAGAGAGCCAAGAGATTAAGTTTCGAGTCCTTGATTATGGCAAATTGCAGACTGTAATTGTGATAACGGTAATTTTCCCTCCATGCTATCAGGCAAGTAAAAAGTTCCATCTGACCAGAGTGGGTTCCAGTAGATAATTGCGAGATACTAAAATAGGCCGGAGCAGCATCATGTTCTTGCATTTGTGATACTTGTAACGGTCTAGTTGTTCGAGCCACTACGCCAGGCCCGGAAGGACATGCACACAATGTATCACTCTCTGGCCAGGCGTGGCCAGAGAGTTTAAATAAAGGGGCCAGGGTCGCTCGTGACCTTCCGGCCCATACCAGTTCAATAGTGTGTGTCGTAGTTATTATTGCTGCCTGGATGATGCGTGTCTACACCCACAACATCTAAAGGTACCGGCGCAGCTTACCAGCGCCGTGACAATACTGTCTCGTTTTCTAGCTGACCAAGCGCTATATTGTTTTTTCTCTAAAATTAATCAAATGTGCTTTACACAAATCTGGTGCTTTACTTTTGTACTTGTTGGAGTTCTGAAGACTGGTTTTCGAATTGTTAAATTAAAAGCAGAAAGAATGGAGGCTGCCGCCTTCGAACAGCAGAGGGCGCACATGAGCTGTGTTGCAGTCAGCGCTCTAGCAGTTGCCGCTAGAGCGCCTATGTCACGAATGACGTGCGTACACCACGACGGTGGCGTACGCTCGAAGCATAAATAAAGTGGGCGTGCCCCAGTTGGGCGCTCGTGCACCGACCCATCAACCTGGCGTGGTCTCCGTTATTGCGCGCTGATGCTGCTAGGCCCGCGCTGCATTACAACACAACACTGGCGACGAGAGACGGCCCCGCCGCGTGACCCGCTGACAGCGCCACCTCCCCGCTGAGCGCATCGCGGCAGACCCGCGATCGCGCGCCTGGTTCGAGTGATCCCCCTCAAGCCCGCCCTGCGGCTGCACCAGCTGCTCCAGCGCCGACAAGGCCTGCTCCTCGAGGTGAGCACGTGTGCACCAATCTTTGCCTGCAGTGAATAGCGGATGAAGATTCCCGCCCTCCAGCCCTGCCTCAGGCCTGCACCTCCAAGCCACTGCTTCTAACCAGGCTCACGTGCCTGCCGTTGCCTGGGGCCCCAGCTGTGCTGCCCGTTGTCCAGCCTTGGTTCACCTGCTCCACCGCCCAGAGCCACCCTACAGTGAAGTGCCATGGGGGATGACAACCCCCCACCGCCTAGTCACCCATTCCACCCGCCTACAGGCGTCCTGCCACCCTTCTGTGAGACTGCTGACCCTGCGACGGCCGCACCACGCTGGCAGACATGGATCGGGCGGCTAAACAATTATTTCATCGGCTCCAGGGAGACGGACGGCGCGGTGAAGCGGTCACTCCTTCTTCACTACGCGGGGGAGGAGGTCTACCTGCTATTCAAGCACCTCCCCAACACTGGCGGCGCAGACGACTACGACGCGGCCGTGACGGCCCTCAACACGCACTTTGACCCCCAGATGAATCCGGATTTCGAGGTCTTCAAAATGCGTCAGGCGAAGCAAAAAGAAGGGGAGTCGGTGGACGCATTTCATGCACGGCTGAGGGTGCTTGCGGACACACACCTGGTCGGCGACCGCGCGAAGGAGGAAATCAGAGCGCAGCTCATCTACGGCATCCGCAGTAAGAAGTTGCGGAGCCTCATCCTCCACCAACCGAACATTCCAATGGCTGACATCTTGGTGCTAGCCCGCTCCCACGACCTATCCGACGCACGGGCGGAAGAGATGGAACAAGCACTCACACGAGGCGCGGGGCCAAGCGTGACCGTCAAAACAGAGCGCGCAGACGCAGTGCGGACGCACGAGAAGAAACGCCGACCAGCAGCCAGACAGTCGCCCCCGACGCAATGCGACTACTGCGGGTATGAAGAACATCAAGGGAAAACCTGCCCAGCGAAAGGGAAGACGTGCACCAACTGTGGCACCCTGAACCATTTCTCCTCCATCTGCAGGAAACGCGCCACACGGAAGGATGCTCGAGGGAAGAGGCCCACAAGAGGCATGGTGAGGCAACTATCCCAACTATCCCTCTCCTCCAGAACCGACACAGGGCCTCGACACACGCAAGCCCTACAAGAGGACGACTCAGAGTCCGACGACGAAGAAGAGACGTACGTGGTCTCGTTCACCAGGGCCTTAAAAAGCACGAGACGTCCGCAGCCTCGGTGCGACATCATGGTCGCCGGATCAAAGGTGAACGCCGTGATCGACACAGGAGCATCCGTCACTGTTATGGGAGTGCAGCAGTACAACCGCCTCCGACCAAAGCCAGAACTCAAAACCTCGAAGGCCCGGATCTATGCCTACGGCAGCGATGTTCCCTTGCCCCTCCTAGGGAAAATGACAGTGCCGGTGGGAACGGAGGATGCTGAAATCACCATTGAGGTGCACATCATCAATCAAGAGGTAGACACCCTCCTGAGCGGGCATGCCGCTGAAGACTTGGGGCTCCTGATGTTCCTCCGTAAAGTTCAAGATACACAAACGGCCGACCTTCTGGATCAGTTCCCCGAGCTATTCACCGGCCTAGGGAACATCAAACGCCCACCGGTCAAACTCCACATCGACCACTCCGTCACGCCCACAGCCCTGAAGCACAGGCGAATTCCGTTCTGTCTACGACCTCTGGTAGAGGAAGAACTCAAGAAGCTGGAAGAACAAGGGGTCATAGAGACAGTCACCGGCCCCACTCCGTGGGTGTCCCCGATGGTAATCGCGGAAAAACCTCGTCAACCAGGCAAGATTCGGGTGTGTATCGATATGAGGCTCCCCAACAAAGCCATCAAGAGGGAGAGGCACATCACGCCTACCATGGATGACATCATCGCAGACCTTAACGGCGCGCGATGGTTCTCCAAGTTGGACCTAAACGCAGGCTACCACCAGCTAACGTTGGCCAAGGAGAGTAGGTACATCACCACTTTCAGCACACACCTAGGACTGCGACGATACCGGCGACTTAACTTCGGGATATCGTCAGCGGCGGAGATCTTCCAAAACACGATCAGAGACATCTTACAAGGCCTGCCTGGAGTCATGAATGTAAGTGACGACATCCTGATTCACTCTACAACCGTAGACGAACACTATCGGCGGGTCAGAACCACACTGACACGCTTCAGAGAGTACGGAGTCACACTTCACAAAGACAAGTGCCAGCTGTTTCAGCAGCGGATAGAGTTCTTCGGGTACACGTTTACAAACGACGGCATTCAAGTGGATCCCCGAAAATCCCAAGCCATCAAGGACGCTCCGGCACCCACATCTGCCACAGAGGTACGCAGCTTTCTGGGAATGGCCACGTACTGTGGAAGGTTCATTCCGAACCTAGCAACAATTGCCGAGCCACTCCGACAGCTCACGAAGAAGGACGCCCCATGGCAATGGGGGCCCCAAGAAGACTCGGCGTTCCAATCCGTCAAAACAGCGCTCCTCGACCAGGCCACCTTAGTATATTTCGACCCGGCACGGAGGACAGAGCTGATAGTCGACGCCAGCCCAGTAGGACTTGGGGCAGTCCTCACCCAAGAGCAAGAACCAGGCCGGTGGGCCACGTTGGCTTACGCAAGCAAGGCCCTCACAGCGACCGAACGGAGATATTCCCAGATTGAGCGGGAGGCACTAGCCATAAGATGGGGCTGTCGACACTTCCACCTGTACGTCTGTGGACATCCGTTCACGGTCGTGACGGACCATCAACCGCTGGTACCCCTGTTCAGAGGAACAGCTCCACACCCCCCGCCGCGAATAGAACGGTGGGCCATCGGACTGCAACAGTACCACATGGACATAACATACCGGCCTGGCGCCAAGAACCCGGCCGACTTCCTGTCCAGACACCCGGGCCATCGCGAACACATCCCGGCGGGGACAACGGAGGAAGACGATGCCGAGGCACACCTCGACTTCATCGCGGCACTGACATGCCCACAAGTACTGACGCTACAGGAGATTATGCAAGCCGCGGAACAAGACCCCGTGATGACCAAGACCAGGGAAGCCCTACAGCGAGGGTCGTGGGCCAACTTCTTACAGTTTGCCAATACGTGGACACAGGAAGAAAGGGCGGACTTGCAGCAGATCTGGCGAGTACGGAACGAGCTCAGCACCACCAGAGACGGGATAGTCCTGAGAGGAGCCAGGATCGTCGTGCCAACAGCGCTGCGCCGTCAAGCCACCCTCCTTGCCCACAAGGGACATCAAGGGACAGAGAAAATGAAGGGCAGGATGCGAGAAAAGGTGTGGTTCCCGGGACTGGACGCCCTGGTGGGTGACATCGTAAGGAGCTGTCCAGCGTGTCAGATGACGAGCGGACCGGAACATCCAGCCCCCATCGCAACTGAAGAGCCAGGAAGACACCCCTGGGACAAAATCAGCGTTGACTTTGGGACCCTCCCTGACGGGAGAGTAACGCTAGTAGTGATGGACAACTTCGCCAAGTACCCCCTGGTGGAGGCGCTGCCGTCCACCGCGTTCACGTTTGTAGGGCCAGCACTGGAAAAGATATTCCACATGTTCGGACGCCCGTCGGAACTAAAAAGTTACAATGGGCCGCCGTTTCAAGGCCATGAGTTTATGGAGATCCTCGCTCTCCACGGAATACGACACCGGCGGATCACCCCGCAGTGGCCTCAAGCAAACGGCGAGGTCGAACGCTTTATGAGGACACTAAACAAGATCCTCCGCATTGCCAGTGCCGAGCGGCTGGACCCTGAGCGGGAGGTTCAGCGTTTTCTCGGAGAGTACCGGAGCACACCACACTGCTCCACCAAGCAAGCCCCCTGGGCCCTCATGCTGAAGGGGACCCGCCGGGATGGTCTACCCACAGTCCCAGGGTGGGCTCCCCCACCGTTTGAGGCGGAACAAGCGCTGCGACGACGATCACGCCGAAACCAGCAAGTGAGCCGGGCAAGAGGGTGTCGGGAGCGTGCCCTTGGGCCGGGGGACAATGTCCTCATCAGGGACCGACGACCGGGGGGAAAGTTCAAGCCACGATACGAGCCGGGAAGTTGGACGGTAGAACGCCGCCGGGGGACGATAGTCACGGCTCGCCGGGGAAACGAATCAGCCACCCGAAACATCTCGTGGTTCAAACGCATCCCCACAGCCACAAGACACCGACCAGAGTCCGGGGGAGAGGAAGAGGAGGACGTCCGAGTCCCCGTGAGAGAACAGTCACCACTGCCTGACCAGCCCGAAGGGATGGCAGCCCGGGACGGGCCCAGCTCTGAAGCTGAAGAAGCGGAACGTGACGGCCCGGCGACTACCAACACCCGAGCGACGGCCAGGTACGAGCTGCGACGGAACCCTCCGCCAAGCAGCCGTCTCAAAGACTTTGCCTGCCAAGTAAGTGAATGAAAAGAGGGACTCCCGATCCGAGTTTTATTATCTAAGTTGGATAGGGATGTTGCAGTCAGCGCTCTAGCAGTTGCCGCTAGAGCGCCTATGTCACGATTGACGTGCGTACGCCACGACGGTGGCGTACGCTCGAAGCATAAATAAAGGGGGCGTGCCCCAGTTGGGCACTCGCACACCGACCCATCAACCTGGCGTGGTCTCCGTTATTGCGCGCTGATGCTGCTAGGCCCGCGCTGCATTACAACACAACAAGCTGCAGAGCCAGGCGGCACGCGCTGACCATCTACTTCTACACCTTCAGAAGGAGGAAGATCGGACCAGCGAGGAGCTCGCGCCAGTCGATGTGACAGGGACCGCAGGAGGGGCGGTAAATGTTGCCTGTTTATCAGCCCTGTCTCCGAAAGGAGGTATAGGCCAGTGACAAAGCGGAAGAAGATGATGACAACTCTTCAGAGATGTCCAGGACACAACACGGCAGGCTCAGGTGTTTATAGTGTGCCTAGAAGTGTGAGATACAGCTGGACACTCACCGACGCACCTACGTGCAGCTGTGATCTAGTTAATAGTGGGGGGAGTAAGTAGTGATGACGTACATCGCACACTCCGGATATATGCACAGGGCGACCAGATGGCTGTGTATAGCTGGTGCACCACTTTTCCATTCCTGGACTTTGCGTTTACATATCATTGTGATGAGATCAGGGGTGTTGGTACAATTGGCGCAATAAAAATGTCCAAGACTCCAACCCCCAGAATGCACTGATATATAAAAGCAAAGAACAGTGGTGTCCCTGCGCCACGGAGCCACCAAGTCACACTATCTATGGAGCGTGTTAAGTGCTGGAAGCACTCAGGACAGAAGGGTGGGACTTGTCTCACTATGTGTAGAGAGGTGATGAAATACGCACCGAGGAAGACGTGCAGCTCTGTTTAATGAGAGCAGAGTGGCGACATGGGGTAGTGCAGTGCAGTAGCAGTGTCAGCTTGCGGTGAGGGCTAGTGGCGTAGCCTGGGGATCACGGGCCCAAGTCCAAGCAATGAAAATAGGCCCCACACGGTATTAAAATCCCACTATAAATCAGGTGGGGCCGCCATCACACCCAAGGGGCCCTGCGTCGATACTCCTGCTACACTAATGCCATTTATAGGTTCCAAGTTCCTCAATGTACCCCTCTTTCCTTCACACCTCCCCATCTCTAAGCCTCTCTACTCTCTTCTCCATCCATTTAATGCTCTCCCCTCTAGCCCCATCTCTGTCTCTTTCCCACCTTCTGTCTCTAATGTATCCACATCTCCTTCTATCCCTTATTTCTGGTTTATTTCTCTTCCTTTTTCTTTGCTCCTCCTTATCTCTTTTCCCTTTCTCGCTCAACTTCATTTCACTTCTCTCATTCTGTCAACGTTTCCTCCCCTCCTCCCCGGTCTTTCACCCTCTCCTTACTTTCTTTCCTTTCCTCTATCTTCTTTATTGCTCCCTCTGTGCCCCTCTACATGAAAAGTAAACATTGTCAAAACTCTGAATGCCCAGTGTCTAAAAAAGAATCAGAAGAGACAGCCTCTGAAATACCATCAGCTGATGCAGGGCAGACTGACAGCCCCCCCAAATCCACCTCCTTCTCTGGGCCTCGTGCATTGCAATGGCTGCACCAATGGTAGCTGATCCCCTGGGGAAGGCCTGACACATGAGCCATTTGCTCCTATGACATTTGCATCTGAGCTCTGGTGTCACTTTATTTATTTAATACAGTTTTATATAGCGCAAACTTTACCCAAAGGTGTCAGAGCGCTTTACAAAAGAACCAGGTAAGTAAGAAAAGGTACACAAAATAGATTAAACCCGCTGACACGTTACATATATACAGTTACAGGTACACAATATAGGCTGATTATGCTAACAAGTTACATATATGCAGTTACAACGCTAACAGGTTGCATATTTATATTGAAAAATATGAGAGGTGTCAGCGGTAGGTTGAAACAGGAGTAAAATACATATTTACATAGTTGACGTCATGTGAGTGTTAGATGGTCGTAGTGGTCAAGAAATGGGTTGAGTTATTCCAGGAAGTGTCTTTGGAGGAGCAGAGTTTTAAGATCTGTTTTGAAGGTCTGGAAAGATGTGGTAGGTCGGAGGGATGGAGGAAGTGGGTTCCAGATTCTGGTCACATTACCAGAGAAGTATTGAGCCATAAATCTTTCCCTTTTGAAGGTAGGAGGTTCGAGCAGTAAGTTTTCCGCATTGCGTGAGGGTCTAGAGCCTCCTGAGATTATGAGTTTATTAGCCAGATAGCGTGGGGTGGAGGTGTGCAAGACTTTGTGGGTGATACAGGCAGTCTTGTAAATTGACCTTGCTTTGATGGGAAGCCAGCGAGAGACAATATATGGGTGTGATGTGATCATTTCTTTTAGCCCCAGATACGAAGCGAGCTGCTGAGTGGAGGATGGATTTTAGAGGGTAAAGGTGGGATTTGGGGAGGCCAGCAAGGAGAGGGTTGCAGTAGTCCGATCTGGAAAGAACCAATGATTGGACCAAGGTTTTCAGGGCTTGTTCAGGAAAGAAGCGCCAAACCCCCCAGAGAAGGCGCAGTTGGTAGTGTGCATTCTTGGCAATGGAATCGATATGGGACTGTAAGTTGAGCCTTTTATCTAGGATGACGCCTAGAGATTTGGCACTGTCAACAATGATAGGCTTGTTGTTGAGAATGTTCAGATTGTTCATCCAAGATTGGATAGGAGGAGGAGATAGTGAGGTCGAGAGGAGAAGGAATTCTATTTTGGAAGGATTCAGAATTAGTTGATGGGTAGACAGCCAGTGGTGGATGGAGTTGAAAGTGGTGTTGAGGATTGAAATGTCATGAGTGGAAGAAACCTTTAGGTAGATTTGGGTGTCATCTGCATATAGGGGATAATGGATCCCAGATTTGTTTAGGAGATTACCCAGCGGTTCAATGTAGAGGTTGAACAGTGTGGGTGCGAGGATCGATCCTTAAGGTACACCTTGTCCAACAGCCATTGAAGTGGAGAGACAATTGGCTGTTTTGATCATCTGGGATCCGCCCAAGAGGAATGATTCGAACCATTGGAGCACTGTGCCTTCAAAACCCATTCTTAGCTTTAAAGTGTTCAAAAGAGTGTTGTGATTAACAGTGTCAAATGCTGCGGATAGGTCAAGAAGGATCAGGAGACATGATTCACCATAGTCAAGTACTCGCAGGGCATCATTGATCACTTGAAGTAGGGCTGTTTTGGTACTGCAACCTTGGGTAAAACCAGATTGGAGTTTGTCAAGGAGGGAGTTGACCTTGATATGTTTGGAAAGTTGCTTCACCATGCACCTTTTTGTAATTTTAGCAAGAAAAGGAAGGTTGGTGATTGGGCTAACGTAAATAAGTCAATGGATATTGTCTCAAAGGATTCTGTATATGACTGCTCAGTTTGTGATGAAAATTTACAAATAAAGTTTAGAAAATAAAAATAAAAAAAGGTTGGTGATAGGGCGAAAGTTGTTGAGCTCTTTTGCATCAGCAGAAGGTTTCTTAAGAAGCGTCCTGTTTTAAGGGTAGCAGGAAGGGAGCCTTGGTTGAGGAATAGATTCATCAGACTGGTCAAGTAGGGGAGTGTGCAGGTGTAAAGGTCAATGGCAATGTCACTGGGGATGGGGTCGATTAGTTGGTTAGAGGGTTTAGTTTCTAGAATGCTTTCAAGGAGGGCCTTTTCAGTGAAGTCAAAGTTCTGCCACAGGACTAGGGATCTGCGGTCCTCAGGGCAAGGTAGGATGGGTAACCTGATCCACAAGTGCTTTTACTTTTTCATAAAAGAATATTGCAAATTCTGCCGCTATCTTGGGGTTGGGGGTCATCAAATATGGTGGGAGAGGGAGAGAAGTTGGTGCTTTTGATAAGGTCGAATAACCTTTTAGGTCTGCTTTTGGCTGAATCTTGGAGGGTTCTGAAGTGCATCGCTTTTTCATGGAAGATGTGTTTGTGGTAACGGGATCTTGCGAGACGGAGATTGGACAGATTGGTGGTAGAAGGAGAATGTCTCCATAATTTCTCAAGGTTCCTCAAGTTATTTCTTTCTTTGTAGAGGGATTTATTGAACCATGGAGCAGAAGGAGTAGGTCTTTTCTTTTTACTTTGCAGTGGAGCAACATTATCAATTACAGCTGATAGACTGGTGAGACATTGGGTTGTCAGGTCGTTGACATCAGAATAGGGGTCTAAGATTGGAAGAGAGCTCAAAGCTGTGTTGCATAAAATGTCCAGGCCGATGATTTGATGTTGCGGAAAAAGGTAGTAGTTCTTTTAGGTTTGCCAAGAGTAACAGAATGAGATAGGTGAAGCGAGAAGGAGATGAGGAAGTGGTCAGACCAGTCTACTGGTATAGGATCAACAGCAGTTAGCATATCTACTTTGGAGATAACAAGGTCAAGAATGGAGCCCTTAGAGTGCGTCGGTTTTGTGTTATGTTGAACAAGATCATTTCCTAAGAGGAAAGTGGCAAGCCTGTTTGCCGCGGAATCTTCCAGATTGCCCCAGTGAAGATTAAAGTCTCCAATAAAAATGTGTTTGTTGCTTTGCGTGTATTGGTCGCTCGCAAAGTCAGTGAATTCCTCTGTGAAGGTGGAGTGTCACCAGGCACTGGGACTGACAGGGGAGTTTTGCTGTGTTTGAAACTCCAGTGAAAGGCCTTCGAAGGAACAGAAAGAGCTTCTGGGAAAAGCTTTGAGATGAAGGGAGTTCCTGAAGATAACTGCTACACCTCCCCCGACTTTATCTTCTCTAATGTTCCTGAGAATGGAATAGTCAGTGGGTAGCAGAAGATCGTAAGAAGCATGAGAAGTGTCGTTAAGCCAGGTCTCAGTAAAGAAAAGTATATCCAGGCTGTAAAGATTAATGATGTCTGAAATTTGCAGCTTGTGTTTGTTTGCAGATCGACAGTTGTGTAGCAGAAAACGAGCCTCTGAGATGACTGTTTTGGTGAATGGGGAGTCAGGGGTTTTGGGTGTGATAGGGATAATGTTCCTGAGAAGAGGTGACTGGATTGAAGATGGTCGATGCTTGGTGTGGGTGAGGGAGGTGGTTGGTATGGTGCAATGATTAGTGTTAGCTGGAGAGGAGAAGGTGTGGGGTTTGGACATGGAAGAATTGTAGCTAGCCAATAGGTTGGAAATGTCGGTTGGTGACAGATTGTGTGAGGCTTTTTTGGGGTAGGGTACTCCTAGGGAGTTGGGGGATGTGAGTGCTTGCCAAAGGAAGTAGAGAGTTGGGAAGAGTGGGAATTTTAGTACTTAGTTGGGAGATGGATGTTTCAAGCTGGGAGATAGAAGAGATGAGAAGTCCTAGTTTATTTTCTAGGGAGAGCAGAGCTGGAAAAGGAATGTAATGTTGTACGATGGGTTCAGGGGGGGTTCAGCTTGACAGGGAGAGCATGGAGAGGGGGTGGATGTAGGAATAAAGAATGGAGGGAGACTCGTCAAGAGATGTTGATTGGAAGTACTTGTCGGTGCAGCTGAGGAGGAGAGAGAATTATCTGTCCATATATTGAATAAACTAGAAGTATTGACTTCTAGCTGAGGAAGAGAAAGGTGAGGTCTGGAGTGGGAGGACAGGGGGGAAGGGGATAGAAGTGGGACATAGGAAGGCAGAAAGTCGGGGGTAAGGAAGAGGGAGAGGTGGAGAAGGTGCGCATGCTGGGTATGGTGAGTGTATGGGGGCTGGAAACAAGCACAAAAAGGATGGTAGCCCCGGTTGGTGGTTATAGAAAGTGTAAAGTTCTGCTAGGTTAGGGGAAAAGGTGGGGGGGGTTGTCATAAGGGGATAGTGCAGTGGTCTTCAAACTTTTTGATGTCGAGACCCCCTTGTCAAACCTTTTTAGGCATAAGGGCCCCTTCTGACAAACGTTTCTAGACACTGGTTCTCCTCATCATCAACATCCATCGACAACCATAAATTCCCCTGGCATATTTTGGCATGTTTCCCCTGTTTTTTTCCTTTCTGACCTCCTAGTTTTGACTCTGTTTTTGTTGGTTCAGTGTCTCTGCGCACTTTCTCACTGCTGTTCAGTGTTAAAGTGCAAGTGCTCCTATTGTACATTGTATTATGCATTGGTGTTTCCATGATTGGCATGTTTGACTTACTAGTAAGTCCCTAGTAAAGTGCACTGAGGGTGCCAGGGCCTGTAAATTAAATGCTGCTGGTGGGCCTGCAGTACTGATTGTGTCACTCACCCATGCAGCCCTGAAAAGGGTTATCAGACCTGCCACTGCAGTGTCTGCGAGGTTTGTAACTGCCATGTCGACCTGGCAAGTGCACCCACTTGCCAGGCCCTAATCTTTACTTTTCTTACATGTAGGTCACCCCTAAGATAGGGCCAAGCTACCTCTGTGGGCAGGGTGCCGTGTATATTAAAGGTAGGACATGTACTGGTGTGTGTGATATGTCCTGGTAGTGAATTACAGTGTGTTTCATTTTTCACTATGGAAAGGCTATCTGTCCCATAGGATAGAATGGGATTTTACTTATAACATCTTATAAGCATAGCTTCCCATTGGGACAAGATAGAGAAATGGGGTTTAGTATGCCTGAACTCAGAATATAAAAATGCATCTTTTAGTAAAGATGATTTTTTTCTGAGTTTGAAAATACGGCTTTTAGAAAGTAGTTATTTTCTTGCTTAGCCATCCTGTGTGCCTCTGCTGTGTTTGTGGATTGACTGTCTGGCTTTGGAGTGACAGGGGCTGGGGATGTGCATTCTCACCAGACAGTCACTGGGGGGATCAAGGTGTGTCCTGCCTTTTCTGAACGAGGCAGGGCTGGGCTGAATAGACCTGGGCTGTATTTATAGTAGTGGGAGAAGATTTCCTTGCACCTGAATGGGCCTCGTCTGCCTTGGACAATGCTGTCTCCACCTCCTGTCAGGAAGCTGGGCCAGAGAGGATGGAACTGGTTTGGGCTGGGCACAGGCACTTTCTGCCCAAAAGCACAACGAGAAACTGAGTATATATATATATATATATATATTGGGGTCCAGACCCCAGAACTTTAGAACTCGCTGGAATCAAGGAACCTGCCAAGAAGAAGAGCTGGAAGAACTGCTAAGTGGAGTACTGCAATTTTTCTGTGTTGTTTCTTTGTTGGTTTGGCCTGCAGTTGCTGCTTAGGCCTTGGACAGTGAAAGGACTAGACTGAACTTTCTTTACTTGTTGATGAGTATTTCCAAGGGATTGAAGTAGAGCTTTCCTCCTGTTCTTCAGTCTAAGGGACTGCAAAGACTTCACCACCCTCTGGGTACCGCCTCTAGCACCATGGTTTCAGTTGCCACAGAGGGGGGAAAGCAACTTACTCCGTCACTGACTCCGTCGCTGGCTCCATGTCCTGAATACACTGCAGAGAGCACCGCTGCATCTCGCACTGCAACCCTGTTCTCAATGATGATGGCTGCCAAGCTGCTGCTTGCACCGTGACCTGTGGGCACCTCCTCGCTTCACTTCACTGCCCTGGTCTCACCGATGCCATCGCCAACTTCGACAAGTGTGGCCACACCATGGCTTGGGGGCACTGCGCGTAAGTCTTGCGACACACTGGCCCGTCCCACACCACAATCTGGACCGACAAACACCAGCTCCCCACAAAGTGCATATTCTTAAGTACTGTATTATGGATTTTTATCGTTTTGGTCTTGTTTTGAATATATTAAGTATTGGATATTTTTCTAAACTGGTGTGGTGTTCTTTGGTAGTGTTTCCACTGTATTACTGTTGGTTATGTGCAAATCCTTCACACACTGCCTCTGAAATAAGCCTGACTGCTTGTGACAAGCTACCAAGGGGGTGAAGGGTTATTATTTCAGTAGTGTATCCCACTTACCCTGACTAGAAGGAAGGGTCCCTACTTGGACAAATGTGCAAACTATTGCCAACTAGAGACCCCCATTTCTAACAGCCCCCAATTACCACAGCAAATAATTTTTACGGTGGGGAAATGATATTAAACAGTGTTTAGCAAACCAATGGTCATTGAGCATAGGGGTGTAGCCAAAGGTGTAGCTAAAAACAAAGGACCTCATTTATGAGGAATTGGCGTAGGGCAGCGCCGCAAGTCTTCTTGCAGCGCTGCCCTATGCCAATGTGAAAGGGCTGGAATGCACTGTACCTTCCTTTACCAAAACAATCCTGAGGGGCGTTTTCCTATTTCTATGTGAGCTGCAGAATGCAGCACACATTGAAAGAGGAAAAAAATGAGGAGAAATGAAAACATTTCTCCTCGTTACGCCTCCACTGGGGAGGCGTCAGTTTATGAAGCTGCCCCAGGTTTACGTGATTTTGTACATATGGGGCAGTATCAAAATCCATGGGCTTTGCGTGGTAACCCCACGCAAAGCCCATGAAACACCTATTTGACGCAGAGTAAGGTTACACAGTGAATTTCGCTGCTATGTCTTACTCCATATCTATGAGGCAATATAAAGTCATGCAGGGTGACTTTGCATTGCCTCATAGATATGGTTTAGATGCTTGCGCCACTGGAGCATCAAAAAAAGTGATGCTCTGGTGATGCAAGCCTCTCATAAATAAGCCCAAATTATTCTGTACGTTTTTTAGGTCTTTCACCTTCAGGTATCCACATATAAAATAATGGGCAGCGTAAATGAAAAATAAATAAAAAAAAGTTATTGCTCACTGGGAAATGCACTGTAGTACATTATGAAACCTCTATTAGTTAATGCACTGCAGAGGTCTGTGTGTAACCAGAGAACCACATAATTAAATCTTGATTAGTGCAGTGGAGAATAGTGATGTGTATTTGTAGTGCTACAAAGACACTTCCATTACACACAGGAAAGGATAGAATGCTGCAAAACGTTTGAATAGTTTTATGATAAAATGGTGCTTTCAAAATGTAGGTTTTAATAATACCAGAGCGTATGCAATGCAGTTTTCTTTTTTAACACCTCTTTAAGGGCACAAAGTGCTGTGTAAATGCAGTTAAAATTAAAAGCAAGAACTTCCCAGCCCAGTTGTTAACTCATTGCACTTACACTCCCAAAAAAAATCTTTGTCTTCACAAAGAGCCTGAACTGCTCCCAAGCATCCTTTACACTTGCAGATTAACTGATAAGGAACATTTGCCTTTCATTCAGGCAAGCAGCTGATAACGATCTCAATTAGCCGGCCCAGGAGTGCTGTCTTTTTGCAGGGACAAGTGAAGCTGGGGAATCTGGGACCCTCTTCCTAGACTCCACGCCCCCCCCCTGGGGGCGAGCCCCACAGTTTGAAGACCTCTGGAATAGTGGTTCAAGCAGCAGTTTTGGACTGTTGGGGGGTGGTGAGAAATAAAAGAAGGTTGCCCACGATTCATAAAAAAGGGAGAGGGGGAAAGGGAAGGAGAAGAGGGGAGGGGAGGGTAAGAAGGGAGAGCATAAGGTGGAAAAGTCACTGTGAGAGCTGGGAAGTCAGGATATTGGAAAGATGGATTGGATAGGGCGGTGGTTAACCTGACGAGGGGGGTGATTACTGCAGAAGTCCATGCTGGTAAAGGGGTGTGGATGAGGGAGGAGGCCATTGGCTGGGAAGGAGTGTTGAGGGTAGTATCCCGGATGGGGAAGGTGGGATTGGTGGTAGGGGAAGCAGGGGTGAAGGAGGGGAACGGGACTGCCAGGGCTTTGCCCCAAGGGAGGACTGCTAGCAGGTGTTCTGGAGTTTAAGGGGAGGCGGGGGAGAATTGAGGGAGGAGTTAGATGAAGGCTGCAAAAATGGTGTTCTGATTGATAAGGGGAGGTAAGAAAGAATTGAGTGAGGAGTTAGGAGAGGAGTCTGGAGGGATAGGAATGCCAGGGATGGGGAGCAGGGAAGGAAATAGGTGGTCGAAACGGGAGAGATAAGTGTCTTTGGCTTAGATCAGGGCTTTGCAATTGTTGTAAAGTGAGATAGTGAGTGAGCCATCGAAACAAGCTGAAGGGGAGATTTTTAGTTGCTGACCGTGTGGGATTGAGGAAGAGGAAGTAACATTGAGGGAGTTGTTGAAAATGGTGGTCCAGGATGAGATGTTGCGGGTGAAGAAAATGAGATCAGTTTTGAGCCTCCCATAACGACCACTATGGTATTGGTCAACGAAAAGGGCCAGGCGGCGGACATCTATAAGCACAGGGCCACTGGCGAGGCAGACTGCAACAGTATGGCACCCTCCTTGGAGCCAGGTAAGGCCATAGGAGCAAAAGTGAAGTCAGTAATGGTTTCAGTGGGCACAGGAGGGGGTGAGGGGCAGGAAGGCAGAGGGGGGTACTTTAAGGAAAGGGAAATATGTTACGGACATTGGGGTAGGTACAGACGAGGTAGAGGGTTCAGGGGTAAGAAAATAGAAAAGGGTTCAAACATAGGGAAAGCATCAGCGGACGGTGACTCAGTAGACTACAAGAAAGAAAAGCCATAGAGTAAGGAGCTGATGATTAAAAAGTTGCCTTACATAGGGATGTCAAAACTTCTGGGGGCGCACTTGATGCTATCAACGAAAGAGCGCATATGGAAAGGGGAGTACATTGAAATGCTCACATTACTGCAGGGGAGGTGAGGTCAAAAGAGGGGTCAAAAGAAGAATACACACTATCCAAACGGCCGAGTGTCCCCTTGACCATAGAAAACTGGACGACTGCGTTTTTAAAATACACAAGCATTTACTGTGAAAAGTATCTGGAGTACTGTGCGGCACTTTTTAAGTACATGGATGAGATTAGGAAGGCCCAAATTACAAGTGGGGGATATGCACGGGACCAATACGATGAGGAATTCAGAGCACGCATGGCATGGGACCCCAAAGCTAAATGGAGTGAGATAGACCATGGGGGCAGCAAAAGGGGCAAAGACTATATTTACAGCCAGTGGTCTTCCTATAGTTTATCGCCCTTTCGGGGGAAACCCACCCGGGGAGGGGTGGGTGGCACAGGAAGGGGTCATCCAGAGGCAGGGGAGGCTTGTGGGGGGCACTTGTTGGGGTTTTAACAAGGGCATGTGCACATGGGAGTTTTGCAAATTCCGTCACAAATGTTCGAAGTGCAGAGGGCGGCATGCGCTGGTCAACTGCTTCAGGGCGGGGCGGTTTCCATCAGGGATGCCAACAGTGGGGAACGAATACGGGGGGTCATCAACAACAATTCGTAGGTGCTCGGGGAGCTAAGGGGTCACAAGGGCTTGGGCCAAAAGGCTTGTACTCTTGTTAGACTGGAGATACTTGAAGTAGGGCTGCAAGACTATGAGGACAAGGGGGCAGCCCAGGTATTAAGGGAGTGTTTCAGATGGGGGTTTCATTTGGGTTACCTAGGTCCTAGACACACTAGATAGGCTGAAAACATGAGATCAGCGATGGAACACAAACAGATAGTTCAAGAAAAATTGGACAAAGAGATAAGGGAGGGAAGGATGGCGGGCCGTTCAAGGACTGGCCCTCAGAGCAGTTAATCGTTTCTCCCATTGGTGTAGTTCCAAAGAAGGAGGCAGGGCAATACAGGCTTATCTAGCAGTTGTCATGGCTGGAAGGGTCTTCAGTCAATGATTTTATTGAGGAGGAAACAGCCACAGTGTCGTATTCATCAGTTGACGTGGCCATGGCACCGGTTGTGATGGCGGGTGCAGCTGCACCAATGGCAAAGTGTGACTTAAAATCAGCTTTCCACTTGCTTCCAGTCCATCCAGATGATTGGGAACTTCTGGGTATCCATTTTGAAGGGAAATGGTACGTGGACAAAGCATTGCCGATTGGCTGCTTTATTTCATGTGCATTATTTGAGTGCTTCAGTAAATTTTTGCAGTGGCTGTTTTCACGGCGCACGAGGCACCAGTGACATATTATTTGGATGATTTCTTCTTCGTGGGCTCCCCTGGCTCTACGGAATGCCAGGAAGCACTGGAAAGTTTCCAAGAGTTGATGGGGAAGCTTGGTGTGCCGTTGGCACCGGAAAAGACAATGGGCCTAAGCACGGCACTGTCTTTTTTGGGCCTTGAGATAGATTCTAGGACTATGAAGGCATGTTTGCCAGCTGACAAGAAAGAGAAAATGTTGGTACTGCTAAGAGACATGCTGTCAAGGTAGAAAGTGAAGGTTAGAGAAATACAGACACTGTTAGGTCATGTCAACTTTGCTTGCAGAGTAGTGAGGGTGGGGAGGACATTTTGTAGGAGATTGGGAAGGGCACTGTCAGGACAACATCTTCCTCACCTTCACGGTCAGCTCTCCGGCGGAGTGAAGGTAGATTTGAGGATTTGGAAAGTCTTTTTGCAGTCCTTCAACGGCATTCCACTCACAAGAGCGGAAGACTTCATGTGAAATGAGCATATATTTTCAGACGCAGCAGGCAGCATGGGTTTTGGCTTGTTCTGGCAAGGGAAGTGGTGCGCAGAACAATGGCCAGCTCAATGGAAGGACGGTGGCAGGAGCATAGCATTTCTGGAGTTTTTTCCATTAGTGGTCTCAGTGACCTTGTGGGGGTAACAACTGGCACACAATAAGGTTCTCTTCAGGGTGGATAATATGGCAGTAGTTGAAATAGTGAATCGCCAGTCGGCAAGAGATGAGCAGGTGTTGAAGTTGTTGAGAGTTTTTGTGTTGGGCTGTTTACGACACAACATAGCTTTCAGGGCGTTGCACGTCCCTGGTGTGGACAATGACATAGTGGATGCCTTGTCTCGTTCACAATGGGGGAGATTCCTTGAGCTAGCCAAGGACGCCGATAGAACCCCAACGCCAATGCTTCCTCATTTGTGGTACGTAGGCAACATAGAATGCTACAACTGGTGGTAGGGTCACTAGCGGAGTCCACCAGGGTGGCCTATGGTTTAGCCTGAAAATAATTTTTGATGTCAGGCGCACAGAAGCACACAGAGGGAAGGCAACGGGCAGATGATGTCATTCACTTTATTCTGGACTTCATTGACAAAGGCTTGTCAAGGGTCACAATCGCCTGTAAATTGGCAGGGATTGCCTTCATGGGCAAGTTGTTATGGGGCTATCCGCCATCAGCAGGTGAAATAGGGATGAGAATTTTAGAGGTGTGGGCGAGGGAACAGGGGCAAGAAGAGACAGAAGAGGAAGCCACTGTCTTAGCGCAGGCTGAGTCAGGTGATATCGACGCTGCCGGAAATTTGCAAAGATGAGTTCGAGACATGTTTGTTTTCGACGCTGATGGTGTGGATGTTCTTCGGCGCTTTCAGGGTTTTGGAGATGCTGGGTAATAAAAAGGGTGGGGAAATATTATATGGCAGGACGCTGTATCACACAGGTCAGGTGTATAGATATGTTTAAGCCGCTCCAAAACAGATCAGAGGGGGTAGGGAAATGGGTAATGTTACAGGTGGCCAACCCCGCTTTAAGTTGCCCATTTAGATGGGCGTCTCGGTGGTTCAGTGTAACAGGACGGACAGGGGGACTGGTATTCAGACATGCCAACGGTGACAGAGTATTGGCGTACCAGTTGTTAGCAGTATTGAGGAAAGAATTGAGACATATGGGCATAGACAGAGCGGGTTTTGGGACCCACTCTTTCTGCATTGGGGCAGTGTCAGAAGCAAGCAGCAGGGACTGGGGACAGGAAGACATTATGCGATTAGGGCGCTGGTCATCAGAATGTTATAGGCGCTATGTGAGAAGGGAGGATGGGGCAGAGCGTGCGGTGGCTAATAAGGATTGAAACTTATTCTGATTTTTCTCATTTCAGGTTTTGTGTCCGGCTTTCAGGCAGAGGATATGATTATTTGGGTTGTGGGGCACTCTTTCATAAAATGGGCTCAAGTTCAGACTCGCCAAAGCTATTTTGGGCAAAATTTGGGATTCAATGAGCGATGTTTTAAAGTATTATGGAAAGGAAAAGGGGGAATGTGCTGGAAGGATTTGATTCCTTGTCTAAATAGTTTGTTGGTGAGTGGCAGGTGCCCTGATGTTTTAGTGTTATACCTGGGTGAGAACGATCTGGGCAAGGTAAAGGGTGTTGTGTTGATGCTGAGCATGAAAAGGGATTTGGCTTAGATTACAGAACAGTGGGAAGGTTGTTTTGTCCTTTGGACTGAGTTTGTACCCCGGAGAGTGTGGCGGGGAGTGATCAACACGGACGCTGTGGACAGGGCCAGGTGGAAAGTGAATACAAAGATGGCTCATTTTTGTAGGGGTTTGGGCTTTATCAGGATTTCCCACACAGACATTTGCGCTGATGCAGTTGAATTGTTCAGGGGAGATGGTGTACACCTGTCTAGGATTGGCATGGACTTGTACCTGTTGGAGATTAGGGAAGCTTTATAAAGAATTTTGAATGTGCAGAGGGATATGGGCAAGAAGTCACTGGATTAAACCAAGAAAGGGTGGGGCAGAAAAAGGGATTAGTGGACACTCCCCCCTCTTTCTGGGTGGCGGGGTTTTGGAAAGTTAGCCAGGGTTGGCAGAAGTTTTTGGTTAGCGTTGGAAGTTGGGAACAGGGGCAGGGGCAGGGGAAGGGGAAGGGTAGGTAGGTAGTTTAAGGTTCAGTATAGACGTTTTGTTATTTACAGTTACAGGAAGGCAGGTATGAGATGTTTGTTTAATAGAAGTGCATATATTTTTAACTGCAATGCGTTGTAATGTTGTTAATATGGTAATGGCAGGGTGGGGGCATTTTGAGGTGATCCTAGGGGTGGGGTCAAGGGTCAGTTATCGGATGTATAGTGAGGTTTTAGTTTTGTAAGGCAGTTGCCAGGTATGGTATTGTAATGTGCACCTGTTTCAATAAAGCGGCCTTTTTCACACACAAAATTGGTCTCAGTTTGGTCTGCCCTCCTCTCTCCTTATGGGGGTTTGGAGGGCAGCCTAGCAAAGGGTGGTCTGCCCCCCAGGCAGTTTGGGAGGGTGGGGGCATTCCCATAGGTCCGCCATTTTGTATTCCTGTGGGCTACGCAGTATATAGCCCAAATATAAATTATGGCAAGTGGGGCTCCCAGCCACCATTTTAGGTTTGGTGACCTGGTGGCTGGGAGTGTAGTTAGTATAGCGAATCTTCCCCCTGCATCCTGTCCCTCAATTTTTCATTCGATTCGATGGGGTTTATGGGGTGTATTTATGCAAGAGGTTGTTGGCTAGCTTTGATTGGGACAGGTGTGCAGGGTTTTGGTTTTATGTATTGCCGCTTGGAACAGGTGCTTGGTGGGGTGTTAAAAAGTTGGCCAGGGTTGGCAGAAGTTTTTGGTTAGTGTTGGAAGTTGAGAACAGGGGCAGGGGAAGTGTAGGCAGGTAGTTTAAGGTAGTTTAAGGTTCAGTATAGACGTTTTGTTATTGACAGTTACAGGAAGGCAGGTATGAGATGTTGGTTTAATAGAAGTGCATATATTTTTAAGTGCAATACATTGTATTGTTAATATAGTAATGGCAGGGTGGGGACATGTTAAGGGGATACTAGGGGCAGGGATGGGGGCAAGGGTCAGTTATCGGATGTATAGCGAGGTTTTAGTTTTGTAAGGCAGTTGCCAGGTATGGTATTGTAATGTGCACCTGTTTCAATTAAGTGGCTTTTTCACACACAAAATTGGTCTCAGTTTGGTCTGCCCCCCTCTCTTCCAAGTAACTCTGCAAGCACCAGACAGCAATACCCATTATAAACCCTGCTTTTGGGCCAGGTCTGCACCTGAGACTTAGGGCTAGGAGTGGATTCTGTAAGTATGAGTGAGCCTCGTGACCTGTGCACCGACACCTTGCACTTACCTCATAAAACTAATATGTAGGATTCATAACTTGCACTAGATCATTCGCAGTGGCTGTTTAATTGGCAGTGTAGTGATCACTGGCTGGTAGCGACGTGACGTCCTTGAATAATTTTATTTTACAGCATTTGGATAAATCTTCCAGCAGGCTGGAATGTTAGCACATAGATCAGTAAAACAGTGCTGCAATGTATGCGCAGATGATAGTACCTGATACTTGTGCAATCCTCTCAGGAAAGAGCTCCCTTGCTTATGTTTTCTTACTAAAAATTTGCATAAACCAGCACTGAAATAGTGTTATCTTTTCAACCACAAGTTTCTTCTACCTGATTACAAAGGTGCGCTTAGTTTAATGTATTTTGAACCAAAAACTTACACATGCAGTGTGAAGGTGTATTTCAGAATGACCGTAGAGTGCTCAGATCTTCCCTCCAAGTATCAGATACAAACATAACCTTACAGGATTTTAAAGACAGTTTTTTGATTGGTTCTCAAACAGTGCGGATTAGCATCACCTGGCTTCTTACCAACCTGTGAGGATTCTATTTTAGGGATGTTGATTGACTTACCAGGAGCTAAACAAATGGGTCACCAAATCAAATGTTATTCACTCAAACAAAAATCTCTTCTTTACAGTGGGATGTCTACCTGCCACCATTGTCTTCATTTTGAAAGCTTCCTTCTTGTACACGATTCTAGGGACCTGTGGGTTATATACTTGTCTGGCCAGTGCGGATATGTCATGAGTAAGCAGAAGTGCAGGGAAATACTAGCCCCCATACCTACAGCGCATTCCCCAACGGAAAGAACTCACTAGCAACTGCCCCATACTTAACTTTCTCTCTGTACCTTTATTGAGCTGCTCTATAGGAATACCAGGGCTGGATCAACACCTTTGGTCCATAAAGAGTCTCCAGGCCCACAAACGTCTCTTGTAACTCACTGTCCACATAAAGGTCAAGTGCACATACTTGTTATAGAAGTGTGCCAATGTCTTTCTGAATCCTGACTGTTATGGGTTCAATATTTATTAATTGATGATCCAGATATGTATGCAGTCTGAATTCATTTGCAAAAAAGGTTTATCTAAAAGTCTTAAGTGATATGTGTCTATAATTACCCCAGTCTGCCCTAATCCCATTTTGAAGCCTGAGTTTAGAAGCATGTTTCTTGGTCTTCAAGAAGGACTGAGGAACGATGGTCACATTGGTTGAACTCAAATCACATGAGTCTCACAGATGTATATCTGTCTTAGTAGCCCTTTAATGTGAAAACTGGACCTGGGGTTTACTTGGGAGTGTGGACTCTCAAGACGGCCTGTGTTTCCAGGTTGGTTCGACCCTTAACACTAATAAGCATGTATGTCTGTTGTATGACCAGAACCTAGCAAGACAGTAATGTAGTGCAAACATGGGAAGGTGCCCCACGATAAGATTCTAGATAATTTACAATGAGGATAAACATGCATGCCTTGAGGTTCCTATTGAGTAGAAGTGTAATATTCTATACAGAAATAAGGACCCGATTTAGTGTCTGGCAGGCAGCAGTCTGTACCTCTGCCACCCTGGTGGACTACCTCCAGCCATATTTAAAGATCACCACTAGCCCAGCAGTTATCTCTGTGCCCACAGAGGAACCATCATCACGGTGGTTGCTCTAGAGGCCCTGCAAGTTTGATGCACAACTGACATCTTTCAGGTGGCCGCACAAGCGCCCAACACAATGTAACAGGACCTGCCACGCTTTTATGCATGGGAGTGGATATTGAGTGGCTGAACACAGCGACCCTCGCTCAGTGATTAAACTAGAAGCAGGCCGCCTATTCGCTTTAAATGCTTGCGGTGCATGATAGAAAATTGCTTAGATTGATTGACACATCGTAACAAAACCCGGTCTATGAGTCAGATTAGTTTTGCAGCACCTTTCGCTATAGATAGCAGAAGACTATGAACCAGTGTTTAATTTGTAAAAAAAATATAAGCGCCAGGGCTCCCGTTAGGAGGTCACTTTAGCTTGCACCACCCATAACCCCTACCAGTGCTGCCAATGACAATACAAACACAACTACTAGCTATCACACTCCTACAAGTTTGACAACTCAGGCTATTTCAGGCCCCCAAACTATTAGAATGGCTTGAACATCAGTTATTAGTCATTTTTAATGTACATTGAATTTATAAACAACTGTTGTTGTGCTAATCTCTAAATATATTAAAGAGCGCCACCAATTGGCAGGCTGTCATAGGTGCTGACAATTAAGTGCTGATGCTGAGCACCGGAAACCACCGGCTCAAATTAAGCACTGCCCTACACAACACGCTTGATACAATTAGACTAGGCCAGCCCGGCCTTCTATCAGTAATAGAGATAACAGCAGCATGGTCCTTTCTAAGCAACAGAGGTCCTTCCCTTGTGCATGCGCGCTGTGCTCACCTCAACTTTGTAACACTGGCCAATATTCCCAAATTTTAGGAAGCACGAGTGACCTTTGATGGGTACTGTTTCCGGACTTAAAAGGATGTGAAATTAATTGGGCCTCTGCTTCGCTCACATTGAACAAATGAGTCAACAAGTCATTTCATCCAACATACACGAATGGCTTAAACAACTTACAGCGTTCAACTGCCAACCTCTTATAATAGATTCAGCAAAATCTCTAAGAGTAACTCAACAGTAACCTAAACATGCAAAAACACATCAGTGCCGCAGCAAAAGGATCAAACTTTCAAATGAGCACTCTGAGTAAATTGAAACCCTTACTCCCAGTAAACGACTTCAAGCTAGTAATTCCCAGACTAGAATATGGTATTGCAACTCTCAGTGGACTCCCTAGATCTACAACTGCCCCCCTAAGAGCATCACTCAATTCAGCGGCCAGGCTCATCACCGGTTTCAAAAGAAATAGCCACATCTCCCCTGACTTCAAAGCGCTCAATTGGCTACCCTTCGAAGCAAGAATTCAATAAAAAATCGCCTGCATGACGCATAAAGCCATCCATCACAACACACCGAGTTATCTGGCCCAGAAACTGGAGCTTTCGTGTGGAAACAGATCATCCAGGTGCGCCAGCAACCTTCTTCTAAAGCCTCAAAGATTTGCCAAGAAGAAAACATATAACCGATCTTTCTCAGGTATTGCTCCAAGGATTTGGAATGCACTACCACCAGAAACCAGACTTGACTCCTCAACTGCCTACTTCAAAAAAGAAGTCAAATCTCTTCTCATGTTGAAATTTACTTAAATATTGATGCGGACTCTTAGAACAACCAGCTGGAACATAAGACTTTATTTCGAAACACTATGTTTCTTTTGTACATTGTCTCCTTTGTTTAACTACCTCTCTTGTAAAGCGCTCTGATACCCGCAAGGGTCATGTTCACGCTGTATAAAACCTTCGAAATAAATAAATAGAATAAAGCAGTGTTAAGATTCAGCACGCATGGTTATCTTGCTAGTCATGCATTTGTTTTTTTCAGTGATTCCAAAGAAAATACATTTACGTGGGAAGAAACGCCCACAAGATTAAAGAAGATTTTGAGTACAGGATATTCCTATAATAAGTTTAGAGCCAACCATTTTTTTAATTCTCGATTTTTTTAGATTTATGACAGCTGGTAATTTTTTGTTTCTGTCTTATTTTTGTTTAGTGTCCAGCAGTTCTTGGTCCGGAGGAGAAACCTGTGACTTTGTTTTGGATTTGAAATACGTACACTGCTCACATAAATCAGAGGGAGTTTATGAAAAAAAAGCTTTGGTACACAGGAAATGTGTTATTGGAACCTTCCACATTTCGTAATCCCTGTTCTGAAACGTGAATATAATATCCGCTTCTATCCCTTGGCTTTGGATGATTGATTACGAGCCTTAATTGTCAGCTTAATCTATCATTGGCTTATGTCAATGATTAAGTCCAGAACTAGGACATCAAAATGTATGTGTATTAAGAATTTAATGTTGTGTCATATCTAATGATTTACTGTATTTAACTAGTTCATTATCTGTCTAAATGTAATCCTTGCATCTGCAAATTTGATTTGAAATAATTTGTTGTGTCTGTTTATGGCAGATATCATATATCTGTTATTCAGAAAGATTTTTTTTCACAAATAGTGTTGCAAAATAAAAAGAGAGCACAATAATTGAGTTTTGTGTTCTGAGTTGTTTAATAGTAGTTTTGTGAAGTAATGTCAGTACAGGCTTTTGCTTGTTAGTTAAGATCTTTTAGAAAGTTGGCATTTTCTTACTCTAGCCATTTGGTACCTGCTGCCTGTCTCTGATACACATCTGCAGAGGATGACAGATCCCAGGAGGCTTGGGACTGCTGCCTTCCCTCATTGGCTGACCAGAGGTCAGGCAGCCAATAGGGGATGGCAGCAGTCCCAATGTCATCACAGAGTAGGATGGGGTCGGTAAGACTGCTGACCCCAGCCCACTCTGTGATGAAGTGTCACTGATTGACACTGGACCCTGGGCGCTTCATGGCTTAAAACAGAAGTGCCCAGGTGCGAGGCAATGAGTGACACTACCCCTCGTCACGAGGGTAAGGGCCTCCAGTTTTTTTGCTGAGCTGAGAAGGTCACACCCACAGGAGCTGTGACATCCTCAGCCCAGCTAAGTTTGCCTCAAGCAGGCAGGAGCCTGCGCATTAAGTGCATGTCTAGCTCCTGGCTGCCTGACCTGAAAATGAGCAATGTTCGTTTGGCCGACCTTTGGTCAGCCTGACAGACAATGTTCTTAGGGGCAAAAGGTGAGGGTCATGGCCCATCAGTCCCAATGGACTGGCCATGGCTGTTTGGAAGTGGGCCTAAGGTGCTTGCTACAGCAAAACCCACACATCTGTCGAACCGGTGCATCGCTGCCGTCGTGTGGATCAGAACTGGGATTATACATCCATCTTTATCAAGACCAAATTCATGACTCTCATGTAGCGATTTTAAAAAAAAGGGCATCAAGAACTGGCACAGTAGTTGGTCTGTACCTCTTCTAGTTGAGGCAGGCTACCATCAATGCATTCAATCAGTGGTTTCCAATTCTCTAATATGGAGATTTCCTATCGGTGGTCTGCCACGTGTGTGATAATTTCCACTTATATTTAATTATTTAGTCCAAAGGATATTTCTTTGATTCTCTTCTGAGGAACCAACAGTGGCTGAGGGTGAAAACCCTGAGTTTTAGCTGCGTATCAGAGCAGGGAGCAGTGTCTCCTCCCGTGGACTATCCCCAGAAGAACTGAGGGAGAGGAGGGAGGACAGAGCGTTCAAGCTGCACTTGGACACATTAAAAATGTAGGAAAGGAAACTAGCCAGGGAGGAGAAAAGGGCTGAAAAGGCCTTGGAGGCAAAAAAGGCTGAGGCAGAGAGAGCCTTAGCAGAAAAGAAAATCTTGCTGGCTCATGAATTGAGTATCAATGATCTGGAGATCATGGCTAGACAGGCAGAATCCAGCAGTGACGGTGACAGCATTCATGCAGTACCTGAAGGAGAAAAAATGGTTTGCATAGCCAAGGATTTGGTGCCCAGTTATAAGGTGGGAGAGGACAGTGAGAAATGGTTTGCTGCTTATGAAGTTGCACTGAAGGTTCACAGGGTCCCAGAGGAGGCCTACACTGGGGAGGGACACACATCTAAACCAATTATACCCTTATGAAGGCAATTTTAATTGCCATTTTTGGGCTGACCACTGAGAAGTATCGCCAAAGATTCATGGACAGCCAGAAGCTCCCCAACCAATCCTGGGTAGATTTTGTGGACTACTCCAATGAGGCACTGAAAGCATAGGTACGAGGCAGCAGGGTTAGTAATTTTAATGGGTTGTACCATTTAATCATTAGAGAGCATATGCTCAGTATCTGTTTTCCTGAATTGTGCCAGCACCTAGTTAACAGTAAGCTGACTGAACCCCAGGCAGCTTTCGGAGGAGGCAGAGCTTTGGGCTAGCACTAGCATGTTGAAAAAGGTTTCGGGGGGCGGGGGGCTCCCTCAAAGATGGTCAAGGTTCCAACCAGAAGAAAGAGGGGGGAGAAAAACTTGAAAAAAGGGAGTTCTCAAAAGGCCCCCAAAATAATTCTGAAGGGTTTTGTGATAACCAGTCCCAGTATGATTGTAGGAAGAAGGGATTCTTTGATCGCTAGACAGGGAGGTTTGTACCCCAATGTACTCAGTGCTACAAGTATGGGCACTCCAAGGGTGACTCAAAATGTCCCAAGAGGGCACAGCCCCTCACAAGTGGGCAGACACCTGGGTTGGCTAGTGTAGCGCTCAGGGAGGAGGTAGTCCCAGTTAGCGTTGGGGGACAGACAGAGGTGACACTAGTTTCCCTGGGGGATAAAGAGATGGTGCCAAAAACTCATATGCCTGCAAATACTTCAAAGTATAGGCAGTGGATCATCATTAATAGGCAAGGGGTGGAGGCTCCTCAAGACACCGGAGCCAGCATGACTACAGTCAGCGGTCAGCTGTTGTATACAGAGCAGGTCCTACAGAAACACATTCCACCAAGCCGAAGTTGCTGACAATCGAGAGAGCCATCCACCGGTGGCTCTGGCTCCCTTTGAGTGTGGGGGTTCTCAGGTTCTCTAAAAGTAGCCCTGAGTCCTTTCATGCCTGTAGATTGTTTGTTGGGCAATGACCTGGAGTACAGTACCTGGATGGAGGTACAGCTCAGGTCTCACTTTGAGATGATGGGATTTCCTGATTAGGTTTGTATGACCACATTGCTGCCTGAAAAAAGAGTCAAGGGCGTCTGGAGCCTGGAACAATGGCCCAGACATCTGCCAAGCAAAGTGGCAGTGGGCGTCGGAAACCAACCCCTGAAGTTCCCACGGTGGAGGTTGATGGTGTCCCTGAGGAACAGGCACCCGATCCAACAGGCATCAATCATTGCCGCCCCAGAAGACCTACCTGAGCATGTTGACTGGCAAGTTGAGGGTGGGCCCACCAGGGAGGAGTTCTGCAGAGCACAGAAAGAGTGTTGCACTTGACGAGACAGGCCTCATCCCATGCAGCAGGTGAAGCCTCTGAGGATCACCTAATCTACCGGGAGAATGATCTCCTCTATAGTGAGCCTAAGGCTCTTGGTGCTAGGGCAGCCCATGTCCTGGTGGTCCCCCAGTGTCACCAGACCTTGCTACTGGGATTGGCTCGTGTAATCCCCTTGTGAGAAATCCAGGAAAAACCAGATAGCTCTCCTGACCCCACTACCAGTAATTGGCAACCTCTTTGAAAGGGTGGGGATCAACATCATTGGACCTGTAGACCTCAAGACACCTTGGGCAACAGGTTTGTCCTGGTCTTGGTGGACCATACCAACCCTGGGACAGAGGCCATCCCTCTAAGGTCAGTGACTGCACCTGTGTTGGCTAGAGCTCCGATGGGGATTTTTACCCATGTTGGGTTCCCCAAGGAGCTAGTGTCTGCCAGAGGCACTAACTTCATGTCTGTGTCAACATACATGAAGTCCATGTGGGATGACCTTGGTTTACCTTACAAGTTCACTACACCCTATCACCCGCAAACCAATGGTCCTGTAGAAAGATTCAATAAGACTATGAAGGGCATGATTATGGGCCTACCTGAGCCCATGAGGCTTAAGTGGGACATCTTTTTGCCATGCCTTCTTTTGCCTACAGGGAGGTGCCACAGTAAGGGGTAAGGTTCAGCCACTCTAACCTTCTCTATGGCCAATTCCGGAGTACGAAATAGGCAAAGTTGGCACCAGCCTATGAGCCCCACTCCTTTCAGGGGCCGGCAACAGCAAATTAAAATAATATTGATTTGATCTTGAAAGAAAACTACAATCAGGCTTTCTTAAAAATTGTTTCCAAAAGATAGAAAACAAGGAATCAACTGAAAGAAACGAAAACTTTACATTAAAGACTCTATAGAGAAAATACTGTATTAATGTAATGTACACATTGATATTTGAAAGTTTTTTTTGTCATCATTCTCCTCAGAAACAATGTCCATTCCTTCCGCCCTTATATCGAGAGAGATGCCAACCAATGACAGGCATACCACAATGAACATTATCCTTCCTGCGGCTGTCTCTCTCTCATGGTGTAAACTTACATCGGCAACTGCTTTAATACTCGAAATGCGGAGGGGCCCTATAGCAGTCCAGAGAATTTGCCAGTGTAATCATTGGACAGAATTGTGATCTTATGTCAACCTTACCCCCCGAATTTTGCAACAACCATTCCGGGCTCTCCATCCGTACTAACAACGAATTCCAGAAGGCTTTCTTCTTAGATATGCTACTCACCCATTTATGGCAACTTTCTCTTCTGGCAAGTAGGATTGCATAAAACAGTAAATCTTTAAGAGCTCCCATGAGGCCATCCACCGCTCCAAAGTTAACCAATAAAAGGCTTACCTTCTTTTGCTGACCCAAAATACCTGACATAGATGTTTCCACTTTGTCCCAAAACACTCTGATCGCGGGACATTGATAGAACATATAAACGTCTGTTGCTTTTTCCATACCACATTTAGCACAGCTGGCTCGGCTTTCTTTTCCCATCTTCGATAGTTTTTCAGGTGATATATATGCCCTGTGAAGTGAAAAGGAGTGGTTTCTCCTTAAAAAAGCAGGTTTGACAGTGAGGTAAAGTGTGCGCATTGATACTTGCCAAATATTCTGCAACTGCTCCCTCGGCAATAAGCTTCCCCACAATTCCTCAGCCAGCGTAAACTCTCCGTCCATGGTGTCATGTATATACCAGTACCAGAATGCAACTTCTTTGTTCCCTGGTGGTTTTGTGACCAGTTGTTCTTCTAAAATATTACCTATGCCCAAAGTCAATTTCTTACTTTGCTCCCAGCTTTTTAGTTGTAGAAATTTGAATTTTGAGAGACTACCCTTCATCTCCCCATTTAGATCTTGCCAGGGTAACAAATTTACCTCCCGGGTCAGGTCTCCCCAGATCCTTAGGTCACGTTTTTGATGGGTACCACCAGTTTGTCATTGAGGCACTGCGGAGTCCCTAGAGAGTCCCAGATCGGGGCAAAGTGAGAATAGTAGTCCAATTTCGAAAGATGTCTAATGTGATACCACATTTTTTCCATCGACTGTAGTACCTTTAGTTTGATTTTTTTATTTTTTATTTTGGGTCTCCGAATTTAAAGAGAAAGCCATCTGTGTCTGCTTTACATTCTTTTAACATTGCTGAGAACATTAAGCCTAATATAGATCCGTCTGGTTTCTTTGCAAGCATTCTAGAGTTTTTTAATTGGAAAGCCCATGCGTAGTATTGTATATCTGGTAGGGTTAATCCTCCCTTCTCCCGCCTTCTCTGTAATGTTTTCCAGGAGATCCAAATCCCCTTATAAGCCCAGATAAACAAATGTATTACCTGCTGGATTTTGTGTATAGTAACTTTATCGAAGTGCTGTAGTATTGAGTTAAATATGAAGGTGATCTTTGGCAGTATAGTCATCTTGACCAAGCTCACTCTCCTCGGAATCGTTAACTGGAGGTGTGTCCAACCCTTCATTAGTTGGACAATCTCTTTAAACACTCTCCTCAAGTTGATTTCTGCAATTGCGTTTATGTCTTGTGTTATCTTTAAACAAGATATAGCATTTCCTTCTTGATCAGGGGGTTATTGCTTATTTGATTCCATACCATTATCTCTGTTTTATGTTCATTCACTGAGTACCCCGACACCTCTCCGAATTCTAATGCTATATGTAAGTTGGTGGGTAAGGCAGCGTCCAGATCAGATGAATATACCATAAGGCCGTCTGCTTATAGAGCAACCTTCCTAACCCAGTCTGCCTGATAGAAAGGGGGAATATCGATTGTATTTCTAAGTCTACAAGCCAAGGGCTCCATAGAAAAGTTAAACAGGAGGGGGGAGAGAGGGCAGCCCTGTCTTGTACCCCTGAGAATTTTGAATGGTGACAATAACTTCCCATTCACCAAGACCCTTGCTACAGGTTCCTGGTATATTAGCTGTATGGCTCTACAGAATTTATCTCTAGATTGTATCTTTTCAATACTGAAAATAGGTACGACCACCTCACCTTATCACATGCTTTAGAGGCATCCAGTGTTGTTATTTCTAGAAGGGTGTCAAAAGTTGTTGCAAAATCAATAGCCCTGATTAGCTCATAGGTTAGCTTGTGCAGATACCTCCCTTTCACAAAGCCTCTCTGATCTTTGTGGATTGCATGGCCCGCAATCTTAGTTAGTCTGCTAGCTAAAATTTTTGCAAAAATGTTATAGTTAGAGTTCAGGAGAGATATCGGTCTGTATGATTCACATATAGCCGGATCTTTACCCGATTTCAGAATAAGGGTAACAGTAGCTCAGTGCTTAATTTGTGCTGGTGCTTTCCGGTGCTTAGCACCGGCACTTATTTGACAGGGCCGGGTCTATACACGATATTAGCTGCTGCCTTCTCACTGAGTTCACTCCGGTCTCCCCGGTGGCAGCGAAGAGCTGATATCGCTCGTTATTGTGCTTAAAATATTTCACATTGAGTGCCGCGGACGCCCGCCATATTATGAGACAAACACTAGCAGAAATCACCGGGGTCCCTGCCTCAGCTCACACCAACAAATCACAGTAGTGCTACCGATGACGGATTGGAAAATATGTCAGTAGACCGGCCACTTCCCTCCTTGGCAAATCCTAAAGTATGGGTCCCGACATGGACCAATGATCACAATTTTCGCCAGCAGCCCGCCCCAGCATACTGCGCAGCCTCAGCAGTTATCGGGCGCTGAAAGCAGAAGCAACTGCAAGCAGTGTGTTGCGCCGCAGGCCTCATGTAAATTAAAAGTCCGCCCGCGGCGGTAAATTTAAATCGATGATGAACACAGGCTGCGGGGGTCGCTGCAGCCCACTGCACAGCTCCGCTCTGAGCTGCACCTGCTGTGAGCCTGAGTGAGTCTGATGGGCATCAGGGGCCGCGTGCACTTTTGCCAATTCCCATTAGAATCGAGTGAGAGAAGTTGCGACCAGACTCTGGGGAGACAGGCAGTCGGCCCGTAAACCGGAATTCTATGCTATCCTCAAAAGTAAGTGTGAGACCATCTGAGTGGCAAATTTTCTTTTTAACGCTTGCCTGGGAAAATATGTAAAGTAAATGGAGCGTATTAAACTGGCTTCCTCGGCACGTTCTTGCGTCTTGGCAGTTTATGGATGCAAGAAGCTAATTACTGAAGTTTCCGGAGCACATTTTAACTGTCTGCACTGAGAGAGAGCTGATAATATTTGTTTAAATTATGTAGCTGAATGGGGTCAGTCTGCTGCTCCATGTGTGCAGCTGCCTGTTTCCCAATTACTGCACTCTGCAACGGCTAATACTTCACGCTGGTTTTCGTCTTCCGGCTGAAGCTTTGAGTGCTAAATGTTAAATAAAATAACATTAGTAAGTGTTACGTTCCTCGCTTGCGCAGGCCTGACAGCAGCGGCGCGGTGAAATAATGAGACACACACAGTTACGGTGTCTCGGCGCCAATGCCCCCTGAGGCACGCCCCCCTTTATTTATCAGGACGCGTACGCCACCGTCGCGGCGTACGCATAACGTTGTCTACATACGCGCTCTAGCGTCCGACGCTAGAGCGCTAACTGCAACATCCCTCTCCAACTTGGATGATGAAACTCAGACTCGAACTCCCCACTCAGTCACTTACTTGGCAGGCAAAGTCTCTGAGGCGGCTGCTTGGTGGAGGATTCCCTCTCAGCCCATACCTGGTCGTTGCTCGGGTGTTGGTGTTTGGCAGGCAGTCGCGTTCCACCCTGTCGGCTTCGGAGCTGGGCCCATCCGGGTTCGTTGTTGACTCGGGCCGGGTCAGAGATGACGACAGTTCTCTTTCAGGAATCCCGGCGTCCTCCTCCACCTCTTCCGCAGCCTCCTGCCGGTGTTCTGTAGCCGCAGGGATTTGTTTGAACCACAAGATGTTACGCGTGGCTGATTCCGCTCCCCTTCGGGCCGTAACCATTGTCCCTTGGTGGCGTTCCACTGTCCAGCTCCCGGGCTCGTACCGTGGCTTGAACTTCCCCCCGGGTCTCCGGTTCTTTATGAGGACATTGTCCCCTGGCCCCAGGGCGCGCTCCCGGCTTCCTCGGGCCCGGCTCGCTTGCTGGTTCCGCCGCTCTCGGCGGTGCAGCGCCTGCTCTGCTTCAAATGGTGGGGGGGCCCACCCGGGGACTGTGGGTAGACCATCACGGCGTGTCCCTTTCAGCATGAGGGCCCATGGGGCTTGCTTGGTGGAGCAGTGTGGTGTGCTGCGATACTCTCCTAGGAACCGTTGGATCTCTCGTTCCGGGTCTAGATGTTCGGCGCCGGCTATTCGCAGGATTTTATTTAGTGTCCGCATGAAGCGTTCGACCTTGCCGTTGGCTTGGTGCCACTGTGGGGTGATCCGTCTGTGGCGTATGCCTTGACGTGCGAGGAATTCTCAAAATTCGTGGCCTTGGAACGGTGGCCCATTGTCGCTTTTCAGTTCTGAGGGGCGCCCAAACATGTGGAATATCTTCTCTAATGCTGGCCCTACAAACGTGAAGGCTGTGGATGGCAGCGCCTCCACCAGGGGGTATTTGGAGAAGTTGTCCACGACTACCAGCGTTACTCTCCCATCGGAGAGGGTCCCAAAGTCCACGCTGTTTTTGTCCCAGGGGTGTCTCCCGGGCTCTTCAGTCACGATGGGGGCTGGAGGTTCAGGTCGGCTAGTCATCTGACATGCCGGGCAGTTTCTTACGATGTCTTCCACCAATGCGTCCATTCCCGGAAACCACACCTTTTCTCTCATTCTGGCCTTCATCCTCTCCGTCCCTTGATGACCTCTGTGGGCCAGGAGGGTGGCTTGGTGGCGTAGCGCTGCTGGCATGACGATTCTAGCTCCTCTCAGGACTATTCCATCTCTGGTGGCGCTGAGCTCATTCCGTACGCGCCAGATCTGTTGCAGGTCGGCCCTCTCATCCTCTGTCCACGTGTTGGCAGACTGTAGGAAGTTGGTCCACGACCCCTGTTGGATGGCTTTCCTGGTTTTTGTCATTACGGTGTCACGCTCCGCAGCTTGTAAAATCTCCTGAAGTGTCAGGACCTGATGGCAAGTTAGGGCCGCGATGAAGTCTAGGTGTGCTTCAGCCGCGTCTTCTTCGTCTTTCCCGGCCTGTGGGGGCTCTCTTTTGTCTGGGTGCCTGGACAGGAAGTCGGCCGGGTTCTTGGCGCCAGGCCGGTAGGTTATGTCCATATGGTACTGTTGGAGTCCAATGGCCCATCGTTCTATTCGCGGCGGGGGGTGTGGTGCTGTCCCTTTAAAAAGGGGCACCAGTGGCTGGTGGTCTGTCACGACCGTGAACGGATGTCCACAGACGTATAGGTGGAAGTGTCGACTGCCCCATCTTATGGCCAGTGCCTCTTGCTCGATCTGGGAATACCTTTGTTCGGTTGCCGTGAGCGCTTTGCTCGCGTAGGCCAGTGTGGCCTACCGCCCTGGCTCTTGCTCCTGTGTGAGGACTGCCCCGAGTCCCACTGGGCTAGCGTCGACTAGTAGCTCAGTCCTTCGTGTGGGGTCGAAGTAGACCAGAGTGGCTTGGTCGAGGAGCGCTGTCTTGATGTCTTGGAACGCGGTGTCTTCCTGGGGCCCCCACCGCCACGGTGCGTCCTTCTTCGTCAGTTGCCTGAGAGGCTCGGCAATCGTCGCTAGGTTCGGAATGAACCGACCGCAGTACGTGGCCATTCCCAGAAAGCTGCGCACCTCCGAGGCGGATGTAGGTGCTGGGGCGTCTTTGATGGCTTCGGATTTCCGGGGGTCCACCTGAATGCCATTATTAGTGAACTTGTACCCGAAGAATTCAATCTGCTGCTGGAATAGCTGGCACTTGTCCTTGTGGAGTGTGACTCCGTAGTCCTTGAGGCGTGTCAGTGTGGCTCTGACTCTCCGATAGTGCTCATCTATGGTAGTGGAGTGGATCAGGATGTCATCACTCACATTCATAACTCCCGGCAGGCCTTGTAATATATCCCTGATCGTGTTCTGGAAAATCTCCGCTGCGGATGATATCCCGAAATTGAGCCGCCGGTATCTTCGCAGCCCAAGATGTGTACTGAAGGTGGTGATGTACCTACTCTCTCTGGCTAATGTTAGCTGGTGGTAGCCGGCGTTTAAGTCCAACTTGGAGAACCACCGTGCCCCGTTGAGGTCCGCAATGATGTCGTCCATGGTGGGTGTGATTTGTCTCTCCCTCTTGATGGCTTTATTGGGGAGCCTCATATCAATGCACACCCGAATCTTGCCTGGTTGATGGGGTTTTTCCGCGATCACCATCGGGGACACCCATGGGGTGGGGCCAGTGACTGTTTCTATGACCCCTTGTTCTTCCAATTTCTTGAGTTCTTCTTCCACCAGAGTGCGTAGATGAAAGGGGATCCGTCTGTGCTTCAGTGCCGTGGGTGTGATGGAGCGGTCGATGTGGAGTTTGACCGGCGGGCGCTTGATTTTTCCTAGACCGGTGAATAGTTCCGGGAACTGGTCCAGCAGGTTGGCCGTTTGATTATCTTGAACTTTCCGGATGAACACTAGGAGCCCTAGGTCCTCGGTGGCGTGTCCACTCAAGAACGTGTCTACCTCTTGATTGATGATGTGTACATCAATGGTGATTTCGGCGTCCTCTGTTCCCACCGGTACTGTCATTTTTCCCAAAAGGGGTAATGGGACATCACTGCCATATGCATATATGCGGGCCTTCGATGCCTTGAGTTCAGGCTTCGGTCGGAGTCGGTTGTATTGCTGCACCCCCATGACGGTGACTGATGCCCCCGTGTCGATCACCGCGTTCACCTTTGATCCTGCGACCCTGACGTCGCACCGGGGTTGTGGACGTCTTGTGCTTTTTAGGGCTCTGGTGAACGAGATCACGTATGTCTCCTCTCCATCGTCCGACTCCGAGTCGTCCTCCTGCAGGGCTCGCGTGTGTCTGGGCTCAGCGTCAGTGCGTGAGGCGAGGGACAGCTGGGATAGATGTCTCACCATGCCTTTCGCAGGCCTCTTGCTCCTGTGATACTTCCGCGGGGCGCACTTCCGGCAGACGGAGGCAAAGTGGTTCAAGGTGCCACAGCTGGTGCACGTTTTACCTTTCGCAGGGCACGTCTTGCCCTGGTGTTCTTCGTACCCGCAGTAGTCACACTGCGCTGGGGGCGACCTCCTGGGTGCTGGTCGGCGTGTCTTCTCGCGCGTCCGCACTGCGTCTGCGCGCTCTGTCTTAACGGTCACTCCTGGCCCCGCGCTCCGTGTGAGCGCTTGTTCCATCTCTTCCGCACGTGCGTCGGACAAATCGTGGGACCGTGCCAGCACCAGGATGTCAGCCATTGGGATGTTTGGTTGGCGGAGGATGAGGCTCCGCAGCTTCTTGCCTCGGATGCCATAGATGAGCTGCGCCCTGATCTCCTCTTTTGCTCGGTCGCCAGCCAGATGAGTGTCCGCTAGCACCCTCAGCCGTGCATGAAAGGCATCCACTGACTCCCCCTCTTTCTGCTTCGCCTGACGCATCTTGAAGTTCTCGAAATCTGGATTCATTTGGGGGTCAAAGTGCGTGTTGAGGGCCGTCACGGCTGCGTCGTAGTCGTCTGCATTACCGGTGTTGAGAAGGTGCTTAAACAACAGGTAAACTTCCTCCCCCGCGTAGTGAAGAAGGAGCGATCGCTTCACCGCCCCGTCCGTCTCCCGAGAACCGATGAAGTAGTTGTTGAGCCTACCGATCCACGTCTGCCAGCGTGGGGCGGCTGTGGCGGGGTCAGCAGTCTCGCTGAAGGGTGGTAAGACACCGGTCGGTGGGTGAAACAGGTGGGCAGGTGCTTGGGCTCCGTCATCTCCCATGGTACGGCTGTGAAGGCGCGGCGCTGGGAGGCAGGGCATCTGCTAGAGGACCAGCGTAGCGAAGGGCACCGAGGGCCACGTGGAGGTACGCCCAGGCGACTTCGGGGCCTATGTAGGGCTGGCACACAGGATATGGCACGAGGAATCAGATGGGATGCAACGCTGAGGCGAGACAAGCGGGAATCTTCATCCACTTGATGCAGGCATAGGTGGTTGGTGCATACTCGCTCACCGTGTGGAGTGGGCTGCAGCAGGGTTCAGGCACCGGCAGCAGCAGCTGCAGCGACAGTCACGCGTTGTCCCAGGCTCGGGCGAGCAGTGTGACAGGCCGGAGGGAGCTGGATCGAGGCCGGGGCAGAATCGCGGGACTGCCGCGATTTGTGTAGCAGGAGGCAGCGCTGGGCGCGATACACGCAGCAGGTCCGGCCGCCTAGTCGCCAATGTTACGTTTCTCGCTTGCGCAGGCCTGACAGCAGCGGCGCGGTGAAATAATGAGACACACACAGTTACGGTGTCTCGGCGCCAATGCCCCCTGAGGCACGCCCCCCTTTATTTATCAGAACGTGTACGCCACCGTCGTGGCGTACGCATAACGTTGTCTACATAAGCGCTCTAGCGTCGGACGCTAGAGCGCTAACTGCAACAGTAAGTATAATGCAAACCATAGGGCCTCTTTCCGTGTAAGGGCCGTTAGAGTCAATTTTGTTGTGCCAACTCACCTGCTGCCTTCCATGCCGGTAGTGCTGCTCCACGACCACGGTTCTCTCAAAAGGCACAGGCCGGCTGACGAGGCTTGCAGTCACGGTCTCAGAGCTTGGGTCAGAATGGTGAATCTGCTACCATTGCAAATGACGTTGCACAGTGAGCCCGACTCCCGCACTGCATGCAGTACTGAACAGGCAAGAATCGAGCACAGGTGACTGCAACGAGTGGGTCACTACTGTTGCAGCTTAGAGGCATTACTGCGGAGGTACGTGTTTTTCATGTTGGGGGCTCACATCCTTCTGTTGTGGCCTGGGTCCCACGTGGGACAGAGAGGCCCTGGAATCTACACTAATTTCTTTGCATGCTGACTTGATTGATTGATTGCCAGCAGTAAGGAGGACCTAGGGGGTCCTGTGTGGGGGAAGGCTGCTAGGGCATCTGTGTTTTAGTAGTTAAGATAACTTGCTATGGATGCTCTTGATAAATAACATTGATGCTTCAATCCATCTGAGCTGCCTGCGCCCCTGTCCTGTGGTGTACTGAGTCTGAAAACTTTGCAGTCAAGCAGCCTGAGGCTGCTCTGCTCAGCTTTCAGCTGCCTGCCATTAGTACACTTTAGTTCAATGACTTCTCAGTTTCTCGTTGCTCAAATTGGTGTTATTTCTGATATTATTTGTATCTAAATTGCTTAATGCTGTCGTAAGAAAGTGTCACTCATAGTCATTAAAATGTCACTCATAATTACACTGAACTTGTGAAAATGTCACACTTAGCAATCTGAAACCTTGGCAGCTCTGAACTTAAAGGCAGTCTCAGTAAAGTGTAGCCTGTGGTTTTGGAGTCTCGTCTCACTACGTTCGATTCAGTTTGCTAATATGGGTCAGCCCGGTCCCTGCTGCAGTCAGGCAGAAGCCATGATGGTAAGATATGTGCCGGGGCAGTACCTCTTTCTAAAACATGTAAGGAATAACCTTTTTTTCTTTAATATAGTACTTAGGGCATTATTCGTGGGACTTCATAGTACTTTAAAAACTAACTCGGTGGTGCTCATTTTATTGATTTCAAAATTAAGTCATAGAATGAAAGAATCTCATGTTGTATTCAAATCTTTGCTACTAGGCACTAACTTACTGAGCTGTATCACTGGCATTCTAGACTGAAATATAATGCAGTGTAGAAGTGCAAGCATCTAAATTATTTCTTGTAGCAGCATTTTCCTATTGTCGTTTTTATACTGCGAGTCAGCCCTGCGGTAGCTGGCATTGTCACAGGCACTATTATGTGAGAATCTGCTTGGAATGCAATTTATTTTCAAAATAGGGAGAGGAGAGGACTGTGCTTGAAAAACATGTTTAATGAAAGAAAAGATTCCTCTTGAAATGGGAGGAACAGGCTAGTGTTGTGGATGGAAGTTCACGGGCACTCCAGAGGAATGGAGAGACATTCCAGTCATGGGAATGTTATTGAAAGGGATATTATTAATGTAATATAACAACAGACCTATTTCTTGTACGGGATCAGCAGGCTAGCAGCATGTACGAGTATTCATGCTTTTAGCATGTCCCTGTGTGAGGCACCTGTTTAAGCAACACAGGCTCACTGGCCAGGGCGTGGGGGTGTACAAAGCATAATATAAAGGTTGATAGTACAACTTGTCTCAAGGGGACCTGACATCTTTTATTCAATCACTACACTGGGTGCATTTCTTCCTTCTCCCTCCTTTCGTTCCTTAATATTTTCCTGCTCATTTAATCCTGTCTTTAATTTCTTTCTTTATTTTCCTTAACACTGCCTTCTGCTTTTCTTCCATTTTCTTTTCTTCTTTCTAGTCATCCATCACACATCGTTTGCTTCCTTTTTCCCTCTAGCCTTCATTTCTTCCACAATTTCTTTTTTTTCCTCCTTTTTCCTGCCTGCATTTATTGTTGCCTTCCTTAATGTATTTTTTCCTTCATCCCTCTCTTTCTTTCAAGCAGCACAGTACAAGCACATTCTCTTTAAGTTGGGAAGCTGCCTCACCTCCTTATATTACCTTTCCTAAAGCTGCATTTTGACCTTTACTCATATTCTGTAATTCAAGTTGACTTATAAGTTGTTGTTATAGACTTTCCATATTTTAATATTATATTGATTTGCATAGCGCACTAATCACCCAAGAGGGTATCCAGGTGCTTGGGCAATGGGCTGGTGTGTAGGTGTGATGTACTCAAGGTGTTTATGTGAAGAGCCAGGTCTTCAGCTTGTTGCTTAACTCTAGAAGTGATGAGGTGGCTCTGATGTGTTGAGGCTTATGGATGTGGATAGAGCCAATAAAGAAAGTGGGTGGACCCATTGGAGGAAGTGGGTGGAGCTATGGAAGTGGGTGTGGCTTCCTAAAAAATGAGAGCACCTGCACTTCATATTTTACAAATTAAGCACTGCAGTAGCTTCATTCCACGATTTTGGTATCTGCATTCCTTGATCTAATATCTCACCCATCACTGATGTCAAAAAGGGGGATAACACCTCTGCCAAGATTTTATAAAGCTCCATTGGGATGCCATCAGGCACAGCTGCTTTGCCCCCTTTACTAGACTGAATGACCCTAACCACTTCCTCTTGAGTGATCCCTTTATTTAAGATTTTTTGATGATTAGCGTCTATGGATTGAATAGATTCAGCTAACCAACCTTCAATCTCTGCATCTACCGGCTTCTCCTCCTCCATATATAGGATTCGAAAGAACTCCTTAAAGGTCGCTTTGATCTCAGTTTCACTATTCAGAATATTCCCGGACTGATCCTTCTTAATCTCCTTAATCCAATTTCTATTCAGATCCGTCTTAACCTTCCAGGCTAGGAGTTTTCCTGCCCCCTCTCTATACTCAAAATGCGCTAGCTTACTAGCGTCCCACCTCTTTCTAATCCTTGTATGGAAAATTTCTGATATTTGATTCCTCAATAGAAGCTGCTTCTTTTCTAAATCTGCTCTGCTCCCCTCAGGTTCCGATCTGTCAGGAATCCCCTCCCGCACATGGATTCCCTCCCACGATGCCACTTCCGTGAACCTGGTGCGCTTGGAGGAGAGCGGACTACAACTCCCAGAATTCCCTCCGGCAACAATTGCCTTTTGCCACTCAAGAGTTCTGGTTACATAACACCAAGGGAAACGCCTAGTTTTCATGTTATGCAACTCAAGAGTTCTGGTTGCATAACACCAAGGGGAACGCCTAGTTTTCATGTTATGCAACTCAAGAGTTCTGGTTACATAACACCAAGGGTAACGCCTAGTTTTCCTGGTATGCAACTCAAAAGTCATGGTTATACAACGCCGAGAGTACTACTTAAGGAGAAGATCACTGGGACTCGGCGTCGGATATTCTGATCTTTGCCGGAGTACCTGGTTGAGGTACACGGACCCGTTGGTGAGTTGAGCGGTGGAAGGAACATTCTAAGGAGCGGAGGAGAGGTGCTGGCGTGTGCTTCCTGCCCGTGTCCTGTCCCGTTCTGAGAGCCGTATTCAACGTCATTGGGCACAAGTCCCGTTGGTAGAGCCGAAGCTCCCAACGGCCTGACAATTTGGAGAAAACGAGGTTGGTGCGAGCCGAAGCTCCCAACCCTCATTCCTTGGGTATCATCACTTAAACCCGGATACAAGAGACGCACACCAGGAGGTGTTCCCAACGTCTTTGTGTTGTGGCAGCACTCTGGGGGATACTGGTAGAGCGTCTGTTCCCAGGTGGTAGAGAGCCCGGCCGGGTGACTCCTACGTGCCCCCCGTAGATTCCACAACCTTGGAACTACCCTTCACAGCGGTCGAGTGGCATTGTCGGCCACTGCTTAGCACTGTGCCCTCCGTTGGAGCGTACCGGGTCCGGTGTGCATGCGGAGGACAGTTAGACGAGCTGTGAATGGGTATCGTACTTTAACTGGTCATTCCAGTACCGGTATTCTTTGTTGTCTGTAGTTGTTTATCTGTTTATTAAATCATCCTTAAACCTCCATTTCTCTGGTCCGTCGTCTGTTTGTCCCAACCCCGAGAAAGCCAGGACGTTACATAATATCCGACCTCTTCCATAACTATCTCCTGGTTGGGCGAACGACATGGCCACGATTGAGGATGTGTTGGCCGTCTTAGCCGCGATGCAAATCGAGCTCACCGCTTCCAGACAGGAAACAGCAGACGTTAAGGCTAGAATGGACGCTCGGCAGAACGATCCGCTACAGGCAGGTGCCTCTCACACGGCCACGGCTCCTGCGGTTGTAGTAGAGATGCCCGTAGCCATTCTTTTGGCGACACCAGAGAGGTACAGCGGAGACCCCAACACAGTGCAGGTATTCCTCACTCAAGTAGCACTGCATCTGTCCTGCAAACCAAAGGCCTTTCCTACCAGCCAAGCCAGAGTGGCCTTTCTGATCTCGTATCTTGCTGGGAACGCGGCGCAATGGGCAGTCCCACTGGTGAGCAGGGACGACCCTATCCTATGTGATTGGGGAGCCTTCCGCGAGGAATTCTTGAAGGTGTTTGATCGAAGGGCGGACTCGTATACTGCCGATCGAGAGATGTTGGAGCTGAGGCAAGGCAACAATGATCTGGTGCAGTACCTTAATGCTTTTCGAAGGTTAGTGGCCGAAACCAAGTGGCCCATAGCCAAACAAACCGCGCTGTTTCACCAGGGCTTGTGCGAAGAGCTCAAAGATGTGGTAGCACAAATCGACCCCCAACCCAAGACATGTGAAGGCTTGATCAACCTGGTGCTACGGCTGGACCATAGATTGAACGAAAGAAAGGGCGATCACAAGAGGAAAGGGAAAGCGCTGCCATCGTATGTTTCGATGGGTGGCCCTGAGACCAACTCCTCCACCAGGACGGAACCCATGGACATAGGAGCTATAAGGGCGAGCCTTACAGCCACTGAAAAAGAATCACGCCGCAAGCAAGGCCTTTGCCTTTACTGCGGGAAAAAGGGGCACTATGTACGCGAGTGTCCAGCCAAGCCAAAAACCTCACGATACCGAGCGAACAAAACGGTGACAGCAGTGGTGGAAGCACCGGCGGAAAACTGAGGGACTCCGGGTCTAGGGAAGGGGCATCTTGGAGTCACACCCACATCCCTTCCATGTTGAGCCCGAATCAAAAAGGGCGAAGACATTTGTTTATTACCTTACACGTAGGAGTGCAGGACCAGTGGATACCTGTGGTAGCCATGATTGATTCAGGAGCCACGGGCATGTTCATGGACTACAATGAAGCACGGAGACTGGGTCTCACTCTCCTTCCCAAACAGATACCAGAGGAGGTGTATGCAGTGGATGGGAGAAGTCTGGTGACCGGACCTATCGGACAGCACACAGGAGAAATACCGGTGCGGTTCGGAAAACTGCATAACGAACGTATCGATTTTAGCATAATCAGAGCCCCGCAGTACGGGGTCATATTGGGTCTACCCTGGCTCCAAAAACATAACCCAACGGTGGATTAGCCTACGCATCACATTGAGATGACTTCCCCATTTTGTGAACAATGGTGCGGCATGCGGCAGGACACCCACGAAGGTGAGGTAGGCGAAGGTCACACGGTCGCCACGGCAGCAGAAAAGGACGTAAAGCTGCCCAGAGTGTATCACAGTTTCGGGGACGTCTTCGATGAAATCCGAGCGGAGGTGCTCCCTCCACATAGACCGTTCGACTGCCAAATCGACCTGGTTCCGGGGGCTAGCGTTCCCAGCGGCAGACTGTATGCGCTCACAGAACCCGAAAACGACCACGGTTCTCTCAAAAGGCACAGGCCGGCTGACGAGGCTTGCAGTCACGGTCTCAGAGCTTGGGTCAGAATGGTGAATCTGCTACCATTGCAAATGACGTTGCACAGTGAGCCCGACTCCCGCACTGCATGCAGTACTGAACAGGCAAGAATCGAGCACAGGTGACTGCAACCAGTGGGTCACTACTGTTGCAGCTTAGAGGCATTACTGCGGAGGTACGTGTTTTTCATGTTGGGGGCTCACATCCTTCTGTTGTGGCCTGGGTCCCACGTGGGACAGAGAGGCCCTGGAATCTACACTAATTTCTTTGCATGCTGACTTGATTGATTGATTGCCAGCAGTAAGGAGGACCTAGGGGGTCCTGTGTGGGGGAAGGCTGCTAGGGCATCTGTGTTTTAGTAGTTAAGATAACTTGCTATGGATGCTCTTGATAAATCGCATTGATGCTTCAATCCATCTGAGCTGCCTGCGCCCCTGTCCTGTGGTGTACTGAGTCTGAAAACTTTGCAGTCAAGCAGCCTGAGGCTGCTCTGCTCAGCTTTCAGCTGCCTGCCATTAGTACACTTTAGTTCAATGACTTCTCAGTTTCTCGTTGCTCAAATTGGTGTTATTTCTGATATTATTTGTATCTAAATTGCTTAATGCTGTCGTAAGAAAGTGTCACTCATAGTCATTAAAATGTCACTCATAATTACACTGAACTTGTGAAAATGTCACACTTAGCAATCTGAAACCTTGGCAGCTCTGAACTTAAAGGCAGTCTCAGTAAAGTGTAGCCTGTGGTTTTGGAGTCTCGTCTCACTACGTTCGATTCAGTTTGCTAATATGGGTCAGCCCGGTCCCTGCTGCAGTCAGGCAGAAGCCATGATGGTAAGATATGTGCCGGGGCAGTACCTCTTTCTAAAACATGTAAGGAATAACCTTTTTTTCTTTAATATAGTACTTAGTGCATTATTCGTGGGACTTCATAGTACTTTAAAAACTAACTCGGTGGTGCTCATTTTATTGATTTCAAAATTAAGTCATAGAATGAAAGAATCTCATGTTGTATTCAAATCTTTGCTACTAGGCACTAACTTACTGAGCTATATCACTAGCATTCTAGACTGAAATATAATGCAGTGTAGAAGTGCAAGCATCTAAATTATTTCTTGTAGCAGCATTTTCCTATTGTCGTTTTTATACTGCGAGTCAGCCCTGCGGTAGCTGGCATTGTCACAGGCACTATTATGTGAGAATCTGCTTGGAATGCAATTTATTTTCAAAATAGGGAGAGGAGAGGACTGTGCTTGAAAAACATGTTTAATGAAAGAAAAGATTCCTCTTGAAATGGGAGGAACAGGCTAGTGTTGTGGATGGAAGTTCACGGGCACTCCAGAGGAATGGAGAGACATTCCAGTCATGGGAATGTTATTGAAAGGGATATTATTAATGTAATATAACAACAGACCTATTTCTTGTACGGGATCAGCAGGCTAGCAGCATGTACGAGTATTCATGCTTTTAGCATGTCCCTGTGTGAGGCACCTGTTTAAGCAACACAGGCTCACTGGCCAGGGCGTGGGGGTGTACAAAGCATAATATAAAGGTTGATAGTACAACTTGTCTCAAGGGGACCTGACATCTTTTATTCAATCACTACACTGGGTGCATTTCTTCCTTCTCCCTCCTTTCGTTCCTTAATTTTTTTTCCTGCTCATTTAAACCTGTCTTTAATTTCTTTCTTTATTTTCCTTAACACTGCCTTCTGCTTTTCTTCCATTTTCTTTTCTTCTTTCTAGTCATCCATCACACATCGTTTGCTTCCTTTTTCCCTCTAGCCTTCATTTCTTCCACAATTTCTATTTTTCCCTCCTTTTTCCTGCCTGCATTTATTGTTGCCTTCCTTAATGTATTTTTTCCTTCATCCCTCTCTTTCTTTCAAGCAGCACAGTACAAGCACATTCTCTTTAAGTTGGGAAGCTGCCTCACGTCCTTATATTACCTTTCCTAAAGCTGCATTTTGACCTTTACTCATATTCTGTAATTCAAGTTGACTTATAAGTTGTTGTTATAGACTTTCCATATTTTAATATTATATTGATTTGCATAGCGCACTAATCACCCAAGAGGGTATCCAGGTGCTTGGGCAATGGGCTGGTGTGTAGGTGTGATGTACTCAAGGTGTTTATGTGAAGAGCCAGGTCTTCAGCTTGTTGCTTAACTCTAGAAGTGATGAGGTGGCTCTGATGTGTTGAGGCTTATGGATGTGGATAGAGCCAATAAAGGAAGTGGGTGGAGCCATTGGAAGAAGTGGGTGGAGCTAGGGAAGTGGGTGTGGCTTCCTAAAAAATGAGAGCACCTGCACTTCATATTTTACAAATTAAGCACTGCAGTAGCTTCATTCCACGATTTTGGTATCTGCATTCCTTGATCTAATATCTCACCCATCACTGATGTCAAAAAGGGGGATAACACCTCTGCCAAGATTTTATAAAGCTCCATTGGGATGCCATCAGGCACAGCTGCTTTGCCCCCTTTACTAGACTGAATGACCCTAACCACTTCCTCTTGAGTGATCCCTTTATTTAAGATTTTTTGATGATTAGCGTCTATGGATTGAATAGATACAGCTAACCAACCTTCAATCTCTGCATCTACCGGCTTCTCCTCCTCCATATATAGGATTCGAAAGAACTCCTTAAAGGTCGCTTTGATCTCAGTTTCACTATTCAGAATATTCCCGGACTGATCCTTCTTAATCTCCTTAATCCAATTTCTATTCAGATCCGTCTTAACCTTCCAGGCTAGGAGTTTTCCTGCCCCCTCTCTATACTCAAAATGCGCTAGCTTACTAGCGTCCCACCTCTTTCTAATCCTTGTATGGAAAATTTCTGATATTTGATTCCTCAATAGAAGCTGCTTCTTTTCTAAATCTGCTCTGCTCCCCTCAGGTTCCGATCTGTCAGGAATCCCCTCCCGCACATGGATTCCCTCCCACGATGCCACTTCCGTGAACCTGGTGCGCTTGGAGGAGAGCGGACTACAACTCCCAGAATTCCCTCCGGCAACAATTGCCTTTTGCCACTCAAGAGTTCTGGTTACATAACACCAAGGGAAACGCCTAGTTTTCATGTTATGCAACTCAAGAGTTCTGGTTGCATAACACCAAGGGGAACGCCTAGTTTTTATGTTATGCAACTCAAGAGTTCTGGTTACATAACACCAAGGGTAACGCCTAGTTTTCCTGTTATGCAACTCAAAAGTCATGGTTATACAACGCCGAGAGTACTACTTAAGGAGAAGATCACTGGGACTCGGCGTCGGATATTCTGATCTTTGCCGAAGTACCTGGTTGAGGTACACGGACCCGTTGGTGAGTTGAGCGGCGGAAGGAACATTCTAAGGAGCGGAGGAGAGGTGCTGGCGTGTGCTTCCTGCCCGTGTCCTGTCCCGTTCTGAGAGCCGTATTCAACGTCATTGGGCACATGTCCCGTTGGTAGAGCCGAAGCTCCCAACGGCCTGACAATTTGGAGAAAACGAGGTTGGTGCGAGCCGAAGCTCCCAACCCTCGTTCCTTGGGTAAACACACGCTTAGAGCTAAGACGCTATCCAGGAGGTGTTTCCGCGTCTTAGCCATCGACACTCGTAGGAGAACTGGGATAGGTAGAGCGGCTGCTCCCATCCATTCTCTGCGCCACCTTGGGTATCATCACTTAAACCCGGATACAAGAGACGCACACCAGGAGGTGTTCCCAGCGTCTTTGTGTTGTGGCAGCACTCTGGGGGATACTGGTAGAGCGGCTGTTCCCAGGTGGTAGAGAGCCCGGCCGGGTGACTCCCACGTGCCCCCCGCAGATTCCACAACCTTGGAACTACCCTTCACAGCGGTCGAGTGGCATTGTCGGCCACTGCTTAGCACTGTGCCCTCCGTTGGAGCGTACCGGGTCCGGTGTGCATGCGGAGGACGGTTAGACGAGCTGTGAATGGGTATCGTACTTTAACTGGAGATTCCAGTACCGGTATTCTTTGTTGTCTGTAGTTGTTTATCTGTTTATTAAATCATCCTTAAACCTCCATTTCTCTGGTCCGTCGTCTGTTTGTCCCAACCCCGAGAAAGCCAGGACGTTACACGATCTTTTTATCTCCATATCCATTCACTCCATTTAATCCTCTAATCGAGACATTTTACTCTTATACAGCTTATTCCTATGGCAGGTTACACTAGTGATATTACCTTTAATAAATGCTTTTACAATTCCATTTGTAGCTGAGCAACTATTGATCTCGATAAATGTTCTAACCTCTTCCTTCAGGTTACCCATTACTTCGCTATCTGCCAGTATGATGCGGTCTAATGTCCACCTTCTTTCTACACACCTAATGCTGTTTTTAAGCGTTAACATAACTGCCAAGTGATCTGATAGGTGGGCCACCTTATATCCAATAACCAAGATGTCCTCTCTGAGGCTCCAATCTACTAGGAAGTAATCTATTCTAGATCTATTCCCATATTTCTTATTATTAAAAGATATACCCTGTAAATTTCCTGCTCTTTCTCTCCAAAGATCACACAAAGAGTGCTGAGTCATCATGGCCTTTAAGGGTGCTTGTGAGTTAGGCGTCGGTATCGCTCTGGTTCTGTTTGATTTGTCTAATTTTAGATTCAGTACAATATTAAAATCTCTTGCCATAAGAATTCTAAGAGATTTGCAAACATTTTTTTAATGGTACACAATCGTTGTGATTTGGGCTATAGTAGCCTACTAATGTTAATGACCTATCCTGTACTTTGGCGTCGGCAATAATCCACCTACCCCCTTTATCCACCCTCGTCTGTGACACCCATATTTTTGCTTGCTTTTTCACTATTATTGCAATTCCTCTTACATTCCCGCTCTGGTCCGTGCATAAAACTTGTTGTACCCATCTTTGTTTTCCAAAAAGATCGACACATTCCTTTTTTAATAAGTGCGTCTCCTGTAGAATCAAACTTTGAGCAGGAGAATCTCTAAGCTATTGCAATAACCTATCCCTACGCCCCTTCACACGTAGCCCATTAACATTCCAAGTTAGGATCTGAATGGACATATTTTAATTATGCTAAATTTACTTAATTTTTCTGAGGCATTTGCAGATTTTGTTTTTCCATTTTTTCCCATTTGCTTCCCACCCTGTGACACCCTTCTTCCTCCCCCACCCCACCCTACCCTGGAAAACTCACATCTGCTTCTTCTTCTTGGACCAGATGTTAGTCCAAATTATTCTTTTGCTCCACTAGCACCCAGCCCCACTAAAAAATAAAATAAAAAATAAACTATATAATTCTATGTGTATGTGTGGTGAAAACCAGATCATAACCTTGCAACATTTACCCCTCACTCAACTACCCCTCCACCTCCCGTGATGTTTTCTAACAGCTCATCTGCTTCCCTAATGCTTCTTATCATATGCATTTTATTTTTATGCATTATTCGTAGTGATGCGGGGAATTGAAGTTGTACAGTTGCCACTGTTTTTTTAAAGTCATCCATTTGTTTGCCCAACTCCCACTGTCTGTCTAGAGAGGCTCGCGATAAGTCCGATCTAATTTCAAATGAGAAGTAAGGGCCTTTCAAGGAGTTTAGTTTTAATGCAGACACGAGAATTCTTTCTTTTATTGCGTATGTCTGAAAATTGATAAGAATCTTTCTTGGCTTCACTCTACCTGGATTTCTCCTGAAGGGGTTTCTATATGTTCTTTGAATATCCTTTGCAATGTCCGCCTCACTCTCATCTACCTGAACTGAGGTTTTAATGAGAGCTACCACATAAGATTTTGAATCGTCCTACTCTTTTCCTTCAGGTATATTCAGAATCCTCTGATTATTCCTTCTGGAATTATTTTCTACCTGCTCCAATTTTTCCTGAAGACCCTGCTCGTCCTTATGCAGTGCCTGGAGCTCCGTTTTACTGCTTGCGAGGTCCTTTTTTAACTCCTCCACTGTATTCTCAAGTGTTTCTGTCCTCTCAGATAGAGTGTCCAACTTCTTTTCTAAAGTCTCGCAGAAGCCGCGTATTTCATGCAGATTTGCTTCTGATTCTGCAAATCCATTCTTAATGTCTGCAGTGAGCGATCCCAGCATCGCCTCCAGAGAGCTAAACGAAAATTCCACCAGATTCCTACTATCAGGGTTTTTTGAGTTTATAACTGGTATATGCCCTCCATGGTCTTTGTGCTCCCTATCCTGAGAGCAACCGCCATTGCAGTTCTTTACTCCATCTAAAGTGACGGCTTCAGCACTTTCTTGGGATTTACCCTGACCAGGCTGCTCTCCACTCTCCATGGCTGTAACTATAGTGGATGTAGTGCCTTGACTGACTCTGGACCTCTCTACCTCAGCTTGTGGTGGTCTTTTTAGTGTTAGTATTGATGGCTGTACTTTAAAAAAAGATTGCAGAGAGGGTGTAATCGTTAGTTTGGGGTCAGGGATCTCTTCCTTTTTTTGTTGCTTTTTTCCTTCTTTTTTCACTTCCCGCCTAGGTTTCTCTCTGGGCAGACCCTTTTGGAAACCTGAAGAGGAAGTTAGGCCAGATGAGTCATATAATTCCAATGGAGGAGCCTGCGTCTCCTCAATATCTACAGACTCTACCCCCTTTTCAGCATGGGCACCAGCTGATACCTGCCCTCCTGCTCCACCAAAAGTGAACCCCGCAACAGTCCCCCTAACTTTTGGGTCCAGGTTCCCTGCATTGCTAATGGCGGCGGTTGGCTGTGCTTCCTCTAACGGACTTGTAATCGCCAAGCCTCCAGTATGTGTGGCTGCAGTGTATGTGCTGACGCTGCCTCCACTCGCACGGAGGAAGCCTCGCGCTGCTGCCCTGCGGCTCTTCCTGAGCTCCAGGGCGGCCCTAAACCAACGCGGTCCATCGATGTCCGATTCTGGACGGCACTGCTGGGTTAACAAGACTGGGATCGGCAACACCAGGAAATCAGGAGCGGTAAGACACATCAGGGCACAGACAGCATAAATGACATTGGGAGGTGGTAGGATTTACGGGTATTTCATGATCGCTACAGCTGGGCGCCTCCTGAGCTCTGCGACCTTCTTGCTACGCGGCCGCCATGCTCTCCTGCAAAGCATTCGAATATTTAAAGTTTTGTTTGTTTATTTTTGTTTAATAACATTAATAATAGTTTAATGTTTAGTTTTATGTAATAAAATTGGTTTATTAAAATTGTTGGTTGGTAAAATTAAAAACGTATTAGGAGATAATTTGCAAGGGGGGCGAAATTTCGATTGCCTTGGGGCTTCCACAGGGTTTAATCCAGCACTGTCTATGGCCACCCTGTTAGGGGACCTCTGAGCCTTGTCAAGGAGGGGTGGGAGCAAGCTCCCAGGATACCATCCCAAGGATGTGGTCAGCTACATGCTGGCCCTCCGCAACCAGATGCATGACTTCTGGAAGAGGGCACCAAGTAATTTGGAGGCCAGTCAGGAAGGCAGGAAGCTCTGGTATTACCAGAAGGCCACACTGGTGGAGTTTCGGCCTGGCCAAAAAGTGTGGGCCATGGACCCAGTATAGCCCAGGGCTCTCAAGGACCGCTAACTGGCACATTTGAAGTCAAGGAGCGTAAGGGGGAGGCAACCAACTTGGTAGATCTCCAGACCCCTAGGAACCTCCTAAGGGTGCTCCATGGAACAGACTAAAGCCTCACATCTATAGGCCCAAAGTGAGCATGCTCCTCGTGACAGATGACGAGGTGGAAGAGGAGAGTGAACCTCTGCCTGACCTCCTCTCCGCACAGGAACATGATGAGTCAGTGGAGGGTGTCCACCTCTCTTCCACCCTGACCCCAGAACGGCAGGGTGATTTACCAGTTGCTGGGACAGTTTGCCTCACTGTTCTCACTCACCACTGGACTCACACTTGTGTGCATCCATGATGTTGACACTGGAGACAGTCCACCTTTGAAGAACAAGAATATAGGTTGTCAGACAGGGTGAGAGCCAGCCTCAAGAAGGAAGTCTCCAAGATGTTGGCATTAGGGGTGATTGAGCCCTTCAATAGTCCCTGGTCCTGCCCTGTGGAGCTGTTACCAAAGGCTGCCCCACCAGGCACCACACTAGAACTCCCTGTGTGGAGACTGCCAAGTACTCAATTCAGTCACTAGGACTGACGCACACCCCATCCCCTGAGCTGATGAGCTCATTGACAGGCTGGGCGCTGCCAAATTCCTCAGTACCTTTGATTCTTTGATTTGACATCAGGGTATTGGCAGATCGCTCTGACAGAGGGGGCCCAAGAGAGGTCAGCCAGACGGACACTTCTAGTTTCGGGTGATGCCATTTGGCTTGAAAAGGCCCCTGCTAACATCCAAAAGTTGGTTAACAGGGCCCTGGCTAGAAGGAGTCTTTTGTGTCACCTGCTTTGACAACATTGCTGTCTAGAGCTCCAGCTGGAAGGAACACCTGCATCACCTCCATGAGGTGCTTCAGGCCCTGCAACAGGCAGGCCTGACCATCAAGTCCAGTAAGTGTCAGATTGGGCAGGGATCTGTGGTGTATCTGGAACATCTGATAGGTGGAGGCAAGGTGCAACCCCTCTAGGCCAAGATTGAAGCTATCATGGCATGGCAACGACTGAAAACTCAGACAGAGGTGAGAGCTTTCCTAGGCCTCACAGGCCACTACAGAATATTTGTTAAGAAGTATGGCACCATTGTTGCCCCCTTAACTGAGCTTACTTCTAAGAAGCAGGCCATATTGGTGATCTGGATAGAGGCTAGCCAGAATGCCTTTGACACCCTCAAAGTAAGACATGTGTACAGCACCTGTACTGAAGGGACCTGATTTCTTCAAGCAATTCATCGTGCAGGCGGATGCTTCAGAACACGGCATAAGGGGAGTCTTAACACAGCTAAATGATGAGGGCATGGACAAACCGGTAGCCTTCATTAGTAGGTTGTTACTTCCACAGGAACAGAGGTGGAGTGCCATTGAAAGAGAAGCTTTTTGTGGTGGTCTAGGCACTGAAGAAGTCGATACCATACCTGTTTGGAACTCACTTCCTGGTTCAGACAGACCACAGGCCCTTCACATGGCTCATGCAGATGAGGGGGGAAATTCCCCAACTGTTGATGTGGTCCATCTCTCTACAGGGAATAGACTTTATGGTGGAAAACCGTCCGGGGTCAGATCACACCAATGCTGATGGTCTCTCCAGGTTTTTCTCCCTTAGTGATGAGAACTCCCAGAGGGTTATGTAGTTCTCCCCATTGGTAACTGCAGTGAAACATGTGTTAGACCTGGCATCCTTGGCGTGATGATCCCCTTAACTTTTTGCCTTCAACCCTCTTGTTTGACTGACTTTGTTTTTGCTGGTTTTAAGACTCTCTGCACTTTACCACCGATAACCAATGCTAAAGTGCTTGTGATCTCTCCTTAAGACATCGTAGAATTGGCTAACACACTATTGGCATATTTAATTTACTTGTAAGTCCCTAGTAAAGTGATACTACCTGTGCCCAGGGCCAGTACATTCAATGCTATTACTGATCCTGTAGCACTGACTGTGTCACTGATTGAGGTAGCACTTTAAAAATGTCTCAAGTCTGCCATTGCAGCCTGTGGGTGCAGTTTTGAACTGCCAGTTTGACCTGGCAAAACAGACCTTTTGCCATGCCCAAATCTTCCTTTTTAATACGTATAAGTCATCCCTAGGTTAGGCCCCAGACAGCCCAGAGGGTAGGGTGCAGTGTATTTAAAATATTGGACTTTTAAGTCTTGCATGTCCTGGTAGTAAAAAACTATTAAATTCGTTTTTCACTACTGCAAGGCCTGCCTCTCCCTTAGGATTTTAAATTACAATTTGGAAAATAGCACTTTTAGAAAGTTGCCATTTTGCTACTTTAGCCATTTAGTGCCTGCAGCCTGTCTCTGGGTCACATGACTAGGTGTAGCTGACAGTTGGGCTTTATGTATTGTTCCTAGATAGTCACACAAAATAGAGAGCCTAGGTGTGCATGGATGGGCTATCATTTGCAGGATGGGAGTGAGGAGCTGGGAACTGCCCTACATAAACTTGATTAGGCTGTGTCCAGCCTCCACACAAAGGGCTGCATAACCCTTGTAATTAGTCTGGAGCCAGGACAGGGAAGGCAGGATGCCTGTGGACGTCAAGGTGAAATCTCTAGAAGCTTCTCCCATGTCAAAGGAAGGCCCAGATATAAATATTGGACCTCAGTCTCCAACTCTTCAGTACAATTCTGGACCTGTGGATACTCTGCTAGGAAGACGGACTGCTGTGCTGCTGAAATGACTGCCACACTACTGGACTGCTGCTCTCGAGGACTGCTGCCCTGCTGTGCTGACCTGCTGCCCCTTTGCCTGGTTGAGAAGGACTAGACTTGCATCTGTTGAACCCAGGACCCCAGAGTGACTCCAAGGGCTAGTTGTCTGGCCTCCTGACTAGAGTCTCAGGGGCAGAAGGCTCCAACAACCTTGAACCCGGCACCTGAACTATGCCATCTGTGAGTCCTACCCTGCCCGCTGGTGCCACATTAGTCCTGGACCCTTGGAAATGGGCCTCAATGTGCTCTGCCAGCCCATCTGTGGATCCAGCAGAGCCCGATGCATCTTCTATGCTGCGCGATGCAACCACGAGCAGAATTGACTCATTGTGAGGGTTCTCCCAGCACAAGGACTCTGCATTGACCTCGCACCCACATCGGAACCACGGCTGTTTGAAGCTTCACAGATGCAGGCCTTTGCATTATGAATCTCTTGTCAACAGCAGCCTCGACGATGACACAGGTTCTCTCATTGCAGCCTCGCAGCTCTTTGGAACCAACGCATTGCCTCGACTGTGCAACACATCCTCAACATCGGACCTCCCATTTCAAGCCCTGGTCAGTGGCATCAGACATTGCAAGACCTCGCATCGCAGTTACACATATCCTTGGAACCAACGCACCTCGTCGACTGCATGACGCATTCTCCACTCGGTACCTCACAATGCTCCGCACGTTTCCAAAGCCAGACTATTGGAAAACAAAAGATCTCACGCTCGTTTTGTCAGCCACAGAAGGTAACCTCAAGCACAGTTTATACTTTTTCTAAAAGTACAACGTGTACCGTGGCATCGCATTTCTACCTACATTCATGCATATCTACTGAAGGATTCATAGGTCTATCCCTGTTTTACGAGGAGCACACACATTTTAGCCTACAGCAATGCCAAGGAGCCATAGCAAACAACATAAAACATCAAAACAGTAAATGCAATAAAAACCAAATAACTGAGATATTCACAAAATTATTAAGAATGCTGCAGAAAACTTTGAAAAAGTCCTGCCTTAGACCGAGCAGAATCCAGATGGCTAAGATGGTGTTGGAGAAGTCCGCTCTCCTTCAAGTCCTATTCTAGTGAATACTTTCCCCAAACAGATAGAGTTCTGACAGTATCTACTAACAACGGTCTCCTGGAATATTTATTGGAAGGGATAGCGAACAAGCTAACTGGACTTGTAAAAGAATATAAACCTTGAGCCTGGTGCAATGGAGGAGGTTGTATGTTGGAACCACGCAAGCCGTAACCACGGCTGGGTTTATGATGCGGTCTTTACGACAACACGCCTTACCACTGCATTGCTTTACCACACATGTCTTCCTAACAAACGACTTGCCTTAGGGCAGAGCGCTGGACTTTTGAGAGGTATAAATTAGTATTCTAACTGCAGTCTGCACAGCAGTAGGGAAAGCGTTGGACTTCGAAGTCCAATGCCGCTTCTCTAAGGCAAGTCGTTGTAAAGACTTGCGTGGTGAAGGAATGCAGTGGTTAAGATTCATCGTTGTAAAGACCGCGTTGTAAAGCCATGCGTGGTTCTGAATGCGTTGTAAATGCTGTTTCCCGCGAGAGGACTCCAAATGCGATAATTGACTAAGTAAATTCCACTCACCAGTCCTCCTACAAGTGTTTCTCACTGAGATTAAGGGCTCACCACGTCTGGGCTTTGTGTCCAGAGGCAGACTTGCTGTTCCCCATAGAGGAACCAGACCATGTTCCGTCTTTTTATATAGCACATGTCAACCAGTCGCTTGGCCCTTAATTAAGTGAATACTGCCCGAATTACAAATTCAGTGCACCGGTACGCCTCTCACCACAGAATGACATTTTATTTCACTGCTGACACTGCTTTTAGAGATTATGCACATACCTTCGATTGGTTTAAAGTAGTTTATCTCCTTTTGAGTTGGCAGTTGCAAACGTCCCCACGTGGAAAGTCTACAGTTGAACAGGAAGCTGTGGCGAAGAAAGAGAAACTGTTTTCAGTGGTCGTAAAGGAAATGGTGCACTGCCATGGCATGTCCTTGTAAACAAATACCGACTTTGTTCCCATAGGAAAGCATGTTGCCTTAGCTATGTTTGAAATGTAATCCAAAGGTCCGCCCAGTCTGCCCATTTCCTGCCAACTCATCTCATGCGGTATGATACCAGAACATTGCAACCAAAATATTGTCGGACAGAAATAATTGTGCCTTAAATATGTTACAAAAATATTGCTCCATTAGAGATAATAAATTATAGAACTCTGTAGATATTTTTGTAAACTATATTTAAGACACAATATTTCTGCCAGACAATATTTTTGCTAACAGTAGTCTGGATTTCCATACTAACTGTACTGTGTGCCTCACATTGAGTCTCATGCCAATTTATAAATCTGTGAGTTTGCGGCTCCATTGTGATGACAAGGTCCACGGTAACTGTGGATCTGGGGTGTTTCAGCTAAATATCTGGGTGACACACCAGGAGAAAAATTGCACAACCATGGGAATCCTGTACTGTATTCTTGATTCCATTGGTAATTCCTGTTTCTTAAAGGAGCAATAGAGTTGAACTTGTAACCCCGGGTATTCATCTCCTCCCCATAACTACTCGTTCCCATGGTATCGATATCTCTGGGGGATTGGGGAGGTGAACCGCCAGTCCATTTATAGATCCATCTCATAAGGGACCCACAGTCTTCAGCTTCATTCACTGTTGCTTATTTAATAGAAATGGTCCCATGCCAGCCCCTTTTTTTAAAATGGTTAAATTTTTTTGTCTCTACTATTGCGTATTTTTGGTTAGCCATTTTATAATACTTCATCTTTGGCATGGAAGTGCTCATGAATAAATGTCCACAAATATAGGAAATATATATTGCTAGAAAAAGTTAAAAACAAATAGAGGCGAAATGTTGTGTCTTATATTTAAAGCCTGTGGTAATTTTTAGTGATGCCCAATCTTGCTTTTGCACTTATTCAATTCTGCTATAATGATGATGATGTTTTATTTGAATCTTTATTGCATTTTCTTGAAATATGAACAACAACCCTCCCAGTTTGAGGTGTGAAACACCAGAGCCACAAGTGTTAAACATGTGTCCCTCCCTCTGTATGTAATCAACACTCCCTAGTTCCTTCTTCATAAAACGCCTCTTCCTGTTTACACGATGCTGCCCCGCACACGGCCTTCCAGTGAATTACTACTCACAGTTGACCAATCTCCCTGGTTCAAAACAACTGGCAAAACCCACTGCTCTGGAAAAAAACAGCTGACCCCCTCCATCATAGCTACCTCCTGATCCATCCAACTGCTGCCCTTCTCCTTGGTCCCACAGCTTATTACATGTTCTACAACTCTCGCCATATGCACTCAGCAGAGCGGCTGTGCTTCTTCTGCACTGAAAGCAATGCACGGTGCATCAGCAAACTCATAACTTAAACATCTGGCTGCCACACAGGCTGGAGGGGCTAGGTTGAGAATCGGGGGGGCACTAACAGGCTTCAAAGTGTTTTTTTCGATTTCAATCATGGGTATATGGACATGGTGCATCGAAGAGAAATGCAAGGGACATCAAACAGATTCTGTTTGGAGGGCATGAAAAAAGAAACGCACAGATCTGATGGAAGTGGAGAAAAGAGGATAGAGGTAACTGCACCACCAGTTGAAAAAGGGCCACAAGTCAAACAGAGAAAAAGAAACAAACAGACGCTGCCTGAGTGATGGAGAATAACTTGAAATTTAAGCAAAATATTAGTAGCAATAATAAAACACATTGAAGAGTCATCTACAACAAAAGTATTGATGATATGTAGGGCCTGTGCTAGTTGACCCTTGGAATAATAAGCTTGGGTTTTCAGCATACCTGCAATAGGGTTTTGAGGGGACAGCCGACCGGAGGGAGGAGTGTCCCCCGGGGGCACTGGGAGAATGCGGTGTAGTCTAGACGACTGTGCACGTTGGACTACATCCATGAAAGGATGTGGCCCAAGGTTATATACGAGGCCATTTTGGGTCTGTCACCCACTTAGTCCCATTATGGCACCAGGCCCCACCCCTACCACAACAGAGTATGCATACATAAATAAATACACAACACAACTTTGTTTGGGAAAATATTGCTGCAGGTTTATTCCATACAAAAGTATGCAATATGGTGGGTTATCCTACGGGCGATCCAAGGGCAGGCAGCTGTATAAACCTATGCTGCCCTGCCCGCCTGATGAGCTACGCACTGTGGAGAAACCAATCAGCGCTACCCTTATGGGGGTGATCCCCTTACTGGATCACGGGTGATCCCCTTACTGGATCATGTGACACATTGGTCCCTTATTACTCACGCCCCTTTCAGGGCGGAGCGCCGGCGCAAAGAGGACGCCAAGATGGCCGGGGGAGGCATAAATACCTCCCCCTCCTCTTCGTGCCGGAAGTGACGCGTCTGGCAAGGGGACTCCTCCTATAGTCCTCCGTATTAGTGGGGGTGGGGAAGTGCCCAAATGGGACTAAGGGTGGCTGCCCGTTTAGGTGGCCCCCTGCGGGGGCCGCGGGCAGCCGCAATTTTGTGGTAGGTGTAACTGGTGGCAGCCCTAGCATTAGGTTGAGAGGAAGTTTTTGAAAAAATATTCTCGTTAATTAGTTAGCCATAATAGTGGTTTCAAAAGCCTTAATTAGATTTGGTAGTGATTCAATTGCTGTGTCATTAATTAGTGGCTGAGACTTATGGCAATGGCCAAAGCGAAAGTCTGCCAGGCGCTGGAACTGTTGGAGGAAGCAGGCATCTAGAATTACTGGGCGTGCTACTGCATTCAAGCCCCAGGTATGTGGTCAGGCTGCTCGCGAGTGCGTGGAGCGGCCCTCAGGAACAGGAGAGGTCGGGCGGGAGAGGGGCCATGGGGAATAAGCGGCATGGGCAGTTCCTGAGGAGGGAAGTGGGTATTTCCTCCCAGGTGGCTGGCGACCTGGGGAGACCTCAAAAGGACTAAGGGGCGGGTAGGGAAGCAAGGCCCCAATAACCATGTATGGATAGGTTCTGAAAGAGAAGGGGAGGGGGAGGGAGAGGAGTCTTTCACAAGCATTAATTTAGGTCTAGTGCAGGCTGGAGAGCAAGAGGAAGAGGGGCTGCAACCTGGCACGAGCAAAGCCTTCTCAGCCCAGTCATGTGGGGGCACAGAGGTCCATAGAAGAGGAGGACGGAGCCCCCTGCAGGGAACAGCCTCAATTGAGGAAGTGAGGGGGGGTTAGGCCAAGGGGAGGATTTGACAGGCCCAGTAACAGTTGAGGAGATTCAGCTCGATGCAGACACAGACAGAGAGGCAGCAGGGCTGGGGACAAACCAAGTGGGACTGGTTGGTTAGGGCGCCTGAGGGTGTACAGGCGATGTGGACAGAGAAGTTCCCTTGGGGAGGTCGGACATATCAGGTGGGGAAGTGGGTCGACGGAGGGTGGGAGACTCCATTGCCCCCGGTCATTTCCAGTGGGGCACGGAGGGGGCCAGCATCAGTGCTAGTGGCTGCCATGTTGGAATGGAGCGTAGATGAGGGTCAGGAGAGTGAAAGCTTGACACATAGGAAGTGTGCCCAATGAGTTTACTCTTGGGAGGGTTTGGGGGCACAGGGTTTGTCAAGGATGAAGGGGATGTGGCTCCTTAAGCCCTGATGAGGATTTTATGGGTATGTCTGAGGTCATAGGGTCCCAGGGCACTGTACACCAGACCTATCCTCTTTTTTACAGTTTACAGGTGTTCGTCAGGCAGTGGACTCGGGAGAGCATAGTTCGGCTCACACACAGAGGTGAAGAGAAGGCATGACGCAGAAGGAACCATATGGACAGCGTAGTGTGACCCAGCCTTAACTTGCACACGAAGGTCTGGTTTACACCTCGTCAAGGCAAACAGCGGACGCTCGCAGAGCATCATTGAGTGGACAGACACACGGGTTGTGACGGCCTGCATCAACAAAGCTCCTGGGAGGGTTTGGTACGGTCCCTCAAGGAGAGGTTGACGGTGGCCCAATAGGGGGACATGAGGTGCCACAAGGAGTGGCTGGTTTAAAACACACCACGGAGGATGAATGGAGGATTGCATGGAATTTGGACTATGATGAGGACAGTCTTGAGTAGGGCGAGATTGTGGATGGCGATGTCTCATGTGCCCCAGAACAGCAAAGGTGGATCAAAGGTGTGGGCCGATCAAATGGGGGGGGTCACGCTATTTAGTGTTTTTGTAGTGTTTTTCAGGCCTCGCAAGAAGCACTGCCAAGATCCGTTGACACCGGGTTGGCAGAAAGGAAACTTTCACTGGCAAGGCAGCAGGCTTCGGAGCGGGCACCAACCTTAACGCCAGGTAAGAGTGCAACAGCCGCCGGGGCAGCCCCGGTAATGGTGTCAATGGGGGGTGGATGCTGTGCAGGCAGGTGCAAAATGAAGCGAGGTTGCAGAAGTGCAAATATGTGAGGGGCACTGGGGTGAGGACAGAACAAAGGGGGCGACAGAACACAGAGGTGGGTACTAAAAAGAAGAAGGAGGTGGATTGCTTGGATGGTGGGACATCCACAGGGGAGCATTTGGGTGAGCAGGGCAAGGCCACGAGTGATGATAGAAAATACAAAGAGGGGTAAAAAGGTAAGATGGACGAGACAAAGTGCACTGAAAGTATGGAGTTGAAAATAAAGAAACTCCACTACATCGGGGTGACCAAACCATTGGGGGCACACCTTATGTTATCTACTAAAGAAACCATTTGGAAAGGGGAGTACATTGAAATGTTTAAGTTGTCACATAGGGAATTAAGGGCCTAAGAAGGTTATAAGGAGGAGGAATACAAACTGGCGAAATGCCCACGTGTGCCTATGACCATTGAGAACTTGACAGCAGCCTTTTTAATATACGTCAGGGTGTATTTTGAGAAATACCCTTTAGAGAAGTGTGGCTCTTTTTAAATATATGTACGTCATAGGTAAAGCGCAAATTTAGTTTGGGGTAATGCGTGGACGCAGTATGACGATGAATTCCCTGCTCGGATGGCCCTTGATCCAGAGGCAAAATGGGGGGAAATTAATTCTGATCTATGGCGGTATACAATAGGTCTGTTGTATTTGGGAAGACTATTTTTACAGCTAACAGTTTGTCAATTGTCTAAAGGCCCTTTCAGGCCCACCCCACTCGGGTAGGGGTGGGTGTTGCAGTTAAAAGCCAGGGAGGAACACTTGGGGCCTGCTGGGACTTCAATAGTGGCTGTGCACTAGAGAATATTTTAAGTTTAAACATGAATGTTCAAAATGCTCAGGAAGCACTCTCTAATGCAATGTTATGGTAAAAGTGGGGGCATACAAGGGGGACATGAAAGGGGTTCCACCAGCCAGTGGCAGTAGACCGTTGGGGAATCAGGGATGCCCCACCCAACTTGAGGAAATTACAGAGGAGGATGGGGGGACAGGGACCTGAGAGGAAAAGCTTGTACGCCAGTTAGATTGGACAGGCTGACATTCCGACTGCAGTTCTACCCTAATAGGAAGGACCCAGCGATTATGCAGGAGGGATTTCATTTGGGGTCCTAGAGTGCGTGGGTTGGCAGACAATTTGAAGTTAGCCAGGGCATACCCACATGTTGCACAAGAAACATTTAAGAAAGCAGTGCGGGAGGGTAGGTTGGCTGGTCCTTTTGACGAATGGCCTGTGGAGAATCTGATTAGTATTAGTATATATGTAATAGTAGTATGTAGTAGTAGTATTTGTAAAGCGTAAACTACTCACCCTTACGGGGCTCAAGGCGCTGGGGGCCATTGTGGAAATTAAGTGAGCTATTACCCAGAGTCACATAGTGCTGAGCTGAGCTGCCGCCGGAGTCGGGGATCGAACCATGAGCCCTGTGCTCCAAAGTCAGCTGCCCTGGCCGCTGCACCACACCTCTCCACTGATTGTGTATCCAATTGGGGTGGTTCCCAAAATGGAACAGGGTCAGTTCCGGTTGATCCAGCATGTGTCCTGGACGGAAGAGCAATTGTTGAATTCATTTATTTGTGATGAGCTGGTTTCAGTGTCCTATTCGTTGGTAGAGGTAGCGATGGCACTGGTGGAACAAGCGGGGGTTAGTGCACAAAAGGCAATATATGACATTAAATCGGATTTCCGATTGCTACGGGTGCACCCAGATGATTTTGAGTTACCGGGTATTGAATTTGGAGGGTAATGGTATGTGGACAAAGCTCTCTCGATGGGACGTTCTATTTCACGTGCTTAGTTTGAGCAGTTTAGCTCCTTTCTGCAATGGTTGTTCACATGGTGCACTAGGTACCAGTGGGCGACCCATTACTTGAATTATTATTTCTTTGTCACGGACTCCGGATCTGTGGATTGTCAGCGATTGCTGGCAAGTTTTCAGGAGCTCATGGAGGACGTTGGGGATCCGCTGGCACCTAAAAAAATGGTAGAACCACAGACAGTGCTTTCATTCTTGGGATTGAGCTGGGCTCTGGGGCCATGGAGGCCTGCTTGCAGCTGGACAAAAATTTGAAGTTGTATTGCTGTTGGACACAAAGCTTGCGAAACCTACGGTCATGGTCAGGGATGTGCAGGTACTTTTGGATCATCTCAATTTTGCATGTAGGGTGGTATGAGCGGGTAGGACTTTCTGCAGGATACTTGGCTTGGCACTCAGGGGCTATCCTTGCCACACCGTCATGTGCGTCTGTCTGTGAGACTGAGAGAGGATTTGCGAATGTGGCGATTCTTTTTGGATTCATTCAAAGGCATCCCCATGAGTGTCAACCGCTTGAGTTTGAGCGGGATGTTTAGATCTATTCAAATGCAGCAGAGGTATAGGGTTTGGCTTGTACTGGCTGGAACAGGGGTGCGCGAAGGAAGGGGCAGTCATTTGGAAGCATGGGGGACGCAGCATTGGTTTCTTTGAGTTATTCCCTTTGATGGTAGCTATCACCCTGTGGGGAGATTTGTTGGAGCAAAGGAAGGTTCTGTTTCACGTGGACAATATGGCTGTGGGGCAGGTAGTTCACAGACAGTCAGCAAAGGATGTGCAGGTGCTAAAGCTGCTGCAGTCTTTTGTGCTAGCTTGCTTAATGCGAAACATGTGTCAGGTGTGGACAATGGCATTTGGGATGCTTTGTCTCGTTCATCATGGAAGAAGTTACATGGACTGTTCATGGAGGTGGACAGGTCAAGATGCACATGCTGACGGAATTATGGACTGTAGAAGACAGAGGATGTTCCAGCTGGTGGTAGGGTATGTTGAGTAGGATACATGTGCTTGTAGGAGATCGGGGGAGTGGTTAAGAGTTGAGGATGTGGTGCAGTTTATTCTTTAGTTGACGGGGAAAGGGCTTTGATCTCTGGGAAATTGGCAGGAATTGCATTCCTGGTAAAGATGTTCTGAGGATATGCACCTTCCTCTGGGGATATGGGCAGGAGGATGTTGGAAGGTTGGGCTAGGGAGCAAGGTCATTCTGGGCAGAGGAGAAAGCCTCTTACATTGAAGGTCTTTTGCAAGGTGGTGGGTTCTTTGCCAAACATTTGCTCACCCGCACAGGAAACTATTTTGTTTTCCACAATGATGACATAGATTTCTTTTCGAGCATTCAGGGTGTGTGAGTTGTTGGGGGATAAGGGTAGTAGGAGGGCAGTGGTGTAATAAAACTTGAGGGGCGCCTTTTCAAGGTACATGGAGGGTAACCCCACACTCCAGATCCATTCAAGTCCACCACCTGTGCACAGTGCACAGTGCCGGAGGCACCCCCTGGAGCACCGGGCCCCCAGCCCCGCGGGGGCTGCAGGTGCTATTGTTATGCCACTGTAGGGGGATGCTAGGGGAGGAGGTACATTTTCAGCCAACAGGGGTAGGAATTCACCTGCGCAGTTCTAAAACAGATCAGAGGTCGAGAGGTACTACCGTCCTCCTGCCAGCATACCAATTAGAAGGTTTTTGCCCAGAAACTTTGGAGGCAACAATCGGCACCTGGGGGGCAGTTTTCCAGCATGTGCACAGTGATTCAGTTACTGCATTTCAGCTTTTGGCAATTCTAAGGTAAGCTCTTGCTATGCTGGGATTAGTGGCCAAAGAGTATGGCACACATTCTTTCTTGCATCGGGGCAATGACCAAAGCAGGGAAGAGGGGTTGGATCAGGGAGAAAATCATGGGGTTTGGCAGATGGTCTTCTGACTGTTTCCAGCGTAATGTCAGGACCGGAGAGGGGGTATTGTTAAGCATGTAGTTTGCCATATGTTCACTGACTGCTGTTTCTCTTTTCAGGTTCGGTTTCAGGCCATTGGCTGCCGACTTGGCGGTTTGGATCGTTGGACATTCCTTTGTGAAGTGGGCTGATCGGGAAGCTGGGAAGAGCACCTTGGGACATAACCTTGGGTTTGATTCAAATACCCTTTTGGTGGCCTGGCATGCTTAAGGGGTATGCAATGGAAAGAGCTCTTGTCCATGTTGAACAAGCTGTTACAGGGGAAGGTTGGTCCTGACATTTTGTTATTACATTTGGGTAAAAATATTATGGTTGTGGAGAAGGGTCTGTCATTACAATGACAATGACAATGAAGAAGGACCTGAGGGAGATAAAAGCTCAGTGGTCAGGTTGATTTGTAGCCTGGACTGAGTTCATTCCCAGGAGGAATGGAAGAGGCACAAGCAAGCTGGTAGCAATATACAAGGCGAGGAGTAAAATTAATAGGGAAATGTGACAGTTTTGCAGGGAACGAAAAATAGGTCGAGTGGAACATGAAGATCTTCGTTATGACTCGGTGGAAGTTTTTAGAGGTGACGGAGTACATCTCTCCAGGTTTGGAATGGAAGTGTATCTGTTGGAAGTGAAAGAGATCTTGTCCCAGACTTTGAGAGTACCAGTGTGAGCTGGTCCGGTTTTGGGGGTGGAGGGTGGGAGCAGAAAAATTCAAGCTAGTGCCTTTCTCTGGTGGCGATTGGTGCACAAGTTTGCAGGGCATTAAATAAGGTTATTGTTGCCATAGGACAGCCAGGCTGAAAAGGAGGGTGTGAACGAGGCAGTTCGTTAAAGGTTACGTTATAGGAAATTCAGTTTAGTAGGCTTTAATAGATTCACTGTTAAATGGGAGGGGAAGTTAAAAGTGTTACTAACAATCACAGGAGTGCAGTAGGTCATGACTTAGATACTTGCTGGGTACGTTTTGTGGGGTGTGGAGCCTTAGGGGTGGGGGGGTAGGAATATGGGGTGACAACATTTTACAGTGAGGTTTTAGTTTTGTAAAGAGGTATGCCTAGGAAATTGTGATGCGCACCTGTTTCAATAAAGCTTCCTTTTTCACACATAATAAAGTGTCAGTGGTCTGTGCCATGACCCTTTCACCCAATGATGATGTGTGAAAACAGTACTGTAACAAAATTTGAGGTGGACCCCCCTGCAAAGTACACAGGGGCTCCAGCCCACCTACCTACCACTTTTGATGAGGAGGCCCCCTGGAGCTCAGGGGCCTCCCACACCGCGGGAGACTTATGTTACGCCACAGTGTGAAAAGGATTCACATATATTGAAAGTCAAGTGATGTAATTCACATTTTTTGGCTACTTTTTAATGCATTTTTGTGTCCAGCCGTAGTAAGAAATAATTGAAAAACAGAAACAAAATATGCAAAATTACCACATTATTCTTTCCTGAAACCTGCCTGCTGACGACACCCAGCTCTTGTTCCTCACCACATATTTCCAGCAACAAGTAACCAAATACCTCACCATTCTGCACCGCGTCACACTATGTTGAATGCTGCTAAAATAGATCACACATGATTTCCCAAGAACACATTCTCGCTTCGCCACAGGAAGAAGCCTCGGGGTTCACTTTGACACATGCATCTATAAACAGCAACAGTCGCCTGTTACCAGCTATTTAACATAACAAGATCTACTTTAAACCCTTGCATCAGTCTACTAAAACCATGATCACCAACTTAGCCCCGGCGAGCTGGACTACAGTGCCTCGCCTTCTTATCAGGCTCCCACATTATGCCCTCTTTCTATAGGAAAATGCCTTCAACTTTAGCCTCCTCAGATCCTCAGTCAACCTCCTCCTAAAACAGCAGGCTGCATGGCTGTCAGGTACACAAGAGGTCCCAGAAGGTGTTCCTGCCCATTACTTTGAAACCCTTCCTTCTGCATAGCCCATGTAATCTCCTTCTACACTGCAAAATGCTGAATTTGCTTCTCCTTATTTTTTTGCAGAGTTTTATATAGCGCGAACATTACCGGAATCCAATCCGGTATCAGAGCGCTTTACATAGCACCAGTTACGTTACATGAGGACACACATTCATTTTTTTGTTAGGCACGGGGAAATTAAGTGATTTGCCCAGAATCACAGGAAGTTCAGCGTCATTACCGAGACTCGAACCCAGTTCCCCAGGTCCAAGTTCAAGCGCCCTAGCCGTTAGGCCAATTCCTCTCCCCAAGCTTTCAAGCCAGCACTGCCTTACTAATTTAAATCCTGCTTCCACCACTTATTTATCCTTGTCCCATATTGGAACACTTGTCCTCTTGACATGAAGACATTTAACTCCTTCCCTACCGTGTAAGTGGCCTACATAAAATACCTCCTTCTAACCTAAAATCCTCAATACCTACAAGTGGGACCAACATTGTTGGATATGGAGACCCAAACTTAATGTATACAGAATAAGTAATGGACGAGTATGAATTGTCATTTTGTTCTGTATTGTTTCACTCTCCCTATTCTCTACACATATTTAAGTCCATATATAGCCCCATTTCCAGCAAGGAAATATTCACGAAAGCCACTGGCGTAACGAAACTTGAGGAGCCCCCCTGCAAGATACGTGGAGAGGCCCCTTCTGGACTCAATCGGGAGCTCTCTGGCCAGAGTACTGTGCTGAGGGGCCCCCCTGGAGCTTGGGGCCTCCCTCACAAGCAGGGGCTGCGGGGGCCTGTGTTATGCCACTGACGAAAGCAATACATTCATCTTCAAGTAAAACAACCACGGCAAAGCCAGCAGGTCTGACTTATAATAAAGTGACTGCATGCTTATATCCATGCAGTCACTCATCCATCCACCCATGCACTCGGTCACACAGCCTTGCACTCATGCATCTGTTCATCCAACCTTTGACTCATTCTTGCCTTCCCTTATATGTCCATCCTCAGTATCATATACACAAACTCAATATACAATAAAAAGGCACTTTCAGTTATGAGACTGACCTCTTGGCTTTGCTAATGAGTGTTAGTTTAATATCCCATGGGGCTTTGGGTTAACATGAAAGAGCTTGAATGTGTCGCAGCGCAAGTTGAGGTACTGAGGTCTTCTGTATTCTGAGAATAGTGTGCATGGATTCGGAAAACTGTAATGCCATGCTCTATTGCACAGCACTGCATCAGTTGGTTCTACTCAGGCTAGGTGGGTCATCTAGTTGCATTTCCCTTTAAGGCAAGAGCATGATTTCCAACAGTGCGAGAGAACTTCCAGCAGTCCTGTTTCTAGAGAAGAGCGCTATGAATGTGGGACGAGCAGAGCTGTGACTATCGTGGGAATGTTAAGGTATACATTGCAGCATCCTTAGTGCTGTTGACCGAAAACTCAGGACTGGCTAAGTGTCCCCCTCACAGCATCGGGCAAGCAGCAGCCATACAAGGGGTCAGACCTGCTTGGGTCAGCAATGACTGGAAATTGCAACTACTTTGTCACGTCACTTTCAATCACAGTAGGATGACACTTCAGCCCTGTCACACAGTATCTCTCTTGCAGTCTCAACAAAGACCTAAGACTGAATGGACAAGCACTGCTCTACCCTGCGGCTGCAGCTCATCTCTGAAGGTTTGTCGCATGGTGGTGCTGTACATTACTTGCCGATGACTGGTCGCTTTTTCATATATCTTCCTTTCTACATACTCTACATATACTGCCACAAAATGAATCTAAATAGAATTCACTTCTGAGTAAAAGTACCCCTCTTCTCTCTCTCCTGGTTGAAGAAAGCAGTTGGACTATCCCAGTGTGGGGTGGCAGAGGGGGTCCTAGTAAGAAGCGCTGCTGCTGCTTTTGTAACAGGGGGCCGATATTGCAGCACCCCTGTAAGACTAGCCCCCATTAACACAAGCATTGGCATAGCCAATAGGTCTTGCCTTTGGGACCTTTTAAGTGTTTAGCCATGCAGCACATGCATACACAGGAGGAAGGACACTGACACTGACTGCAATAGGGGTGGGGGGAGGGAGAGAGCCAGAGGCAGAGAAAAATAAGGCGAGAAAGAGCAAGACAGAGGAGAGGAAAAGAAAGGGACCGAGTTACGGAAATGGATACAACAGAAGAGAACAAGAGAACAGAGAGAACGAAGGCTAGCGAAAGACAAACAGGAATAAAAGGCAAAAGATAAATGGAGAAATAAAGTAAGCAGGGTGAGTAGAAGTAAATATAGGGCGGCGAAAAGAAACAAGAGGATACAAAATACACAGCGCAAAAGGGAGAGACAAAGAAATAAGAACTGTGGAAGAGAAGGGGGAATGAATGAATGAACAAATAACTGAAAGAAAGGCGAAATGAAGGATTTGTGCTGAGGATAAAAATGAAGGAAGGAATGATGTAAATATAAATAGTCCGAGGGACAAAAAGAAGGTATGAGAGACGAAAAGCAGCAATAGTGTGGGGATAAAGATGAAGGAAGGAAATAAAGAAAGGCGAAAAGAAGGAATAGAATGGGGGGGAAAAGGAAGTCAAAAGGAAGGAATAGTGCAGGGAATAGAAAGGAAGGAGGCAGGGATATAAGTAGAGTATATGTAATGTAATGTAATGTAATGTAAAAATATTTGTTAAGCGCGATTGCTGCCCGAAAGCGTCCAAGCGCTGAGTAGAAGCAAGGAGTGATCTAGAGGCAGTCTAGGAGGAGTCGGATTTGGCAAACAAATAGGTCTTTAAATTTTTGCGAAATGAGAGGAGGTCAGGATTGGATCGGAGTGAGATGGGGAGGGCATTCCAGAGTTTGGCAGTGTTCAAGGAGAACAGCCTGCCCCCCGACCTGGCTCGCTTCACTCTAGGAACAACAACAAGGAACGCATCCGTGGACCGAAGGTTCCTGTTAGGTTGGTAAGGAATGATAAGGTCGGAGTTGATGGCTGGAGCTGTTTTCCAGAAGGCGTGGTGCGCCAGGCACAGTGCCTTGAAGATGACTCTCTGCCTCACTGGCAGCCAATGGAGAGTTTTCAGAGCAGGTCTGGCTGACTGAGTGCGCGAGATCTCCAGCAATGTGCGGGCTGCACAGTTTTGGACGACCTGCAGTTTTCGGAGGGTAATCTCCGGTGCCCCTATATATAAGGCATTGTTTGAATCCAGACGAGACTGGATGAGGCCTTGCATCGCCACCTTTTTAGCCTCGAGGGGGAGTAGCGGGAGAACCTTCCTCAAGATTCTAATTAGGCCAAACAGGTGAAAGACAGTTTTTTGGCCTGAGTAGAGAAGGAGAGTTTATTATCCAGCCACACCCCCAGGCTTTTGACACTGTCCTTGGGGGTGGGAGGGGAACCCAGGACATTGGGCCACAGAGACGTGAGGGATACGGGAGAGGGAGGGCCTAGGAGCATAAGCTCCGTCTTATCACCGTTTAATTTTAGGGAGGAGTTGGTCATCCATCCCTTGACGTCCACCAGGCAGTTTAGAAGATCGGCTGCGGAATGCCTATTGTTCTTCGTAGCCAGCGAGACCACAAGCTGGGTGTCGTCGGCATATGACACAATTTTAATGCCATATGGTTCGACAACACCCGCCAGTGGCCTCATGTAGATGTTGAACAGTACAGGGCTCAGAGAAGAGCCCTGTGGTACTCCGCAGCTGAGAAGTTTACTCGAGGATACCATCTCTCCATCGAAGATCTGAAACGACCTCCCAGACAAGAAGGAATCGAACCACCTTAAAGCGTCACCTGAAACTCCGATGTTGTGGAGACGGTCCAGCAGGGTGGTGTAGCTGACCGTATCGAAGGCGGCACTTAGATCAAGGAGGATCACTGCCACTGATCCTCCCTGGTCCAGTCAGGGGCGTAGCTAGAGCTTCTGGCGCCCGGGGCTATCCCTCAGATTGCCGCCCATGGCAGGTAGCGGGAGTTAGGGGATGCTGGGTAAAAAGAACGGCGAGCACTTGAAAGAGGTCCTAGAGACACGTGATATCGCCGCTAATAGTTACCTCGATCATGCAAGTTACATGCACATACATGACTCAGGCCAAGGCTACACAGTTGAATACACCGGCAGTACAAAGACATACAATTGATGGACGGAATGCAGAACAAATCAAAAAATTCACCCCCAGTCAAGAGATCAGGGTTAAATCCATGATTCTTTTGCTCACCATGCAACCCCTGTTTAGACTTGGTCATATGCAAATCAAGACTGATTTGCATATGGCTGGGTTCAAACTGGAATGGCATAGGGAGCAAAAAAACGAAGGCTTTAGGCCCAGATCTCTGTACTGAGATGAATGTGTGACATTGTTCTGCATTCTGTCCATCAATTGTTCTTTTTGAAATAATAATATACAAGTACAGAGGTATCAAGGTTGACTTGTTTGCAACCTCCAGCATATTTAACCAAAAATATGACCAGATTCCTATATGCAGTGGCAATGTGTTGGTCTGAATAGATGTTATTACACCTTCCTATATTGAGGCTATTAATAACTCATCACAATTTCTTTCTGCTTTTGAGCACTCCTCGGGACTTTAAAAAGTTCATGATTGTGTTGTATGACTGTCAGATGCTTGCTAACCAAAATGATTTCAGATCTGTGCTGTGTTTATTCACAATCGTGGCTGCGACTCTCTCGGTGATGGCTCACAAATATGACTGGACACTTTCAGTTTCATGCACACTGCGTCCCCTGTCCAACTTGCGGACCTGATTTCCCACAGCTTGGTGTTGGCTTTTTGTTCTTGGGAGATTATTGATGCCGGAGTTGCTCGCTGTAGAGCCATTGTCTCCGGCCTGGGTCAGGCTTGCCCTCACAGCAGCTCACTTGTAGTCAGTGTCCAAGGACAGTCAAAACCTTGTCTTGTTGCAAACCATTGCAAAGCTGTAAGAGGAACATGTCCAGGAATCAGATGTCACTTTAAAGTTTTAAGGTCCCACCTTCGTGTGTAAGTGGCCCTAACATCCAGTGTCACACTGAGAAAGCATGAGTGGTTCTTGGTGGCCTTTGGTGAGAGAAAGTAAGAAACCTTTGTAAAGGCAGCTGGTTTCCTTTCCTTTCTTTTGCACCCTGCAGTCTGAGGAGTGACTATGGCTACTCTAGAGCCTTGCATGTAAAACGTGACTTGCATTAACGTAGAACACATGCTTGTACATGCTGATCTCTTGTGATGAGCCTACACACATACTAGACCCGAAACTTCACTTATAAGGTGGTGGCTATGGAAGATCAAAATAAGGAGAAAAGATACCTATTAGCATGTATTTGATAACACAAGTAAGAAGAGTAATGGTTTCATTCTCAGGAATGTTCTAAGATGAAATTGTTCCTATCACTTGCCGACAACACCAAAGACCGCAATCGCGAATTTCGACCTGAAGCAAACTTCAGTTTCTTTATCTCCTGCTGTTCGGTGCTCAGAAGCATGGCAGGCTGTCTCCTAAACCAAGGCTAGCTTGAAACCTATGGTAATTAATTCTGTATCTGGGACCCCATGCTTCTTTACCCCTTTCAGTTCTGAGTTTTTACTTGGAGATCCATAGATAAATTTAACCATACATAATAAATAAAGCTTCTTAGGGAGTGCCAGTTTTCCCGTTAGAGTGGGAGTCAAAAGCACACCAGCCGAATCCTGGAATGGCTTAGGTTCCTCTCACAAATCAAGTTACTGAGGGAAAGAATGAAATTTTAAATGTGGCCGACAAATAAGCAAGAAATAATCTTTGTGAGATTTTTAAAAACCGATGGAAACTTCATAGCTTTACTTGATCATCCATAGGGGATAAAGGATGTAACGCACATTTTATAAACCCCTAAACAACACCAAATTGCTTGTTTTAAGATTCAGAGGTCTTCACAAATAGGGTTAAACCTAATAGTGAAACATAGAATCCTAACAAAACCAGGTGTGAGAACAATTGAGAGCTCCTTTAGGCATACATGACAGTAGACTCACATAGCCCCAACATCAGACTACAAGTGTCCTCTGCAATACCGGTTGTTTTGTGTTCAGAAAGTTACAGCCAGTAACTGTATGCACACAAATAACAGAAGGGAGTAGTCCTTTAAAATCTAAAATATATTGATATATGCAGAAGTCGATCAGCGAGTCAAAGTTGATACAAGCATGAGTGTACATCAGTAAAAGTTGCAAGGATCAGGTTCCTTTAAAGGACACTGTTGGGTTAAAAACAGAGATATTAGGATTACATGCATTAAGAAAACGATGAGCCATAGGCACAAAAATCTGGTCACAAAGTACTCACTGCATATTGCGAACAGTTAAGATTTTTAAGAAGTGCTGTAGGATTAATCTTAAAAATCTAAATCGTTGTGGGTCAGAATCTGACCTTCCTTATGAAAATTAAGGTAGATCACAAATTGCAACACAGTACTACTGGAGAAAATTACAGGGATGGTGGCCTGCTGGGGATAGCAGACCACCATGTCTGTAATTACTTTTTAGTCAATTACATTTTTTGTGCTAAGTTGTGTAATATGCCAGTGGTCAAACGTTTTGATTTACGATTGCAAATGCAATAGGTCTCGCAATTGTTTGATTTAGAGCAATTGGCATTGCAAATGTTATTGTATATCTGTAATAAAAAAAAGGTAAATGAAGCCTTTAAAGCATGCAGTTTAAATACACGTGACAAACAGTTTCCATTAAAATGACTGTGAGGGCCCCTGAGCAGCTGTACTGTACAACTTCCTCCTCCCCCGTCACTAGCAATCACCTCGGCGGCCTGCTCCAAATATAATTACCACTCTCCTCACGGTTAGATTTTGGGCACAAATATTTCTCACATCATGTATAATCACCTGGTTAATTATCAATAGTAGCCCTTTTCCCCTTCTTGGGCCTCTGTCTTCGGGGGGGCAGGTGCTTGTCCGCGCTTCATAAAGATTGTCTGTACTTCGCCACGTCTTTGTGCTCAGGCGCCGCTGCCTCCTCATGCGCCGCTGCCTCCTCATGCTACTATCTCTTACAGTGAGCCCTAGTTCTTAGGCCTCGCAGCAGTAGCTGCACGATGTAACTAACTTGTGTGGTGTGCGGAGCAGGCCCTTTTCTTTTCCTGCTGTTTGGCCCGGGCTCTGATACGATACTCCCAACCTGCCTTTCAGTTCCATGATTCATGTGGCCACATCCCGACATGGAAGGCGTAGTCATCATTGGCACGGAGAGCAGTGGTGTAGCGAAAGTTGAGGGGGCCCCCATGCACAGTACACGGAGGGACCCCTCTCCAGATTTAACATAGTTGCCAAGGTTTCAGATTGCTATGTGTGACATTTTCATAATTTCAGTGTAATTATGAGTGACATTTCAACGACTATGAGTGAGATACTTTCTCGCAAGCAAATCAAGTAATGAAGATAAGGGAAACCTATTAATATCAGAAATTACACCCATTAAAGCACAGCTGCTAATGTTTCAGATTGCTTATGTGTGACATTTTCATAGATTCAGTGGATTAATGAGACATTCAGTGACTACATTTGTGACATTTAAAGTGACACTTTCTTGCAACCAAAATCCCACAATGAAGTCCATGGAAACAGACAAATATCAGAAAACACACTCATTTGTGCAACATGAAAGTCACACTCTGCAGCAGGTGCTTTTAAAGCTATTTGTTAATTTCTAATTAATTAGCATCCTCCGCCCCAACCGCAGCTCCAGGTGAGGCTGAACCACAAGTAACAAAGGGAACTCTGGGGGGAGGAGCCTAGCGCGCAACCAAGATGGCCGCGTAGGTGCGAAGCTCCCGAGGACCTCCGCGACCTGCTGAATTAATCCTGATTATATCCTGTCTTTGACGAGGGGACTGTGTCTGTGTACCCGAGCTGAGGCGGCACCCGTTTTCGAATCGGACCCCGGACACTGGTGGGAGCACCGATCGAAGATTGCGGCCTTCTCCGCGCCGGCCCCCCGGATTGGAGTTGTGGGGCGATCCGGGGACAAAGCGAACAACAACGGCGGGCAGGGCTGGGCGACTCGCGTACCCCGCGCTTTCACTTTCGCTTTTGCGCCCTCCTTGCCCTCAAGCGAGGTAGGGTTGCGGAGCGGGGTGCGGTGGTGTGGCCTTGCCCGTGTGCCCGGCTGACCCGCCAGCTGTGAGTTGTCCTGCGGTGCAGTGGTCAACCCCCCCCCGGAACCTGTGAACTGGTTTATCGGCCCTTTCGAGGAGATTGGCACGACTTTGGGAGTGCGACATGTCCACAAAGCAAGATGGCGACCGGGCCAAGGTGAAATCGACCCGCCGCGGCCTGGCACATCAGTCAAACAGTATGGACCGCTACACCCTCCAGAAGGGATCCCCAGAGGCACAGCGTACATCCCCCGCGGGCCCGGCTGAGGCGTCTGCTCAACCCGCGGATCTGACCCTCCGGGACGTCATGGGCGCCATTGCCGAAATGAAGGCCTCGGTGGACCAGCGCTTTGATACTCTGGCGCAGAAGATAGACTCGGCCCTGGTGGAGGTGGGCCTGGTGAGAGCCGACTTGTCTAAAACAAATGACCGGGTCGATTCCCTGGCCCACACCACCTTAAGTCTCACTACAGACGTGGCGGCCCTTCAAAAGGATGTGCACCGGCTTGGCCAGGCGAGCGCCATGATGGACCGTCGATTGGAGGACGCCGAGGGTCGGGCCCGGAGGAACAACGTTCGTATTGTCGGGGTGCCGGAGGGACGGGAGGAGGAGGCGGCAGATTTGTTTGTGGAAGACCTGATCCTCACCCATCTCCAGCCCCGGGGGCTGAGTAAACTTTTTGCGGTGGAACGTGCTCACAGGGTCCCCGGAGGAAGACCTAAGGTCGGAGCTCCGCCGCGGCTTCTCATTGCCCGGATTTTTAACTTTCGGGACAGAGACGCTATCTTGCAGACTTCCAGGCTACAGGGACCGGTCAAGCTTGATAATATGGACGTGAATTTCTACCCTGACTTTACTCCGACGGTCCAAAAGCAGAGACTGAGTTTTCTCGGAGTTAAACGTCGCCTACGGGACATGAACCTTAAGTACTCAATGCTTTTTCCAGCTAAGCTGAGGGTGGAGGTGGATGGTCGCACGCATTTTTTTGACCGTCCCGAGGCGGCTGTGGACTGGTTGGATACTCTGCCTGGGGATTGGGGCCGGGGGGGTGGGGGGGGTGCGGTTGGCGGGGAGGGCGCACCGGATCAGAACTGAGGGGTGAATAGTAGGCCTTGCTCTGGACAACATTTTGGTTACCATTCACTGATCGTGTATGTTCCCCTCCTATGGAGGTCGTACGGGGTCCGCTGGGGGCTTTCCCTCCTCCTCTGGGGGACTAGTTAGTTTTTCATCTATGGGGCGACAGGCACACTGCACTTTGGGGGGGCTGTCTGGGCTCATGCAGGGGTGCAGGGAGGGGGGAGTTCTGTTGGGATGGGTGGGTGGGGGTGGAGTGTTGTTTGTTTGCACCGCAAGGCGAACCCTTTACTGTATTGTTGTTTTTGAGATGCTCTTTGGGGGACGATTGATGGCTTCCATGTATGATGGGGGGTAGGGACCTGACTGTGTTATCATGGAACGTTAACGGACTGGGGGATAGGATTAAGCGTGGTGTGGTCCTGCAGTATCTGAAACGAATTTCACCAGATGTGATCTTCCTGCAGGAGACACACCTTATAGGTAATTCCTTTCATGCCATGAATCGGAGAGGCTATCGCTTGGTGGCCCATTCGGGCTTCACCTCGGGCTCGCGGGGGGTGGGCATCATGATTAAGAACTCGCTCCCATTGGAGATTGATGAGGTGCGCCATGATGAGAGGGGACGTTACACTGTCTTGGTGGGTAGAATGGAGGGCAGAGTGGTCGTTTTTGTATCAGTGTACGTTCCGCCGGGGTTGCAATCAACCACGTTTGCGGACCTGGGGCGCCTCCTCCTTGACCTCCCGGATGGGCTTCTGGTAGTTGGGGGGGACTTCAATGCGGTGGCTTCAGGGTCTATGGATCGTCATCCCCCCAGGGACCTCCCCCGGGCACAGGCGTGGCTGTCCGGCCTCTTAGATACACTAGGATTGGTGGATTGCTGGCGACTAAAGCATCCCGCTCAGCTGCAATACACCTTCCACTCGGGTGCCCATGGTAGCCTCTCGCGGCTTGATTATATCCTTGTTCCTGCGGCCTATGCTGGGAGGGTGGGAGAGGTGCGCCATTTGGCGCGGGGTATTTCAGATCACTCCCCACTACTGCTGCATCTGGATGTCTTCCCGAGGGGGGAGGGCAGGGTGGCCCCAATTAATGTCTGGTACCTGCGCGACCCCACTATTCGAGCCGAATTGATCAAATCCTTGCAGCGGTACTTTGAGGAGAATGTGGGGTCTGTCCCTTCTGCCATCTCCCTTTGGGAGGCTTTTAAGGTAGTTCTTAGGGGGGAGGCCCTCTCCTTTATCTCCCATGCCCGGAGGCGCGAGCGGGAGGAGGTAACCCGGGTGGAGGCCGAAATTACTGAACTAGAGGGTGACCTGGGGAGCGGGGTGACGGATGCCACATTGCATGTTCTACACCTCAAGCAGGCGGCCTATAGGGCCCTCGTCACGGAGGCGGCCAGGGGCCTCAGTAGAGAGCAACAGGGGCGACTGTATGATGTGGGTGATAAGGCTGGTAAATTGATAGCGTGGTTGGATAAAAAGGAGAGAGCGAGTCGTGTGGTTCCGTTGATCGAGAGGATGGATGGTGTATGTGTCACCGAGCCGGACGCCATTGTCTCCTGCTTCGCGGATTATTTCCGCGAGGTATATTCCCCGGTTTCTCCCTGCTCGGAGGAGGACTCCCATGCCCTGCTTCGGGACATCGCGCTGCCCTCCCTTTCGGTGGAGGACAGGGATTCGCTGGACGCTCCTCCCACCTCGGACGAAATTGCCCTTGCTATCCGCTCGGTCGCATCTGGCAAGGCCATGGGCCCCAATGGCATTCCTATCGAGCTGTACAAGCTGCGACCGGATGTGCTGGCGCCCCACCTGCGCGCGATGTTCCTGGCGGCCTGCTCGCGGGGTTCCCTTCCGCCGGACCAGCGTCTGGCCACGATCGTGGTGATCCACAAGGAGGGGAGGCCCCGTGAGCGGGTCACATCCTATAGGCCTATCTCGCTCTTGAATGCGGAGCCCAAAATCCTCGCCAAGGTGCTGGCCAACCGGCTGGTCGGCGTGGTGGGCGACTTGGTCCACCAAGACCAGTCCGGCTTCATACCCCATCGTAACACGGCCCTTAATCTGCGACGCTTGCACGGGGTGCTCGCGCGTGTCCCGTTCGTGCGGGAACCGGCCATCTTGGCGTCCTTGGATGCCACCATGGCGTTTGATACGCTTGAGTGGCCATACATTTGGGCGATGCTGGCGAAGTTTGGCTTCGGACCGGGCTTCATCAGCTGGGTCAAATTGTTGTATTCCGGCCCATTGGCGCAGGTGGTGGTGAATGGACGAGTTTCGGCCCCATTCGCACTGGGACGGGGTACGCGACAGGGCTGCCCCCTGTCGCCTCTCCTGTTTGCACTGGCCCTGGAGCCCCTGGCGGAGTGGCTGCGGTGGCACCCTTCCATCCGTGGTCTCCGTTGGACCCCCGAGCATGAGGACCGTGTGTCCCTCTACGCTGATGATATCCTTCTATATCTTGCCTCCCCGCGTAAATCACTGATCGTCCTAGTTGATGTTTTGCGCTCATTCGGTCGCAACTCAGGCCTCGTCATCAACTGGGCGAAATCCTGTGTATATGTGCTTGCCGGGGAGGCTCCGGTCCTACCACGGGACTGTCCGATCCAGATCGCCTCCCAGGGGTTTCGGTACCTGGGTATATATATTACTCTGGACCCGGAGGCCCGCTACGAGCGGAATTTGCTGCCCCCCCTCCAGCGCTTGAAGGAGGACGTGGTGCGTTGGCGGCGTCTGCCGCTTTCGCCGCTTGGCCGAGCGGCCTTGTTTAAAATGATGTCGTTGCCGCGCTTTCTGTACGCTCTCCAGAACACTATGGATTTGGTTCCGGCGCGCTACTTCCGAGAGGTGGAGAGTTTGCAGCGTCGCCTGTTCTGGGACGGGAGGCCACGTATCGCCTTGGCTAAATTGACGCTCCCGTGGTACGATGGGGGGGTTGCCCTCCCGGATATTAAACGGTATTACTGGGCCTCCCAGCTAGCTGCGATTAATCATGGCCTTTACTGGCCCGCCCTGAACCCGGCATTTGAAATGGACAAGATGCTCCTGCCCGGTGGTGACTACAATCGGGCGCTTTACTCTGGCGCGCCGGACCCTCGCCTGACGGGACCGACGCATGTCATGGTGCGTGTATGGCACGCGGCTAACGCAGCTATGGGGTGGAAGGACCGTTTGACCCGGGCGTCACCGCTATATGCATCGGCGAGGTTGGGCTCCTTGTGGACCTCGAAGGGCTTCGAGAAATGGGACACGATCGGCATCAGCACAGTGGAAGATCTCTGGACGAGGGGGGGATTCAAAACTTTCGAGATGCTGCAGACGGAGTTTCAGTTGCAAGGCAGTGAGTACTTCCGGTACTTACAAGTCCGCCACGCGCTGGGCTCCGTCTTCCCGGATGTCGCGTCCATTCCGGAGTCTTCCCCCCTGGAGGACAGAGTGCTGGATGGCCATGTCCCAGACAGCACGATCTCCCTCATATACAAAAAACGGATTAACGACCGATCGGGCCTGCTGACTGGCCTCCGCGAGGCCTGGGTTGCCGATGGGCTGGAGTTGGACGACGAGGACTGGATGTCCGCGGTGGCTTCTCCGAAGGAGGTGGCCATCCCGGCTCGCCTTCGCTTCGTCCAGCTTAAGATCCTCCACCGGGTCTATGTGACGGGGCCAAGGCTTCTACGTATGGGCTTAGCTGAGGATGGACTGTGTAAGCGTGGCTGTGGTGCTTTGGCAACTTTCTTGCATATTCTGTGGGAATGCCCAAAGGTGGAGCGATTCTGGCGTGGTGTGCATGAGGTCCTGCGAGTGGTTACGCGTGTCGTGCTGTTGCCTGAAGCGAGGAGATGCTTGCTGAATGTGTGGGAGCCAACTGACTACTCGGTTCCGCAGACGCGGTGGGTGACTCTGGGATACATGATCGCTAAGCGTGACATTGCTCAATTGTGGGGATCCCAGAGGCCTCCGGCGGTGTCGGCCTGGAAAGAACACATGGATTGGTGTATGTTTCGTGAAAAGGTGGTGTATGTTGCGAGGGGTAAGCCTGGGGCGTGGGTGAAAATCTGGGGCCCCTGGAACGCCTATCGCGGGGGTATTTGCGAGCCGCCGCTGCTGCCGGCTGCTTCACCAGCTCCGTCCCCCTAGCCGACCCCCTCCCCCAGCCATGGGCACGTGGTTCCCCAGTCCCTGATCTGTTCTCATTCCCCTCTTCAGAGTTTGGCGATTGGTTGGGGTCCCCCACTTAAGGAGCGCGTGCTGTCACTTGGGATTGCGGGTTGCCTTGCGGGTGTGGTTGTTTTTGTGTTGTTGTGTTTTGACAAAAGGAAACCGTATTGTTGGTTCGGAGTTATGTGGCCTGCACTACTGATATCTCCTGATTTACCCTTTTCGCACCGCCAAGAGATTTTTCTGTATGTATGTCATATGCTACTGCTACTCTAGCGGCCGGCCAGACGGTTGGAGGCCCATACTTGTAACTATTTGAGATTGTAATAAACGGTTTCAAAAAAAAAAAAAAAAAAAAAAACAAAGGGAACTCTGTGACAAAAGCGGCAACCCACTGAGCTATCCACATACAACACAGGTCTGTAACATGCTGGTAGACTTTCTTTATAGCAGGCATATTAACTGTCTGCGCTACTTTATGGTGAGAGTGAAAACTATCAGTAGAAAACAGTATGACCTCTGTCCAGTGGGAACTTTAATCACCCGGTTTATATGTGACTTTCACTTAGCAAGTCTCTTAGTGTTGCGAAAATAAAACCTGCGGCTTCGTACTGTCAAGCAAAGATATTAAACTCTTTGAACTAATAAATCAGTAAATCAACTGCTAGTTTAATTAGACAAAACTACCACCTTAGATGGCTCTGTATTTACAGCACAGAAAACTTTAGTGTGGATTTGCACGGCGCTGTGCTGTGCTGGGGCCCCCTCCCCATTCTCGTAACAAATATTTTAAAAGGCAGGAATAAATTATATTAAAATGTGCCTTACTTAGTCTCTTGATAGTATGATGCTGGGGGACCCTGGAGATTGCTTGCCTGTCTCTTCTTCAGTCAAGGCGAGCAGTGCTGCACTGCCTCAGTCTGTGCCGCCTGCTCCCTATGGGACTCATCCTGTGAGTGGTGAGTCCGGGGCACAAGTTAGGCTCTGCCTGGGCACAGCAACAGCCCATGGCGAGTTCAGGAGGAGGTGGTCGGTTTTCGAACACCGACTTCCTTCTTTTCTCGGCCTGGCCATGCAGCAGAACAGCAAGTAATTTCCTGGGTGCTTGGGGCCCAGCTGGCGGGCAGGAAATTGAACATCCTGCTACAGGTTGGGCCCACCGGACACGGCTCCTGCCCAACCAACTGTGCGTCCACGTGGGACCTGACAGACTCCGGCTCCTTTGTGCCTCCGCCCGTCTTATTGGGGGCCGCAATTCTCCTTCTCTCAGGCGATGGGCAGCGTGGGTAACGTAACCTCTCTAGTCTTGCCAGGTCCGTCACATCAGCGCGTGGCGGTGGCTCGCGTTACTGCTGCATTTTAACAGCACTGCGCAGGGGCTGTCCAAAACATGACGCCCAGGGTCGTCATTCGTAGCGCTTTCGCGCGCTGCGTGATTGACGGCCCTGGGAGCCACATACAAGGTTATGCCGCACTCCGCACCACCGCCACTATGCTAGGTGGTGCGTGCGTGCACTGCAGGAAGCCGGTGCGCTTGCAGGCAGTTATTGCATGTCACATGTGCAGACAGGGTTCCTTAGCCACAGACTCACAGTCGCGCGTGTGGGGTGGGTGCTGGCCGGGTCGGTGACGTGTATGTCAGTGTGTGACAATAAATGCTGCCGCCGTGTGCCACCAGGGTCGCGCAACGCTTGGCCGCCACCGCCCCCAAAATAGTGCCGCCTGGGGCGGACCGCCCCCACCGCCCCCCCCTAGCTACGCCACTGGGTCCAGTATCCTTCGAGTTTCTTCCGTGACGGCTAGCAAGGCGGTTTCAGTGCCATGCTTTGGTCTGAAGCCTGTCTGGGATGTGTGTAGTAAGGAGTGGTCCTCCAGAAACTGGACAAGCTGCGCGTTTATGTGCTTCTCTAACACCTTGCTGGTCCAGGGGAGAAGTGAAATGGGCCGATAGCTGGAGAAATCGTTTGGGTCCAGACTGGGTTTTTTCAGTAGTGCCCGTACCATGGCCTGCTTCCAGGCTGTGGGGACTGAGCATGCGGAAATAGAACTATTTAGAAGATCCCGGATGACAGGCAGAGTGACTGGGCTTGCCTGTAATAGAACTTCTGGAGGGGCGGGATCGCGGGGTGAGCCAGATTTTACTTGTCGTGCCACCTTGCTTAAAATGTCAAGATCCAGGGGAACAAAATGCTCAAGGGAAGGCTGATCTGGGTGCCGAGGTGCTTTAGGGGGGGAAAAGTGAAGTGTATCCAGAGTTATATCAGAAGTGGGGAAGGTGGAGTAGATTTTTGTGACTTTATTATGAAAAAAATCCGCAAGCTCGTTGCATTGATCCTTGGTTTTGTTGGGTGGAGGTACCACGTTGGCGATGGAACAATGTTTTATGATCTGGAAAATTTCTTTAGGTTTAGATTTGGCTTCTAAAATTCTCTCAGAATAATAAGATGCCTGGGCCTTTCTGATCCCTTCTTTATAGACTTTGATCGACTCTTTATAGGAGGCCTTTTTGTCAGGAAGAAAGTCTAAGCGCCAGGCTCGCTCTCGTTGCCTGCAGAGGCGTTTTAGTTGTTTTAAAGAGTCGGAAAACCAAGGGGCAGATTTCTGTGGTCTATTCAGAGAGGATTTGCGAACCGGGAGGATCGAGTCTAACGAGTGGGTAATCCAGTTTTCGTAATGAGAGTTGGCCATATTGAGATCTGGGCCAAGTGAAGGGAGGGTGGAGTCCAGTTTGAGCAGCCAGGGCTCCAATGGAAGTTTGGACCAGTTCCTCCTAGAGGAGACTTGAGGAGGGAGCTGAGGGGTTTTATGTTTGACCCAAGTGAAAGGGACCAAAAAATGGTCCGACCATGGAAGGGGGGTGGGTTGACCAGCAATTAGATCCGGGCAATTGCTGAATATGGGGTCGAGTAGATTGCCTTTTTCATGGGTCGGGGCAGCAACCAGTAGGGATAATTGGAGGGCTTCCAAATCATCTAATAAATCTTGAGCGATGTGGTCTGAGAGAGAATTAAAATGGAGATTAAGGTCTCCTAAGATCGTGTAGTTGGCGGCAGAGAGGATTCTTCCCGATATTGTCTCAGGAAGAGACCTATGAAACTCTTTTACAGGCTCCGGGGGGCGGTAAATCAAGGTACCCGAAAAGGTGTTATTGGCGCTGAACTCTATGCAGAATGCCAAACTCTCACAATCGGGAATAGTCTCTGCTGTGGTATGACATCGGTACTGGTTCTTCAGAATGATCGCCAGACCTCCGCCTCTCCCAACCGCTCTGTCTGCTCTAAGGATATAATATCCTGCGGGTAAGGCTTGGACTACGTCTGGTTCAGAGTGTACAGTGAGCCACGTTTCTGTCAGAAATACTGCATCAGGCTTATGTTCTTCAAGCAGCATGGCAATCTGTATACTGTGTTTGGGCAAGGAGCGGCAGTTTAACATGTACATACGGTACGTTTGTGTGGTGGCTAACGGGGATTTACGGAATGGGTGCATGCACCCTGGACAGCGGGCGGGCAGTTCCAACGGCGCAAAAGAGTGGGAGCACTTAGGGGTGACAATCCTACCTATACTGTATAGGGCCGCCGCGCTGTAAGTCACGGTGTGGATATCATGAGGGCCAAGATTTGTGGCCCCGGGTCCCGGCTGGGCGCGGACGGGCGCAGACGGGCTTGCCTTAGGCGCTGCGCTCGCCCGCTGCGCGTTCTGAAGTTACACATATTTGTGGAGCCGTAAGGCGGGAAGTGGGCGTGGCCTCACGGGGGGCGTGTCCAGTGGTGAAGGCAGCCGGTGCTCGGGTCACGTGAGCGCTAGATCTGCTCTACCGTGCCCTGAAGTGCGCAGTGTTTACGGCGATAATCACAGTTAAAAGGTGAGTTTTTGATGAAAAAACAGAGCAGTATACAAAATGCAACCTCTCCCGGCTTCCGCCTCAGGAGTCTTTGGCTTCAACTCGGCGCGCTCGCAATTCCACGCCTTGAAGGCGGGAAGTGGGCGTGGCCTCACGGGGGCGTGTCCAGCGGTGAAGGCAGCCGGTGCTCGGGTCACGTGAGCGCTAGATCTGCTCTACCGTGCCCTGAAGTGCGCAGTGTTTACGGCGATAATCACAGTTAAAAGGTGAGTTTTTGATTAAAAAACAGAGCAGTATACAAAATGCAACCTCTCCCGGCTTCCGCCTCAGGAGTCTTTGGCTTCAACTCGGCGCGCTCGCAATTCCACGCTTTTGAAGGCGGGAAGTGGGCGTGGCCTCACGGGGGGCGTGTCCAGCGGTGAAGGCAGCCGGTGCTCGGGTCACGTGAGCGCTAGATCTGCTCTACCGTGCCCTGAAGTGCGCAGTGTTTACGGCGATAATCACAGTTAAAAGGTGAGTTTTTGATTAAAAAACAGAGCAGTATACAAAATGCAACCTCTCCCGGCTTCCGCCTCAGGAGTCTTTGGCTTCAACTCGGCGCGCTCGCAATTCCACGCTTTTGAAGGCGGGAAGTGGGCGTGGCCTCACGGGGGGCGTGTCCAGCGGTGAAGGCAGCCGGTGCTCGGGTCACGTGAGCGCTAGATCTGCTCTACCGTGCCCTGAAGTGCGCAGTGTTTACGGCGATAATCACAGTTAAAAGGTGAGTTTTTGATTAAAAAACAGAGCAGTATACAAAATGCAACCTCTCCCGGCTTCCGCCTCAGGAGTCTTTGGCTTCAACTCGGCGCGCTCGCAATTCCACGCTTTTGAAGGCGGGAAGTGGGCGTGGCCTCACGGGGGGCGTGTCCAGCGGTGAAGGCAGCCGGTGCTCGGGTCACGTGAGCGCTAGATCTGCTCTACCGTGCCCTGAAGTGCGCAGTGTTTACGGCGATAATCACAGTTAAAAGGTGAGTTTTTGATTAAAAAACAGAGCAGTATACAAAATGCAACCTCTCCCGGCTTCCGCCTCAGGAGTCTTTGGCTTCAACTCGGCACGCTCGCAATTCCACGCTTTTGAAGGCGGGAAGTGGGCGTGGCCTCACGGGGGGCGTGTCCAGCGGTGAAGGCAGCCGGTGCTCGGGTCACGTGAGCGCTAGATCTGCTCTACCGTGCCCTGAAGTGCGCAGTGTTTACGGCGATAATCACAGTTAAAAGGTGAGTTTTTGATTAAAAAACAGAGCAGTATACAAAATGCAACCTCTCCCGGCTTCCGCCTCAGGAGTCTTTGGCTTTGGGGAGATGGTTGAGTCAAAAGGAGTGATGAGCAGGCACAAAGGAAAAGAGACAGTGGTATTAAATGGGAAACATTACGAGCGGCGATAAAATGGACAGATGAACAGATTAATAGTGTGAGAGCGAAGGTAGTAACGAATGTGGATTATGAGGAAAAATTGCTAAAGAAAAAATTACCAAACTACATTAAAGGGTATAAAAGATCGAGTGAAAGAAGGAGAAGATGTGTAGGGGAAAATCAGAGACGGGTAGGAAGGACATATCATTACTAGAGTCCTAGAGTATATACTGTTCGTGTGAGCAAGGATACAAATATCTAACTAAATCAGCAGTAAGTAGCAAACAGTGCGAGTAGAATAAAAATTTAGTTAACAAGGAAGAGGAATCAAGTCAACACAGGGGATGGGAGCAGCGATCCCAACTTTTACCAAAGTGCATTTTAAATAGGGAGAATTTAAGTTCCTTTTTGCATGGGAACATTCAAAATATTGAGGTGCGCAAGTCGTGTCTCAATGCCAATTATTTATTAAAGCGAACAGTAAATTTCTTTTGCAAATGGGTGAGTGTTCACAAGCAGTACGTTGTTGTTTCTAAAAATCTACATAGCTGATTAATGCTGACATTTGAAATGCCACGTACAGACTCGCCCGTCTCCACCCCACCCCCGACTCTACGCCAACTTGTAGAAAAGTAATAGCTTCAACCCAGCATCATCTTCCCTAAAGAGCCACCCACAGCCCTCTCCCTCCAGAGTCTGGTACCTGTTGGATAACCACGTTGTCAGGCTGTATGAGGCTGCTGAGGATGGACTCCAGTATTTGCGCCATCATCGGGGGATCACAGAGCTATGGGAAAGTAACAAGTATGTTGGAGATCAGGGGGGTAGCGAAAAGGGTTTTTGTCAGAGGGTGGGGCACTTCTGAGAAAAAGAGATTTTTGCCCGAGGGAGTTGTCAAGCAGTTAGTTAACCCTCTACCTACCCCACAGATAAAGTTAGTATGCAGTGAATTGTGGTAAAGTTGTGGGGTGGGATTCACGTTGAAAGGCAGATATCAGAGGACTGGGAAGAAGAAACACTTAGCATGTCAACTAGTAGTGTAGTGCGCAGGGGTAGCGTACACGGCTGAGTCGCCGAGCCTGTTAGTTATCAGGGACAGAGTCTGAGGCCTGTGAGCTGCGGTGCCCCGGGGTTAGCCCCCACACAGTGCGAGACCGGTGAGGTGCGAGCGGCTTAGACGATCTCTTCAAACATTCCACGGCGGGTAACCAACGAAGTGCAGAGGCGCTTAACAACCTAAGGAGCCGGCAGTCGTGCAGAGCGAGATAAACGCACAAGGGTGCCAGTGAGACTTGACAGAAGCCAGAGCGGCCAAACAACAGTATTGTCTCCTTCAGGAGAGGAGGACTCACCGTACGCTCCACGTGCATCGTCGGTCTCTACGCCTCATAGCCTGAGTAAATCTTTATTTTCTCGCTGCTGGGTACTGAAAATGAAGCCTGTCAGAAAGCTTTCCAGCTACTTCTGTCAACAAGCAGCAGCTGTTTTCGGGAGTGGTACGTACGTGCGTGCGCAGTCTGTTTTCGGGAGTGGTGCGTGCATGTGCGCTCAGTCTTCACTTTTCAAGCACTGCACTCGTGCTTTTGGCGCGCCGTTGCTCGCTCCCACAAGGTGGATGCCGCCACAAGCACGAGTGCAGTGCTTGAAAAGTGAAGACCGATGGCTAAAGGCCCTCCTAGAGCAGCGCATGCGTGCTGCCTAGGCGAGACCTAAAAAACTGACCCACACCACTCAAAAACTGGCCCCCACCCTTCCAGCCCACAGGGAAAATGCCCCGGTGCCCGCTATGGCCAGTATGGCCTTGGCCTTCGGGGCTGTGAAGAGGAAATGCCCGGGCAGCTACTCCCTTCACAGACTATTCATATTCCCTCCATTCACCTCGCCCAGGCATGGGCACTGCTCAATCCCTGCACTTAAGGGCTCTACCCAGACAGCAACTGCAACACCATATGCAACAGATTTAAGAGAACGTTGAACACACGGGGTGCACAATACAGGTATCTCACAAGCATAAGGAGCCATATGGAAATAAATGACTTGGGGGCATATTATCAAGCCGGGCGATAAAATTATCGCCACTTTAGCGGCAGAAAAAGGCCGCTAAAACGGCGATAATGGGCTTGATAATATGCTCTATGGAATTCCAATTGAAGCCCATGTTAGATGCCCTTCACATCTAACATGGGCTTCAATTGGAATTCCATAGAGCATATTATCAAGCCCATTATCGCCGTTTTAGCGACAGTTTTCTGCCGCTAAAGCGGCGATAATTTTATTGCCTGGCTTGATAATATGCCCCATCATAACTTACTGGTAATCTTCAGTACTCCGAGTCATAGTCTTCCTTGCCACAGTCCTTACCCCTTGAGCACCTTGTGTCTTGTGCACTGCAGTCACCAGTAAAAATAAAAAACACGATTACTATAATGCCCACACCAATATGGCCCCCACAGGAAGTACTTCGAATCTGGGGACATACAAGTTGTTGAGCCACAGCAGAGCACTTCAGTTGTACAATAGCAAAAGTCCTACTACAATTCTCCCCCCACCCAACTCTTAGGGAGGGAGGGAAGGCAGGACTGTGACAAGGAAGACTATGCTTCAGAGTAATTAAGATTACCGGTAGGTAACAAAGTCATTACCTACCTCGTCCATCCTCCCTGCCACGGTCTTTACTTCATGAGCGCAGACCCAAGCCATAAAGAAAAAAATTGAAGAGACAGAAACAATCAAACTCCTACTGTTTAATCAAACAACAGTATTAGAAACATACAAAAAAACTTATGCCACTGCAGAAAGCAAAGCTGATCCAAAGGAAGTTGAGAAACCTTCACCTAATCATATTTTGTAATGGGAAATTAAAGTATGATGGTCAGACTAAGTGGCTGCTGTACAAATATCTGTAAGCACAGCCCCCTTAAAAGCTGTCCATGAGGAAGAGACTGCCCTAATGGAACGTCCCTGAACCTGAGAGGGAAGAATGTGAAAGACCTGCCATTTAGTAAGCCAAAGCAATCGCAGTTTTAATCCACCTGCTAAGTGTGGAAATAGTAGGCTAATTTCCCTTAACCCCATCCCGAAAGTGAGAAATTATAAATCCACTTTCAAAATGAGGTAGCTCTTTGTAAATAGAGTGTAAGGCCCTACCACATGGATGGAATGTAAAGACATTTCTTTCTCTGAGGATGGGAAAAGAAGAAAGAGGGGAGAACCAAGTCCTGAAATAAATGAAAAGAAGACGAAAGCTCAGGGAGAAAGGAAGGGTATAAGTCTCAGCACAGCCTTATCAGGAAAGAAACATAAAAAAGGGTTGTGGTATAGAAGATCCCCAATTTCCCCCAATCTACGACCTGAAGTAATGGCGACAAGAAAGAAAACTTGCAGAGTCAAATTTCTCAAGGATACTGAGGGAAGGGGCCCAAAAGGGGAGATTTATGTAAATCTGACAGCACCAATGGGAGATCCCATGGGGGAACTGAGGAATGCACCACAGACCTTCTGAGATTAAAGTTTTTTTAAAGCTGACTAGCGAAAGGGTAAAAAAAAGCCCAAGGAAGGGCCCGAATAGCCTTGATTGCTGCTTACTGACTCCTCAGAGTGGACACAGCCAAACCTAATAAAAACCCATCTCTTAGACATAGGGATAATCCCGTTAGCAGCACACCACTTTGTAAAATTAGACCAATGTCTCTCATAGACCTTGAGTGTACTTCACATCCTAGAATTCCGAATTGAGGCTGCAATATCTGAAGAACAACATAAAGATTCCAGTCTCAACTTTTCAATTTCCTAAGCCCAGAGAAAGACGGCTGTGGAAGGACTCCACTAATTCTGGAAAATGCAAAGGAAACAGGACAATTGGAAAAATCCAATGGAACAGAACCGCTAGTTGCATCAACAACGAAAACCATGGTTGTTGTTTCCGATATGGGACCACCAGAAGGATCTCTACACACTCCTCTCTGATCTTTGATAGAACTTTGCTGAACAGCGAAATGGGAAGGACATACAGAGGAGACCCCTGGGCTATCTGAAACTCATTGTGTCCACCCCTCAAGCCTCCTAACAAGGAACAAGGGAACAAAAAAAGGCAGATGTGCATCCAACAGAGACGCCAATACATCCAGCCATGGGAATATGAAGCAAAATATTATCTCCTGAAATATCTGAGGAGATAGGACCAGTGACACGGAAGAGGGAAAAGTCCGGCTGAAGTGATCAGCATGGATTATTCTCCCTTCCTGGAAGATAAATCGCTATCAAGGAGAGGAGGTTTGCCTCTGCCCATAATCCAATCTGTTCCACCAGGGCAGCCAACTAAAGGACCCAGGTACCCCCATGGTGATTGATGAAGATCCTTGTGACTTGATTGTCTGTTTGTATCTGTACTGCTTTTTTGATAATCAGAGGAGCAAAGAGCAAAGGGCTCTGACACTGCAGCCAGCTCCCACCAGTTTGAAGAGTTATTTGCCTTCGATGCAATCCAAAGTCCTAGGCAAGTTAGATTTGCCATGGTAGCACCCCAGCACAGACTGCTTGCATCTAAAGCGATAGTCGCAGGAAGAGGGGGAGATAGAGACACTCCGATTGCCTGATTGGAAAGGGTTAGCCACCACTGTAACTTCTGAACAATCTCTAGAGAAACTGGAATCAGATAGTCGAAGTCCTGTAACACTGGATTCCATCTCGACAAAAGATAGTACACCAGATGGAACACGTGTAGGCGAGACCACGGTACCAGACACAGGGAAGCTGCCATGTCACCTTGTACTCTCAACTACTCCCGAGCCAGGGCTGCTGGAGACTGAGCAGCTGGTGAGGATGCAATAAAACTCTCCCCAGCTTGGTGTTGAATAGAGCCCCAATGAACTGCAGTTCTTGGGACGGTACTAGGGAAGACTTTCTTGCATTGAGGAGAAACCCATGATACTCCCAACACTGGTGCACCATCTTGACAGCTTGCAGACCCTTCGAAAAATACGCAGCACAAATGCGCCAGTCATCAAGTTAGCAAAAAACCAAGTATCCCAAGGCATGCAGGTTACCATCCAAAGGAGCCAAGGTATTTGTGAAACATTGAGGAGCCAAAGAGAACTGAAAATAGTGGCCCAATGCAAAGCATCGCAAAAACTTCTGAGAGGTAGAGAGCATAGGTAAATGAAATAGGCATCTATCAGGTCTATAGAAGCCAAATACATGCCAGGACAGATGAATGGAAGAAACAATCGACTGGAGGGGATGACAATTTGATGAGGTAGCCTTCTTTAACTAACCCTAGGACCCAGGCATCTGACACTTTGGCTTCCCATGCTGTCGAGAAAGTCTTTGGGGTGGAAAGCTGGGCAGGAGAGACTGAAGGTTGCTGTCAGGACCTGTCTGAGAAGGGAGTATCCTCCCACGAAAGGGCTGAGAACCCTTGAAGCTGGAGCCTGGCCAAATGCTTTCTGAAATCCATAACCCCTGCCCCTAGACAGAGGCCTCACAGGGGTTGTCTGCTGACTTCTTGACCATATCCTCCAGATGTGGACCAAAAAGCTTAGATCCAGAAAATGGGAGATAGCTCATCAGGCTTTCCTGTGCATTATCCGTTCTCCAGGAACTCATCTGTATGTGTCGACATGCTGATGTAGCCGACCCTGAAGCTGCAGCAGCCACAAAAGAGAGTCAAAAGTGATGTCAGAAAGGAATCTGACCTGACTCTTCATAATTGAAAGATGAGAATTCCCACCGTACTACTCCTGTAGCTCCTCAGCCAAAGCCCTGAAGTCATGAAGAACAGACTGGACAGTACAGGTAGCGGAAGCGGCTTCCCTAATAGCGAAATTGGAAGCTGAATAAGATCTCTTAATGGCTCCCTCTACTTTTTTATCCACATGGTCTGTAGGGGAAACCTCTTCTAAAATAATAATAATGCTGTAAGGCAATCCTGCCATCAGGAAATCCACTTTGAAAGAAGTGGGAAATTCTTCAAAGACATTTTACAAAAGTTATTTTGTGGCCAGAAACTGAGGAAACCAAGCCTTCTCAATATCAGTCCATTCTCTGGAAGGCAGACCACAGACCACTTTATCGATAGGAAGAGATTCTGGCTCCTTCCTCCTACATTGACCAAAGAAATCGTCCTCCTCGCTCTGAACCAAAGTATCTGGAAAGGAAAAGTTTTCTCTTATATGCGCAAGAACCTCTTTCAAATCTGACCCCTGAATAAAGCGACCTGTTTGCTCTTCCTCCTCAGACAGGTCAGCGTTTGGATCATGGGTAGGAAATGCTCTTGAAACCTTAGATACAGGTTGTTCCCTTGCACCAAAAGTTTGCATAGATGCCAAAGACAAACACTTCCAGCATTAAAGCATTGCCTAGTGTTAGACCTGGCACCATTGGCGTGGGTCTCCCTTCCATTTTTTTGCTTTTGCCGCCTGTATTTTTGCTATGTGTTTTGCTGGTCTAGATGTCAAAGACAAACACTTCCTGCATTAAAGCATTACCTAGCAAAATCCACGCTATAGCTCAGTTTGGCAAGGGACCATCACCATCATAAAAAAAGGCAAGCGGTCCTATAAACTATGAAATGTTCCCTGACCTGTGCCCAAAAATGGCCGCTCGGACCAGTAGCGGCTGGTGTTCGGGCATAGTGGCAGGGCGGGTGGGGTAGCCCAGGGACAACAGACAAAATAAAACCTCACCTGCCGTATTCCCGGTCTTCGGCTCCTCTCTGGCTCCTGTCCACTGCAGGCACAGACTCCCAGACTCCCCTACGGTGGGAAACAGTTGGAACACTGAGGTCTGAACCACGCGTGTTCCGACTACGCAAGCTCTACCACTCTTGCCTTAACCATGCATATGCTGTAACCACGCATATGCGTGCTTAAGGCAGTGCGTGGTCTAGCTGCTGTAGGGACGGAAGAGGAAGGAAGCAGGAAGACGTGGTGAGGTGGGTAGGGCTGGGGGGTCGGGAAAAGTTTTAAGGCAGTGTTAGTTTAAGGGACGAGGTGGCGGGGTAGTGTAGGGTTTTAGGCCTTAGGGCAGTGGGAGGGGAATGGGTAGTTGGGGTCGTTTTTAATTCTGGGAGGGGGTTGGGTTGGTTTTAGGGCAGTGGAAGGAGTTTCGGTAGTTTAAGGGACAGTGCAGGGGGGTGGAGGGTCGTGATAGTGTAAAATAGTGTTCAGGGTTTTTGGCCTTATGGCAGTGGGAGGAGAATGGGTAGTTGGGTTTGTTTTTAGGACGGGGGTTGGGGTAGGTTTTAGAGCAGTGGAAGGGGTTGGGGTCGTTTAAGGGATGGAGCAGGGGTCGGGTAGTGTAGGGTTTTAGACCTGAGGGCAGTGGATGGGAAACGGATAGTTGGGGTAGTTTTTAGGAGTGGGGAGATCGGGGTAGGTTTTTGGGCAGTAGAGAGGGTGCGGTGGGTGGGTTAGTGTAAGTTAGGGTGCAGGGTTTTAGGCCTTAGGGCAGTGGGAGGGGAATGGGTAGTTGGGGTAGTTTCTAGGGCTGGGAGGGGTCGGGTAGGTTTTAGGGCCGTGGAAGGTGTTGAGGTAGTTTAAGGGACAGTGATGAAGGGGGGGGTCAGGGTAGTGTAAGTTAGGGTGCAGGGTTTTAAGCCTTAGGGCAGTGGGAGGGTAATGGGCTAATTTTTATGGCGGGGGGTTGGGGTAGGTTTTAGGGCAGTGGAAGGGGTTGGGGTAGTTTAAGGGACGGTGCAGGGGCGGGATAGTGTAGGTTTTTAGGCCTTAGGGCAGCGGGAGGGGAATGGATAGTTGGGGTAGTTTTTCGTACTGAGAGGGTCATGGTAGGTTTTAGGGCAGTGGAAGGGGTTGGGTAGTGTAAGGGACAGCACAGGGGAGGTTGGGTAGTGTAAGTTAGGGTGCAGGTGTTAGGCCTTAGGTCAGTGGGAGGGGAATGGGAAGTTGGGTTTGTTTTTAGTGACGGGGTCGCCGTAGGTTTTAGGGCAGTAGAAGGGGTTGGGGTAGTTTAAGGGGCAAGGGTGGGGGGAGTCGAGGGGTGGAGGCGGGATAGTGGCGACCTTTGCCACATATAGCACTTTACCATTTATCCCTATACCATAAGGTTATGTGGTAAAGGCATGCGCAGTAAAGGAATGTTGGGTATGACGCATTCGTGGTTGAGCTGCGTGGTGGAGGCACGTGAGATAAAACCATTTGTGCTTCTATCATACAACCCCCTAAGTTCAATCCTGACACTGCTCTCATGCTGCTGGCAGCATGAGAGCAGCGTCACGATTGGCCTGAGCACCCTCAATTTTTCGCTCCCAGTGACACTGGGAGCCTGTGCCTGCTGTCTCCAAACTAGCAACGCAACTCAGGTTAGAGAAAACTTTAGTGCGCATGTCGGTTTGGCTGTCCTAAGACGGACGTCCAAACCCACATGTGCACTGAAGGCACTGTGTGCAACCACTCTCCTCAGTGCCTGTCAACCTCTCTGGTCCCGCCCTCAAAGACTCGGCCGGGAATCAAAATAAAACGAAAATAATCTGGTGCACATGCATCAAGCAAACCAAAAGCGATTCCTTAATAGCGAGAAATAAGGAATCGTTATTAAGGAATCGCTTTTGGGCATGCATCAACAGATTCGGTAATTATTAGCGATTCCTTAAAAATCGCTATTTTTACCGAATATACAATAGCGGAGCATGCAAACTCCGAATAGCTAATAGCGAGTTCGGTAATACCGAATTAGCAAATAGCGAATTCGGTATTAGCGAAATCGCAAATGACCGCGTCGTTCCGAGAACGTGCAGATGACATCACCAACCAGGAAATACAGCTGCCCCACCCTCATTGCATCGACAGAGGAGCAAACAGGAGCACTGACTGCAGACTGCCTGTGCAGACTGAAGCCACACAGACTGTTCCATCTGCTAAAATACACCATCCATGGAGAAGGAAGCCCCATCCAGCGCTGAGGCTGCGCGCAAGCGCAAGCGCAAGTTCTCCGACAGGGAGCTGGAGCACCTAATTGAGGGAGTCTCGAGCAAGCACGATCGCCTCTTCGGGAAGCTGTCCCTCAAGGTGCCTGAGGCGGAGAAGCGCCGCATATGGCTGCGCATCCGCGAGAGGGTGAATGCAGTAGGTGTGACGCCCCGCAGCATCGATGACCTAAAAAAAAGGTGGTACGACCTGCGGAAGCGTGCGAAGGAGAGGATAGCAGAGAGGCTCCGGGACGCAAGCAGAACGGGAGGCGGGCCTTCCATGGTCCAGGCTAACACTGCCCTGGAGGAGCTGGTGGAAGGAACAATTGAGCGGGAAGCCGTCGTGGGAGTGACCCAGATGGACACGTCCGGCGCAGCCACAAGTGCCCAAGGTAAGATGCATGCCTGTTGCCATACCCAGCATAGCGTAAATCCCATTCCAGGCCCCCAGCAGGATCTGAGTGTGCATGCAGCTTTGCAACACACAGCTTGACTCCTAACACTAGTGCATCATGGGAGTTGTAGTCTACTCAGGCAAGTGTGCATGTAAAGGGGTAAATGCAATAACCATTCACCAGATCAGTAGAAGCTGGGTATAGACAGTATATTTAGTGGATCACAGAGGGACATGTATGTGTACAACACTACGTAGGTCTAACTATCCCACTAACCATGCACTGTTTCACACACAGATGCATCACCTGGGGATTCAGATGACAGCGGCCAGCTGGTAATCTCCGAAACACCGGTTGATTCAGACCTTGAGACAGCGCAGGATGCCCTCACATCACCTACACCTGCCACCCCACCAGCACCACCAGCACCAGCAACACCAGCACCAGCAACACCAGCACCAGCAACACCAGCACCACCAGCACCAGCACCAGCCACACCAGCTGCTGCCACGACAGCCACCAAAGCGCCGCGGCGCAGGTCCCAGGTTGCGCCCTTGCCGGTGATGGAAACACCCACCACACAAACGGGACACGGTCAGCACGCCATCACACCACCTGATGCACCACCTGTCCGCGCCAGGCTAACACAGCGGCGCAGGTCTCGCCAACGTTCGGTCTCCTCAGGCAACCTGGATCTCCAACACACTCCTGGCATTGAGGAGAGGATGCTGTCTGTACAGCGTGTGCAGAGCCGCCACATGGCAACCATCAGCACCAATATCGTGCACCTTGTTCGTGAAATGCGAGCCATGACTGCCGCAGTAACGGCCATGGGCACGGCGGTCAGGGACATGAGCACTGTGGTGGCAGAGGGCAATGCTCACCTCAGGGAAGATGTACAGGAGCTCACCAGTGCCATGAGGGAGGGCCATGAGTGCCAGAAGAGGAGGCACCAACAGCAATTGTTGCGTTCCGCTGCCGCTACTAAGGCTATCACGCGCCACAGCAACAGTACCGCAGTGTTGGCACGCCGCACTGTGTCCTTGCAGGTCGACCTTGGGCACTTCTGCGGGGATGTGGCAAAGGCACTGGGGCAGTTTACCACTGCTGTGGAACACTTCCAGAGCAGCACATGCAGTGCTGCAGCTTTGGGGGGGGATGACGCTAGTGAGGCTGCCTCCAGTGTCAGCAGCGTGTCACTGGCAGAGGCCAGCACCAGGCGCCGCAGTTCGCGGGCATCCATGGGGACAGGCCGTGGTGAGGCAATGGAGACACCTGAGCGGAGGCTTGGGGTACGTGGCAAGCGCCACTAGACAGTTGAACATGCATACAGGACCATGGTGGGGCAACCATGGACAACCACTTACTGAGTATGCACAGGCGTGAGTTTAAGGCACATTTGATTTTTATTTTGGCAATTGGAGCATCATTTACATAGCTAGTTTTGTTGCACAAACCTCAGTGCTACTGTGCATTAAACAGTTGCACCCCAAACACAATTGTAATGTTTCATTCTCACATGTTTCAAAAATGATTTTGCATTATGTATGTCCGCCTCCTATGGCCTTCTGCTGTGTTAGGGACGTGTGCCTGTCGTTGTTGGGCGGGTGATTGGTCATCCCGGTGGTCGTCATTCCTGTCCACCTCTATGGGTATCCCCCTTCTGGTCGCTATGTTGTGCAGCATTGCGCATACAGCAATTATCCGGCAGCATGTTTCAGGTTTGTATAGCATGGCGCCGCCAGTCTTATGTAGGATTCTGAAGCGACTCTTCAGAATCCCAAATGTCCTCTCTATGACATTCCTAGTGCTGATGTGTGCAGCGTTGTAGCGATGTTCCTGTGGGGTGGCTGGATTGATGTATGGGGTGAGTATGTATTCACGCAGGGCGTAAGCACTGTCACCTAGAAGATAGAAGCATAGACTTAGCATTGGTGATGTACATACATGTGTGGTGTTGGTGTAGGGAAGCGTAATTTTTACGTACCTAGCAGGAGTCCCTCTCCAAATTCTCCGTTGATTAGTCGGCTGTGCATTCCACTGTTGCGGAAGATGTAGGAGTCGTGTGTGCTCCCCGGGAATTGTGCCACTAGGTCCGTTATGATGTTATTGGCATCGCACACAACCTGCACGTTGATTGAGTGGTATGACTTGCGGTTCCGGAATATGTACTCATTTGCTGCGGGTGGACATATGGGGATATGCGTGCAGTCGATGCATCCAATTACATGTGGGAATTGTGCCACCTGGTAGAATGCCTGTTTGGTGCGGTCCAACTGCTGTGGGGTTGTGGGGAAGCTGATGTGGGTGTGCAGCATTGTCAGCATGGCATCTAGGAATTTCTTGAAGAAGCGTGACAGTGCGCTTTGCGATACGCCTCCGGCCACCGCAATTACCCCCTGGAAACTCCCTGAGGCCAGTAGGTGCAGGCTGCATAGGACCTGAACGTGTGCAGGGATTGCATTGGTCCAGTGTGTCTGGTGCTGCAGTAATGGTTCCAGGTCTGCAATCAGGCGCATGATCATTGCACGATTGAGTCGATACTTCTCGTTCACCTCGTCCTCATTCTGCCCAAGCAAGGTTATGCGCAGTCTGAAAACTCGCTCCTGGACCCTTCTCCTGCGCTGTCCTGCTGCATTGATACGCATCCTCCTTGCAAGCACGTAGAGGGCAGCCATTTTGTGGGAGCCAACAGGGTCTCCTGGGCCACATTTAAGGGTTTTGTGATTGCCTCAATCATTTGCACATGGCATATTTTTTTTTAGGATTCGTTATTTATTTTTTTAACTTTACCTCCAGGATTTGATTCCCCTTATTTAGCTCTGGCAAAATAGCGATTTTTGGGATTTTCGTTATTAGCGACTGTTGTTGCATTGGGGTGCGATTCGTTATTTGCTATTGGCACTTTCCGGGAGCTAATAGTGATTTCGGTATCTGCTGATTCTGTATTTAGCGATTCGGTAATGTTGCATTTTGGTTATTAGCGATTCGGTATTTTTGCGGATTTATTTTTTGCGATTCGTTATTGGCTCACGTTTTGGGTTCATGCATTTGAAGTAGGTATTTTGTAATCGCTAACGGGTGATTTTTCCGATTCGGTATTTTACCGACTGGATTTTGGCTTGATGCTGTCTGTTGGTAGCGGAGGAGCCGCCGCTGGCTCCGACCACACATCACAAAAAGAGAGTGATCCAAAAGAAATATTTTGACTGATCAGCAACGATCACTGGTGACAGGCACGAGCGGTAGTAGATGCCTCCAAATCACTCAGCGGGAAAGGCAGCCTGCCGTGTATCAGCGAGGCAAAATGCCCAATGTGACCGGTATATTTGGCCGCATCCATAAATATATAATAAAATAAATAAATAAATATATCTTACCTGAAATTCTGGTGAACGAGATGTACAAGTCCACAGAAGAAAAAAACGTGCTCCGCTAAGATGTTGCTAGACTCCCAGTACTTCCTATGGGGGCCATATTGTTGTGGGCATTATAGCAATCGTTTTTTTAATTTTTATTGGAGAATGTTGTGCACGAGACACAAGGTGCTCATGAAGTAAGGACTGTGGTGAGGAAGACAGGCGAGGTAGGGGATGAAATCAGATTTGCATTAGATGACCAACCCTCATAAAGACTGTGTGCTCCAGGAGCTTACGTTTTATCAGCAAAGGTGACCACTAAGCTCCGTAGTCGATCTTTGGGAGGGACTGCTATTTTAGTTTTCTCACCGAGGCAAAAAAAAAACAATGAAAGCCCACCTCTGTATTCTTCTCCGTAATCTGTTTTTACAATTCCATGAGCAACAGTTAAATCTGTCTCAGGCTAGACCTAAAATCATGTCAGTAGCCGTGGATCTTTATGTCTGAGGCAGCAACATGCAATAGCAGGTGATAGAATGGCGCAACAAGGAGATAGCGCCATTAATGATTGTTTATAAACAATCGTTAAGTAATGATGATTTGCTACTTCTATGTGTGCTGCAGAATGCAGCACATTCTGCAGCACACGTAGAGGAAACAAATCACCATTATTGATTGTTTATGTGCAGAAAGAGACACCTTAACAATAATTCCCTGCGTCGGCGCTAGGCAGCGCTAGGGAAAACACAAGGGTGCGTCCTATTGTAAATACGGCGCATCCCTGCGTTTTGGAAATGTTGGAATGCCGTGCTGCCAAATTTGGCACAGTTCTGTGCTCCAATATTTCATTGTAAATATGCCCCAAAAGGGACATCAGCCATGTTTACTAAGCTTGCGAGTATCATCTTTACAGCATACACCTGTCAATGAAAAGAATTACGCAACAAGGCAAAAAACGCAGCTCGATCAGTCTTCACGAGTACTTGCGCTGCTGCTGCTCCGCCAGCCTCTCTGGGTGTTTATCTTTGGCGGTTATTTTTGTAGGAATCGTAAAAACAATAAAACCAGTGCACACACACCACTGCCATTTCAGCGCCTCTTGAGTAGCTTTAATTGCGGAAGTGAAGTCACGCCGGAAGAACTGACTAAACTCATAACTGCTCAGCGATCGATACATTATCTTAACATTTACAGGCACTTCTTTCGCTGCTCCAGAGAGGAAAGTGCACCAGTTTTGTCCCTTCACACAATGCATTTATTGGCTTCAACCTTTACCAGAAAAAGAGAATGTTTCCAGATGATTCTTTTCTTAAAAACGCGTTTTATATCATAAAACCGTTATCTGTTGTCGCTGTTTGGCGTTCCTTTGTGTCAGGGGGCGTGCTTGTCTGCTTATCATTTCCTAGTGGTGGTTGCTCTTTCCTGGCAAGAATGACTTGAATGATTTCTACATGAGTGCTGTGGTCACAGTTTCCCTGCCAGCGAGGCGAGCAACCTTCCCTAAATCAGCACCCTTAACTGAATTAGAAACAAGCATTGGCAAAGCCAATATGCCTCGCCTATGCGAGATCTATTGGTTTTGCCAGTAACCCAAATATTTTATAGGTGAACAGAAGTCTTTGAATAAGAGCAAAAAAAAAAATCTTCACATGGCGTGCAGATACTTGGTAAATGTTTACCGCACTCGAAGAACTCACTGAACAGTGAACCCCCCCCCTCCCGCCCCGCACCCCACTTCCCAAAAATAAGCAGTTTTCAAAAAGGCATGCCCACTGCTTTAGAGAAGCGTGCAGTACTATGACAGTAGTGCAGAACACTTCAAACGTGTAGAGATGTTTGCAAGAAACGTGCACAGGATGTTTAGCCTGAGGTGTCCAGGTAAACACATGCCTTGTCATCGTCAGACAGCCGTCGCACCTCCCAGACGCTGCATAACCCTCACAAGCCCAGGCAGCTGTTTTGGGGTTTTTACGCAAGTTCACCAGGGTGGGTGCAATTGGATGTGGCTCGCCACACTGCACATCTGTCACTTGCGATGAAAGGGCAGGCAGCTCCTGGGATCTGTTGGATCGATGTCAAGCTGCTGGGTCAGTCCTAACCAGGCTCCCCCGCGAACAGAGGGTGTGAAAACTACACCCCCTCCATATATATCCCTTGGTGTTTAAATCTGGCAGCAGTTTAGAAACAAGCTAACATACAAGCAACAAAAGTGCATGTGCCCACAACCACACCCAATTGCACACAAGAACATTGAACGGTTTACAAGGTAGTGGGCGCAGTGCCGGCTTCTCAGTGCTATGCTGGCGTCCTCATCGTTGGTTACATTCAAAATGCACGAATGCAACATACTAAGCAGCATGAAGAATTCATGCTCGCCTACAGCAAACGGAACCGTTTCTGAGCACTACCTGTTTTAGCATAAGAAGTACATAAGGCAAAGATGAAGACAGGAATTGAGACCACGCCTGGGACCTAGATAGTAGATCACATCTTCTCCCCGCATAACGGTCAAGGCTCATAAAGTATAACACTAAACAGAACATAATGCCAGAGTCATGAGCAGACACTAATTCATATAAATCAATGTGTACTTGGTCCATGCACCATTGAAAGAAAAGGAAGTGACGCAGGAAGCGACACCAAAAGCTAGCGAAATAGAAGGCAGCAAAGAAAATTAAAAATGATGCCAATGAAGGGTAAGTAATGCCAGGCTAAAAGTCTTTTTTTAGATTTTCTTTTTTAGACACAATAGGTCGATAAGGGACGGTAGCAAAAGCGTGCTGCCTGCAGGCTCAACCTAAAAATAAGGCTCAAATTGTAAGAGACAAAGGAGAGACATAGTTTCCTTCTCTGCAAGTAAAAAGGTCAGAAAGTTAAATTATATTTCGGGTTGGCAAATAACCACTAATAAGTACAAATAGGCGCTAAATATGGCAAGGACCAAAAAGGATTTTGAAATCTTTCTTATCCTTTAACATATCTATTTATATATCTATGTACACATATATATGCGTACATATATATACATGCCTTTATAGATTGTGATACATATATATATATATATCAGTCATCGGTGATGTCATCAGTGATGTCTCTGACCATGTCATGAGTAATGTAATATGTGACGTCATCAGCAGTGCATTGCGGGAGCGCGAGTTATAGTTAGCTCTACTAACTATAACGTTCGAATTTCTCTGGTTTTGTACGAGTGAAATTCCAACTAACTATAACGTCCCTGAAACCTATGGTTTTTTCAGTGAATTTCAAAGGTTTTTTTAAATGCTAATTTCTAATTATAATGTTCATTAAACCTATAGTTTTTTCACTGATTTTGAATTATCAATCCATTCTCAACCTGGTGAAAACAGCCGATATCACCAGTTTTCCAGCAATAGCTTCCGCAAAAAAAAATCGCCACAAATGAGTCCAACAACTAACGCTAATAATATGCAGAGTAGGCGTTCCTATGCAAAAATAACACGAAAACACCACTTCCCTATATTTGCAACAAGCAGCCAAATCTGCAGTGCGATCCAAAAACAGGCGATAAGCTGCGTTAGTAGTAGGAATGTAACATCTGCCTTTTAATGGTGTAAAGTAGGACGACTACATACAGTGTGAAAGGGAGCCCAGGCCAGAATCACCTCTGAGGACCAACACATGTCATAGAGCTGCTGATCATTCACCTTCCACACCCAAGAAGGCCACAAACCCACTGCAACCACCCTCAGGACCTCCCCCCCGGACCACACCCCCCCTACTACCACCAAGACAGCGCACAACAGGACAGCAAACCTTCCAAAAACGGCACGGCCCCTCAGCCACACAATAGTTGAATGTTGAGAGATGTGGCAACCAAACATGTGTGAAGGACGCAAGTCACCCACCAATAATAATGCATACAATACCAGGTATAGCGGTGATGTGCTGGACAGACCTCACTAAGCAGAGCACAAACCTCTCCATGTGTACATATACTGCTGGTGCTTGAAGTGTTGTAGACAGTGGACGCAACCATGTTACCTCAGGCAGTAGGGAAAAGCTCGGTCATGTACCTGTGTCGTCGTCCCCTGTAAGCGGAAGCGCAGTGGGATGGTCCAATGTACGCCACTCCAGCGTAGAAGTGTGAATAAATAGTCCAGGGCTCTGGGCGTGGTTCACTTGTGTGAAGGCCAACGCGTCTGCCAGAGTGGCGGCCCTCACCCTGCCACGTGGCTGCCGCCATGTCTCGGGCCTCCTTGACACAGGCCCCCTGCGAACACAGCGGCACAGCACCGCAGAGTTATGGCTGTACACACTACTGCCTTCGATCTACACTGCGGACAGCAGGGCTCACAATTCAGATGGAGTCGCGATTGCAGATGACGCAGTCCAGTAGGTAAGACACATTGCTCCCAGTGCGGCCGCCCAGACCACGCATCATCGCAGGCTGCGTACACGCTGAGCGCCAGAGGTACCACTAACTCAGTGCACCACAAGTCAATGCCACGTGGCCTTATTAAGGCAGAATTCATTAGACAAAAGACATTGCTACCAGTGCGGCCTGCCCGATCCATGCATCATTGCAGGGTGCGCTCACACTGAGTTCTTCAGGTGCCACTAACTCAGTGCACCACAAGTCACCGCCACATGGCCTTACTGAGGCAGAATTAATGCGACAAAAGACATTGCTACCAGTGCGGCCCGCCCGGAACACGTATCATCGCAGGGTGCACACATGCTGGTTGCTTCCGGTGCCACTAACTCACTGCACCACAAGTCATCACCACGTAGCCTTATTAAAGCAACATTCAGTAGACAAAAGACATTGCTACCAGCGCGGCCCGCCCGGACCACGCATCATCGCAGGCTCCGCACACGCTGAATACTTCTGATGCCACTAACTGTGCAGCTCAACTCAACGCCACATGGCTGTGGGCCCTTGCTGACCACTGTGGTCAGCATGGCTCACAGATAAAACTGAGTCTTGATTCATTAATTACAGAGTCCAGTAGGCAACTAACGACAACGTCCCTGAAACCTACACAATATCCTTTTAGTATCCTTGCTTCAAGAACTTTTTTCATATCAATTACAGCTTTAGTACAATGACCAAATTCATCTTGCAAGTCCAAAGGAACACTGAATGTCAGTCTACACTGCGGCCAGCAGAGCTCACAGTTCGAATTCAGTCTTGATTCATTAATTTCAGAGTCCAGTAGGCAACTAACTATAACGTCCCCGAAACCTACACATTTCGACAATGTATTCCACACTTATTTCATCTTTTGACACCTACACTGCGGTGAGCAGAGCTCACAATTTACATTGAGACATGATTTATTAATCGCAGGCAGAACTGTACTCTATGTCCTCGGATTTTATCAAGAGGAAGTGACAAAAAGTATTCCTCGATGTCTGTGCTCACTACTGCCTTCCATCTACATTGCGGACTGCAGGGCTCACAATTCAGATCGAGTTGGATTGCAGATGATGCAGTCCAGTAGGCAACAGACATTGCTACCAGTGCTGCCCTCCCAGACCACTCATCATCGCTAGCTGTGCACACGCAGAATGCTTCTGATGCCCCTACCTCAGTGCACCACAACTCATGGACCCTTTATGATAGAATCTTTTGTGTATTATTTCAGATCTGCTGCCCGTACCTCAGTGTACCACAAGTTATGAACCCTTTACGATAGAATCTTTTGTGTATTATTTCACATCTGGTGCCCCTAACTTAGTGCAGCACAAGTCATGGACCCTTTATGATTGAATCTCTGTGTGTGATCCGATGATTACTGTTGTACTTGTTGCCAGCACCAACCATTCCCTGAGGGCTGGCTTACACTCACCCTACACGCATCCAGCACAGATGTCACTGGACATGTGACCCTGGTAATAAAAAGGGGCCGAGCGCACGTGCCCGTATCCAGATCCACTATCTATCTAACTGTGTCCGTGTGTTCATTATGTATGCATGATGCTGCCCCTGGGCCCTACCACATTACATTCTGCTGTGGACAGCGCTCGCAATCATGTTACCTCTAGCAGTGGGGAAATCTTTGGTTCTGCAACTTTGTCTCGGTCATTGTATAAGTACAAAGGTAGAGACTGGATCATTAGAGTACTGCAAGGAGAGTGTATTGTGAATTTATAAGTGCTTCAGAATTGGCGGAGTGATTGGATAAGTACATATGTTAACGGAGCCTAACCCCCGAGCACGAGCTTGGCTCTAATTGGCTGCCTTCCATGTGCCAAAAATGGAAAATTGTGCTTTGCATGGCCCTGTATTGCTACATCTGCAACACTCCACTGGATGTGCAATAAACATTCATATCCACACAGATGTCATGTGCACGATCTTTCATGTGTGGCAATATGGATGAATGTAGGGTCAGTGATACCCCCTACCTTCCATGTTGGCCATGTTTTAGGACTTGGGTCACAGGGTGACACATTGGCGCATGCGGCCCGGGTGGCGGCAGCACTACAACAGGGACACCCGCATCAGTTGATTCCTCATACAGCCCAGGACGGAACCACGCCCAGAGCTCCGGAGTCATTGTTCACAGCCTCAAGCAGGACTAGCATATGCCAGGCCAGCCCAATCCGCTTACACATACAGGGAGGGACAACAACGCAACATGGCCCAGATTTTCATTGTAGTGATCTGCTGCTCTCAGGTCTAGTTGTCAGTACGCCACAGCCACTCCCTGACGTCTGGTTTACACCCACACCACACCCATCAAGCACAGGCGTCACAGGACACGTGACCCTGCCAATAAAAAGGACCGGGCACACGTGCTCCACGCCATTTCCATTTCAGACTTGGTGCACCAGATGCACTACAGCCGGCACAGGCACACCGCCACAGGAAGGTGACTTTCGGTGTACTGAGGTAGGGGCACTGTAAGTGCTGAGCGAATGTGCAGCCTGCGATGATGTCCCGTCCCGGTGGTCTGGACAGGTCAGGTTTTGTGTGCCCTGCTGGACCGCAGTGTAGACCTGATCCATCGACCAGTGGGTGCCTACCACCACATGGCCTGGCCTCACTGGTCACACAGTTAGCGGCACTGCAAGGGCTGAGCGGGTGTGCAACCTGCAATGATGGCGGGTGCACTGGTATGTCCTCTGCCATGGTAAAATCAAGGCGCAGCACCAAATGTGAGACCTGGTGGCCTGCGGAGCGGGACTGCATGATGCGGAGGGTACCCTGTCCGCAGAAAGGTGAGCAGTGAGCCCTGGCTGCGCTGGGGTGGGCAGACACCTTTGGGCGGAGGGAGTGGATGGGGTGCAGCAGCATGGGTTTGCAGTGGCGGGCAGACACCTCTGGGCAGTGTAAGTGGATGGGGTGCAGCAGCCTGGATGCACAAAGGCGGGACAGCCGTTTAGGCATGCGCAGTCGTATGTACTCTGCCATTACTGATTCTGTACTATGTTTCAGATGAGTGAGCTTGAGGGCTCCACTATGTCCTGGCACGTGGTTGGAGACACACCAGTGGGGGAAAGGTGAGCTGTGAGGGTTTTGTCCACAGTGTGGGCACTCACTGTCCCTCTCCATCTCTTCCATTCTCTCCTCACACTCTTTCTCTCTCTCTTCCTCTCTCTCACACTGTTTCTCTCTTTCTCTTCCTCTCTCTCTCTTTCTCTCTCACTCTTCCTCTGTTTCACTCTTCCTCTTACTCACACTGTTTCTCTCTTTCTCTCTCTTCCTCTCTCTCACTGTTTCTCACTGTCTTTCTCTCACTCTTTCTTTCTTTCTTTCTTTCTCTCTCTCTCTCTCTCTCTCTCTTCCTCTCTCTCACTCTTTCTCTATCTTCTTTGATGGACGCATGACGCACAATCTTATCTTGCTTTTTTTCTAGCAGGCCTACGATGATGCGTGGCCATCCTGCAATCAACACTCACCATGAATTGTGAGCTCGGCTTCACCGCGTGTACTCAATGGGTGAGGAGGTTGCTTCGGCACGTGGTGGACCCTCTTCGACACGCCGGTGGCGGAAGGTGAGCAGAGAGGCTTGTTTGCGCAGTGGCAGGCAGTCCCCTTCGGGCAGTGGGAGTGGATGGGGTGCAGCAGCGGCGGGCAGTCACCTCCGGGCAGTGGGAGTGCATGGGGTGCAGCAGCCTGGGTGCGCAGCGGGTGTCAGACACCTCTGGGCAGTGGGAGTGGATGGGGTGCATCAGCCTGGGTGTCTCTTCCTCTATCTCTTCCTTTCTCTCTCGCACACTCTTTCTCTGTCTCTTCCTCTATCTCACATTCTTTCTTTCTTGCTCTCTCTCTTCCTCTCTGTCTCACTCTTTCTCTCTCTCACATCCTCTGTCTCACCATGTTTCTCTCTTTCTCGCTCTCTTCCTTGTATCTCACTCTTTCTCTCTCTCTTCCTTTCTCTCTCACTCTTTCGCTCTTTCTGTCTTCCTCTCACACTCTTTCTTTCTTTCTCTCTCTCTCTCTTCGTCTCTCTCACTCTTTCTCTCTCTCTCCTTTGATGGACGCATGACGCACAATCTTATCTTTCTTTTTGTCTTGAAGGCTGTGATTCACAAATTGTCGAGGGATGACACGCCATGCCTATACCCACTTTTATTTTGTTGTTTTGTTTAAATAAAATGTTTTATATGTAAATCCATAGATGACTGAGATTCTTATTTGTCCAACCTCACATGCATGTTCTTAATTCCAATTGTGCGACATCACCCAATTTGCTACGTTCCAGATTTCCTATGGTTGCTCTCACATTTGTTTGTGGGGGCTGGTGGCGGGGGGTGTCGGACCAGTGTTGGGTGTCCGAGCTGCATGATTGTTGGCTTCATTACATCTGTTGTCATTCAGGTATGGCTCTGGGCTGGGCTGGGCTCCCTTACATGTTGCAGGTTGTAGTCTAACTTTACACTAACTCAGAGCAGGTGTAAACTTCTTACTACTAACACACCTTATCACCTGTTTTGTACTCTCTTCGACGATCTTGCTGGTGGTTGAGAAACTTGCGAAGTGGTGTGTTTGCTGCTTTTTGCACGGGTACGCCTACTCTACATCTCATTCGCAATATTTGCCGGGGTCATCCATGAAGATGCTTTTTGAGGTTGCTATCGCCGGTAAACTGGTGATATGGGCTGTTTGCTCCAGCTTGTGAATGGTGCGTTAAATTCATCACCATTTTGGTTGCGATAAAGTGCCGTTAACTCGGCGATGTGTCCTTCAGAATATACTCCTCGGTATTTGAAAGACTTAAGAAGTACTCGAGTGCCGTGCTGAGAGCCGCGCAAAAATTAAACGAGAAGAGGGCCACATCGCCCCCCCCCCTTGGGCCGATTCCAGCCCCGAGGACCCCATCCCCAGGGCCTGGACTCACAGTTGGGGACCGTGGGGGGAGCCCCAATGCGCTTATTGTGCCAAATTAAAATAAATAAATGCCTTTTTGGCCCTGGGGGTCCTTCTGGGACCCGCTGAGCAGGCCTAGGGGGTCAGGGTGTTTCTACACTGCCCCCTCTCTTGTTTTATATCTTTGTTTCTCTGTTTTCTGGTGACTCGCTTCTACCGAGTCACAAGATGGCTGCCAACACTTCCTGGTTTGGAGTGTTGACAGCCAATTAGAATGAAGCTTGTGGTCGTGGCCGCCAATTATAAAATAAAGCTCATGGTCGGGAGGGTTCGCGACTCCCCCGCTGCCCTAAATATCAAAACTATTATTTTTTTAATTTCTCAGCAACTACTGAATGGATTTACACCATTTTAAAAAAAAGGTTGCTTTCTGAACTAAGCAGTACCTTTTTGCCAAATTTGGGGTAATTCCGTTCAGCAGTTTTGGTTGTAGCCTTGGCCAAAGTTTCCTATGGGAAATTGATTTTTTGACTCTTATTTTTTGAATTTCTCAAAAACTACTTAACGAATTTACCCCATTTAAAAAAAGGTCGCTTTCCGAACCAAGCTCTACCTTTTTGCCAAATTTAGGGTAATCCCGTTCAGCAGTTCGGGCTGTAGCCCGTCTCAAAATTTCCTTTGGATATTAACATGGAGAAAACGCGTTTTGGGACCCCCCTTTTTTCTCAGCCCCCGCTTGACGCTAGGTTCTAACTATAACTACTAACCTACCAACAAAGACAAGCATCATTTGATTTTCCAAAAGTGCACATGTAAAATCGGGAAATGCAATAGCATTTATCCTCTCTTGGTCATACAAAGTTATTTTGGGGTATTTCCCGTGAGAAGGCAGAAACATTTAATTTGAGTTTTGTCATTGTGGTCAATTGCACTTGACAATACTTTTAACATACCATCCATTATCATCTTTCTGTTGAGATGTGAACTTTCAAGATGGGCTTGAAAACTTGAGCAGCACGGGGCTGTTGTTAGAGGGAGGATCACCTTGCTCACTTGGGTTTTGATTGATTTCAGTGATTTATATATTTTGGGCCTCATGTACAAAGCATTTTTGAGGTCAGAAACGGCCGATCAGCCTGTTTGCATCCGCAAAAATGATTTTGCATATGTCCAAAAGAGATATTGTGATATTGAATCGTAATTTGTGTTTGTGATTCGGTATTTGGAAGAGGTGTGTTTAGGGTGTCCCTTCCAAATACCGAATCTGAATGGAATGTATGAATGTTTTGCTACCGAATTACAGTAGCAAAACATTCATATTTGACCGACTCCTTGATAGAAGTGTGTGGTGATGTCAGTGGAATTAGTGTTTATGTTGTAATGTAATGTCACTTGTAATGTAATGAGGTGGCACTAGTATTCTGTCTGTTGCGTGTTGACAGTTACTGCCTGTGCCTCTTAGTAGCTGGATGGGTCTCTGTGCTCTTCTAATAAATACATAAATAACACACCTTGAGTGCTGGTGGTATTCCTACAAGAATCTGACATCTTCACAAGGTGGTTACCTAGTCCCAAATATGAAGGGGTCCCCAGAGATCCCCTTCCCCTTTGAGAATGGAAAACAAATATGTTTTATGAGCAGGTAGTGGTCCCACAGACCACTTCCAACTCTTATATAAAAAATGAAACTGCAAAGACTCATTATTTCTTTTTAAAGCCATCCCATTTTCCTTCAAAGAAAACAGCTACATTTGAAAAAGAATTATTTATTAAAAAGAAATCACAGACATTGTGGTCTGCTGACCTCAGCAGCCCACCATCCCTGTGATGCCTGCAATTCCTAATGGGTTGCAAATTGGGACCTACCTCATTAATATATATGAGATAGGTCTATTTGCGAACCACTAGGAATCCGGTGGCTCTCAGCCCACTCCAGTTTAGGAAACACATTTTAAAGAACACTGCATCATGATGAAGTAACAGTCCGCTTTTACTCTCACAAACCAGCTACCGCTCAATTACTTGTTGACTGTATTTTTGCCTTTGGCCCTGTACCGTGCTCCGCTGCCTTTTGAATAGGCTTGTGCTATGCAGATATCACACACATTTATTCATACAAGTATAAATACATACAGAAGCCAAGGTCATTCATTTCACTGACACTTTCCATAAAGAACATATTCCGTGCACTCCTTTAGGAAAGGGTATCTCCGTATGTGGTGCCCCATTTTTTCTAACCAGATTTGCTTTTTGCTAGATTAGATTTTTTCTGACTAGATTTGCTGGCATATTTTGACTCGGAGTGACTCTGTGTGACTGTTAAACATCTCCAATTGCATGTGCTCTTACTCCTGGAAAATGGTGAATAATTGGCTAGCTCCAATTGTCTCACTTCACTTTTACGTAAGCTCCTAGTAAAGTTGTGCAGAAACAACACAAGTAGCTTAAAAGCATACTGAGTTTTGGCTTGACCCCCAATTACCATGAGCAGTTCAATAATATTGAAATCACATCCGTGTTACCTTAGTTCTAGACAGTACTCAAACCACATTGCAGCATTAATGACTAAGCCTGTCTCTTTTTACCACTTTCTTAACATTTGTTTAGGTAACAAACTAGACATGCTTAAATTGGTTTGCCTCTTTCCTAAGTAACCGAATGCAAAGACTCACAGTTAACCACTCCCTTGCAGCCAGTACCCCGGTCACAATTGGAGTGCCTCAAGGCTCCACACTCTCACCCACGCTTTTCTACCTCTTAATGGAACCACTTTTCGAAATTCTGAACCGCTCTAACATTTAATACCATATGTATGCTGATGAAACTCAATTGTATTTGTAAATCTCTTCAGATGACATAAAAACTCTAAATTGTGTGCTTTCTAAAAACTCAACAATGGCTAACTCATAATCATCTTTTGCTAAATACCCTCAAAACAGAATTCCTCCTGATTGCCTCCAGCAATCACTCTGCACCCAGTCAAGACTGGCTCAAACAACTTACTGAGCTCAACTGCACCACTCATGTTGTTTAGTCTGCAAGATCCTTAGGTCTAACTCTGGGAAAATACCTAAGTATGCAAGATCACATAAGTGCTACTATCAGGGGAGCCAATCATCAGCTCAACACTCTAAGAAAAATCAAGTCATTCTTGTCTTCTGATGACACCCAGTCTACAGTGCAATCCTTAATTATCTCACACTTGGAACATGGATTGGTGACCCTAGCTGGGTTATATAAAGCTAGATTGGCACCTCTCAGAGCCACTCTGAACTCTTCGGCCAGACTCATCACGGACCCCAGAAAACATGACCACATCATACCGACCTAATTCAACTAAACTGGCTGTCCATCGAAGCGAGGATTAGTCTCATGGTAGCTTGCCTGACACACATAGCTATTCATTACAACACCACTGTTTACCTTGCAAAAAAACTTGAACTATCGGGTTTGAGTCAGAACCTAAGAAGCTCTAATACCGTACTGTTGAAACCTACCGAATTCAATAAGAGAAGAACATACAATCGTGCTTTCCCTGGTCTTGCTCCAAGAATATGGAACGCACTTCCTCCCGAGATCAGATCAAACCCCTCTATCGCCTCATTAAAAAAACATGTCAAATGGCTACTGCTTAATGACCATCTACAGCAATAGTCATGGAGCCATCTTAACATACTTCTATCTACTATATTTGACTTTTTTTTAATACTTTTGGTCAAAATTTCTATTTTTGTCTCCTCACATGCCCTTTTCAATTTATTGCTCTTCTAGAACGTCACATGTCCCACAAGAAGGGCTGATTACTTTGGTTCAACATTGTATTTTGTTTTCCCCCGTGCTCCCCTATGACTTTGTTGCTTTTCATGTACCTTACATGTTCCACTATGATGTTGTACTCATGCTTTTATCTCTTTCCACTTCCACTCCTTTGTAGAGCGCTCTGATACCCGTTCGGGTCACTTTCGCGCTTTACAAAACTTTTCAAATAAATAAATGATTTTGTATTTCCTCAAATATTAACCCCAATTCTCAGTTGTATGGACTAAACTTTAAAGAGATAGGCAACTATAGCTCCAGAGGTGTCAATGTCCTGTTCTGAAATTTCAGGCATTATACTGAATATTTGACAATAAGAAAATTGGAACCACCCCCTATTTTCTCTGGATCTTTCTTTTGCACATTTTCAAGGAAATATCATTTAAATATTTTCAAGAAAATAATTTTTCCGTTAATAAGCCAGTCCCACACTTTGTCTAGATCTACTGTTTCCCAACAATTTAACTCCTTCTGGGAAAGTTCCATAATAGGCATCTTAAATGATGTCTCTGCATGCACAGTTGGTATGTGAAAATAACAGAATTGCTTTTGTTGTATAGAATTATATCAATTTAAGATGCAATATCGCACTTGGGATTTCAAGTCCTTATTTTTGGGAAATTGGGTCCGAATATCTATCTCTGTTAGTTAAATCAAAACAATAATTATCAAAGATTTATTTTTGGATGTATTGTGTATTCAATAGTGCACTATTAAATAGACAGTGAGATAATAATTCCATAATTCTGAGAGGGACTCTCTTCTTTCTGCTCTTTGTAGCTGTACTTTTTTCAAGGTTGTTCTAGATTGCCTTTGTGCGAAAAAAAGTTCCTAATCAATATTTTATTAAGTTTCTAAAGATTGTATCAAAAATAAATACATGGAAGGGTAGAGAAATTAAATGTAAATAAGGATCTGATATACATATTGATAACCAAACCTTTACCAATTATATACACAGGGACATTGCTCCATCTTGCCAATAGTTTCTTAATTTTCTGTAGCAAAGGAATATAATTTAATTCAGACAGATTTTCACAGTTTGCCGAGACCCAAATACCTACATTTGGTTAGGCACTCTTTTGTAGCTCTGTCTAAGGCAGCCCAGGAGAAACTGGGGAGTAGTGTTAAAAAAAAAACCCTCTGTTTTTGCAGTCTTTACGCTATATACCCCATAAATTGGACAAAAAGGCAATTATCTGAAACCATTTGTCAATTCAGTATCTAGTTGCACTTAGAAACATTACCATCTCATCAGCATATATTGCAAGTTTGCAGGCCCTTGGCACGGCTGGCTTAATTTTATCCATTCACCTTTATACAATTGCAAGAGTCTCATTTATAATTGCGAACAGGGTAGGTGCTAAAGGACAGCCCTGGCTATTTCCCTGTGTGAAGCTGATATCTTTAACACATCTGCTGTTTATTGTTAAAAAAAGCAATTGTGCCCAGGTATAAAGAAGCAATTATCCTGTTGTGCTGGAAAGGTAAATCCATCACCTGAAGTTAATGTAATATAAGCTCACAAGATCAAAGGCTTTTTGAGCATCTAAGAGTATATTTGTAGTTGGAATCTTATTTATGAACAATTATCTATGACTTTGGCCAAAAATTATTTGTGGGAATATAGTTGACAAGCCATTTTCATCCATGTGTATTAGATTTCTAATTATTGAATTTATTTAACTGGCTAGCAAGTTAGAAAATATTTTATAATCTGTGTTTAGCAGAATTAAATCTGTCAAATATTATAGCCTTTAAAAAATAAATAAACAAAATTACTTTATGAAATAAAGGTTGCACTTTTCCTCCAGTGAGTATGTGATTAAATAACCGAGTTAGTGGAGCCTTCAGTTCTTCAATAAAACTTTGGTACCATTCTGAAAAGTAATTCACCTATCCGGATGCCTTAGATTTAACTACGTTTTTATAATCATGTGTAGTAGCTCATCTGGTTAAAATGGGATACTAGTTATAGAGCCACAAGTAAAGAAGGGCATTTCTATTTGGCTTAAGAAACCTAAAATCACTAGCTCTGAAGTTGCTATTTGATCCGGATATATATTTTTGAAAGGTTCAAAAAACATCCTTTCTATCTTTGCTGTTTCTTCAGTTACAGAGTTTGTATTAGTATCTTTTATTTTTGTTATTGTATTTTAATTGACCTAGTTTGTATATGACAGACCAATAGCTTCCCGGTATATTCACTGTCTTCATATATCTGCTGCCCTATAGTCCTAGAGTTAACTAATTCTTTCTCTGTCAGAAACGCTTTGAACTTATCCTTTGCAATTTCCCAATTTTTTAGATTACGTTTTGCTTCAGCTCGGTGTAATGAGTTTTATATTACCTGTATTTCACATTTATTCATATTACGTACATATATAAATTGGGCAATTATTTTACCTCTTAGGCTACCTATAATGGGCTCCCTAAACATGTTCAATAGAAGACGTCCCAATGTTTTCTTAAAAAAAAAAAACTATTCTTGTCTTATTTTTTTTAGTAAAAGTAGCATCTAAAAGTAGGGACGTATTAAAATTCCATCTAAACAATGGTTTTGTTTTTTCCTAGCAAAGATATTTTTAAGTACAAAACAGTGTGGTCTGAGAAACACTTGGAATAATTGCCACAGAAGGATTTTGATTAGTACTGGAGACTAAAAAGAAATCCAACCATGAGGCTGTCTGTTACCGCTTTGAAAAATAAGTAAATTGCTTTGGGGAAATGTTTGCAGCCCTCTATGGATCATTCGCCCTCACCCCGCGCTCTGCTTTTAATTAAACCTAGGATATTGCATATTGTGGTTTCGTCTGAGAGATATGTCGTTTGGAGGAGTTCATTTTCTGATTGTCCATACTATCAAAGAAATGTAAGTTTCTGTTGACTTATTTCAAGCTCTATAGCTACTCGTCTACAATCATAATCGCGGGTAAATTACTTTCAGTCTGCTAGATTTTAAGACTGTAATCCCTTTACAAGCTGCTGTGGCTGATGTTAACCACAGCAGCCTGAAGAATGGCCAACCCTGATTTTTCACTAAATGCTTTGAAATATGCATCTCTTGGTGATATAATTGTAGAGCTCCAGCTTGTGAGCCATTCTAATATAGCTTTTAATTTTTTCTTACAATTTTAAGGCTATTTCCAATTTACTTTTATAACGATTATTTTTAGCTCGGACATCAGAGAATACAGTCATTTTTGGATACCAGATTTGACCCTATATTCACTGCGCCCACACAGACATACACTGGTTGAAGTAATATCAACAAATATTCTAATAGCTCCATTTGAACCTTTAATTTTGCTGGTGAAAGGAGCATAGCTTGAAGGCCTAGTTACTTGAATCTGGGGTATCATTTGCCTAAACTTTCAGCTGTTTTTCGATGTTTTGTAAGATGTCTGAATATGTGTGGAAACTCAATTAATTTGACACTTTGAATAATTTTGCATGCAGTACACTGGCAAGACGTTTGCCTTTAGTTCTATAATTGCCAGAATGTACTAGTTCTGGGACGGGTATTATTCCAATGTATTAGAAAAGGGACTCTATGCACTCTGCATAGGAATACATCCTTTTTAGTGCCTGGCAACACATACCTTCTGATTAAAACCTCAATTATTTCCATAACCAAGGGGTTTTGTTCTCTCTTTTCAGGAAAACCAACAGACCTTAGATTTTTTTTCCTCATCTGATTTTCTTGTTCTTCCAGCTGGATAACTAGATAAGAATCTTCAATATCAGAATTTTTTGTGTGGAATTAAGATGCTACAATTGTTCTCTGTTTATGCTGTTTATTTGGGATCCTGAAACCTGCACTTTTGGCTTTCCCCTGGCTGGTTGGTGCTTGTTGAACATAGAGAAGACCTTTTCTGAATGTGCCTTTATCTCGTCATTTGGCTCTATTGGTATAATTGTAATTCTCTTTTTGGTAGGAAATATGACAAGGTGAATATTGCCCATGAGTTTTGCTGTGCTCTTCATGAATGACAGCTGTCTGCTGTTTTATGCTCATACAACCCCTTTCTTCAATTCTTGGGTTTTCTGCAGTATATCAAGCCCCACGGCTGCTTTCTCAGATATTTTATTGTCCAAGCAATGGGAAAGATTTGCTTTATTTTAAGTTTCATTTGCACTTTCCGTGTTAGCGGGGTGAATGCCATTAACTTACCCACTCTGTTTTATTTCTTCAACAGGTGGCAAGCTGTTATTTAAGTGAGCAATCTCTTTTTGTGCAGCAGACATTATTTGGGTCCTGCCTTTTACTTGTGTGTGAGAGCTTTTTCTGGCAATTACTGGACTTATTCTTCCTTTACTCATTGATAATACAGTTTTTGTCCTAAAAAGATTTTGACCAACAAATAAAAAAAGTAGGTTTAATTTCTGGTTTATAGTTAGATTCTTGCCTCTAAATCTTGCCAAAGTTCAGTTCAAAACATCCATCTACCTTGGATCTTCTAGTACATCCGTTTGACTGCCGCGGTGGTCCATTCTGGCTTTTGAAGGCGGCCATCAGGCTGGTCCCGATGATATAGTAATTTGCTGTTTATGCTGCCTATGTCTTCTTTTGTATCCTGCTGTCTTCCCGCCTCTCAAGTTGTGGCTGTCTGGGCATTACAGTGCCTTGTTATACAGTGTTGCTGACACTTCAAAGGGAGAATATTGAGCCATCAATGTGCCATTGCTGCGGCTGAGTTAGTCTTGCGATAAAGGTAGTGCTTCGTTCATAGTATAAGCATTTGACTTGACTGATCGACAACAAATAAGTTGTTGAACCCTTGATCTTCGGAAGCGGCTTCCATAGGGTGTCAGTGCGAATCCAGGGTCTCTTTATCCCTGCTACTCTTACCTCGTAGGACGTCTGTGACAGCTGCACTGCTGGAAGATCCCTAGTAAGAAGACATGGATGTTTAATTATAGGATCATTAACCTACACTTATCTCACAAATATAAGGGGAGGCAGGGCAATATGACAACAACTGGCCACAGAACGCGCAAGCAGAAACTCTGGAAGCGTTGCTGTTTATGTAAAAGCAAAGATATAGTGCGGTCGTACCTTGGAAGTTAACCACTTCCTAACCAGGCTGGTTCCTCTCACTCCGAGAGATCAGAGGAGAACAGGGCCAATGTAAATAGGTTTTCCACTGGTAGGAATAGCGATGTGTTGGTATTTGAACAGGCAAGACCAGGGGTGAGCAGGTAGGGATTCAGCAGCTGGAACAGCCTTCTGCCACTCTGAAAATCCCCAGAACAAGACCTCCTGTGAGTGTTAGGAGAACCGCCGTAAAGTTGTGAAATGACATAGGTGCGGCCTTAATGAGGATTGCTCAGGGCCCTCCACCAACTACAGCTGAATTACTACTGTGTCTTATGGCTCCCACCACCTGCAAACCATAGCACTACTGGGCTTGGAGGGAACTACAAACAGAAGAAGAGCAAGTCTGCTAGCTGCCTTAAAGAAGCCTAAGGCCTCGGATTTTGATTTTCCTTGTTACCAAACTCTTGAAGGACATGAAGGCTGGCCTTCTGTAGACCACAGCGAAATCCTGGATAACAGCGAACTCTGTTTTTTTGATTCTGCCAAAGGAAAAAGGTAGATAATTCTATTGCTCCCTTGGAAATGGGGCTTGCATTCCTAGAAGAGTTACTGAAGGTTTGGCAGCATTGGGAGCCTCGAGGAAGAACTTGTGCAAATATTTTCAGCCTCCAGAAGAATGGGACAAGGTGGACAAGAATTTTTGGGAATTTCCCACTCAGAGCTTTTTGCTCTAGGAAACAAAGCTCGAGTGGGACCTCCCGTAGAAAGTATTAAACCTCACGAGTCGCTGTCAGCTACCAGGCATGTTTTCAGCCATTGCTTGTTGGAGGATTTCAAGTTCCAAAAAAGGGACCAAATGTAATACCTGAGAGGGAGAAAAGGCGAAAGTGACCACAGCTCGGAGACGACTTTTGTAGCTAGACTTCATGCTTTTTCCTCTCTGAGCTTTAGGAACAAAAATCCAATGCTTCAACATGTCTACAACCTGTGCGACCTTGTGGAGTCCCTGGTAGCCGAAGTGTCCTGCCTTGTCCTGCTGAAAGATGTCTACTCTCAGAAAAACAACTATGTCAAAAGGTAGAACTATTGACAGAGGCAAACAGCTAGACTTCTGAGGTCTGCTCTGCTATGTGGTCTTCTGAAAGTATGCGGAGGACCCAATCGCACGTGACACGTAAGCTAACATCAACTTTGGTCTTCATCATTGTTTTCTATAGATCCTCACTGAATCCTACTGTTTCCTTCCTGCCGAGTGTGTTGCTGAATATTGTGGGTGCTCATACATTGCCCATCCACTTAATTTATAATAATGTTTCTCACAACTTGTCTTTCTAGATTTGTGGACATCCATCCATCAATGTATTAGCCCAGACAGGCAAATAGGGATGCTGCCAAGCTTCCTATGATAGAGGTTCTTTCACCAGTAGTCTGATTTGCATAAGGCTAGCTCCTACCTTTTGTTGCATAGTGAGCAAAAGTACAATAAACTGGAATATGGTCTGAATAATTACGACTTGCTCAGATTAATTCAACCATTGCACCTATTACATTTTTGTTTTAACGTCTTCCATGGTCGGCCAAAAATAAGGTGTAGTGAATTTCACCATAGTCGCCAAAGTTCCAAGTGGTTTCTTGAAATTGAGAGGCAAAAAAAGCTTCTTGTGATAGTGACATCTGACTGGTTGACCCACAGATCTTTCTTTCTGGGCCTTCAGTTCTGTGGTACCCTATTGCTCCTTCCATCTTTCTCGGGACTCCTCTGAGGGGAAACATGGGTATGCTGGTGCTTTAGGGAGACCTTGGTTTCTGACTAGAAAGGCTTCTTGAGTGCCTGGTTCTACTTGTGTCGGAGGAGACACCTAGAGTTAGTTACTTTTTGTTAGATGTAGTCCAGAAAGACCAGCTTTACAGAAAAAATGTATTCTCTTCGGAGAATGGTTACAGTGAAGCACTCATTGATGTATGGATGACAGCCTGGTACATTGGGGCTGCCTTGCCTTTGTGTAGGGTGAACGGACAAAATGAAAACCTAAACCAGCCTGTAAGACATGAACCTGGCTGCTGTGACTACAACATTGGGGCATATGTACAAGTGTATTGTGCCACCAGAACGCCACTTCTTTAGACGATCCGGTGGTACAATATCCTGCACTAAATTTACACAGCGGAGTTAAGCCACTTTTCATGGCTTAACAGCACTTTGTAAATATAGTACCCTTTTACACAGGTATCTGCGTGAAAGGAGCGTGCAATGGGTGTTGCTGTGGGCGTTCCACAGCAACACCCATTGCTTTTTTACACTGCCCCAGATTTACAAGGATATGTAAATTTGAGGCAGCACCAAAAACTAATGCCATGCAAAAGCAGGCATTAGATTGATGCAACAAAGAGAAATACTTTTATTTCTCCTCGATATTGCTTTTTCTATGTGTGCTGCATTCTGTAGCACTCATGGAAAAATCATAATGCCATTAAAGGGATACCTTCCTGCACATAAACAATCATCCCAGCAGCACAGGCACCTTTGCACTATGGTGCAAGGGTGTCTGTGTTGGGGCTAGGAGCTATTTTGAGTACCAGCACTAGGGAAAACGCAGGGGTGCGCCGTATTCTTGTGTAATCCTGTGTTTTGGGAATTGTGCTGCGCTGCAGAATTTGCAGCAGCATCACGCTGCGCCATTGCCTTACACATATGCTACATTGTTGTTTTTGCCTGCCATTTTTTCTGGGGAGACTCAAACATAAAGGCCCTTAATATTGCCAGCATGCCTTTCAGGTTAGATTAGTCAGCATTTCTGGTAAATAGAACACATAAGTCCAGTTCAGATCTAGCCAGGTCCTTGCTGGACCAGAAACAAGCATCCTGGGACCGGTTTCGGGGCATCATCCCACCACTGGATTCAAGCTAGCCTGGCTGGTGAGGGGTGGTGTGGCCAGGTCAGGGAGGATCTGGCTTGGCAGTTTGGGCTGGACTGTTCCCATGAGGAACAGGGTAAAGACTGATTTGCCTATGGCTGGGTCCAAACTGGGGTGGCGTGGTGAGCAAAAGGATTAAACCCAGATCTCTTTGACTGGGGGTGAATGTTTGCATTGTTCAGCATTCTGTCCATCATTTGTTCCTATTGCTTTTGTTGCCCTAAGTGGGATAGGTATGCCCAGGCATGGGCCCCGTGCTCACTGCACCACTGGATTCAAGCTAGCCTGGCTGATATGGGGTGATGCCCCGAAACAGGTCCCAGGATGCTTGTTTCCGGTCCAGGGAGGATCTGGCTTTGCAGTTCGGGCTGGACTGGTTCCCATGAGACACAGTGTCAAGACTGATTTTCATATGTCTGAGTCCATACTGGGGTGGCGTGGTGAGCAAAGGAACGATGGATTAAACCTAGATCTTTGTGCCTGGGGGTGAATGTTTGCATTGTTCAGCATTCCGTCCATAATTTGTTTCTTTTGCTTTTGTTGCCCTAACTGGGAAGGATATGCCCAGACGTGGTCCCTGTGCTCACTGCGTCACTGTATTCAAGCTAGCCTGGCTGATGTGGGGTGATGCCCCGAACCCGGTTCCAGGATGCTTGTTTCTGGTCCAGGGAGGAACTGGCTTGGCAGTTTGGGCTGGACTGTTTTCATGAAGAACAGGATCAAGACTGATTTGCATATGGCTCTGTCCAAATTGGGGTGGCGTGGTGAGCAACAAAATGATGGATTAAACCCAGATCTTTGTGCCTGGGGGTGAATGTTTGCATTGTTCAGCATTCCGTCCATCATTTGTTCCTTTTGCTTTTGGAAAGCTGGCTTTTTCCTGCCTTAGCAACTCAATTTCTTACATTGGTATAAAGTAAAGCTGGAATGTTTACAACAGAGATGTCAAAAAATGCCAGAAATGGTAGAGACTTAAAATTAGTATGGCCTTTTGGTCATTCTTACAGAATTGCTCCCAGCCACTGAAACTGGATGTGCTTCAGCAATCTGTAAGCTGGACTGTGGAGTGCCATGGAGGTCCTCCTTTCCACCAGCCCTATATAAAATATAGTTGTATCCTCTCTTTGAAAATGTAGGTAGCGTCTGGTGTTCGTCTTTTTCTCCCACCTGGACTGTGGGGATGCTTTAGGTAATGCCAGAGGCAGGGATAGATGATTCCCTTTTAAAACCTTTAAAAACGTGTACCTACTTCAAGGCTTTTTCTTGAAGCCCATTGCTCATGCCAGTTTGCAGATACTCCTGGCGATATACCTTGATTATAGCTATGCACACACTGAGATTTTCCTAGAATTTGCAGTGATAAATGTAAATGTTAGACAGATTCCAACCCTCCTGGGTCCCTGCTGGAAGGTGGAGACATAACTTACTCATTAAAGTGGTACATTTACGTGTCTGGCCCGTTCAATTTCTGTCACATTTTTTTTTAACCAAATTTTATTTGTCAAAAGAACACATATGATGCAGACCTCTGAAGTCCAAGCAGCTGCTGCATGTATGATTCAAAAGAAATTGACTTTGACCGTTTTACTCAATTGAAACAGGAGAATATGAAAGGCGAAACATATAGAATCAATCCCTGCAAACACCCAACAACCCCCCCTCGCTCCCCACCCCCCAGTGCACCGTCTCCTGATTCCGGAACAGCATATCTCTAAACCAAACTGCCATTGCTCTACATAAAAGCCCAGTGTCCAAGATAGCGGTTCCTGCCGTGGAAGTAAGGGCAACCCACAAGAGAATGTAGAAAACAGGGGAGGTCCACAGGTCACCTCGGGTCCCGGCTCCTGTCCTCCTGCGGCGGCTCCAATTCCAAGCATCGGTAATCTGCCCAATGCCTCCAGATCTTATAATGCTTACGGGGGCACCCTCTGGCTTCAAAAACGGGAATCTCAAGGCCCCTACAGGAGTCCAGACCTTTTTTCCAGGTCGAGACCGAGGGTGCAACCACCGCCTTCCAGGCTCTAGCTATATCTCTCTTCGCTGAGGTAAAGCCTAGGAGCATAAGGTGCCGCTTATATATGTTGCCCCCAATCCCTTCCATCACATGGAGGAGGACAAGTTTCGGGGAGTTGGGGATCTCCCACCCCAAGACTTCAGAGAGGCAGGCCAAGACCCCCCCAGAATCGTGCAAGCAATGTGCAGTGCCAAATAGTGTGTAGCAGGGTCCCCTCCTTGCGCCCACAACGAAGACACACCGGGGAAGCCACCAAGCCCGCCCTCCAGAGCCTAACCCTGGTAAAATAGACCCTATGGAGGTATTTAAATTGAATGAGCCGCAGGCTCGCCGCAATAGCCGCCCCACGCTGGACGGCCAAAGCTTCCGTCCAGTCCTCTTCCTCCATCTGACCTACATCCCTCTCCCAGGCCTCAATTTCTGTCACTTTGATGTGTTTATTTATTTTTATTTTGAAGGTTTTATATAGCGGTGGCTAGACCCAGAAGTATCAGAGCGCTTCACAAGATAAGGATAGTATAAGGCACATAGGGTATAAAAGCATATGAAAGGTAGTGCAACAGAAATTTGAAATATACAAAGTGCAAACAACATGAGCATTATACAAAACCAGATAAATAAACAGGGGCAGGAGCTATACATTTAAGTAATTAGGTAAATGGTGAACAGGAGAACAGGGTAGATAATTACTGAACAAATATAGTATGATAGATAAGAAATCATGAGTAGGACACAGGTTAGGAACCCCAATAATAATTGAGGAGGTGGGTTTTGAGGTCTTTTTTGAAACTAGAATAGGAGGGATTACAGCGCAGGTTTATTGGGAGGGCATTCCAGATAATAGGGACATTGCCAGAGAAGGAGCGAAACTGTGTAGATTTCTTTTTATGCAGAGGTGGGATTAGGATTAGGGTGTTGGTACTTCTCAGAGGTCGAGTGTAGCCCGCAGAGTGGAGTTTCTTTGAGAGGTAATGCGGAGTGTTTTGGTGGAGGACTTTATGAGTAATGCAGGTGGTTTTGTAGGCAGATCTTCCTTCGATAGGGAGCCATTTAAGAGATTTAAGAGCCGAGGATATATGATCGAAGCGTTTGCAGTCCGTGATGAGCCTGGCAGCAATGTTGAGCACAGCTTTGGTTAGAGCTAGGTGTACCTTGGGGATTCCATTGAGGATGGCATTACCATAATCAATACATGACAGAACAAGCGACTGAACTATGAGTTTGAAATCATCGGTGGGTATGAATGGTTTGATTTTCTTGAGGTGACGGAGAGTGAAGAGGGCTCCTTTGGCAGAGTTTTTGATGTGAACATTAAGGGTTAGGGTGTTGTTGATAGTGATGCCAAGAGATTTGATGAAGTTGGACAGGGTGAGTGAGCAATTGAGTGCATTGAGGTCAGGGATCCATGATTGAATGGGTAGAGGGTTATTTTTGGGGGAGAAGAGAATGATTTCGGTTTTGTTAGGGTTGAGTTTGAGATGATTGGAATGGAACCAGGTTTGGATCTTGGTAAGGGTGGTGTTCAGGTGTAAGATGTCAGCATGAGTTTTAATCTTGTAATAGATTTGGGTGTCATCGGCGAAGAGGTGGTAATTTATGCCTGCTTGGTTAAGAATGAGGGTGAGGGGTTCCATAAAGAGGTTAAAGAGGGAGGGAGAGAGAATAGATCCTTGGGGGACTCCAAGGGAGACAGGAGTGGGGGTAGAGAGACAGTTTTGAATTTTAATTTGCTGAGTACAGTGTTGTAGATAAGAGATGAACCATTTGTAGGCGGTGCCATTAAGGCCGAAACGGGTCCTAAGCACATTAAGTAGGGCTGAATGGTTGACTGTATCGAATACTGCGGAGAGATCAAGAAGTATAAGAAGGCAGGTCTCGCCATTGTCAAGTGATTGATGGATGTCATCTATGAAATTGAGCATTGCCGTTTCGGTGCTGCAGCCTTTTCTGAAGCCAGATTGAAAGGGGTCGAGAAGGTTGAAGTTTTCTATGTGTTTGTCTAGTTGTAGCTGGACACATTTTTTCAAGTACCTTTCAGAGAAGGGGGAGGTTAGTGATGGGGCGGAGATTATTTAGGTCATTGGGGTCAGCATTGGGGTTTTTGATTATGGGCGAGATTTGACCAAGCTGAAGGGAGGAAGGGACACAGCCGGTGGAGAGAGAGGTGTTGATGATTTTGGTCCAGAATGGGGTGATGATGTGCTTAAGGGCAGGGACAAGGTTGGAGGGTATTGGGTCTTTTGTGTGGGAGGACGGTTTTAGATTGCCAATTATATTGAGGACTTCAAGCTCAGTGACGGGGAGAAAGTTGAGCAAGGAGGCATTGTTCTTAGGTTGAGATTTAGGGGAGTTGGTTACTGGGGATGTGGAAGGTGAGAGGCCTGTGGAGTGGTGGGGGGGTATGGAAATGGGTGGGTGAGGAGGCTCGCTGGGGAGCGGTAGGATAGAGGGCAGAGGAGAGAGAGTGTTATCTGGAAGAGGGGATGTGGAGTAGGCATTAGAGGTGAGGACAAGATTGGATTGGAAGTTGGAGGATAGTTGTGTGGGAAGGAAGGATTGGTCAATTTTGGCAATTTTTTCTGAGAAGAAGTGGGCAATTTCTGTCATATTGGGAGGTGCGGGGGAAGTTGGGTTTCGGATGATTTTGAAGAGTTCCCTGGGTCTGTTTTTGGCACGGTCAAGTTGAGTGCGGAAGAAGGATGCCTTTTCTTTGAGGATGTGTTTTTTGTAAGTGGATCTAGCATGTCTGAGAAGTGCAAGATGGGAGGGTGAGGGATGGTGTCTCCAGGTTCTTTCCGACAGTCTGAGTGCCCATCTCTCATTATTTATCTCTGTATTAAACCAAGAGTTTGAGGGGGTGTTTCTTTGGTTTTTGAGTTTAGGCGGGGCTAGTTGGTCAAGAATATCTGTAACAGTATTGTTAAATAGTTCAGTGAGCTCATTCGCATTTTGGGAGGGGGGAATGAGAAGAAGTTGAGCTTGGAGTTTCGATTGTAGAATACCTGGGGGGATGCCTTTTAGGTTTCTGGTCAATTTCTTAGGTCTGGTAGTTTTAGGGGCGGGGAGGTTTGCTGAGGTAGCAATGGTGAACAGTATAAGGTGATGGTCGGACCAGTCAGTGGGGATGATATTGGTAACGGAGGTCAGATCATCGTTTGACAGAATGACATCAATTATGGATCCTTTAGTGTGAGTTGGAGATTGGCAGAGTTGTTTGAGTTCGTTGATTTCAAGAAGTGCAGTGAGGAGGGAGATGGTGGGGTCATTGGTATCATTCCAATGGAGGTTGAGATCCCCAAGAAAGAGATTTTTTGAGTTGGATAATGCTGAGTGCGCCAGTAGATCAGAAAAGTCCTCAATGAAGGGCTGTGGTGGTCCCGGGGGGCGATAGATGTTGTGTAGATGAATTGGGAGGGAGTTTTGAGTTAACAGTTCTGCTTCCAGGTATTCGCATGAGGAGTAGCCTGGGTTAGTGATAAGGGAGATCTGAAGTTCCTTTTTGAAGATAATGGCTAGCCCTCCCCCAACTCTGTTAGGTCTGTCTTTTCTAAGAATAGAGTATACCGGGGGGGAGAAAAGATCAAGTATGCTCGTTGAGTGGACATTTAGCCATGTTTCAGTGAGGAATGCAATAGCAATGGATTCACTCAGGATGGTTTCCGAGATTTCCGTGGCGTGTAGGACCGCGGAGCGACAGTTAACTAGCATGCATTTCAGTGATGTGGGGTTGGGTATGGAGGGTGGGCAAGAGTGGATCAGCGAAAGTTGGGGTGGAGGTCTGGGGAAGCAGGGGAGGAGGGGGTTCTATTTGTTCCTATGATAACAGGGATGGGGGCATACGGGAGTGGAGGGTTGGTGGTTGGCAGATTAGGAAGGTAGGAGTTACAAAGGTCGGCGAGGTCGGACGGGGAGAGATGGTTCGAGGTGCGGAGAGGTCTATGCTTACGGCATCAGAGAGGGAGTGATCTCCAAAGGTTGTGTTTGTTATTGGGATTGTTTGAGGGAGGGAGGATGGTGGTTTTATGGTGAGGGAGGGATCTGGTGCTGTGTACGAAGAAGTCTTTTTGGAATCGGGCAAATTCAGTAGTTAAATTAGATAGGTCACATTCAATGTTGTGAAGGATCTGGGCAATTGAGGAGAGGGGAGGTATCGGGAGTGCGTGGTCTGAATTATTCGCAGAGGGTGGACTAATGTGTGAGGAGGGAGATGTGGTAGATGGTGTGGGGTGATCGGTGACGGGGCTGGGAGGAGTGAGGGGTTCGGAAGTTAAAGTAGATAGGACGAGTACAGTGTTGTGTAGGCTCGGGATATTCCGGGTACAGGGAAGGAATGACGAGGCGTAGGAGGTGGGAGGAGAATGGTCTGAGGATAAAGAGTGGTCGTGATTAGTTGCGGATTGAGGCCTACTGTGTGAGGGGGAAGATAGGGTAGTAGGTATGGGGTGATGGCTGGCGGAGCTGTTAAGTGAGAGTGGAGGGGTTAGGTTATACAAGGGGCAGAAATCTTCAGGTGATGTGGTCAGAGAGGATAAACGGGCATGAAGCGAGTGAGAAACGAATATATTGGTGTGATGGGGATGTGTAATTATTGAGGGTTGGGGTGAGGGGGTGTGAGGAAGATGGGTGTTTATTGGGGGTTGAGGTGCGGGGTTTGGGGGTTGGGTAGGTAAAGCCTGAGGGGGGCGGGTAGAGAGGAAGGGGAGGAGCAGAGAGTGTATGGGATTGGTAGGAGTAGGGGGGTGAGGAGTTGTGATAGGTGGTTTCGGGGAAAAGACGGTGGGGTAAGTGAGTGGTTGGGTCAGGGGGAGGGAGGTTTGGGGGACAGAGGGATGGCGGGTCATGGGAGGGGAATGATAAGTAGGTGACAGGAGTTTGGGGCTACCGTTATTCAAGGAGGGGTCAGAGGAGTAAGGGTTAAGGGGGTTAAGGGGAGAGAGGGAGATAAGTGGGGGATGAGAAGTAGGTAATTGGGGATGGGGGTAGTCGTTATCAATAGGGGGGTCCAGGGAGGGAGATGGTGAGGACAATTTTTGGAGGTTGAGAGTGGATGTAGAGTGGGGGGGAGGAAGAATTTTGAGGGGCTCTGTTCGTTTGGGGAGGAGGAGTGTTAGGCACTGAGTGGTTAAGGAGGAGATACATAGTGCTAAAGTGGTGTTCAAAGATAGAGAAGTGGGATGGCGAGGCTTGTATGAGGATGTTACCTGTTTTGAAGATGGAGATATCACTATCACCATGAAAGGCTGGGGAGGGAGCGGTGGATATTTTAAATCCATATGGTATATTGGTTGATTTAGAGATAGGGAGGTGTTGGAGGAAGATGCTCTTCCATTTGGAAGGGCGTTTGGAGTAGAAGATGTAGTTGGTAATAATGGGGGAGGTGAGGCTGAAGTAGTTATCAACAATGAGTGTTTCAGGGTTGCGGATGAGGAGTTTATGTTTGAAATTTTTCCTTGCGTGTTTGGAGAGATTAGGGGGGTAGAGAATGGTCCAGGAGTTGGGGCCGTGTTTAGAGAGGGTATGGTCCTGAGGGTGATGGTCAGTGCTGTGAAGGGGCATGTTGGGTGGACGTGAGACTGTGTAAAGAGAAGGAAGTTAAAGGAGATGGGGGTAGGGGAGGAGAGGAGAGGGGGGTGCTGGCAGAGTGTGGGGTCAAAAAATCGGCAGCAAGATAAGGAGGTAGTGTTAAGCAAGAGAGGAATAAAATCAGGAGCAGATTCGATAGCAAAACAAATTACATCACTGATGTTCAGTAGGGTAGAAAAGGTAAAACAAGCACGGTAGATATGATGAATCAAGCAAGGGGGCAAATAAGCGAGGAAATACAGTCAGGCGCAGATAAGATATTAAAAGCAGATTCCAGTGCTAATATGGATTACATTACATAGGTAAACAAACACGATAAAATAGGGGAGTAGGATAAACAAGGGAGGAATTAAAAATCAAGAGCAGATTAGGTAGCAAAACAGATTACATCGTAAAATTGGAGCAAATTAGATAGGTAAACAAACACAAACCTCAAAAAGCAAAAGATAAAATCCAAAAACAATAGTCTGTGGGGGAGCAATTATATTATAATATTATATCATATTTTAGTAATATGAAGCAAGTAGCTTGGCTTGATAGGCTCAATTTCCAGGGTTTACTCAGGATTTACGACAATGGCGATCCCAAACCTCCGGGGCCCAACCATTCAATAAACATAGAAAAACAAGATGAGGAAGAAAACAATGGCTGATGTCCAGTCGGCCCCTCTGCTCACCTTTTGTGGACCACACAGGGCGTCAACCTGAAATCGCCTGACCGGCGCCATTTTGAAGATAGGCGACATCAACCAGAAGGGACAGAAAAATCAGTGTCCACTTCATCATCTTTGTGCCGGGTGAGTCTTTCATGCTCAAAGGTGAGTTTAACCTGTTTCGTATCATGATATGATGTTGCTTTTAATAGATTATTAGGTAACTAACCACTGCCTTTTTCCTGGAGCTCTGGTACCAGTGGACATTGTGTTTATGCAACCTTCAGACAGTTCATTCCGTTATTGCGTATTTTTGAGGAAGTAAACTCTTACTGAAGAGACAGAATCTGCTGAGATACTTTAATTATTTGTCGAGCGTTCTCTTTTTCTTATTTGAAAATGACACGTACTTTTAATGCCATGGACGGTAAACATAAGGAAGAAGACATGAATGAAATTGTTGCCACAGAGCATGTCATTGTTTTCGAACTAGGAATGAAGAAAAACACATTTCTTACTGTTTATTTCATCACAGCTGACGCCCTCTTTCGTTTATTTGCAGCACATACTGGCGCGTAAATACGTGTGAACTTTAATATTTGGTCAAATGCTGACGTCACATACTGGTATATTGATACGAGCTAACGTTTGTATTTGGTAAAGTGCTGTCGTGCCCTGGTGCAGTATTAAAGAAAGATCAGCTGTATTTGGTAAATGTTCAGCATCCATATAATGTTGAATTAAAGTGACATTCCTTTTTTCCCCTCAAAAGTGTCTTTATTATTTTCCAAGCTGGCATATAACATGATAAACTATATAGTACAATTCCATCGCATAGTTAGACAGCTAATGAGAAATACAGCTTTTACATCATGTGCAATTGACCAAAATCCAGCAATAAACAAATTGCCTTTATTGTGAAGATAAAAATACAACTCCCCACAGTTTGATAAACCCTCCCCCTCACACTAACCGTAAGCCAAGAACTAACTAACGAGGGGTACATTGGGACGTCATTAGCAATACAGGAAGGTTCTTTGCCTCACTCCTGGGAGACCTCCTGTGCAATTCCTTTTTTAAATTTCTGTATGCGTGCAATAATGCACTACACCTAAAAATTACTAGTTTAAAAAGGAGAGCTACCTACTCAACGTGTTGGCAAACGCCTTGTGGTTATTTAGCCATTAGCAACGAAGAAGAACACAAAATGAGTCAATCAACATCAGTCCTAACAAATTAGTAACTATAACCTGAGAATTTGGCATATAAGCAAAATCTTATAAGTGAGGTACTAGCGATGTCGCAAAGATTATTCCTGTATAGGTAAAATCACTATGTAATATACTTAGCAGGCAGCAGTGACCGTCTTTATTAATTTGTTGTCTTCAGACTTCCCATAGAACAAAAAATCCATGTCTTTTAAAGGCCTAAATGAGACAGCACATGAGCTTTTGCTTGCGGGACATTTTGTTTAGTTGCAGGGGCCTTGTAGCACGCCCGTTGCTCACCATTGCTTCACTTCATCACCACTCTCATTTTCTTGCTTTTCTTTGGCCAGTGGGTGCCGGCTTCACTTCTTATGCGCATGTCCCTCCCCTGGAGCATGGTCCAAGTACTGTTTCCTTGTCCAGTGTCCTTCCATTAGTCGCGCTTCAAGAGCTATGTTTTTTCTTTTACTTGAAACACTCCATAAGAGTACATGTGTTTGCTGTTCATCTCTCACCCCGTCCCTCTCTGCATTGAGCCTGCCCACTCCCGCATTGTTCTTGTGCCCCCTCCCTCCCACATTGTTGCTTGTCTCATCCCTCCTGAGTTCTTGCTTGCCCCATTCCTCCCTCTCACTTCCACGTTGTTGGTTGCCCTGTTCCTCCCACACCTTTCCCACAATATGGCTTGTCCCATCGTCGTTGCTTGTCCCATTCCTTTGCCTCCTTCCCACGTTGCTTGCCCCATCCCCAGCTCCTTCCAGCATTATTGCTTGCCCTGTTCCTTGCGCCCTCCCGCATTGTTGCTTGCCCCGTACCCCGCCCCCTCCCAAGTTTATTGTTTGCTCTCTCCCGCGCCCCTCCCGTATCATTGCTAGCACATCCTCAGCCCTATTGGCATGCCTCTTTTACTGAGTCAGCTCCCGACTCACTGATTTGGTACGTGACTGGATCTTTCCCAGCTCAACTGGCAAACCATTCGAGCAAACCTGAAACAGCCCCAATAGTGTGGCGTAAGTCTTGTTCTTTTCAGCCCTACTGGCCTATCCTGTGACTGGCTCTAACTGACCTGGCCCCACAGATCTGGCCTTTACTACCTAGCATGCAACTGTCTTTGACAGACTGTCATGTGACTGGCTCTGCTTTAACGCTATTGTCATACTCCTTCCTCTGTTACAACCTATGATGTTGCAAAACGAACTGTGAAGACTTCGAACCTCAATCTCTACAGGGAAGAGATATGGAATTGACGACGCCAACACTATATGGGAATCAGAAATAGGACCCCCCTCCTGTTTTGTGAAGACGCTAATTGGTTAGAAGATAAGCAGTAAGGCAAAGGTCACATCCGCCTCACACTGATAGATTATGAAGAGCATCCCCACCCCCTGTCCCTCTTCGTTTGACTGCTTGTCCCACTCTCCAGCAGAATACACTCTCAGTAGTGCACTGTCTTTTATACCAAACACGTCCTTCATTAGAGCACAACGCAAAATGCAGATCTGAATGCATAGGTGCAAGTGTAGGGAGTTATACAGGGAGAAGAGGCATGCTGTGTTCAAGTCAAGTGTGTGAACATTCACAACCATGTGATGCAGCTGGGCCTCAATAATTATAGGTGAAGCTCTGCTCAGGTCAACAGTCTCTAAGCTATGCCATCAAGGCCGTGGGACATGTGCCCACACAGTAATTCACATGCAATGATTACGGCTTTGTTGCAGTCTGTATCAACACAGCTGCGCCATCCATAGAGTTCATTGCAGCCTTCAGTATGGCTGAATGTTCCTTCCAGTTTGAGGATAATGTTAATTCATTTGCAGACCACAGCCTTATTCACTCTGAGATCTGAGGGTTGCCCACAGGGTTTCATGCTAGCATTGGTCATAATCACCATTGGATCTAAGGAATCAGATCCAACCCCTTAGCAAGGTTGCTTCCACCAGCGACCACTGAGGATCCTTGATCAGGAATCTGTGGATAAGATCTGGATATTTTATATTCCAAATAATCCAAACATTATGCATGTAGGATAATGATGCATGCATTTACATAAGATATAGCCTCACCTGAGTGGCAACACACTCCCAAGAAATCATGTTCCCATGAGAACAAAGTCACTGCTGGGCAAAAGGCACATGGCACACCTATACAGTTTCTACTTGAACTCCAGCAAAGCATGTAAACCTTTAAAGTCCACTTTGTTCCTGACAAAGAGAGGGCCCATGTAAAAGCCAGTCGTTCAGAGAGTGGGTAGAAATTCCACTGGAATGCAGAATCCAAACCAGATGAGAAAAGGTGTTCCTAAAGGCCTGCAGGGCAGGCTTCAGGCGGAATGGGAGAACCTTGAATTGGAATTGGTACTGGCCACTCAACACTGCAAAGCGAAAGAACCTTCTATGGGATTGGATTGGCAGATCAGGATGTGGAATGAGTCTTTCTATAGGTATGTGGTGGCAGGGACTCAACTGAAACAATCAATAAATTACCTGTAAGAAGGTTTTCAACCTGAATGGCATCCTCTCAACAAAACAGTTGGCCCTCGTCAAATCTATGATGACAAGCATTTTGAGACCAAGAGCAGAAAGGAAAAACACCCAATACACTCTCTGCTGCAGTTATTGGTGAAACTGCCTCTTTCTGAGATCTTTGATTCTCATCTGAAGAGTCAGTGGCTGTTTTCAGGCTTGAGGCCAGGACCACTGATCTAGATCTGAGTTAGGGGGAAGAAACTAAGGGGCATATTCTCAAGGAGCTATCGCCGAGTTAATGGCACTTTATCGCAGCCAAAGTCACGATACATTTACCGCCCCATTCACAAGCAGGTGCAAACAGCCAATATCACCAGATTTCCGGCGATATCATCCTCAAAAAACATCGCCACAGATGACACCGGCAACTATCGCTAATGAGATGCAGAGTAGGCTTTCCGGAGCAAAAAGCCGCGAAAATACCACTCCACAACATTTTCAACGACCAGCCACATCAGCGATAAGATCACAAAACTAGCGATAAGGTGCGTTAGCAGCAGGAAACTGACACCTGCTCTGACCTGGTGCAAAGTTTGACGACAACCGGCAACATAAAAGGGACCCCAGACCACAGCCACACCTGAAGTCCAACAGACGCCATGTAGCCACTGATCATGCAGCTCAGAGCCCCAACAGGGCCACAACACCCACCGCCACCACACCCCGGACCGCAACCCCCCGCACCCCTCAAACCACCACAGAGGCAGTGCGGACAAAGACAGCGGACCCCCAGGAAACGCACCAGCTTCACAGGCCCAACACCTGACAATATCATTGCCCACTACAGGCTCAATAGGACAACCATTCTACGCATCCTGACCATCATCGCCCAACAGGCTGACAGCACCAACACAGCGGACAACCAACATCCCACCCCAGACAAAGCTGCTGGCTGTGCTGCACCTGTTGGCCTCTGGTACCTCCCAACCAATAACCGCCAGAGTCAGAGGAGTCTCACAGCTAACCACATCCAAGTCCCACACACCATTCCTGGATGCCATTATCAGCCTGTTACCCTAGTACCTATACGTCCGCCACAATGCGCAGGAACAGCTGGAGACCAAGCAAGGACTATACGCCATAGCTGGATGCACGCACGTGTTGGGGGCAATCGACTGCACACATGTCCTACTTGTGCCCCCTGGTAACACAGCACACAATTAACGCAACAGAAAGCACACGCCTCACATCAACGTGCAGGCAACATCCGAACAGCATGGAATCGCCACCAACGTCGTCACCAACTACCCAGGCAGCGTGCATGAGACCTTCATCTTCCGACAGTCCTACATCAACCAGCGCTTCCAGGATGGTACCAATGGAAATGCACAGCCCGTTGGCAAGGACCAAATGAACACCCCACACACCTCAACTTCACAACCATGCAACTCACAACTCTGGCAATGCACACTTCACAAAATCACATAGAACATGCAAAACAACATGCCCACCCACCAGACACGACAGCACAACTTACTATGGTAACCTGGGCTAGCTGTGGACATGAGCCATCAACGTTATGGCACCCCAGCCACACAATAGCGGAATGTTGGGAGAGGTGGGAACCAGGCATGTGTGGAGGAGGCAAGTGACCCATGAATGGGAAAGTACACAATGCCAAGTGTGGCAGAGATGTGCTGGACAGACTGCAGTATGCAGAACACACCCATATCCATGGCGACATACACCGCTGGTGTATGGAGTGCCTTGAAAATGTGGTGTGAAATGTCACAGGAGCATATTTACTGTTTTTCAGTTATATCAAAGAGAGGAGAACAGTGAAGGCTCACTTTCAAAGTCATCAGAAACGACTGAAAGCCTTGGATTAAGGTCTGGCTATAGGTTTCAGATTGAAACATGAAGGCTACAGCAGAAAGCACCCTCTTTAGGGAAGCCTCTACCCTCTTACAAATGCTGCCCATGAGAGTAGCAGGAGTGTAGTGGACAGTGGACGCAACCATGTTACCCCAGCCAATGGGTGAGTTCGCGGAAATGTAGCCTGTTACGTACCCCCATAAGCGTGTGCGGAGTGGGCTGGCCCGGCGTACGCCAGGACAGCGTAGGGGTGTGAATAAAAAACACGTAGCCCTGGGCGTGGTTCTCTTACAGAATGCCCAACGTCTCTGCCAGGGTGGCGCCTCTCACCCCACCACGAGGCCGATCCCGTCGTTGTGAGCGGTGTTGCCTGCGATCCTGTGCACCTGCTGTACCCCGGGCCGCTGTACCCCGAACCCGTCAGACCCACCCCTGCGCATCCAGGACACACTGCTCAATTGCCGACACCGGTGTGTGTCGAAGAGGGCCCACCACGTGCCAGCGCAAGCTCCAAGCCCGAGGCCCGCGACCTTGGCAGCCTCCTCAGACCATCTCGCCCTCCGTGACACAGTCCCGCTTTAGTCCTTTCTCGTTGACGTACTCTACTGCTGCCTCCGGCCTACACTACGGTCAAGTAGGTCACACATTTAGAACTGAGTCTTGATTATGCAATGGCAGAGCACACACTTCATGGCTGAGTCATATCTGTGTTCTCCCTTCTATGTGGGGCCACCAACTCTGTGCACAGCATTCGAACGACAGCTGTTTGTGGTCCCTTGCTGACTGCTGCCTTCAGCCTACACTGAGTCAGAGTAGCTCACACACTTGGAACTGAGTCTTAATTCATGTATGCCAGAGTTCATATCATTGCACGAGAAGAGAGGTGTAAGAGGAAGACGCAGTTCAGTCCAGAGGAGAAAAGGAGCATCGTTACAAAGGTGATCGAACACTGCCGACAACTGCTCTGGTGTCACTAACTCTGTACATCGCGGGCCAACCACATGTGCCTGTGTGCCCCTGCTGACCGCTTCCTCGGGCCTACACTGCGGTCCAGTGGGTCACACATTGGGAACTGAGTCCTGATATATTCATGGCAGATTGTATATCATTGCACTGGCCTCATCGCAGACTGCATCCCCTTTCAGCTCCGGTGCCACTAAGTATGTTCCCTGACATCCATGGACACTTTCTGGTTGAACTTTGGTGGCGATTAAGCCTATGGACTGGGCGTTGTCTTCAACATCATGTTGGTGATACAGACTTTGTGGCAAAAAGGAGGCTGTAGCATTCCACTCCTCCATTTGCTGCTTCTGGCCGGCTTCTGCCCTCTGCATCATGCCCTGGAGGACACCCTCCACTGTCCCCCGCAAGCCTCTGCCACATCCACTTTGGACCTCGACGAGGACCCACTCAGCACTTCATATGCCCCTATCTCACTGCACCACAAGTCACCATCCCGTGGCGGTGTGCCTGTGCCAGCCGCAGGGCATCCGGGGCAACTAACTCTGTGCAGCTCAAGGCAGGGACCCCGTCTGCTGTGAAATTGGATGGCCTCTGAGACGGTGGCCTTGGGTCATCAAGGCCATGTGTCTGTGGCCCTGCACTGTCCGCTGCCTCCGGCCTCAACTGCAGTCCACCAGGGCTCACACATCAAATTGAGTCCTGAACGGCCCAGATGTCGCATCACCGCAGGAGGCACACATCACCACCGCCAGGACCACCTCCAGGCGACGACTGCCAGAGTCGAGAGTGTCTTACAGCCAGACTATCAGAGTTGGTCACACCTGTCATGGATGTGATCATCTGCCTGATAGCCTGCTCAGTACACCAGGTGGCGCTGACTCAGAGCACCACGACTCATGGTCCATTTCTGATTGAGTTGTGTGCTGTGGAGAGCTCACACAGCAATGTCACCTCAGGCAGTGTGTGAGACCTGGCAGGATGATGAGGAAGATGATGTAGGTGTAACACACCCCACTACAGCTGCATCAGGTATTCACCGAAGGTACACAATCCTAGACATTTTCTTCACATGAGCGGGCTCAGCTCCAGTGCCCCGACATCAGTGCACTGCAACTCACGGACACTTCTGTTTAAATGTTGGGTGACCTCTGTACTTGCTCCGGCTACCTACATGATGCTCCGCAGTTGTCTCTGTAATGCTGGTGTTTTCTGTTTCTGTATTCATAGTGTTCACTGTTCAAGTTGTTGCCAGCCACTCCATGCGGGCTGGCTTACACTCACCCCACACCCACCCAGCACAGGCCTCACTGTACATGTCTCCCTGACAATAAAGGAGCTGGGCGCACGTGCCCGTAGCCAGTTCCACAAACTATCTCAGTGTGTCTGTGTGGTCATGATGTATGCATGAGGGTCCCTGAGCCTACTACATTACATTATGCTGTGTACAGCGGACGCAACCATGTCACCACTGGCAGCGGGAAAGACCTTGGACCTGCAGCTTTGTCATCACCGGCTCAATACGTGGGAGGGGTGTACTGGGCCATCATACGGGGTCCAGCGTGGGGGTGTGAATGATGATTCCTGGGCTCTGGTTGTGGTCCTTGCAGGTAGTATGCATGTGTCTCTGTTGAGGTTTGGATCTCCGTTGTGGGCTGTAGGTGGTCCCTTGTGGGACTTGAACACCCACGTGTGTGATCAAGTTCCTGCTGTGTGGTCTGTGCAGAGGTTGGTGTCTCCTCTATGTGGCTTGGCTGCACTGCTCCTGGGGGTGGGTTGCCTAATATGTCCATGGGCTGTTGTAGTGTGTCGGTGTCGAAGGGGTGGTGGTCCTCTCCAGCATCACTGATGAGTAGTCTGGTCTGCTCTGCTGGAGGTGTTGTTTGTCCCTCTGCAATGTGAAGGGGAGATGCATGTTGACATTGTGTTGACGTGTGTTGGTGCATTATTCTGGTTTACATGCAGATTGTATGACGATGTACATTGTGACTGTTTGAGAGGTGCTGTATATTTGATGAAGGACAGTGGACATTTGGAGTACATGATGTAGGTGAGGTTGTACACGTGCATTTCCATCTCACAGTTTCCTGCTATGTTACATGTGATTGGCCTGTTATTGCGCATGAGCGGACCCAGTTGTTTCCTCAGTTCTGCAGTGTCGGTGTTGCACTTTGTACCAGATTGTCGTTGGATGTGCTGTTATTGCTAGGTGTGTGTGCTGCAGTGTGCCACGAGGATCAGGGACATGTTCCAGGGTCATTGTGGTTGTGCAGTGTGCTGCACATTTTGCATGTGTGCCATTATGCCCATCTCCCCCCGTCCCCCCAGTTCCTGGTCGTTACTCACCCGGTGGATGTTGTGTCAGTTCCTATCAAGCTGTGTACGGACTCCCAACTCCTTGCGCCGTCTCCACCCTGATGACTGTGGCCTTCGTTTCCTCCAGCTCCTCCTGTGGCACAGGACTCCCACCTCCTGTCGCCTTTGCTGCCTTCCTGTTGGCATCTTGTCCTCCTCCATAGGCCTCCTCGACACTCCGACTGCATTCACGTTTGTCATGTTGATGTTCAGTGGATGGTGGTGTTCTGTCACCTCCGTGACGCTGATCTGGTTTTCCTGCGGACTGCACCCCGTCTTCCTCTTCTCGTTGCCCTTCCCCGACCCTGAGGTTCCTTGGTGGTGGTCTGTGGGGCTTGTGGGGTACGCGTTGGCCTCTGTACTCGGTCCGGGAGCATCCATGGTGTTACGCAGTTTCTTTTTTTCTCCCTTACTTTTTTTTGTTGCTTTTGTGATGCATTTTTGCGCATGACACGTGGGAATTGCATGCCTGTTGCTGGTTATCACTGATTTTTGTATCGTGGTTGGCCTCATCGCTACTTTTTTTGCGTTGGTGTTTCACATTTTTGCGGCGTCGCGTTGTGTTTAATGCGGTCATTTGACTATCGCATTGTGCCGCCAGGTTGAGAATGCTAAGTTGACACGGCGTTGTTTTCCCGCAATAGACTGCAATATGCAAATTTGCGCTAAGATAAATGTGCGATGGTTATCACGTTCTTGAGTATATCCCCCTAAAACTTAATATATAATATACTTCCTGCAATAAATCCTAAACTCAGGTGTCTGAAAGTCTGCATTTTCCCTCCTCTTAGCTCTACATATTTGGCATGCGATGTGGAGCAGATGTTGGATGATTGCTGACTCCTTGTATTGGAAGTAGATCATCCTTTTAACAAAGTACTCAGGGCTTTCCATTTGTCTCTTCGACTAAAAACTGTGCCTGGTGCAAGCCTCGTAAAACTACTGAAACTAATGGACAGATGAAGTTCTTGGATGAATGGTAACAGAAAGTTGGCATTTTCAGTACCCTGTTCTAGTAATTCCACTACCATTGGGCCAATCAGTTTCTGCTCCAACAAAGGCAGTTTCAGCAGCATAACCTTTTAGAAGTGTTCCCACTTCCATGTGCCTAGCCATACTGCTGCCTTGTTTTCACCACTAAAACTAAAGTCGTAGCTGATGCCTTGAAAATGTGGTGTGAAATGTCACAGGAGCATATTTACTGTTTTTCAGTTATATCAAAGAGAGAACAGTGAATGCTCACTTTCAAAGCCATCAGAAACGACTGAAAGCCTTGGATTAAGGTCTGGCTATAGGTTTCAGATTGAAACATGAAGGCTACAGCAGAAAGCACCCTCTTTAGGGAAGCCTCTACCCTCTGCCCATGAGAGTAGCAGTCTCTGAAGATGCAGTTTGGCCTGCTAAACTCAGAAAAGAGAATCGACTAGTGTTTCTGGAAATTCCAGTTCCAAGCAAGCCCAAAATCAGAAAAAGCCTTTTGCAAAGCTTTGGCCCGATGTACTATACCTGTGCACTAACAAGAGATTAGGTGATTTACACACCAAGGGCTTTGAGAATGCAGTTTGCAATGCGACCTGTGTGCTAATAGGTTGCATCACAAATTGTACACTTGCCAGAGGGTCACAAAATGATCTGCCAAATATATTACAGGACCTAATTTGCGACCCCTTTCAATGCAGGGATGGAGGCTTAAAAGCAGCCAATGTCCATTAAAGGAGCTGGTGTCGATTTAAAAAAAGGTTTGCTTCACGACTGGGAAGACCTCACGGAAAGCAGGCAGTGGCATTGCCGGACCAACTCTCTGCACGAGGCTGTGTCATGATACCCAAAGACGCTGCCATGATTCCCAAAGACGCTGTCATGATTCCCAAAGACGATGTCACCTGTAGTGAGCCTCCCGGCTCCAACTGGACAATGTATCCATTTCAAATCCCTGAGCCGGGTGCGGACCGGGGAATATATAATAAACGTGACGTCAACACTCAAGGCTGACGGCACAGATCCAGTACAGAGTGTGGTTGTGTCATACTGTGTTCCCCATCACAAGGCCCAAGATCACCCCTAGCGCACCCTACTATAGACCCCCCCCCCCTGCACTTGCGACGAGGCAGAAGGACCAACAGCATCAAAAGTAGCGGTATCTGTGAGAGTGGTGTCCCAGGCGACGAGGTTGGCTGTGCGCTGCGGTGGTGTGGTGAGAGGCTTTGGCGATGAGGAGGCGATCATCGTGCCTGAAGACCCTGCTGGTGAGGCACAGCGTTGCGACTGCAGGAGAGGATTGCTGTTGAGGCAGGCCAGTGGGTGAGTGCGCGGTCGTGCACAGGACGAGCGAAGAAGACCTCCGTGACGAGACAGCGAGGGGAGAAGCATGCAGCAGGAAAGCGCGACCCTGCAGCGAGTAAGGTTTTTCAGTGGCATCAAGGCCCATATGCAGGGGACAGTGGGAACAAGCCTCCAATACAGGAAAATGGGAACAAGGAACACAGACGACAAGATAAAGAGAAGGAGAAAAATATAAGAGAGGAGAGCAAGAGTACATGAAAGTCACACCAACTGAGCAGGCTTATTGAGGCACACCTGGGGAATGCAGACCTGAAGGGGGAACTGCAGCAGCAACGAAGAGCACAACAAAGACCAGAACAATGTCAGTATAGGCAGATGATGGTGCACAAGGGGCCGGAGAACACCTCACATGCGTCACTAAATGCACTGCCACCATTCAGTCAACTGGCTGACCTAGCGACAGCAGCGCCAAAGTGGCGCAAATGGATCAGACAGTTAGAAAACTATTTTATCGCGGTGTGCTATACAGATGGCGCAGTTAAACGGCCCACCATGTTGTACATGTGTGGGGATGAGTTGTATGAGTTGTTTCACGACCTACCGGACACCAGTGAAAGAAATTAATATGACAAAGCCGTAGGGGCTCTGGATCGCTACTTTGACCCTCAGGTAAACCCTGATTTTTAACATTTCAAACTGTGGTAAGCCAAACAAAAGGAAAAGGAGTCCGTGGACATGTTTTTCATATGGCTGAGGAAGTTGGTGAACTCCTGCACGGGAATCGACAAGCAGCTGGAGATAAGGGCACAACTAATCCAGGGATGCAAGTCGTCGGATTTAAGCAAGTTGATTCTACATCAGCCAGGGATTTCGCTGGATGAAACTAGTCCTGGGGAGATCTCATGAGCTAGCAGATGCCAAGGTGGGACAAATGGAGTCCGCCCTGGCGCGATGATCAATGGGGCGCCCGCCAATGTATCCAGGCGCAATCAAAGAAGAGCGGGTCGAGGTCATCCGGAAGGGGCCTGGCCAAGGAAGAGGAGGTGTGAGTGGCAGCCCAGGAGGCAAAGAATGCGTTAACTTCAGACTGGATTATCAGACTCCGCGGGGATGCCCAGCACAAGGTAAACCATGTTTGAGGTGTGGCAAGATCGGACACTTTGCAAAAGTATGCTTGAGTGCGACAAGACCGCCGGCCACTGGAGAAAACAAAAGAAATTTGGGCCCAGCAAACACGTGGTAAACCCCGCGAACGACTGATGAGGTAGAAAGCATATGCCAAAGAATGAACATAACGGAACACGATAAAGATGATGAGGTGTTCGTCATATCGTACACAGGAAGAACAAATCCAAGGAAGAGATCACCGCTGATGTGCCAGATGTGTATCGAAGAAAATAAAATCACAGCGCTTATAGACACCGAGCGTCAGTTAACATCTTGGATGCCGAACAATATGAACAACTCGTACCCAAACAACCCCTCCTCAGCACGAGAGCATGAATATTCACATATGGGGGAGCTACACCTATACCACTACAGGGGGTTATAGAGGTGGAAGTCACCCACGGAGAGACATCGGCAACTACGAAGTTCCACATGACCACGGACAGTGCGGGGACACTATTGGGCTGCCACTCAGTGGAAGACCTGGGATTGGTGATGTTTGCAGGACAAATACACCAGTCGCTCGCAGATGACATCATGGCGGAGATCCCCAGTCTGTTAAGGGGCCATGGCTCTCTGAAAGGAGTAAAGGTCAAACTTCACATCGATGATACAATAAAACCAGTGACTCTGTGACACAGAATAGTACCTTTCCGTCTGAGGCCGCTGGTTGAAGCTGAGTTGGACAAACTGCACAAGGCAGGGGTGATTGAGAAGGTATCCGAACCCACCCCCTGGGTGTCACCGCTTGTAATTGCACAGAAGCCCAAACAACCAGGGGCAATTCGTCTATGTGTGGACATGCACTTGCCAAATAAAGCGATAAAGAAAGAGAGAGGCAAATAACTCCCACCATAGATGAAATAGTTGTAGACATAAATGGAGCCAAATGGTTTTTAAAAGTAGACCTGAATTTGGGAGATCATCAACTGTTTTTTTAAACATATAGATATTTTTATTGGCATTTCAAAGAGTTGTATATATACCACATCATGGCGCATATCCACATTATACAGTATTGCACGCATGTCCAACTTCGGCTTATACAGAATAATATTACGCATCCATATCATTTCAGCCAACATCATCTTAAGACATCATGAAATAGCTCTCTTGAAGTTACCAACAACTAATGCTACAATTTGTAGAGATAAAGAGAAAACATCAACCAATGAAATATCACCAACTGTTACTAGATGTGGCCAGTCGATACATAACCACGTTTTTCACGCATGTGGGGTTGAGAAGGTTCAAGCGACTCAGCTTTGGGGTGTCTTCAGTGGCTGAGGTATTCCAGGACGCTATCCGATAAGCCTTATCTGGTCTAGTGGGAGTAATAAACGCCATCGACGATATGCTGATATTCTCAAAATCGCTAGAGGAACACCATGAATGCCTGAGAGCAACGTTGCAGAGGCTAGTACATCAAGGCCTGACCTTCCACACTGTGTTTTACACCAACAAGGTCGAGTTCTTTGGCTACACATTTTCGACACATGGGCTGCAAGTGGATCCAGCGAAGGTAGAAGCCATCCGTGCTGCGACTACACCCCAGAATCAAATGGAATTGCAAAGTTTCCTAGGGATGGCAAATTTCTGCCGCCGATTAAATCCGCATTTGGCCACAATATCGGAGTTGTTGGGGGTGCTCACCAAGAAGGACGCGAAGGGGCAATGTTCCAGTGAAGAAGTGAAAGCATTTCTAGAAGTCAAAGGAGCACTCTTAAAGGGGGCAACAGTGGCGTATTTCAAACCGGGGAACCCTACAGAATTGGTAGTCGATGCCAGCCCGGTTGGACTGGGGGCAGTGCTCCTTCAGCAGGATGGTGGTGAAGAATGTGTGCCCATCGCATATGCCAGCGAAGCACTCACAGCAGTGGAGACCAGGTATGCACAGATTGAGAGGGAGGTGTTGGCCATCCGTAGGGCATGCCAGCACTTCAAAATTTATCTCTGTGGACACAAATTCAAAGTGGCCACGGACCATAAGCCACTGGTTCCATTGTTTGGAGGGACGGCAAGAAGTGGACCGCCACACATTGATAGTTGGGCTGTGCAAATTCAACATTACAACTTTGAAGTAGTGTACAGACCGAGAGTGAACAATCCGGCGGACTATCTGTTTCCGCATCCCCAAGCGATAAGTCCCGACCACCACAAAGAGGTCGATGAGGGTTTGGAATCAATCATCAGACAGATAGTCGAAGCTGCTTGTCCTCGCAAGATCACCCTAGATGAAATTGTAGTGGCAACTGGAGAAGATGTGTGTCTGGTGGCAGTCAAAGAAACACTGCACAGTCATCAATGACTGTGGAGGACTGAAGGAAACAGCGGGATGACGGAGATAAAATGGGATGCACAAATAGGAGTGTGAACTCAGTGAAAGTAGAGAAGGATTGATTCTCCGAGGTACGAAGATATTGATGCCCTCCAGACTGTGGAAGAGGACGGTGGATCTAGAACATCATGGCCACCAAGGAATCGAGAAGACCAAAGCTCGAGGAGAAAGTGAGGGGTTGCCATGTGAGTCTAATAACAGGAGGGGATGCACCAGTTCCACCCGTGATCACTGAACCACCGAGTACCAAACTGTGGGCCGTCATCAGCATGGATTTCAGGAGTTTCCCGGATGGGAGATTCACGGTGGTCATGGTGGACAGCTACTCCAAATTCCCCGTGGTTAAAGTGGTGAGGTCCACATCGTTTGAAACCATCAAGCCTGTGATAGAAAAGACATTTGCCCTATTAGGCATGCCCGAAGAGATACACACGGACAATAGACCTCCATTTCAGGGTGAGGAGTTCCGAGAATACCTGGAACAATATAACATCCACCACCGGAAAGTGACCCCTCAATGGCCTCAAGCCAATGGGGACGTTGAGAGGTTCATGCAAACTATCAATAAGGTGTTGAGAATTGGTGTCGACCAACGAGAAGATCGGGAAGGGTGTTTGCATAGATTTCTAAGGGCGTCTCGATAAACACTCCAGAGCACTACTGGATGCTCCCCCAGTGACCTTCTAATGAAGAGGGCTATACGAGATATTGTACCTGTGAGCGAACAATGGGTGCCCGGAGTACTGGACAGCGCAGTGGCACAGTCAAAAAGACAAAACACCAATGAAAAGGCCAGCAAAATAAGAACAGCGAGAGAGGTAGCCATCAGGAGAGGAGATCGAGTAGTGGTGAAAGATAGAAATCCTGGATGGAAATTCAGAACGCCATTTGAAAAGGAGCCATGGGAAGTCATTGAGGTGCAAGGAACGATGGTCACGGCAAGAAGAGGGGAGAGTAAGATAGAGAGAAACGTGTCCTGGTTTAAGAAGTTGGTGTCTCCCATGCCTGAAACTGCGGAGGAGGGGGAACTGAGGAGTACCCTGAACACTTTTGAGGTTGCCGAAGATACGGGGGCACCATCAAGAGATGAACACGACGAAGAAAGGGAGGAAGAGCGTGGACAGGAAAAGCAGAAAGCGGAAACTCAAAAAAGACCAGAGGAGAACATGCCCTGCAGGGACATCTGTACAAGCTGAGAGACAACCCAAGGCCCAGTCAGAAGCTGAAAGACTTTGTGTTAATGAATTGATGAAGAGAGCGGACACGCAGAGACTCTGTAGCATCACCAATTTGATCTTTGTGTTAGTTTATTTTGTTGCATTTATTATTTTAGTTTATTGTTTGAACACGTTGGTGGGAAGGGATGTAGTGAGCCACCCGGATGATACTGTACAATGTATCCATTTCAACTGCCTGGGCTGGGCGCGGACCGGGGAGTATATAATAAACTTGACGTCAGGGCTCGAGGCTAACGGCACAAATCCACTACGCAGTGCGGTTGTGTCTCAGTGTGTTCCCCATCACAAGGCCCTAGATCACCCCTAGCGCACCCTACCATAGACACCCCCTACATCACCCAAGGACCTCTTCTCTTTTGCAAATCAGATACAACACCTTTTGATCATTTAGAATCTGATCAATGATTTGCGACTGCCAGGATTGCACTGGCAGTGTACAGGGGCTGGTCTGATAGGTCAGTGTGAGCCAAAGGAGTTTTGTGGGACTGCTTTATGGTCTGGTTAGACAGTTTTTATTGTTGGTTTCCCTACTATTACCACAAGTATCAAGCAGACATCCATGCAATCTCCTATACCTTGTAAAACACGTAAATATAGTGACATTACAAGTCCAAAACTGCTCTATTTGCAAATGTGGGCTACTTTTTTTTTAGATCTGATTCGATAATGGGGGGCACATTTATTTTGGTGCTTGGTCCTGTTTTCTATCCCAGTCCAACCTGGTGACTGCAACTGCGTCACAAACCATTGATAAATTCTTCATCCAATCGCAGATATGAGGGGGCTCCCCAGTGACGTAACTAAGGCCTCAAGCTCCAGGGCCCCCTCAACACAGTACCCTGGCTGGAAAGCTCTTGATTGAGTCCTGAGGGGACACCTCCACGTAACTAGCAGGGGGCCCTCAAGTTTCGTTACGCGATTCAGATTTGGTCGCAATAGCCCTTTTATGAGTCAGAAAAAATGTCAACTTGTGAAACTGCTCTTGAAAATAGTTAAATGTTATTTTAGAGAAGTAAACCATGTGGTTTTAGTAATCACAGACTAAATACCTCTGTACATCAGGCCCTTAATGATTGTCTCACCTTTTCATGAAATTACTACTGTTTCGTAAAGAGTGGCTCATATTTTTTAACTTCCTTTATTTACATTGCTTAACATTGTATTTGTTTGTAGTTCTCTTCACCTTGAATGTGCCCTTTTGTGGTTATTCTGCGGTTTGCTTCATTGTATCATCAGTCCGGGCCCCCCCATATTCAGTGTAGATCTCAGAGTGGAATTTATAGCCATCAATAATAGCAGTCTATACTCACATTAGTAGTGATGTGCTTGGCAGCTGATAACTAATAAAGATTAGCTGTTCCGCTGCTGTGCCACCAACACTTATCCAAATATTCTGCTCTTTGCCTGGTTTCAAAGCTTATTTCTTTGTTTGCGGTCTGATTTGTGTTTGTTTTCAAGTAATTTGGCACAAGAATATAGGTTCATGCTTTTTACTTTTCTTCATTTTCATTAGTTAATGTTAGTTTGTTTCTAGTTCTCCTTACCTTGAATGTGCTATTCTGCTGCTATTTTGCTGATTATTTTACTAAGTATGCAGTCAGTGTTGCCCTCATGGATGTAAACATCAGTGTGCCATTTACATGCGCCATTTTGAAGGGATGGCAGTCCAGCCTCACATCATTGTTGAATAGGCAGCTGATCCCCATTTATTTCTGTGCCTGTGCAGCGGATGCATGCGGTGGGAGATGCACTGGTGTGGCCAATGAGTGCTTTGGGTAAATTCATCTGTGCCGGTAGGCCACCATCACTTAGCCATGAACTTCCCAAAATACTGCAGAGCTGCTTCTTATTCTAGAACAAGAAATCACATCAAATAGCTCACTCTTCTGAAGTCTTAGCTTTTTACTTTCTAGTGACAAGTACAGCCTGATGTCATCAGAATATTAAAACTAGTAAATATGTATCATCTAATCTTGCAAAAAGTCTCCACTTTATCCTTCTTGAGGCATAACTGCAGGATTCACTTAGCTGCCTGATTTGCATCATTATCTGGGTAGGGCATCACAAGCATCACATCACTGACTGATTTGCCCTTTAGTCGATTGATCTTTTGTTTACAACAGACACCTGGCTATCAGATGAATGTATCTCTTGCACAGATGAACGGCTTCTGACTTATTCCAAAATATAAAAGCGAGACAAACATAAAATAGGGGCGGGGGGGCGAGGGGGTGATGATAATGGCCCATCCGTCCTTGGCTATCGCTATGTATAGAATCTAGCCTACTATTGAAAGTGAAATGCTGACATTCTCATGTACTACTAGTGCCCTGAAACTGTTGCAGGGATTCTGCTCAGGAAAAGAACTATGCTTGGGACCATATAACCTCACCATGTAGGGACTGAATCACCATACCACCTCAGTATATATATGAGCCAGAGTCTGGTTAGCTATCACATGCCCTCCTAACCTTTCCAGAGAAACAAATGAATTGGCGCCCCAGAACACAAATCTCTCGACCCTCTCAGGGACGGTGGAAACAGGACACACCCTTTCGCTCTCTCACCCGTACCTGTTCACAATAAGATAAAAAAGAGACACGAAAAAAGTTTACAATGTTTTTAAACTATCGTGCTCTATGATGCAGTACTTGCGCCACAACTAGACAACAAATGCTTATCAAACAAATCATTAGCATGGTAAACAAACCATAGACCATAAAAAGTCCTGTCATGCTATAAGCTAAATTAGCCTAATCCCCCCGCCCACCTTTGTTAATGAAGCTGAATATTTATATATTAGAGATCTCTGGGCTTAGTGGAAGATCTTGTACCTTAGCATACATAGGTGAATGTTCTACATCTCAGCTGATGCAGCACTCTTTGATTCAGGACCTTCGCTGAGAGTTTGTTCTTTCAGAACCCTTGTCCTCAATTATATAACAAGACGTGTGTTCACAAACTGCAGCTGCACTTTCATGTTATGTCTAAGTGCTAGTGTCTGACCAGCGAGAATAACAAGCGGGCATTGTTGTTTGAACTTGTCTAGTGTGTTCAGACTAAATCCCAGGAAAAGAATAAAATACAAATACATGTGCAGGTTCTATATGAAAATACAATGTGGCACAAAAACAAGCATGTTATGTAGTAACATGTACAAAATAAAAGTGGCCTAAAATGCGCACAGTTAAGCTATCTTAGGGAAAATGGCAATGGGCCTTGCAAAAAACACACAACAACACAATATTATGTTAATCTATCACACTACAAATGCATCACTGTCTAAATGGCACACACTAGCTGAATAAATTGATCTTTATGATTTAGAGAGAGAACATTTGGTTAGTTGAATAATCTGAATTTTTAGCTGGATGCCTCCACGGGAGTTGATTCTAATTTTATAAATGACCTTGCAGTTTTTAATTGCAAGCTGCTCAGTTCAAAACCAACACATTTGGCTGTATATTTCTTCAAACCCAAATGGATTAAAGCCATTTCAATTGGAAAGCCAATTCCCTTCACTGGAATAGGCCATGTTGTTATTCCTTTCTTTAATACTATTCCTGGTCATCAAAAATCTGATGGGTTTCTCTCAGCTCCATCTGCTGCACTTGTGATCAATGCCCCAACTGAGTTTTTGTCCTCTGGCCCCAATCTTATCCCATCACTCTGCTTTATCTCTTTGATAAGGGCCTTGTTGGCTCTGTGGTTGAGTTCGTGCACATTAGGTATAGAAACAATCCTATTTAAGTGGGCCTAAAACACTTGGTTCTCCATCGAGTTTACTAATTTCAAACTAGAAATACGCCAGGGAGAAAGAAAATGGAGAGAATCCTATTCCCTTGAGCTAAGGATCATTTATGGCACCTTAGCAACCACATATTGAAAAATAAATGGGAACAAAAGGGAGCTCTAGTTTGGAGTGCATCAGCCAAGGCTCCCAGTCTTTCAAAATAATTGTTTTATATCATTGCTGAGCTTTAATAGCCTAGAGCCAGGCAATCTGTTCCTTGCCTTTGCTAGCGAAGATGTCTTGCTCTCCTTTGCAGAGAAGGTGTCAAAGACTCCTGCAGTTATCACCATTGAAAGTGTCCTGGTGCCCAATAATTGTAATTTAGATCTTACCCCAGCATTCCCTGAATCATGCTTGGAGTGCTTTGAGTTTGTCACCAAATCTCCATTATTAGAAATTAGGACATGAAGTCCTCCCTCTGGTTCCCCAAAGAACTCCTGCCCAGCAAGGATTACAAAGATGTTTTGTCCAGTTCTTATGAATGAACTTCATATGATGTTTAAGAGCTCTCTCTTTCAAAATATTGTTCCCTAAGACTGGAAGTCTTCAGTGATAAACATGTATTTAATTTTCATAACATATGTGTATTTGGCACTCAGAGAGTAAAACAGATTCCCCACCTCAAATATGTATCCCAATGTTTGTGGGAATGGAGTTGGAATAGAAAAAGTGTCATCCTGCCCCCAATATATGCATGATCTGACCTCGCCAAATATATACAATTTCACCCAGTGTTTGAGGGATTGGTGTTAGAATTTAAATTCTCACCCCAGCAAATACATGAACTTTAGCCAATTTGTGTTACTGGAGTTATAATAGTAAATATGACCTCTCCAAATATGTGCACTGTCTCCAGTGTTTGTGAGAATTGAGTTTTACAATATTAAATCTGACCTGATGCTTGTTGGACTGTAGGAAAGTAGGATCTGCTTTTATGGTTACCCCCACTTTTAGCTTGATGTAATACTGTTTCCCACTAGTCTGACTGGGATCCTGCTAATCAGGACCCCAGTCTTGTGCTTTCTCACCTAAATTGGTATGATACTTAGGTACATCCCAGATTGGACACTGGTGTACCCTTATCAGTCCCTAGTCTATGGTACTGAGGTACCCAAGGGACAGGTACACCAGGGGTCCCCCATGGTCTGGAACATGTATTATGCCACCCATGAGGGACCACTCACACTGGAACTACAGGCCTGTCATTGCAGCCTGGGTAAGCTGGTTCTAGCACCACTTACGAAAGAAATAGATTTATCTATATCTAGGGCCACTGCACTTAAAACCTGTAAGCCACCCCTAAAGCAGGCCTGTCAATCCTGAAGGCACGGTGCTTGGTTCTAAGTATGAGGGCGCCCCTGCATGAGAAGGGCACCGCTACAGCCCACGGAGTCATTCTCACGGGTTGTAAGTGAGACAGCCATATAACATATAGAGGGGCACAGCGTCATTACGTGGTGACCATCTTGAAACTGGCTGTTATGTACCCTAGCATGTTTGGTATCAAACATGTTGGAATCATACCCTCACACCGTTGTGGGAGGCATGATATCATGCACTGTAAACCTCAGCCGGGAGGCCTCAGTGCTCCAGGTACCAGTCATCTAGAACCGGACAAAGTCATACCAAAGTGGATGAGGGTCGGAGCGCTTGAGCAAATCAAACACTCACCCCCAGTCAACTGATCTGGGTTTAATCCATCATCATTCTTTAGCTCACTCCACCACCCCAGTTCAGACATGGCCATATGCAAATCAGTCTGACCCTGTGCCTCATGGGAACAGTCCAGCCTGAACTGCCAAGCCATGTCTTCCCTGGACCGGAGACAAGCATCCTGGGACTGGTTTCGGGTTCATAACCCTCATCAGCCAGGCGTTCTTGAATCTTGAAAGTGTGCAAGGGACCCACGTCTGAAACCCCGAAACTGGTCCTAGAATGCATGTTTCCAGTCCAAGGAGGACCTGGCCTGGCAGTTCGGGCTGGACTGTTCCCACAGGGTCAAGACTGATTTGCATATGGCTGGGTCCAAACTGGAATGGCATGGTGAGCAAAAAAACGATGGATTTAGGGCCAGATCTCTGTACTGGGGTGAGTGCATGACATTGTTCTGCATTCTGTCCATCAAGAGTTCTTTTGCATTCTAGACCCGGACAGCACAACATGGTTGCTGCCAACCAGAGACACGATTCTGCCCTCCTACTGCTGAGCCAAGCTCGAGTATGGGAAGGCAGAACAATAGGTATCCTGTCACAGGGAGGTGTGACCAACTCCCAGACAGGGTTTTAGTGTATTGGGGCCGGGTGGAAGCGCTTGCCAGCGCCACTCGGTCTGCTTGAAGGTCACACTTGGTGCCCTACTTGCATCATCCAGTTCAAACTAGCTCAGGGAGCCATTGGCTCCCGCTCTTGTGCGAAAGTGGACAAAAGACATGGAGTAGCCTCCCCACTGTCCGGCCCCTCCCTTGGGAGGGAACCCTGAATCGTCCCAACTGTTTCCTTAGGGTATTTAAGGGCTTACCTGAGGGTGGGACCCTAAATTCGTTGTGGGACAAGTTTAATTTCAAGACACCACTTCTTCTACAACATCTGGACTTCGCTGGACTTCACTCTGGATATCAAGGCTGCAACTGGGAAGAATCCTGCTGCTCCTGATCTTGTCGCCCTGCTCGTCTTCTGCAACGACTCCAAGGCCTGTGGGCATCCAAGACATCTGAAGGACTCTCCCTTGAAGTGAAGGAGTCACTTCTCTGCATCTTCTGGCACCGCAACTAAGCGGACAGCTGATCCTGGTCTCCCATGGACTTCGAAAGACTCAGCAACACAGGTGGTGGTTCTTCATATCCCTGAAGGCCTGCCCTGTCCGCTCACCAAGTTTGAGGCCAGTATCCCTCGTCAGAACTGCAGGAACCGAACCCCTGCACACCAGGTCGACTTGCAGTTGCAAAGGCTTGTTGGCTTCCTTCTTTCAACATCTGCAAGCTCCAAGTTGCCCCAAGCATCTCCTAGGACCAAGATCTTCGTCCTCACCGCATCACTTGCACCGTGGGCCTGCATCATTGGTGAGCTGCTCGAGGTCCTCTTGGGACTCCAGTGCCTCCAGCCTGTGGGTCCTCCTGGGGGTATCCTTTAAATTCTGTGGACTCTCCTGATTTCTTGGGGCCTATCCTGACTCCCCTGCTTGTGTTGAGTCCCCCGGACCTTGCTGGTCCTGGCACTGCACCTTCTTCGCTTTCCACGTTGTTTGCAGTTGCCAATACTTGTTGGTGCTCCCAACGGACACCGACCCCTCAACTCTAGACATCCAACGTGGGACAAGCTTGTGAATGACTCAGGGTCACCGTCATCTGATCTGTAACACCTGACATCGGTGGGCATTCGTCCTCCGTGCCTCCTGGTCACTCCTGAGTGGCATAGACTCTGTCCCCTCTGTTTGCAGGTAATTCTTGACTTGAATCCACCTTTGGGTTCCACCGGACACTTTCACCTTCTCCAGCAGAGGCATCTTCCTGAAGTCCTCCATTGGGTTCGACAGCGGTTTCCGATGCCACTTCACACCTATGCTCCCAGCTTCCCTGGTGTAGGTATCCAGGTTCCTAGGGTATCCACAGGTGGGGTGGCTCTACAACTTTCTGACTTCCACTGGGTTTCTTCAGGGTCCACTGGGAAGGGCACTTCTTCTTTAAAATTGCAACCGCGACTTACCCATTGATTTGCATTGATCCCACAGTCGTGTACCCACTCTGAACGCGGCCTCCGTGGGGCTCCTGGTTACTTACATTGGGTGGTTCCTTGGGTCCACGGAACTTCTATGTCTTCTGGGTATAGTCTTGACTTGAGTCGTGATCCGCATGCCACTATTTTAGTATATGGTTTGGTCTCCCCCTGGTGACCACTGTGTATTTCATGCTACTTACCTGTTTCTATTGAAAAGTATTGCGTGGATTATGTATATCTCCGGCTAGGAGATATCTGTATGTGTTAGTGAGTGTCTTATAATAAATACATTGTTTTTTATAAAAACACTGTGTGGTTCTTTTTCACTTAATCTATACCTATAAGATTCTGTTCTGGTAAAACAAGCTGATTTACACTTCTTCTGGCTTAAGCCTGAAGGCTGCATTCCACAGCTACCACTTGGATAGCTTTCTAAGCTTGTCTAAGAGCACTAAAATCCCCATAAGGTTTGTCTGGATTGGTGCAAGGTGTCCACTTGCATAAGTGTACACCATATACCAAGCCAGCTTCTCACACTCACCGCCACCCTACCCCAAAATATATGCACTCAATCCATTGTTTATGGGACTACTGATAGACGATTTTATTTCACTCCCTGAATATATGCACATTTCCAAATGTGCTTGGACTAGAGTTAAAATGTTAAATATGTTCCCCTCCTAAAATGCACTTTCCCCAGTGTGTGCAGGATGGGGGCTATAATAGTACATTTAATTTCCAAAATATATTTACTTTACCAAATCTTTGTGGGACTAAAGTTAGAATAGTACATCCGACCCATCCCCCTCATATATGTATATTTTCTACAGCGTTTCTGGGACTGTAATCAGAAGAGTAAATCTCTGCCTTCCAACATGCACTTCACCAATGTTTGTGGGAGTGGAGTTGGAATAGGCAATCACTCCCCACAAATATATCAATATTCCTCAATGTTTGTGGAAATGAAGTTGGAATAATAAATCAGAAAAGGCATTAGTTACTCACCTTGAAATGGGCCTGGATTCATCTCACTGTGGTAGCAACGATGTGAAGCCTTTGCCACCCGAATTCAAGTTTTTAAAAAAAGTTCAAAACTTTCTCCAATCTTATGAAAGTACATGCGGGTCGTATGCGTTTTTGGTGGCTCTCCTGCAAGAAGACCAGCAGAGTCCTTTAGATCCCAGGAGGCAGTCCGCAGAGGCCATGGGCTCCACAACACTGGTGGAGGACTGCCTGTGTATGATGAAACTCAGCCTGCCTAGAGGGCATCCCACTGTCTTCTTTGCATCCACAGGTGCTGCGGTTGCACAGAAGGTACAGTTGGGTGCAGAGCAGGAGCCATGTGCAGTTTAACCATCCAATATCTACAGCACAAACCCATTCCAGGCTTTGGATAATTTTTAGACAGAAGTGCACCCTCGTTTTACAAGTCACTGTATATTTATTCCAGGCGGGGCATGCTTCCATTAATGCTTTCACAGGTAAATGAAAATAAGGTGACTCTGTCTCATGTGCCGCATGTGGTATTGTCAGGAATCAGTGGACCTTGTTTTATTTTTTGGCCTACAATACACGTATACGAGCCATAAATGGTTAAGACTGATTTGACTAAAACTTGGATTCTGAAATTATTTTTCGGCTTTAAGACTGTTAAAACCAGAAACCACAGAGTATGTCGTTTTCTCCGTTTGTACATTTCTATGCTCCGCTTGGCTTAGAAGGCTTAAGGGTTTATCATCAGTATCTCAGTGGCGTTGAAATGCACCAGCACATTTAGATGTAGCTTGTGAAAGTGATGTTGCATTTTAAGTTGCGATGATTCACTGTATATTGGAATCAATTTATGACTTTAAATGCCAACTAAAATCAAACTTCTATTTTGTACTGAGAACTAGTGTGTGATTACTAAAGGTATTTTGTATTTGCTGTGAATGAATTATTGTTTTATGAACTCTGTTTCCAAAATAAACATTTTTTTTTGTATGTGTCAAGTATTTTGTTGTAATTATAAGAAAAGGTATACCAGCTGGGTATACTGCTATACATACATGCAATAAGTTATACATAGTGCACAAGTCGGTATAATGAAAACCATATAACAATAATCACGGCTGGAGAAGTATCCGAAAAAGTACTCATTACAGTGCGAAAATGATGGGACAGACCTGTCATATGAGTGCAACCAGGAGCAATTCAACAGGATGTAAATTATCTTCCGAAACATTCAGATAACAGCTACAATCCTTAAATATGAAGATCTAAAAAGGCATTGTGACGAAAGTAGCGCAAAGTCAGCTGTGTATTACAGTACTGCCATGTGCTGCAGAATATGTATCGCGAAATAACCAGAATATATCGGTAGTGGACATTAAGCGAGGGGGGGTAAGGGAAGGATGAAAAAGGGGACGGGGTGAACTTGGTATAATGGGACATCTGCTTCATTTATATATTAATAAGTTTCACAGAATAGACCCATAAGGGTGTTGGGCCGCTAGGCTCTGAACACACAATACCATATAATTATCCAAGGAATGCCACACAATGTCCAGGAAACACCAGGTTTTTCCTCAAGTTCCCAATCAGGAAAAATGGAAGTCAGAAGGAACTGCTAACTCTTGAGGGTGGAAGTTCTCTTAATCTGTAGCAGGGCTTCTGCTCCACTAGACTCGAAAAGAGTCCCCAAGTCAGCCCGGTCAAAACTTGGCAGGTTCTGGTTGTGTAATGATGTGATGCAGGCAAAGTGCTCATGTTGACAGGCAAAACCCAGCAATAAGAGAAAAGAGTTAGAATGGAATTTCATCAAGCAAGGAGAAAGTTACATCCGTCAAAGGAAACAATGAGGAAGCCTTCCACAACCCACTGAGTAACTCTGTACCTGTGAGGGTGTTCTAATCAATGGAACATGCATCTACCGCCTTTCAATAGAGCAGGTCTCTATTGAAGAAACTTTGTTGAAAGGGAGAGCACTTCCAGTGAGTTCGGAGGTTGTTGATTGCACTGGTGTAAACACGAGGTAAGTGGAAGAAAAACAACACACTTGTGCCCACCTACTCAGAGGACTTCTGTTTCCTCAGCCTGCCCCTCCTACACCACACTGACCCACTTGAGTTTGGAGACTCTTGATGATTGGCAAAAAGATATGCATGTTCCCATGAGGCTTTGGATTGTGCATGAGAGGAGCTACAGGAAAGAGTGATGCCTGCTTGTAAGAACCGTAGCAGTACCTAGAGCATATGTAAGAATTGTAGCAATTCCCATGGGCATGTGTTACCATCTTTAAAGGCTCCTCAGCAAGTGGCACGTGCTTTTCCTTGTTCTTGTGCTGGAGGATACTGACAATATATGATAACTCTGGTGACCTAGATCGCTAGTCTCCAAATCCAATGCAGTATTTTTTCTAAGACATGGGTATAATATCATAAACTTGTGATCCTGCCACCTCAGGGGCATAAGGAGGAAGCCCCTCCTGCCCCTGTGGTGCAGGGTGGGCCCAACTCTTTCGGCCCACAAACTCTTCAGAAGGGTCCCATTCCTTCCAAGGCCAATGAATATCTGTGAGATATGTGAGACTACAGGGCACCAGGTTATATTTTGTAGTGGGCTCCATTTCACGTTACATCACTGTGCCACCTATTCATTTTTGGTTGCATTGTGGCTCAATTGAAATTCATCTCTGTGTTTTATAGGGTTAGATATCTTCAGATATCCACGCGGGCATTCCTTATGAGAGCCATTCTTACCTTTTGGTGTTTGCAGCTTGTGATCAGCTCATAACTTGCTTTTCTTTTTTTACAATAGAGTTTCGCTTAATAGTGATCAACATTCTCACTTGTCTCTATTTAATCTCTCATCCTTCATGAGTCCAACAGATTTCTGCTTCATAAATTTATAAGTAGCTTTCTACTTTGACATGAATTATTTTCAGAGACTTTTTCAGGCATGGGCAAAGTGGGCTTTGGTACAGGGCCCCACCCATTCAGGGGTCCCCTGATAGTGCCAGCTCTATTCTGCAGAAAGTCTTATCCTTGTGGCTTGAATAATTCTTAAACAGATTGTTCTAAATACTGTTTTCCTTTCATTTAATTTTAATGTGGGTGTTGAGTGAGAGTCAATTACTAACATTTTGCAGAGAAATGTTGTGTTTATGTTTAATGCAACGTCCATAAAAAAGTATCATTTAGATCAAAACGGGACCTCACATATGAGAAATAGGAGCGTGTCACAGAGAATATTCGCAGCAATACTACACTTCACAACCCCTGAATATTAGATGTAAAAACGTTTAAAATTTGCATGAGTGCGCCAGTGCACTGTCAAACCTGTCCAAAGAGTGCATGAAAGAGCTGAAATTAGATCATAAATTCAAAGCTATTCCGAGCAGGGGCCCCCAAAATACGTTTGGCCCAGGGCCCCAAAATCCTTAGGCTGTCCCTGATTATTTTTACATTGCAGGTCTTCGGGATCGGGACACCCTTTTTCCATTTTTTGTCCTCTGTGTAAGCTTTGTGAACACGGTGGGTTCTTGTATCTACTATCACTTCCACTTTTACCCTAACTTCTGAGGGTGCTCTCTTTGTTCTTATCCCTTTCAGCACTTCGTGGTCTTGCTTTACTTTTCCACGTCTTGATAAGGACTTGGGAACTGTGAGTGGGTCAACCCGTCTCGACTATCCCAGCCGCTATTACTGTGAACACTGACATTTTGGACTGATGATCCATCGTGGCTTAGCTTGATCACCGATACTTCTTTAGGGCAGGTCATTGGCTGTGGAACACATGTGCCTGATCTGATACACATAATTACTGTCAGACTATTCAATGTGTCAGCAAACTACACCGAGCTTAATGCTCATTTTTTCAAGTTTAGGTTAATTTTGCACACGTTCATTTAATTTATATAAAGAAATGTTTGACTGCATTGTGTTTGCAAATTTTTCGTTCTTCAAAGTTGCAATTACTTTTCGAGGAGTATTCATTATACCTCCAAGACTCATAGAAATGATTTCATTTCATGTATCAAATATTGACCTTAGTGGAACACTGCTGTTTAAACTGGTCATGATACAGCTTCAATAAAGTCTCATGTTTCTTCAGCATACTGTGGAGAGTATGTTGAAGAATGAATGGGCCTGGTGGGCCTTGACTTGCAGGGAGATTCTGAAATGCTGTGTTGCTGGCCCCTTTTCTAACCACAGAAAGAAAATGGTCCGTTCCTGCTTGCTATGATGAAACATTTATTTTGATCTAACACTGGCCAAAAATAAGGCCATGTGAGTTCATCATGCAAGGGAGGATACTGAGTTGATAGTGACCCGCCAGAATAACTCAACATACAGTTCGCCGCCAACCTACTTTCATGGCACCCTTTTGGCAGGCAGTCACTGTGTTTGTGTGGCCACAACTGGAATGTGACGTCCCAAGGATAATGTGTTTCCTCGGGCTTGGAAAAAACAGAACACAATGGAATATTAAATATAGACAAAACACAGATTAAGTCATATTTGCACATTTAGTACACAAAAGATAGTTTGATATTCCTGGTGTTCCTAGTGTACTTATAAAATCAGATTTAATTGTGCAAGTGATTTAGTTAACCCGGCTGCATAAGTGTAGAAGGACTGCATAAAATGTTTGCTTCATAAGCTTTGAAAATAAGCAGAGTGCCATCACTGTGCAAGGATTTTGTTTATGTCATATTGTTATTTTCAAGCCATCCAAGCAACCCTCGTGACCCATACCCAGTCACACCCAGACAAGAACACAGGTACTTATACTACATCCTCACAACACATAGACCCAACTTCATATGCATCCCACCAACCACCAAACAGCCTCAAACTACTGAACACACATTCAAACTCATGACAATCAATGCATCCTCTGCATGACTATATGCTCCAGACATCGCAGACCACATCTTCTATTGCAATATTAACTCAGTCTTCATCCACATTCTTGTACATCGTAGATGTCCTTGTTCCCAGGACACAACATCCAGAATGTGGATTGCGCTCATAAGAATGAAGGATGAAACGAGATCATCCAACCGTCCTCCAGGTCCTGCACTCTAGACAAATAAAGAACACTAAAATACATGGAGCCCCTCTCTGCAACCCAGTCCACCACCTTCCACCTCATTAATAAGCCTCCCACTCAGAAAAAGTATTTCATTGGTGAGTTCTTGGACCTCCACACCACTTCATCTATCCAACCCACCAAGACCAGTCTTCTTGGTGACTTATAACCCCTCAGACAGTGCAAGCACTAGTAAAACAAAGAACACACCTCTCAGCCTGATTCAACATGGTTCAGCATGTCACCCAACCAACACACTCCGAAGGCCTTATCCTCAACCTTGTCTTCTTGACAATACCAACCATTGACTGCAAACAACCTATGCCTATGAATTGGATTTCACCATCTCACCCTCCCCATCACTCAACTCAGTATCTAATCACCACAACAAGGTCAACCCAAAAGAGATCAATAAATCTTCAGAGCCTTAAAAGACTTCTCATCGACCACTTAGAGCACAAAATGTACAAACTAATTTCTCTCCTTGCCACTTCCAAACCAACATCTGAAGTCAGCTCCTCAATATAAACACCATTGCTCCAGCTAAAACCAGGAAGTTCAAACTGAACCCCTTAGCATCGTGATACTACAGAGCCCTACCGACAACAAATGTTCCTTCAGTGGACAGGAAAGAAAATAGCAGAAAAGCAGAACCCCGGAATCCTCGCACTAGCAAAGTCCTTTCATATAATGGGCAGACAACTCATCATATCAGCAAAAAACAAGTACTATGAATGGTTGTATGACAGAACCACACATGCAGTTCAGTTACCCAGCGGTCATTACAACGACTGTCACACTACCACACATGCCATAACCGTGCAAGTCTTTACCAAGCATATGCCTTTACCATGCATGCCTCTACAACACATTTTTGTTGTAAAGGCATATGTGCTAAAGGCATGTGCGTGGTAAACATTTTACAGGTAAGTATTACCCCCCCCAAAAAAAAATATATATATAATTTTTTACACATGCATATATGTATATATAAGTGTGGAAATAAATTGTATGTCATATCCCTTTAGCACACATGCCTTCACAAAGAAAATGTGTTGTAAAGACATGCTTGGTAAAGACTTGCGTGGTTATGGCATGCATAACCCATACCCACCATAAGTCCTAAAAATACTCTTGCCACCCATAAAACCATCTTCACCCTAAACCCTAAAAAAAACACTCAGCACTTACCTTTAAAACTTTTGCCACACATATGCCTTTACTGTTCATGCCTTTACAATGAAATTCTTTGTAATGACGTGCGGTATTTCTTATTATTATTATTATTAATATTAATTTATATAGCACTGAATCACCCCAAAGGAGTATCTCTGCGCTTTGGACGGGGGGCATCAGCCAGAACAAGGGGATCAGAAGAGGTGAGTTTTCAGAAGCTTCCTGAACTGAGAGAGGCTCTGACAGTAGTGGAGCTGGAGGGGCAGCTCATTCCAGAAAGCAGGGGCAAGGTGTAAAAAAGCTCTGCCGCTGTTGCGCGCCTTTTTAATTCTAGGGGTGCAGAGGAGTAGCTTGGAGCCTGATCTAAGAAGTCGTGAGGGGGTATACTTGACAAGTTTAGCAGAAACGTAGGAAGGTCCCTGTTCATTAAGGGCCTTGAAGACAGTGCAGCCTATCTTAAATTTTACCCGCTTTCTCACAGGGAGCCAGTGGAGTTTTTTGAGGAGGGGAATAGAAGCCGTTCTAGGTGGAGCGTTTGCTACAAGACGGGCAGCTGTTTTCTTCACAACTTGTAGCTTGTTTAAGGAGGTGTCGTTGGCCGATGCTAACAGGGCGTTACAATAGTCTAGTCTACTTAGTACCAAAGCTTGCATCAATGTTTTTTGGTAGAGGAAGGTAACAGGGGGAAGATCCTTCTAAGTAGTCTGAGAGTGTAGGAGCAGGTGCCAGCAGTGGTATTGGCATGAGTATCAAGAGTAAGGTTCCTGATGCCTACGTTTTTGACCACTTCCTTAGGGGACGGGGCATTACCCAGCTCCTCGGGCCACTAACTGGGAGTCTAGCTTATAGCTGCTCCTCCAAACAACATGATCTCCGATTTCTCGGCATTTAATTCGAGGAAGTTAGACCTCATCCAGGCAGCAATAGTCTTTATGCCTTCAGAGAAGATGAGTTGTATATCTGGTCTGTTCTTATCAAAGGTGAGGAGGAGCTGGGTGTCGTCCGCGTATGAAATGGGATTGAACCCTAGGTTGCTCATAAGTTTAGCCAAGGGGGTAACATAGATGTTACAAAGAGTGGGGCTCAGACAAGAGCCCTGCGGGACCCCCCTTGGTAACTTTGGTGGTTTTTGATCTAAAAGTCCCCAGGGTGACTGTCTGGGTTCTATCAGTAAGGAAGTCTGTCATCCACATCAGTGCAAGCCCCTGTACCCTAATGTCTCGAAGTCTCTCCAGTAGGATCAGATGTGAGATGGTGACGAATTCTGCCGACAGGTCAAGCAGCACCAGAAGTGCCGCCTGACCATTGTCCAGAGCCATTCTGATGCTATCAGTTACCTCAATAAGAGCAGATTTGGTACTGTGCTTGGCCCGAAAACCTGACTGGGAGACATCAAGGTGGTGAGAGGTTTTGATGAAATCAAACAGATGTCTGTTTATATGTCTTTCAATGAGCTTGCTCTGAAGGGGGAGCAGAGATATGGGGCGATAATTAGTAAGCTCAGTAGTGGAGATCTTGGGGGTTTTACGAATAGGAACAACTTGAGCAGCTTTCCATTCAAGAGGGAATCTGCCTGTACTCAAGGAGCTATTAAGGATGGAACAGATGGGAATGGCTAGCTTTGCGGAAAATCTAGAAGAGATTTTAGCAGGGATGATATCAAGGGGAGAATCTGATTTAGTTTTGATAAGAATGGATATAACCTCTGCTGGAGTGAGAGAGGGGAAGCAGTAGAGCTGAGAGGAATTGTTGGGGGGCTGGGATATCCTGTTGTAGAATGGGGAGAGGTTGCATTGGACGAGATAATTTTCTGATATATGTCTTACATTTTTTGGGTGAAGAAGGAGGCTATACTGTCACACAGTGGATGTGACGGAGATTCCGCGGTTTCGCAGGCTCTGGGATTCGTGTAAGATTTTGGGATTTGGAAGAGGGTTCTGGAATTGTTTCCAGCTTGCTCCAGTTGATGAGTGATGTGTAGCTTGCGGGCGGATTTGATATTTTTATGGTAGGAGTACAGTGCGGGTTTATATCTCGCTGTATCTTGCCCGCTGTGAGAGAGTCGCCATATCCGCTCTAGTTTTTTACACCAACTCTTTTCAGTTTGTAAGGCTGGGGAATACCAGTTAGTGGGGTGGGTTTAGGGGAATGGGTCTGTGGCTTCATAGGGGCTACTTTATCTATAGTGTTTAAAATAATGGAGTTAAAATGGGCTAGTTGTTCTACTACACTATAAGTGCCAATGTCGATGTCCCAGGAGAAAAAAAGAGGACAGGAGTTGGTCGGGCTTCAGTTTATGCCAAGGTCTATACCAGCGATTGATGTGAAGTGTGGGGGTGGGAGGGTTTTTAGGACTCATGAGTTGGAAGTTCACCAGAGAGTGGTCAGACCAGATCAGAGGGCACGTTTCCCCGCAGAGGATATTCTGGGAATTGGATAGGATGAGATCTAAAGTGTGACCAGCTGCATGGGCAGGATCGTTGTTGATCTTCAAGAGTCCGGTAGTGGCCAGGTCTTTTAGGCAAGCTGTAGCGTCACGGTTGAGGGTATCTTCACTATGAATGTTTAAATCCCCAGGAGGAGGAAGTTACGGGTGGAAATAACATGTGGAGAGATAAATTCGAACAATTGGCTAATGAAACCTAGTAGCGGGCTAGGGGGTCTATAAACAAGAGCCCCTTTCCAGCTATGTTGGGTGTGAAGGTCAAGTCTGAAGATAAGGCATTCTATTTCGTCAGTGCATAGCTGGTCTGCATGGTAGTGTTGCATGCGTTGTAGAGCCTATGTGGTAAAGTCATGCATGGTTCTGGCTTAGTTGTAATGGATGTTTCCCCTGTGAATCAGCCAAAAGAAGCAAGACTATCAGCATTGCATCAGCCACCTACCTAGTCCTTTAATTTCTATCTTCACAGACAAGTATACTTCTTTCAACCGCTTCTTTTGTGAATAAAATACAGAAGATCTGAGAAAACACTGACAACACCAACATGCTTTTCCTCTAACAACCACCCCTGTGCACTGCATCCCACAATGGACAACTATCAAACTCTTCCCAGAAGTTCACAGGACAGCCCAAATCCTGATGACCTTCCCAACTACAATACATTACTCACCTATCATTCATTACCATTTATCAGCAATATCATCCAAAAAGATTTCATGTATTCCAGCCATCTCCTCCGTTTATACCAATCTGACTACAGATCATTCTGCAACAAGAAGACAGCTACACTACAAATCATAGAATGTATCTCCTGACAGCAGATAAAGCTAACACCTGTCTCCTGGTACTATTGTACCTACTGGCCACCCTTGAAACAGTCAACCAGCTCACCATCATCTAAATTCTAAAGCCTCAAATGGGATTTACTGGTGATATCCTCGACTGGTTCTTCTACCTCTTCAACCAACACTAGTTTGTTAATGTTAGAACTGGGGGTCTCTAGTTGGCAGAGGTAGGTACCTTTGACCAAATAGGGACCCTAGCTTCTAAGTTAGGGAAAGGGGATTACACTCCTGGATAACCCCTGCTCACCCCATTGGTAGCTTGGCACGAGCAGACAGGCTTATCTCAGAGGCAGTGTGTTAAGAATTTGTGAACACATACAGTAATACAGTGAAAACTAACCCTGGGCGTAGGACTATGCTACGCTCGCATAGTTTGCATAGTTTGCGCAACTACACGCTACGCGAATTGCACATAGCACAGTGCAAAAAGGCGTAGCGGGCATTTTTTGCTTGCTCGCGGCCCTCAACGTCAAGTTGGCGACCGCGAACGAGCAAAATAACATCCCGGTGAGACTTTTTCCTCGTTCACGATCAGCAACATCAAGTTGCCGATCGCGAGCTTGGAAAATAAACCTCCCGGCAAGATTCTCAACGCGGTGTGGTCAGGTTTCTCATTGCTTCAGGGAAGGCGATGCGTCGGGTCCTCGATGCTTGCACAAAGCAGGGGATGCGTCTGTGCCTTACCGGAGAGGAGGTGATGTCATGATGGCGCTGAAACCACAGTTCCGTACGATGTCACGATGACGATGAATTGTTGACCACCGAGAATCGGCTCCGCGATGATGTCGGCTTTGGAGTAGATGTGGCACAGCAGCAGGCGTCGGGCCTACGTCACAAGTCGGCGCAGCGCTCACGACTTATGGCAGGTTACGATGTCGCTTGCTGGCATCGATGTGGCACAGCGGCCGACATCTGGTCTACGCTGTAAGTCGGAGCAGTGCTCACGGCTTCGATGCAGAGTACGGCGTTGCTCGCCGGCGTCGGTGTTGCAATTTTGTCCTGTAGCAATTAGAACAGCACGTTCCAGATGCAGGCAAACAGAAGGGGTGAAGTCTTTTGTATCCCTGAGACTTCAGACAGGAGGCAAGCTCAAATTCAAGCCCTTGGAGAAATATTCTGCAAGATGATGAAAGTTTCTTAAAAGTTCCTTCTCCTTTCCTTGGCAATAAAGAAACCACTGCAGACCAACCCAGCAAAACAGCACACTGGCAGAGGGGCAGTTTAAAACTCCTGCAGCTTGGTTCTTCTCCTTGGCAAAGGTTCGTCTTGATTTCCCAGAAGTGATCTAAAGTCTTGGGGTCTGGGCTCCCATATTTATACTACTATTCTCTTTGTTCTCTGAAGGCAGATGGTCCTGTACCTAGTCCAAATCAGTTCTGGGTGCCTTCTGCCAGTGCACACCTTCTTCCTTCGTCATTGTGGGCCAGGGTCATCAGAAGCACCACAGGAGCCAGCATTGTGTAAGGTAGGCACAGCCCTATAGAGGGCCAAGTGCTACTCCTCCCACCACCCTACATGCAGATAGGTCTATTCAGCCTTGTGCTGATAAACACTTCTCCTGGAGCCACCCCAGCCCATGTCACTCACAAACCAGACATGCAATACAGGCAGGCTGGATGGTTAGGCAAGACAATACCTACTTTCTAAAAGTGGTATTTTCAAACACAGAGTGTTAAAACCAACTTCAATAAAAGATGTATTTTATCATTCTGAGTTCAGGCATGCTAAACTCGAATTTCTACCATGTTCCCTGGGCCAGTTAGGATTATAAGATGTTATAATCAAACTGCCCATTCTGGCATATGGGGACAGGTAGCCTTGCAAAAGTGAAAAACAAAATAGGCTGTAATGCACTATCAGGTCATGCCACACACATCAGGGCATAACCTACCTTTTACATACATTGCACCCTGCCCTAGGACCTACTTTAGGGGTGACTAACATGTAGAAAAGGGAAGGTTTAGGGACTGACAAGTGGGTGCACTTACCAAGTGACATGGAAGTACTAGACTGCACACAAGCTCTGCAATGGCAGGCCTGAGTTACACTTTCCAGGCTGCTTCTGTGGGGTGCACAAGCAGTGCTGCAAGCCCACCAGCAGAATTTGATTTACAGGCCCTGGGCACACATAGTACACTATACCAAGATCTGACAAGTAAATCCAATAAGCCAATCAAGGAGTCACTAGTCAATACATCAATTTAACATAGGGAGCACTTGCAGTGTGGCACTGAATAGCAGTGGCACAGTGCCCAAAGCATCTAACCAGCAAAACAGAGGAGGCAATCTGTGAAAAAATGGAAGGGATGTCAATGGTATCCGGTCTAACAGTTAACATAAGCTCCACCAAATCCCAGATGTTCCTCTTCACCTGTTGACGCTCCACAAGGATCCATCTTGTTCCCCATCATTGCTGCCCTCTACATGGACCCTATTGAAACTCTACTCACTGATATCATCATCAGAATTTATTAGTTTAGCGGTGACACAAATCTCCACTGGAAATCTATGCCTCTAATGGCTTAAAAACTGCCTGCACCACATCCACTCCTGAATGTCCAGCACCTACCTAAAACTTAAGCCTCACAAAATCAGCATTTTCTCCAACAACAAATGCCAACTAGTCCAAACCTAGATTGATGACGTGAACCTGGACGGATTCAAAGATTAGCTTTTGACAGTGTGCCTAGTCACTTGCATTTATCCTTGACACTGATCTCACCCTTTCGGAATATATTTGCAAGAAAACTATGAAAGCTTGGTATCAGGTGTCTTTACTAAAAGTGAAGCCATTTCTCCCAGAAAGTGACTTTAGAACTGTCATTCCAGGACTTGTATCTGGATGGAGGTAATGCCTTACTCTGCAGCCTCCATACTCCACAACATTAACCTCTAAGGTTATTCTGTTATCCTACATGTCAGAGCATACCTCAAGGGACAGAAAAATGAGACTATATCCATTTAACCTGATTGAACTCCACTGGCTCTCATTGCCGGCTTGCACCACCTTCAAGGCAGCTGCATAATCTACAAAGTCATTGTGACCAGCACCCCTGCCCATCTGGCTGAACAGCTCCCCACTTCCGGTGGCTGATGGCACACCCTCAATCAAGACACCATCAGTCTGGAGATGCAAGAAAGACATTTGCCAACAGAGCTTCTTCACCTATGTACCCTGAATCTGGAAGCACATTCATGAATCCGTCCGGACTGCCCATACTTTTCCTCAATTTAGGAAAGAGATGAAGACGCATCTTTTTAAAGAGCATTACATGGCGACACAGCAAGTAGGGTAACTCTTTTGTCAGAACCCAACACCTCCAACTAGATTCACTCTCTGCTGTCATTACTTACTTCGACCATGTACAATCTTATTTACCCAAAACCAACATCTGTAAAGAGTGTGTAAATGAATGTTTTAAAAAAAAACCAATGGTAACATGACCTTAGATTAGAAATTCTAGTCTAGATGTTCCTCTTCTTCTTTATTCTTTAAGGCAAAAATGTATATTTTTTTATCTTGTAAAAATTAAAACACAAAATGTCAGGAAGCAGGCTGGTGGTGCCAATTACTACTCTGTGTGGGTTGTGTGCATGGAGGCAGGGTATCTAGCTTATTGGGAACTATTGGAACTATGGGCCAGATGTACGATGGAATTCTCTGTTTGAACACAGGCCATCTGCCCGGTTGCAATCGGTAAAATGCATTATCAACAGTGGTGGCTGGTGACATTTGAAAGTGGTGTGGCGTAAAAGTTCAGGATGGTGGTGAGTGAGCGTGCCAGACTACCATAAGAGTGGTTCAGGGGGGTTATCCCGCTGAGACATACAAGTGGTGCATTTTCAAGCATATTTGAGAAAGCAGGAATGTTAATAAATCAATTGTGAAAGTGTAGTTATGACATCAATAACGTGACGTGGGTCCTGGGCTCACTGTGCCACTGGAATCAAGCTATCCTGGCTAAAGAGGGGTGAAACCCCGAAACCGGTCCTAGGATGCTTGTTTCCGGTCCAGGGAGGACCTGGCTTGGTAGTTCGGGCTGGACTGTTCCCATGAGGCACAGGGTCAAAATGGATTTGCATATGGCCAGGCCTAAACTGGGGAGGCATGGTGAGCAAAAGAATGATGGATTTAACCCAGATCTCTTGACTGGGGGTGAACGTTTTGATTTGTTCTGCATTCTGTCCATCAATTGTGTGTCTTTTGCTTTCGGCACAAAAAGGCAGTGGGAAACAGCTTTCGGAGCCCCAGCAGGGCCCCCATGGGCACAAAGCTGCCGAATAGCGCCCTAGGGGGCACTGCCCTCCGTTGATCCCTGCACCCAGTGGCAGGCACCTAGAGGTGCCTGCCTCGTGGTGCAGGGATGAACTGCACCTTAGCACTTTGCTATGAGAGCATGCATTCCGCTCAGAATGCATGCTCCTATAGCAAAGTATAGGATTGCGACCAAGCAGGGTTCGGTTACATCCTAATTCCTGGAATAGAACCGACGACTGGAGGTCGTTCGGTTTCAGCTCCAGAACAATACTGAAGGACTTGGGTCCAGCAGGCATTATAATCTGCCCCTATGTCTTCAGTAAATGGGTGAGGATGGTGGTTTTTGAGTGCAGTGCTTTAAAAAAGCTTTTGGAAACCAATGTGTTAGTAGTACCGTTTTTAGACTTGTTTCAAGTTAAAGACATAGAATGACTTGGAAATGGAAAGTGGTTACTGAAGCTTTGAATGCACAGAAATTGCTAATTTGGCAGGCAAGCACCGCGTAGAATGCACCTTTCCCTAAAAATCAGTCTTGTCTTCAAAGGGCAGGATTCTCTCTACAATGGCAGGGTCCAGAGGCTTGCCTCACCGTATGAGGTAAGTCAATGACGTGTAATAACTGGAATGATGATGCTTGTCACAATTAGGCTCACTGATAAAGGATTTAGGTTGTTGGAAGTGCTGGAACGGAGGGAGTTTGGTCACTGAATTTATCATATCAAATGCATGAACGTAAATCAGAGTTGATGTCTAGCAGAGGATGGGAATGGTTTTAAAATGAAGCTATGATGTGGAACAAGTAGAACCTTGTTGTGAAGGCCAGATGTTGAGGTTTAAAGGGTTAGTCAGAATTGGAGAAGCTAATAAAGTTTAGGATGAGTGTTGAGATAAACATTAGTTGAATTTAAGGGTATGGAATTGCTTTGTGTAGTAAATATCACAGGAGCAAAGCGAGTATTGAAGAATTTTTTCGTGTACAGGCTACACGGTAGACAGCACTTCTCAACCAGTTTTCCATTAAGCTCCAACTGCCCCACTGTCATTTCAAACAATACAACCTTAATGGAATGCAACTAAGCAAATATAGAACTTAGTGAAGAGATGACATAGGAGAAGAGAAAACTAATCTCCCAACACATCCCAACACTATACTAAGATACTACATATCCTCCTTTCTCAATATAATAAAAAAACAAAAGAACCAAAACAAAAACAAAAAACCAAAGAAGAACATCGTAAAATATCAGAAAAGCAAAAATGCACAAACGGTACGGTACCTGTAGGAGCAAAACACATCAGTTTACAAACGATAACTGATGGGGGTAGCTTTTGATCTGGAGCTTCTCCTAATAACAATGGGCCATATTATCAAAATCAGCGTTAAAATTATCGCCGCTTTAGCGGCAGGAAACTGCAGCCAAAGCGGCGATAATGGGCTTGATAATATGCCCTTGTGAATTCTCATAGAAGCCCATGTTTGGTGTGAACATTTTGCAAGTAAACTGGTATATTGTCACTTATCGCCTCACCATTTGGCTATTGTTTACAAACGTATCTGAAGAATGCCCCTTTTAAAGTATTGTCTAATTTCAAGTTATTCACGCTGCTGGTGGTGTGTGGAGTTTCCAGTCACCTGACACTGTAGTGCAACATCCCATTGGCAGTGCTCTGAAGCGCTTCAATTAAAATGTGAAATGGCCCGCTCAAGAGTAGCATTCCCACGACAATTCTAGAATTTGGCACACAGTGCAACGTTTCTATAGATACGTAGTGACACTGGCTCACTCGAGTGCAATATTCGTATGGACATGTCATCCATTTGGCACACAGCAGGACAGTATTCATGTGGCAATGATGTAGATTCGAGTTATTGTAGTGTCCCATGGTAATACTGTGCATTTCGGTGTCTATAATACAGTATACCAGGCCATTCTGTTGATTTACCTCACTACAGTGCACTATTCTCACAGTGATTGGGGCACACTGTACTGCAGCATTCTGTTGATAATGCTGTGTCCTGCTACTGTGAAATACTACTATAGAAATGTGAATGTAGCACACTGCAGAACAGTTTGACAAACAGTTGTGCAGTGTTTCTATAGAATATTATAATATTGGCACTGGCGAGTGCAGTATTAATATGGTCATGCTGGCGATTTGGCACACAAAAGCATAGTGCTAATGTGGCCATAATGCAGATATGGCGCACTGTAGTGCAGAATCCGCAAGGTAGTCCTGGGGGTTTAATACAAGATAGTTCTGTATTTTATGGCCATACTATGACCTTTGTAAACTGCATTACAATATTCCTGCTGTTAATGCTCTGGATTTGCATAACACAGTGCTATACGTGTGCTTGTCACAATGTTGTGCAGTATTCATAGGACAACACTACGTATTTAGCATTCTCCAGTGCAGTTTTCCTATAGTAATGGGAGGATTCAAATCAAAATTGTGCAGCATTCAGAACCCCCCGAACCCCCTTTATTGCCGTCGGTCTTGCTCGCTGCGCTCGCTCGCATACGTTCATTTGTTATGCATACGCCTCCCCAGTTTCAAATTCCACCAGCCGCCACTGCACGGGGACAGACTTGACAGCTTTTTTTTATCAAACCAACATTTTTTTTTAGATTGAGAAATCAACACCTTTTCTCTAGCAATGTCCATGAGAGTATCAACATTGGATATTGACGTAATCCATTTTTTCATCCAACCAGGTTTGAAACTGGTATTAACTCTTCTTCCCCTTAAAAGCTCAAACAGAGAAATCTTGGCCGTGGAATGAGGGGTTGTCCTGTAAAACAATAACATGCTGTCTAAAGATTTCTCAACATCATAGTTTCCAGTCTTAGCCCACTTGATACATTCTCCCACAACACGGTTCAAACGTTCTACAAGACCATTGGTCTGAGGGTGATAAAGAGAGCTTTTCAAGTATTTTATATTACAAGACACCAAAAAAGATCAGCACTCTTGAATTGTGTCCTGTTGTCAGAAACCAAGACTACAGGAAAACCCTCTTTCATACAAACTTCTTTAAAAAAAGTTACAAGATTTGCAAAACACTAACTTGATTTCAGGCTATTTGGAGCCATAATCAATACAACTTTCAGACTATTGTCTGCAGATTTACATACAACACACGTCTCAACAACTTCACAAATCTCAGCAGCCATAGAAGGCCACCAAAAATATTCACGAATGAGTCATCTGGTAAAAGACACACCTAAGTGACCCTCATGAGCTTTGGAGATAATGACTCTTCTAATACTCTGCGGAGGAATAAGTTTATCAGAACGTAACAAAACACCATCCTCTAACGATATCTCTGCTTCGAATTTCCAGTAAGGCTGAAGAAGAGAAGAAAGCACTTTCTCTCTGGGCCATCCATTCTTAAAAAAGTTACAGACTTGCTGCAAGATTTCATCATCCCCTAGAGCTTTCATCCAACTTTCTTCAGAACAAGGATCAAACTCCTGTAAATCAAGAAAAGCCACAAAACAGTCTTCAGAATCCTCTTCACAATATTCTTGGAAATCATAATCTTCTTCTACATTTTTAAGTGGAAAACGTGATAAAAAATCGGCTCTATGATTTCTACCACCAGAGATATGAATAATATCAAACTGATATTGCATAGGAAGAGAGACCATCCTTACTATTCTAGGAGTGTAACACTGATTGGTACCTGAACCCAAGATATTGACCAGTGGCTTGTGGTCAGTTCTTAATAGAAAACGTCTACCCCAAACATATTGGCAAAACGTTTCCACAGCCCAGAGACAAGCTAAAAGCTCCTTTTCTATGATAGAATACTGCAATTACGCATCCCTAAGAACTCTTGAAGCGAATGCAACAGTATTCTCATAATTAGGTAAATGTTGTGTCAGCACAGTCCCCAATTGACATTTCCAAAATGAGAAGCATCATAGAAGATAGATTTTATAGTCCAACCCTCTTTGGATGAAAGACTTCATGTCTCAGAAAAGTTGTGCCATCCTGTTCGTTTTTTCTTTTTAGTCCTGTGTTTTACCTCTAGTGAAGTTGACAATTTATGAATCCCCAGAAGTGATCATCGTTATACCCCAGGAGAAACCGATTCTGACAGCTGGGGGACAAACTCTCTGTGGCTCATTCTCACTTACACTTATATTCACTCACTCACAGTCACTCTTGATCATGTTCATTCTCACCCTCTCACTTTCAGGGATGCACTCTCACTATAACTCTCACTCACATTCACTTGCACCCACTCTTACTCTCACTCAATCTCACACAGTCTGAGTCACTCATTCTCACTCACAGGTACCCATTGTCCCTCACTCTCCATCACTCACTCTCACTTGCTGACTTTCATTAATAAACATGTGCACACACATACACAAAATCAATAAATCAATAAAGTGACTTGTAAAGTGTGACTACTCAGCTGTAAGGATCCCAAAGTGCTGGGGTGGGGACTGCTGATCTGTTGCAGGCACTGTGATTCAGTTGATGAGCCAGGTCATAAGGTCTTTCCTGATTTGGGGCAGTGATGGTGATTGCCTTAGTGAGACACGCAAGGAGTTCCAGGTCTTTGCGGCAGGGTAGGAGGTAGATCTTCCCCAGCCACTGTTTTGTGGCTACGTGGGATGGCGGCAAGCGCCAGTTGAGCTTAGTGGAGGTCTCTGTTGGGTGGGTGCCATGCAAGGTGGGGGCTGAGGTCTTGCGTCGTGTATAGCTTTGTAGGCATGTGTGATGAGCTTGAAGGTGATTCTTTTGTTGACTGAGAGCCAGTGTAGGTCTCTCAGGTGGCTGGTGATGTGGTTGCGGCGGGGGATATTGAGGATGAGTCTGGGGGAGGCGTTCTGGATGCTTTGCAGTTTCTTGAAGAGTTTCTGGGTGAGGCCAGTGTAGAGTGCATTGCCGTAGTAGAGTCTGCTGCTGATTAATGCGTGGGTGACTGTCTTTCTGGACTCAGTGGGGATCCACTTGAAGATCTTTCAGAGCAGGTGTAGTGTGTGGAAGCAGGATGATGAGACAGCGTTGATCTGGCGGTTCATGGTGAGAGAGGAGTCCAAGATAATGCTTAGATTTTGTGCGTGGTCTGTGGTGTGGGGGGATCCAAGATCCGTGGGCCACAAGGAGTTGTCCCAGGCGGAGGGGTTGGAGCCCAGGATGAGGACTTCGGCCTTCCCCAAGTTTAGCCTGAACCAGCTGTCCTTCATCCAGGTGGCGACAGCCTTCACCCCGTCGTGGAAGTTGTATACTTGGCGACTGTGGGTTCGTTGGTGAGGGAGAGGATCAGCTGGGTGTCATTGGCGTAGGAAGGAAATGTTGAGTCTGTGGTTCCTGACGATGGCTGCGAGTAGAGCCATGTAGATGATGAAGAGCGTGGGGCTTAGGGAGGGGCACTGAGGAACTCTGCAGCTGATCTCTGTGGGCTCAGGATAGAACGGTGGTAGCCTGACTCTCTGTGTTCGACTGGTAAGGAAGGAGCTTGAGGGCATTTGAGCGCTTTTTCATGGATGCTGGCGTCATGGAGTCTTGTGCATAAGCTGTGGTTGGAGATGATATTGAAGGCCGCCGGGAAGTCCAGGAGGATGAGAGCTGCAGTTTCTACTCGTCGAGGAGGGTGAGGACGTCATCTGTGGTGGCGAGGACGGCAGTCTCGGTACTGTGATTACTTTGAAAGCCGGATTGGGAGAGGTCCAGGATCTGGTTCGCTTCGATGAACTCTGAAAGTTGGGCATTGATGGTCTTCTCGATGACCTTGGCTGGAAGACAAATTTACTGTGTCACACTACTTGCTGATTGACCCTTGCTCCGGTCCCCATTATTATTATATAAATAATAGTTTACTATTCACTTTAGTATAGTGAAAAAAAGAAGCAGAAAACAAGGAGGGTGAGCCATATCACTCATGAGAGTGATCTGCTTTATCCATTAGGATCCTGTCCGCATACTACAAATATGGTGGCTCTCCATTGACACAAACTACGTCATGTGTGACAGGACACCAGCCTGTTAAAGTTTGAATAGGTGAGTGAAAGTGATAGAGGGAAAGTGAGTCACAAAGCATGAGATAAATGGGTGATTAACTGTGTGAGCAGGAATCAGTCATTACTAAAGCGGTTCCAGGACTACTGTGATTTGGACTGTGTCATCAATGGAAACTGGTGACTGGATGCCTCATCACAATTCATTGAACTAGTTATTAGATTGCACTAGCGACTTCATTGGGTTGTGGTCCTTGTTTCTTGTATTGTGGGTGAGGCATTGTCAAACCCGACAGCTGAAGATGCCATGTGCCATCTTACTTCTCATTTTGTTATTCAGACTGCTCAAATATGTTTTTCTGTGCAGGAGACTTTGGTTTTGACTACTCTTACAGGTGCTCCACGTGTTTTTGAATGTTGCTCAACAACATAATGGTAGACGTTTATGGTCAGTAAAGCTACAAACAGCGTGGGGGGCACAGGCCTTTTTATGTGCACTTTGCTGATGAGAGTGCGGGAGCAAAAGGATATCCCAAAATGAATCTCAGTTAAATTTCCCACAATTTACTAGATCGGTCATGGTGTTAAACCATCATTTCATGAGGCAATGTGTCCCCGTGTTAATGCACCTCCCAAACATCAAAATCAGAAAATATGATTAATTAATAAATTGGAGATTGAATCGACCCTCTCAATTATCTGAGTTCTGGAACAAGGAAAAGTTAAAGAGTTTTATTAAAGAATTCAAAAATACGCAGTGCAGTCATTGCTATGAAGGCTCTCCAATGCTGAGTTGTGGAGTATGTAAAACTCAGAACATATGTGAAATCACAGTAAGATCTGGGTGTGGGAACACCAGACCACTTATAATAGAGCTCAGTGGTGTACCACCCAGGGGTACTGCTCCGCTAAACTCACATCAGGGGCCTTAGTATAGCCGGGAGTCTTACAGTATTTTCACATGTTCAAGTAACCAAGCCCTTCTGTGTGGTCTCTCATCACACCAGCCTTTCAGTGAGGCAGTTTTGATTGGCATTTTAGAGTTCAATAATAATTCTACTGTAATCTTGAACATAAAAAAACAGATTACAATTGCAAACTCATGTAGCATGCAGCAGGACAAAACATGACCATACCAACGCATTCTGCATGGTGGTTTGGCAAGTTCATTAGAGTCCATAGACCCCTATTCCAGAAATTCATGTTTCTAAACAAACTATCTGCTTAAATTTTTCCCCATCAGTTTTTCAATTTCCTTAAACATTCAAATGCAGGACCATTGTTTGCTTGGTAGCTCCCTATTTACAGGGGCGGTTCATGAATACGTTTATCACCTTTGTCAGTGAAAATTCCTGGTACTTTGTTCATGATTTCAGAATGTTGGTGAGTCAGGAATTCGTACTAAAAAAAATAATTTGTGTAAAATTCTCAGTATTATTTTTTACTTGCCAGTTTAGCCTCTGTTTTCTTTACTATTCATTTGTGAATAGTTTAGACAGCTTTAACATACGTTTCATCTAACGTCTTCTTACAGTTACTATTGTATTTAAAAGTATAAAATAGTGGCTTTTGCTGATTTCATGCCTCATTGCAAGTACCCTGAAGCAGAATGTGTTATTTTTAATGTTTAAATTTCTTTATTGATTTTACGAGAAGTAAACAATACTTAATAACAGAACAAATAAAGAGTGCGTATTCAAATCTAGAATCCTACAGGACATAGGGTAGCTTATAAGAATGAATACTACATTAAAGCCCCCCACTCCTCCCACAAAGGATCCTCCCCCCATCCCCGTCCTCGATTTGGATCTCTTTATATGCGTCTGTTGGATTTATGTGAATATTATTATGATTCATGGTACCACTGGTGGGGGCTCAGTAAGCCATAGCAGCCGAAGGTATTTGGGACATGTGAGCTCTCGAAATTCAGTTGTTAGTAGTGATAAGAATGGTTTCCAGGGTTCTTGAAATGAGGCTCCTTGATTGGAAAGGGGAGAGATATTCTCTCCATCCCCAAGATGTACCATAGACGGTGGAGCCACCCCCGGTGAGTAGGAAGGCTATTTGTTCCCCAGTGAGTCAAAATATTCTGGAGGGCAGCACCCAAAGTCAAGGCTATCTGTCGACCTCTTCGCGATTATAGCGAGCAAGTGAGAGCGTTGGGCAATCCAAGTAGGGTGTAGGCCGGAAAGCAGGGGAGCTGAGTGTTGAAGTGAGCATCAATGTCATCTAACACATGTGACCAGTAGTTGGAGATGTTGGGGAAATCCCATAGCAGATGAGTCAGTGTGCCAGGTGAGCCGCAGGCCCTCCAGCACAGGGGGTCTCGGACTCAGTTCCCTCTATGGAGTTTTTGAGGGGTCAGATACCAATAGGTGACGTTACGCGCGGTGTGTCGGGCTCTGTAATAAATGTCTTCTCATTCCGTTTTTTAGGAGCATTCTCCCCAGATCTGTTTTTTTTCATCTCTTTTGACCCAGTATTTATCGACCATTGAGGTGGCAGTGGAGTTCAGTTATAAGGCGAGAGTCTGAATATTTGGTCCCCAACCATTTCTCAGGAGTGAGGTGGAGTGAGGTGTCTCTGTGTCTTGCTACAAACCCATGTTTGCAGTACCCAGTGTCTTATCTGGTGTTAGCGGAAGAGTTCTGACTCGGGGAGGTTCTGTTGTGAGCGGAAGTCCTCAAACGTCAAGGGTGTGTCCACATCAAAGAAATGGCCATTAGAGCTACGCCCTTCTTGGGTCCATTGAGTGTAAGTCTCTGCTGCCAGCCCACGTGTAAAAGTTGTTCATGATGGGGGTCAGTGGTAAGGAAAATATCTTTAAGGTTCGATTTGCTGCTACCCTATTCCATGCCACCGGGGGAGCTCGAGTTTCCAGAGAGAGATAGAGGTTGTGGGGGTGTGCCGCCCGAGGAAGGAAAGTGATCCCTTACAGGGATTGACCCGCAACCGCCATGTTCATGGAAAGCCTGTGCTTTTCAAATTCGTGGCCTGACCATTCCACGAATTCTCTCAACTGTACCGCCCAGTAGTACTCCAGCAAGTTTGGGACTCCTTGGTCCTCCTCTCTCAGGGACCTGTAGCATAACTCCCGTTGTAAGCGTGGTCTCTAAAATAAAATGTTCCAGGTCGTGTTGCATAGAACAAATGACTCGGGGGTGGGTGGGAGGGTGAGGGCTAGCGGAAGAGTCTGGAAAAGCAATAAGATCTTCTGCAATATTGTCATTTTTACCGCTGCTATGGGACCGACCCAGGACAATGCGTATGCCCACCACCAATGCAAATTCACCCGTATTTGTTGGAACAGTGTACTATAATTCAGTGATATAGGGCGTTGTATGCTTGCAGTGACCTCGTGGCCCAGGAAGGGTATTGCGTTCTGGGACCATTGTATTTCATAATCACATTTCAATTCCGCTAGTGTAGAGTTAAGGGCTTAAGATTTGTGGATATTAACCCTAAAACCTGCCGCTTGGAAAAATTGCTCCAGCTCCGCCACAAAGGCAGGGAGAGAGACCCTGGGTTCTTACAGCGTCAACACTACATCATCTGCATATAAACTAATTGTGTGCTTATCACCATGAAAGCTCACCCAGGTTATTAGAGGATTGTTGCGGAGCCTTTGACCCATTGGCTTCATATACAGGAAGAAGAGGAAATGAGTGAGTGGACCTTGCTGGATGAGAAAGGGGGCGGATGTGTAACCATTTACTCAGATCATCGCTACTGGTCTGGTGTAGCTACTTAAAACCCAGCTCAAGAATCTCTCTGGGATGCCAAAATGGCTCAGGGTCTCCTCTAGATATGGCAAGTGTACCCTATTGAACACTTTTTCTGCGCCGATAGAGATGATCATGAGTTCGGTGCCAAAGCGCAGGCTTAGGTATAACTACCACCGAGGCCTCAAGCATAGTTGATGGAAGTGGGGAAGAGATCCCGATGGAATTGTATACTCTCATAAGCACCGGAGCCAGTATAGAGCAGGTTTTATAAAAAAAAGGGAGGGAAATCTATCCGGGCCTGGGGATTTAAGCAGTTTCTGTCTGGGAATGACGGAGATCACTTCCTCAATTTTAATTGGGGATTCAGGAGACTTGACCTGATCAGGTGTTAATTTGGGGGTGTTTACTTCCTGCACATATTGGGCCGGGCGCTCGGGGAGATGTGTTGCACTTCGTATAGCGCCGCATAATATTGGCAGAATGTTTCCACAATGCCCTGGTCTGAGGTCTGTTCCTGTTCTGCAGGTGTGACCACCGATGATATCCCAGATGTTTGCCTCTCTATTCTAAATTTGCTGGCTAATAGCCTCCCACATATGTCCCCCCCGCCAGTGTAAAAGGTGTGGTGAAGGTGCAGCGCTGCGTATTCTGCCTTGTCCAGGTCTAGGCCCGCTAATTGGGCTCGGGCAGCCTCTAGCTATCTCCAGACCAGGGGGGTTGCTTGTTCGCTGATGTATATGCTCTAGCTCCTGGACGTTTTGCATAAGGTTGTCTCTCTTTTCCCTGTGGATCTTATTATCCGATGAAGCAATGGCGATGATTTCCCCTGATAACCGCCTTTAGGGTTTCCCATAGGATAGCTATTGGGGTGTCAGGAGTGTCATTCACTGCTAGGTAATCAGTTAACGCTCTGGTGATCTGCTGCACTACCTCCGGGCGGTGCAGCATCGTTTCTATAAGTCACCAGGGCGAGGGATGAGTGCCCAGGAGGGCGAGAGTCAAGATCACTGCAGAGTGGTCCTATAGCGTACGGGCTAGTATGTCTGCTTGTTGAACGTGGGGTATGACGTTTTCGGTGGCTAAAAAGTGATCTATCCTAGCATAGGTCTTGTGGGAATGGGAATAAAAGGTGTACTCTCGGTCTATAGGGTGGAGTGTTCTCCAGTCATCGGTCAACCCAGTCACCTTGAGCATCTGTATTTCCTCCCCGGGGAGAGTTCCTGACTGACCCTGCCATTGGGCCGATCTGTCTGTCTCATTATTGAAGGCCAAATTGAGGTTGCACCCTGTTAGCAACATCCGGTCAGGTGATCTAGAAATCTCTGACACAGCCCTGTGTAGGAATCCCTTCAGGCCCTCATTTGGAGAGTAGACTGAGCCTATGGCGAGAGTGTAGGAGTCTGATTGAAAAGTGAGGGCCAGTAATCTTTCCCTGAGCTCTGCCTGTTTGGGACCAATCTGTCCTGTAAACTTGGAGGAAATAAAAATGGCCACTCCTGCAGTTATAGTGGCATTGTAATAAATACGCTGATGGGGGAATGCCTTGGAGCACAGCCTGTGACTGTACCCAGGCAGAAGGTGAGTCTCCTGAAGGAGACATATATGTCCACCAGTATTTTCGAGATAGGAGAGTATGGCGCACCTTTTAACTGGGCTATTGAAGCCCTTTACATTCAATGAGATTATTTTAAGGAGCAGGGTCAATGCATAAGCCTTTGAGGGAAGCGTATTGGAGCTCGCCTGTGGGAGAAAACACCGGACCCCCCTGAGATGTAACAGGGGAAGCGCTTGGGACCATTGGCATAGCAGTGAGAGGATCCAAGAAGTTAGATTTGTGTATATCTGGGGTGGGGAGAGTTCCATACAACCCAATGCAATGCAACAAACAATTAATAATCTAGAAACATGGGAGGTCCATACAACCCAATGCAATGCAAAAAACAATTAAGAATAATCAAGAAACATTATCAATGTCCTGGGTGAGTTGACGCATGAGAGAGGGGTGAAAGATGTCAGCAGATCCCTTCCCACCACCTGTCCTGCCCAGGCCCCCCACCAAAAGTTAAGGAATTCAAAGAAGAAGGACCGATAGAGCTTTCGGCCAGTCCCTTTGCCGCGTGCCGGCGGCAGAGTGCAATTTCTCTTATTCTGGGAGATCAGTGTCTTCTCCTATGAAAGCCAAGACTGCCATGCACTCTATGGCGATCGTCTCCGGGTCCAAGTGAAGGCGAGTTGATGAGGAGTCAACCGTCTGCCATTTATGAAACTTTGGATCTCTGCCCGGGACAGCTGCTGAGGAAGGGTTCTCCGGGGGATCCTCAGTCAGGTTCAATAATCGCCGGGCCTCCTTTAGTGAACGTTGGATCTTCCTCTCCCATCTGAATATCAGCCAAAAGGGATGGCCTCAGGAATACGGGACCTCGATAGAACGAAGGTGGGCTGTGATTGGCCTGAATTCTCTCCTTTTTTGCAAATTAGAAGCCGCAAAGGCCTGTTTTAGGATGAGTCGATGACCCTGGACCTCAATTGGGAGACTGCCTCTTGCTTTTAGGAGAATAATTCCCTTGAGCTGGAAATAGTACACATGTGAGGATATCGGCTGGGGTTCTCAGCGGGCCTCCTCGGGCCTTCCCGATGCGTGCGGTCCAATTAAATTTTTTTGTCTGGTGGGGCTTCCAGGATTGAACGGAAGAGCTCCTCCACAAACGAGGCAATGTTTTGTCCCTGGGTTCACTGCAGAATACCGCAAATGCGTATGTTGTTCCGCCGCGATCGATTCTCTAAATCTTCGGCATGCACCTGGAGGTCAAGGTGCTGGTCTCTGAGGCGGAGTACAGCTTGTTAGAGGTGTATTATCTCCTCGTCCTGAGTAGTGCCTTGCGTTTCTAACGTGTCCACCCTGTCGCCCAGCGAGTTCATGTCTTTGCGCACCTGTTCTTGAGCTAACTCCTTTTTCATTGTTTGTAGACCGTCTTTTAAGGAGGCGAACAATGTTTCTAAAAAGGAGTTGGTGATGGGGGCCTCGGTGTCTCCGACATCGGTAGCTGTAGAGACTTCTGGAGGGGAGGCCGATGCTTCTCTGCTGGAGGAAGGCATTTTAAGGAGGAGATCCTTAACTGACAGGTCTTTTTTCCCCTTATTGGCTGCCATAATGGATAGCGCAGGAGCCCTTCGACTGCCCGGGGTCTTGGCTTTAGTTTCCGGTGCCTCCCAGGTATTCCAGTCCAACAGGGAAGCAGCATCTGGTGGATCACTCAGGACCCTGGCACCATTTCGAAGACAGGCCCCCCGTCTGAACCGTGAAGGCCCATGGGAGACCCCAGGGGGCGACTCACTGGGTAGCAGTGGAGATGTAGCCCTGTGGACAGGCTCTGCTGAAACTCCTTGGGGGAGATCCCCGCCTGGGTGGCTCAGTCCCCAAGTGCCGCCTCAGGCCTTTCGCAGCTCCAGTTCTTAGTCCGGGGGAGGAGGTAGACGTTGTGTCAGCGCTAGGCCGTCCACCGAGTGTGCACCCCCTGGGGGAGGGGGGAGTCTGCTGTGAAGCTGCCTCACCCGTCCCAGGGCTTTAAGACCTGGTGGGCCGGCCACCTGGCTCTGCAGGCGAGGAAGTTGGCACTCAGTCTCAATGTATGGGGCCTCCTGCTGTGTAACCAGGTCTACATGCAAGCCCTGTCGTGGGTCTTGGGGGCCTTCCCAGCCAGAACCAGGCCCTAACATCCCTCTCCGAGGGAGAAGGGGAGAGCGACTCCTGCAGTTCTTGATATTGCTGCCAAAGGGTCATAAGTACTGCAGCGGGGGAGCGGACCACACGCTTAGTTTCTCCTGGCTCCCCTTTGTCTGCTTCTGTTATGGCCCGCGTCACTGATCTCCCACGTTGGGGGTGACTCCCAGGGTTTATCTTCCCCTGGGATCAGTGTATTTTCGGCCGCAATGTTGATTTGGCTAACCTTCTTCACCAGAGCAACTTGGAAGGGAGGCTGCATGAGAGGCACACTCGGTCAGCCGCTGGTGGGGTATGCCGTCTCCAGGGGGTGCTCCTCAGCATCGCCATTGGGGAGGATCGCAGGCTGCGACAGCCATCAACCCCGCCCGCGTCCACCGGCTTCTCGATTCTGCGGCAGGTTGCTCCTCTGTGCTCAGCTCTTGCCTGAGACCAGAGTTGGACAGCAGTTCAGTCTCTCACCGCCACTGAGGGCCACAGGTCAGAGGGGAACCCGGAACCACGCCACTGGTCCCAGCTCTCGCCTCTGCACCAGCTCTGGGGCGGCACTGGCTGTCCCCGGACCTTCAGTATGGGAGGCGGTGGTCTGGGACTCGCTCTGTGTTCCAGCTATTTGAGGCTTAGGCAATGAGCCCTGTCGTGCAGGACGGAGCGACAAGCAGGCACGTCCTACACAGTCGCCATCTTGGTCACATCCAGGGCTCGAAAAATCCACTCCCTTACTCACATTGTCAAGAAGGTTTTACTCAGGACTAGCTATTTTTAGGGACTGGTAAGTTGAAAATCATCTAATTTCAGGGAAGACAAACTGACTTTTGACCTCAGTAAAAGAGCAATACAAATGTCATTAAATCTTTTTTCTTGTCATATTTGCTTGCTTTCAGAAACAGAGGTCAAAGGTCAGTTTATCTTATTACATTTATTTTTCTTTCTGTGACTTAAGTTAGAGGATTTTGTAAAGTGAACTGTGTGACAATTAAACTGTGCAAAGCACATTAAATAAAAGGCTGCAAGATGCCAGGCTTTTTTCTAACACAACACTGAAATAGCTAAGTGAACTGTTCAAACATTTCAAATATATTTCACTAGTTATGAAGACCCATGTTTGTAATTCTGTGGTGATAAAAATATTTTTATGGGATCAAAAAAAATTAGAACACTTTACTTGGTGATGTGCAAATATTTATGCTGAACCCCAACTTATAAAAGTTGTTTATGCTCTATTACCAGTAATACTACACGTTATTGGGGAAGTTTTGTGGCCATTTCAATGGAAAATATGCTATCTGTAAATGACAATGCACTACCACATCATGCTTTGGTAATATATTTATGAAAAGTGAGTTTTTAAACAAGAATTGGGAATTATTACTGCTCCTGAACAGATGAAAATGCTGTTAGTGAACTAAGAGGCAAGTCAGGCAGGAATCATGTGTACTCTATATATGGGCTCGATTCTTGTTATACATTGATAAAATATTTAGTCTAGTAAATAAAAAGAGTTTTTTTGTATAGCAAAAATAGAGAACTTGCATATTTGAAGGTGCTCTCTTATGTGATAATAAAGAAAAAGGTGGCTCCATAAGACAAAATATTTGCATAGGATCACACAATTTGAGACCAGTTCACGGGTCAAGTACATTACAGATAGATCGAGTAGATTATTAAAGTTACTAGACCTGCAGGTCTAGTTAACTTTTTATGATTTTTTGAGCCCTGACACCCCTTGTGTTATTTTTTGCAGCAGTGAAAAAGCGAAATCCTGGGGTTCTGAATTTGATGGCTAAGACTATTAGCACCCGCTACATGTTCTGCCCTTCGAAAGGGGCATACCATGCAGTTGTTGGGGCTTTCTGCTCCAAACTCTGCAAGTCCTGGTACTTGCAAGGCATTTCCACCAATATATATCTGCACTTTTACCTGCTGATATGTATCCATAGAAAACTGGAAGGGTGTGGACTTAACTGAACCCGGTATTTACTGGTTACAGTAAGTTCCACACCAATCATAATTCTGAGGCCTGTGCACGCAGCAGTTTATATTGGGGTCAGAATCTTCCAAGCAAGTAATAATCACCTTTGACAAACCTTTTAGTGGCCAAGTCCTTGATTACAAATGTCCCGGAAGCATTGGTAATAATTATGGCACCTGCTAAAATTTGTGTGGCATAATAATCACCTGTTATGACTTTAGCCTTTAAAAAAGGGTGTGACGTACTAATTTCAGTATGTTACAACAAAATCCATATGTCCAGGTATTCATCAGACATTTTTTCCTCTGCTAAATCACAGCAGGTTTGACCTGCTGACATTTAACATGGTGTGTGGCCAAATCACATCTGGAACCTCCTAGGTACGATAAAGTCCTCACAACTAATTCCAAATCCTGTGCAAACAGAAGTATCCGCACAGGGGTCAGATTTTTCTCACCAACTTGTAATCAGGTCCCTTGAAAGAAAAATGCTGGACAAGTCAGTAAAAAATTCGCCCAGGTGGCAACCCAATTATAGATGCACTCTGGTACCCATAGCATTAGCTCCTGCAAGTTACATGACACCAATGCGGACCTATTCCTCATTGTGTACACTAAAAAGAGTTAAGGCTATCTGGGATCTAAGAAATGTACTGGGCTCGCATGGAAGGTTGAGGACAGAAGGTTAACATTGGGTTGGTCGATTCATTCATGTGCTGTCAGGGCAGCAACCGATCAATCGCTTCGTCTCTCATCCTTACATCTGCATGGTTGGGTCTCACTAGGATGTAAGCCATGACTCGACTACGGCTTGTCTGATTTGTGCACATCTGCCTTTTGGGGGCCATCGGAGGCATGAGAAGGGCTTTAGGTTCAAACCCTTCTTAAAATGTTGGTCTCCTCTGGCTTAGCCAAAGTAGGTGGAATTTGGGCCTTTTAAAGATTGTGTAATTTTTTTTCTGGTTGACAATTCTGAGTCTTTCCTTCCTCAAGAGGTGTATTTTACAGCATTAGGCTGTATCCCTGTTTTTAAGAAATTATCGTGTCTTCTACTCACCCCACCAACTTCCATTCTTGCCATTAATTTACTCATTTGACAACATCTCTTCTTTGCACAAGTAGGCATATCACTACTGGGCCTTCTCTGATTTTCCCCTTTTACTGGTGTATGCGGGTACAGCACCACAGTGCCCCCCTGGCTTGGATGTTGCTGCTGTGTAGCTCCCTAGATTTTCAGTCCTTTGGCACCCCACCCATCCAACTGGATTAACTGCAACACAGACCATCCAGGTAAATCCCTACCTCGAGCATAATTGAAGGCATGAATCATAGAACGCGATATTCAGAGCAAATAGTTACCGACAATTACAGCTATACCATGACCACCTCACTCACACCTACTCCCTTACCAGACTGCTAGGCGCTGCTCCCACCAAAGAGATAAAAGCACCACTTAGGTCGCTCTCACACTACACCAAAACGCTTCCCTCACAGGATCAGAACTAAAAACTCAACACTCTGCCAACTGTGCTCTCTCCCTATACTTTAACAACCAGTAGCACAGTGAACCCCCCGCTTTCACAGCTTAAGCAGGGGTGGTGTTGATAATTATGGCTATTTATGAACCTGTTCTGTCTGGAGCACTGCAGACAAAAGCTCTTAAAAAATCAAAAGTAAAGAAAAACGAAGATTAGGGGTTAACCACAGGAAATGAAGTAAGAGAAGGAGAGACGGTTGGAAGGGAGAGCGAAAGGACATTCGAAAATAAGGAAGAAACTGTGGATGAAAGGATGGATGCAAAGCCTAAAGGTCTGATGGATGGAGGGGTGAAGCAAGATTTGCATTGGTGGGTGAAAGTAAGTGGCTGGAATGATGAAAGGCTGGATAAATGGGTGGATGGATGAATGGATGGCTGAATGAAAGGGTAAAAGGATAGTTTGGTTGATTGATAAAAGGGCGGTGGAAGGGAAAAGTATGGATGAATTGTTGTACGTGTGAGTGGAAGGTGGATGCAAGACTGTAATGATGAGAGGGCAGATGGGTGAAATGGTGAAAGGATGGGTGGAAACATGAAAAGATGGATGGATGCATGAAAGGCTTAAAGGGTGGAGAGATGGATGGATGGAAGCTCATCTAGAGTGGGTAGAATTTGCTCGCTTCACTCACAGTGGGGTTTTTTTAATTTTCTGGCTACTCCCTTGTTAAAAACGCCTCCTTCCCCCACCTCACAACTCAAGGATAGCTGTTGCTGCTCCGACGCGGAAGAGTGCCGAGAAACGGTCTGGGCTTGCACTCTCCTCGCTGCGGTTAATAAGACGAAGCACTTTCTGCACTCAGGGTGGAAGTGTTTATAAATGCATTGATCCTGCGGACAGACGGGCACATTACATCACCTTATAAAGTAACCGAGTGCGAGCGAAGTCTCAGCCGCCCTATCACTTGAAGAGGGTCCACGCCCTCATCCTGTTTAGAAAATAGTTTCACTTTTAATTCAACTGCTCGCCGCACGGTTCACATTCTGAGACATGCAGGCGGGGAGACTACATCTCCCGTGAGTCTGTGCGAGCTCTGCCAGTGCTAGCAGGGGAGGGGACAGTTTTCTTCATAAGGACCCCTAGCTTTGAACAATTTGGAGAATTGTTGGACAGTTTGTCACCTGGACGGATTGAAGATGCTTGCGAGGTCACTCATAAATGACACACTTGTAGATGACTGAGTATTATGGGCTGTGAGTATTACGTTTCTTTTAGTTTGTGAAATATGTGAAGCCTTTGTAACTAATGGTGCATGCAACCAGGAAAAGGGCATTTCCTTTTCTTAGGCAGAAGTTCTTTTCTGTGAACGTTAGGCCCCTGTCACTCTTTCCAACCGTCTGTGCGCGAGAGAAGCGGAAGAGCTGAAGCTGCGGAGTGACCAGTCAGATAAATATAAAGTGCTTTATTTCTGGACTCTTTTCACTCTGTGTTTTACTGGGTATTTATAAGGCATGAGTTTACTTTAAGTCTAAAATACTATAATATCAAGTGGTTCTATTATACTGTTCATTTTATTGGCTTCAGAAGCATGAAAAGCTGAGAGGACAGACTGGCACATTTTAGCCTCTGCCCTCCGGAATACCCCAGCTACCTCTGGGGTCGATTCAATAAGGCATATGTTGTTGACCGTACATTGTTGTAGGCAGGCAAACGAGCACCGACATTCTGTAGGGCAGAAACTAAGTTGTACGCTTAAAATGCATATTTGTATGTACATTACCTAGTTTGAAACTTTTAGTTTGAAATTGTTAACTACCTACGTGAGAGGCAAGGATGTGGTGTACGCCAGCATCGTGATTCTAATTAATGTATACAAAGTACACGCTGCCAAGTTTTTACCGGCATGAATTGTTGTGGAAAAGCTGGTCAAGCACCATGTAGGCAAACTGCACAATTACAGAGCGTATTATTGCACAAGTACTGGGCATATTTGCACAAGTACTGAGCGTGCGCTGCTCGAACGGGAGACAACTTAAGCTATTAATTTCTTCACCAAGACTTTTATTGTAAAATGTTGTGGAGGCCACTGCGTGTGCGTGAGGTATTGATGAAATAGCCTGTTTTGCTGGTCACTCCTGTTAATAGTCAGACCTTCATAATAAGTCCAAGGCTGGGTAAAAGGCAGCACGTTTCTTGAACATACATGGAGAAGTAAACCTTCGAGGTGGCCAGATTTGCAGCGGTGCTGGTGTTCGGATCCACTCTGAACAGAAGAAGTTCTCCACCTAGAGACCCGTGAGCTTTGCCTCCCTCCTGCCTGAATCACTGAAGCACAGAAGCGAACGCGGAGCCGTGCTCAGTGCACGCGCCATGCTCCGGTTTCCAGCCTCTTGCTTCTTCAGCTCACCCTTGCCTAGCTAGTCACCGGGTGGGATGGGGTTAGTGAGGACCTTGGCCCTACCCAAGCCCGTGACAGGATAGGAGAGAGTGAGGTGACGGTCTGATTCAAGATGCCATGTGCACTACAGGGACAAAGCCTAAAACATCCAGGATACCTTTGTGAACTATGGTGCAGTGTGCCACAAAAGTGGTGGCGCATGCGCTTAAAAGGGCCCCTGAGGTCATGGATAGGAATTCGCCAGTCTTTGTGTGGTGGCTACACACGCACCTCAGTATCCCTCCCAGCCAGCAGCCGCTTGCACTTGCACACCGCACAATGACTGTATTAAAGTGGGGCGCATTTGGTTAAACATCTGATGTTCCCCATCATGACTCCACATAGCCAGCATGAGTCAGTTAGTCCTCCACCGCTCGGACCGTATTTCCTTCTTTATTTTATGTTGTAGTTCAAATAGCGGGCGAGCGCGGAAGATCCACTACTCGGCGATGGTTTTGCACCCTTAATTACTGTCCCTCTTCACGAGTTTACACCATTACAAGGAAAAACACGCTCAAAACTCGAGCCGCGAGCATGCCAAATGTAGTGCAGATCCTGAGGGCTAAAGGAATTATTGTTTGAAGAACCACGTATTGAGATTTCTTTCAAAATGTAAGAAGGCTGGGCTCGGCTCATAGAGAGTGGGGAAGGGCGTCCTAAAGCTTCAGGGGTTTGTAAAGTGCAATACTCCCCCGTTAGGGTCTCAAGGCGCTAGGGTTGTGTGCAGCTCCGCTGAGGGTCATCACAAGAGCCAGGTCTGGAGGTCTTTCCTGAACTGGAGCAGTATAGGGCTTTGCCAGAGGTGGGGGGAGGTTTTTAAAAAAAAACGTTATTTATCATTTTACAGCATACATTAACAAGAAACATGAGTGCTCACTATCACAGTTATGTCAGCACGACAGTAATACGATTCGGAAATAAAATATGATCAAAAACATTGCCTAGCGTGTACAGTCATCACAGAGGTATACCGAACTCTATCCCAGAAGGTGTTCGCAGCTGTCTCCACACCTGCCCAATCCCTATTTTGTCATACAGCATAACCAAAATGTCACCAGTATGTAGATCTGCAGATCCATCGCCAGACGTCCTAACAAGGTATCCTTACTAGCCCAGCAGTATTGTTAACCCACCCCAGTAGGGACTCAACCCTGCTCAATTGGTGTGGAGGGGGGCAATCGTTCCGTGGCCACATAGTTCTTGAGTGTGCCCCAGATGTCTTTAGGCCATGAGTAGCGTGGCAAAGTACTGGCACATACATCGCTATTAGTGTTTCAGTATGTTAAGCTGTTCAGACAATTCTTAAATGTAGGAGCAGCTTTACATCCCCAATGTATGTCAATTTCTCTTTTCGCTAGTAGTAGACTGGTGGTGACAAATTTCCGAACGTTTTTTTGAAAATTGGCCACATAACCTAATAAGGCCACCACCGGTGTGTGAACCACATCTAGATCCACCATATCCCCGATTGCGTTGTGTACTGCCTCCCAGTAAGCTCGTATCTTTATGCAAGTCCAAGTGAGGTGTACAAAGTCTGCCTGCGGGGCCCCACACTTTAAGCAGTTGTGTGGTCTGGTCGGGTCTAGCCTGTGAGTTTTCGCTGGAGTCACATACAGTCTGCGTAAAAATTTGAAATGAATTAGTTTATGGCGGTGCTAAGGGAAACCATTTTTGTCAGGGAACAGCATTTAACCCACTGCTCATCAAGAATGGGGTGCCCCAGGTACTCCTCCCAGGCCCTACGGATTTTATCATTACAACCGGGATTATAGTTAAACCTGCGCGATATAGTTTAGAAATAAGGTGCACCCCCTTTGCACTCTCAATCGTCATCGTGAGTGGGGCAAACTAATCCGGTTCCAGGGGGAAACCAGGCAAATTCGCCCTTAGGGCCGAGCATACCCGGTCCATGACAAACCTATCCATAAAAGTGATGGAGTGGAAGCGCTCCTCCTCCGTCAACATGAATATATGTCCTCCCGGAAACAGGTCTCCGAACGTTTTTATGTCAAATTTGGCCAATGTACGCTGCACTAATTTCTCCCCCATGATCGGTATCCAGCGATTGTTAGGGATAGGAAGAGCCGAGGAATATAAGGGGGCGCCAGCGATGTGCCGCAGCTTGTCCCAGGCCCAACTAGCGGTGGAGACTGTTTGAATGCCTTTGGGGTCCCTGGCCAGGCCCTTGGGTAACACCGTTAGCAAGGTGTCAGGTAAAACCAAGTATGCTTCAGGTCGCAGGTATGGAATTCTAGCATCGGGATGATACCAGGCATACGCATAACTGCACTGGGCCACCAAGTAATAAAGCTGAAGATCTGGGATGCTGAACCCTCCCCTGTCGTATGGCAGTGTCAACACCTGCCACCGCACTCAAGGTTGTTTACCTCCCCATATCAGTCTAATCAGATGAGAGCGTAACGTTAGAAAGAAGCTATTCGGTAATTTATTTACTTATAACATTTATAAAGCGCTCTATCACCTAACAGGCATCCTGGCGCTGGACCTATCAGTGCATGGTCAGAGAGACGCACAGGTAACCTCAGTTAAGCACTCGGGAAGAGCCACGCTTTTAGTCTCTTCCTGAAAGGGAGAAGATCCTCCATTTGTCTCAGCTCCCATTGAAGCTTATTCCATAATCTCGCAGCCAAGGTACTGAACACCCTACCTCCAAATTTAATTTTTTTAAATCTTGGCACCTTCACCAGTCTCGCAGAGGAAGAGCGAAGGCTCCTCCTCGGAACATACCAAGCAAATTTCTTCCTCATCAGCTTTGGCCCAATGCCGTGCAAGGCCTTGAACACCAAGCAAAGGGATTTTATCTGGACTCTCTGGTGTATCGGAAGCCAGTGCAGCTCTCGCAGTGCAGTGGAAGTAGAGGAACATCTTGTTTTCCCCAAGGCTAGTTTTGCTGCTAGTGCTTGGATCCTTTGGAGTCTTTCCATTAGATATCTAGGGGATTCCAGCAGTAGAGCATTGCAATAGTCAAGTCTGCTTACAATTGTACATTGTACTATCAATGCTCTAGCATGTGCAGGTAAAAGTGGAAGAATTTTGCGAAGGGCTCTAATAATCGCAAAACAACTCCCCACGGTTTTATTAACCTGTGCTTCGAGCGTCAATTTATTATTAAACATCACACCTAAGTTATGGACCTTCTCAACTGGTACCAGTGGACTGGCTGTCGCTAGTGGCCAGAAGTTAGGGGGGAGCACCACTGGAGCCTTCCCCACTGGGCAGTAGAGAATCTCATTTTTTTCAGAATTAAATTGTAATGAGTTCTTCCTTAGCCATTCAGCAGTGTCTCGAAGGCAGTCATGAAACACGACCAGAGGAGTCGACTGTTCTCCTTCTAAGGAGAGAATCAGTTGGGTGTTATCTGCGTAATTAATGACATTAATATTATATGATCTTATAACATCCATTAACGGTTTCATATAAATATTAAATAAAATTGGGCTAAGCGCCGAGCCCTGAGGGACGCCATGCACAATATCAGTAAAATCCGACCGATAGCGGTGAAGAGCCACTGCCTGTCTCCTATTAGCGAGAAATGACTGAAACCAGCACAAGGCTGTACCTGCAATCCCCACCTCTTTAAGTCTCTCCAGCAGAATGGCGTGGTTGACCGTATTGAATGCGGCAGACCGTTAAAGCAAGATTAATATCACCGCTTGACCTCTGTCTGCACGCATACGAAGCTCATCCATCACCATTACTTGAGCACTCTCTGTACCGTGAGCTGGACGAAACCGAAACTGTACGTCCTCTAGGATTCCATTGGTTTCCAGATGTTTCGATAGAGCTCTACTAGCCAGGCGTTCTACAATTTTTGCTGGATAAGGCAACATGGAGATCGGCCTATAGTTTTTTGGGCACTCTGGATCCAATGTTGCCTTTTTTAACAGGGGGGTCACCTCTGCCTGTTTCCACCCCGGCGGAAAAAGTCCACTGGAAAGAGATTGATTGCAGATAAGGCGAAGAGAAGAGAACAGTTCTACTCACAGCTCCTTCCACACTTTATGTGGCAGGGGGTCTAAAGGAGATCCCGAGGAGATACTCTAAGCCACCTTTACAAATTCATCCTCTGTTGGTAATTCAAAGTCAGTCATGGTACGCCCGATCTCTATCTCTTCATCTCCTGCCTTTGTGTCATCATTTAGATTCCCGTCAGCATGACCCTTGCGCTCTATGCCATCAGCCTCCTCCTGTAACCTCTCCCCTCCAAGGCCCTCAATGATAGTATTAATTTTTTCCTTGAAAAACCTTGCCAGACTGTCGCAGAGACCCTGAGTCGGGGGTGTCTGATTCTTAACACAGTCCGGGTTAGTCAGGTTATTCAAAATTTTAAAAATGCATTTGGTACCATTCGGAGCTTTCAGGATAGTGTTAGAAAAATACTCAGATTTTGCAGTCATTATTTCTTTCTTATATCTGGTAATTGTAGTTTTCCAGGCAGATTTATCATTTTCTTCATAGGCCCTTCTCCATTTCCTCTCTGCCTGTTTGCACTCTAATTTAAGATTTTTTAGTTTATCATTGAACCAGGAGGCCGATGGTCTACCCACTCTCTTATGTGTCTTTAGTGGGACTATCTGATCCAATGTAGTAGTGATCCTAGTACAAAGGGTCACACAATTCTCCTCTGCATGACTGTCTGTTTTGAAACAATCCTCAAGGACAAACACCATAGAGGTGCTTCCCTTTTTAAGAGGGATTTCCAATCTCTGCTAACATAACTTCCGTAGTCTCTAACCGCTGGACCGTGAAATGTTAGGTTAAGTACTACAAATTTGATCAAGTAGTGGTCCGACCATTCCACTGGTAGAATATCCAAAATAGCCAGAGCATTTTTGTCCACAAAGATCAAATTAAGCATATGAACTCCTTTATGTGTAGGTTCACCCACCAGCTGATGCAAATTAAAACCTTCACATGACTGGAGCATGTTACTGAAACCAGAGTCTAAGGTTCCATTGAACCACAAATTAAAGTCACCTAGGATTACTAGTGTGGCATGTGTCGTCGCCATTTTGCTAATTGTTTCAATCAGAGACTGTTGTTGCTGTATGCTAATGGCCCCTGGAGGTATGTAGCAAACAATCCCGACAGTATATGCCCATTAGAGTCTTTTATACCAAAACCCAGCAATTCAAACCCCTCTGTCACATCGATATCTAATGTGACCAGGTTCCATGTCTCTTAAAAAATTACACCTACTCCTCCTCCTCTCCCACTACTTCTAGGTTTGTGGCAAATTTTATAACCAGGTGGACATACCATTCCTGGTTCAAGGTTGCTATCCAGATGTGTCCAGGTTTCTGTCATGAATGGTATGTCCAATGAGTGGGATTCCAGCAACAGTTGAATCTCCACCCAGTGCTTGGGCAATGATCTAACATTTAATAACCCACATATAGGGAGGTCTGGCTTAACAAAATCTGATAGGGCAGAAGCTAATTCCTCAATTTTCACCTTTCCCTTCCCTTTACCAGTTTCGCCTATCATCCGTAATTCAGTGCCAGAGTATTTTAAAATGTGGCTGGACATATTTCCACAAGACCTCCCCCAACAGGAAGCATGGCTGACGCTGTGTGCTGCAGGTGCGCGGACGGGTGCAGACGTGCACACATCCGCTGCGCGTCCACGCCAGCGTGTGCTTTTATCGTAATGAGCCTCCAAAGACTGAAACGCTAACCACCAAGATGGCGGGTCCTCTCTCTCTTTAACGCTAACGGTAATGGGATTGGGATATTGTTAAAGAGGTATAAAAATCTCGTCAGCACAATCATTTTAATCAGGGCTACCCATCCTGCGAGAGAGAGGGGGAGGTGTATCAATTTTTTTATCTCCGCCTCGAAGTTATGAACCGCTTGGCCATAGTTGAGCCTAAGCAGTTGGGCAGTGTCTAGATGGATGTGAATGCCCAAATATTTGGTCGAGTCAGTGCACCAGTCTAGCGGGAACCCACATTCCCATTGTACTGTGCTTGACGTTAGGGGAAATATTACCGATTTGTGCCATTTTATACCCAGACTCGAGAATTGTCTGAATCAGATGATTTCCCGTATCATGGGGTCCAAATTCTCCTGAGGTTTTCGAACGTAAAGAATAACATCGTCCGCGTATAGAGAAACTAGCAATGGTCCAAAATTAAACTGCAGTCCCCTTTGTATATGTTTCTCTTGGAAATGTCGGACTAACGGGTCCATTGCAAGTATAGATAAAAGCGGCGACAAGGGCAGCCCTGCCTGGTGCCTTGCGATAACGTAAAGGGGCGAGAAAGCGAGCCATTCAGTCGCAGTCTCGCAGCCGAGCTGCTGTACAGCATCGCCGTGTTGGTCACAAATCCCTTGAGCATACCCATCCTTAGCATTACGAATATAAAAAAGGGCCACTCCAAGGAGTCAAATGCCTTCTCGGTGTCTAACAGAATGCCTGCCGCAGGGACCTCAGGGTTTATTCTATGAAGGACCGCAAACAGGGTTTGGAGATTAAGCGAGGTAGTCCTTTGAGGAACAAATCTTGACTACGCCGGGGCAATAATTTTGTCCATCAATAGGGTGAGGTGGAGGGCAATCTTTTTAGCAAGGATTTTATAGTCCAAATTTAGTAGGGATAGCGGTCTGTATGAGGCACAAAGTAAGGGATCCTTGCCCGGCTTAGGGAGAAGGATAATGACTGCTTCTCTGAGCGTGGGGGGTAACATGTTCCTCTCAAGTGATTCAGCGTACACCTCTAGCAGCTTAGGGGCCAGCAAATCCTTATAGATCTTATAAAAATCATCAGTAAAGCCATCCAGGCCTGGTGCAGTGGAGCCATTCAGAGCCTGTATTGCGCTAATGATCTCCTCTTTAGAGAAGGGTTCAGCCAGGAAGTCCTGCATATACTTTTCCAAATACACCAGAGCTATCTCAGACAGATTGTCCTCTTGTGCGGTAGAGTCACGCGCAGCCTTCGAGGTGAACAGGGTAGTGTAATAGTCTAGGAATTCATCACAAATGTCGGCAGTGCCAGTGAGGAGCTGTCCTGAAGCAGTCCTAAGGTCTGTGATGTAGGCTTTACTGTATGGGGGCCGCAGCATGTGCGCCAGCGTACGCCCTGGTCGCTCGCCTTCCCCATAGCGACAGACAGTCACATATTTGCTCAAGAAGTGGGACTCCCGCTCCGCTGATTCCCTAAAGTCAGTCAGTAATGTGATCAGTTGTTTGGTCTTTTCTGGGCTGGGGTGAGTCAGGCATTCCCTATCCAGCTCCACCAGCCGCTGCTCTATACGGGACATCATAGCCCGCAAATCTTTTAAGACCTATGCGTGCTTCGCGATACAGACCCCCCTCCTGATGTAGGCTTTAAAGGCCTCCCATTGCAAAACGCCCATGTATCCACCAAGACGGTATTGATGGTGAAAAAGTCTTCTATTGCCTCCCCCACCTCAGAGAGAAATAAATCGACTTTCAAGGCCCGGCTTGGGAACTGCCATTGCCGCTCATAGCCGTCAGGTCTGGGAACCCGAAGCGGAATATCACAGGGGAGTAATCAGAATAAGTCCTGGGGAGTTTGGTTATGGACTTGTACCATTGGCACATACCTGGTGTGAGTAACCAATAGTCTATTCTAGTCCACGTGCCGTATTGGGCCGCGTAGTGCATGTAGTCAGTAGTGGATGGGTTCCGATGCCGCCATATATCAATTAAAGTCAGGGAGTCACAGATTTCTAGGAGTGCCCGTCGTGCGCGTGGTTTAGTGGTGGTGGATGTGTTCGAACAATCCAATGTGGGATTGAGAATTAAGTTCAAATCTCCGCCTATTATCAAGTTACCTGCGTCTAGCCGGACAATCTGTGAGTGCAACTCATGAAAGAAGTCGGCGTAGTCCGTGTTGGGCGCGTAGATGCATAGTAAAATGAGGTTGTGTCCCATTAATTTCCCTGTAGCTATTGTGTAGCGGCCTCTCTGTCACATAGGACTGAGTACAAGTGAAAGGGTACCCGTTTATGTATTTGGATTGCCGTACCCCTAGCATAGGTACTAAAGTTGGAGCAGTAGCGGTGCTGTCCCCAGCCCAAAGCAAATCGTGCATTCTCCACCTTGGGCAAGTGCGTTTCTTGCAGAAATGCGATGTCTATGTTGTGTCGCTGTAAATAGTGTAGAACATGTTTCCGCTTCCTGTTGTCCCCTGACATTCCATGACATTAGAGCCAGGTCTGAGGGACCAGTAGTAATGCCAATCCTAGTCATCTGGGTGGTTCGAGTGCCGAAATATAATTTGTGATCTGAAAAAAGGAGTACAGCTGAACAGTGAGTATAGCAGTAACTAAACAATAACAATTATGACCATAACATAATGCCCCCACCCTCCACCCAGCCTCGCGTACCCTATCGCAAGGATCAGAGCCCATCAAACAACGATACCAAACATCCCAGAAACATTCGAATTGGTTTAGTAAGTAGATGCAATGGTTCACTAGATACAAAACTGACATTCCCGTGGTCTACACCTAGGGGGTAGGCAGCCCTCCGACGGTTGCCCAGCATAATGATACTATACATGCCATAGGTATGATACTATCCCAATAAACATACACCCCGGAAAGAGGGCACTAATATTTATATTCTGCCTGTGCCTGGTCATTCAGCGGGGAAGAGCTCCATGCTAGCGTTTGAGCCACTTTGTGGAGGAGAGGGCCTCGCACCGTCCACTTTCTGCTGGCCACCCTTATTTTTATAAGCCTGACAAAATTCCTGTACTTCATTGGGTGAGTCAAGGATGTGTGGCCTGCCATTAATGTCCACTCGCAGCCGTGCAGGATATAACATGTCATATTTGAGACCTAAGTTCCTGAGGGTGGCTTTAACACTGGTGTATTTACGTCTAGCCTCCTGCACCATAACTGTGAAGTCCGGGTACAGGGCTAGCCTAGACCCCTGCTATGTTGTGTCTACCCTCTCCCTGGCCAGCCGCAGGGCAGTGTCCCTGTCCCGATAGGTCATAATCCGGGCAATGATGGGTCTGGGCAGACAGCCAAGATTAGGGCGCAGGCCCAGGGTGTGGTGAGCTCGCTCCACCACGAAGCTAGGTGTGAAGGCCTCTCTTCCAAACAGGTCTCTGAGTATAGTTTCAACGAAGGTGACCATGCGGCCAGCGTTCGTGGATTCCGGCACCCCTAAAATCCGTATATTGTTGCGCCGGCTGTGCGCCTCCAAATCCTTGTTTTTAATAGCAACCTCCTTGAGGATGCGCTCTACTCGTTCAAGGCACTTGAGGGACTGCACAGAGCTGTCTTCAATGTACCTCTATTTTGGCACTCAGTCCCTCCATCTGTTTGCCGAGAGCGTCGAATCTACCGTCCAATGCTCTGAAGCCGGCCCTCATTTCTTGGAACAGGGAGTCAGAAATGGCTGATGACTCTCCTCCAGGGCCCGCATCCTGCCCACCCTCTGCCATGTCTGGGCCGGCGTCCTGTGACTTTTTCAAATGGCAGGACATTTTGCTTAGGGTCTTTTGGCCCATGCCGCTGCGTGAGGTAGAGTGGATAGCAGTGTCACGGCTCCCTGTGTGGGGCCGTATCACAGGCGCGTTGCGAACTGGGCAATAGAGCGAGGGAGCCCCAGTGGCGACCTTAATGTCTTGGACCAATGGGCTGCTGATTAGGGGGGCACAGGCAGTGATATCGAGGGCACAGTTGCCTAGGGTGCCACAACGGTATGGCAGGAATGGTGTTTATGCAACAGCCGGTGCACTGTGGCTTTCCTCAATTTGGTGGGGAACAATCTCCTGTTCGTGGTTGACCAGTTGGAGTCCATAAGATGGCGGCTGCAAACTGGGTCCGGCGCTGAGGTCACCGACAGGCGAAGGGCCAGCGGGGTTCAGCGGGTGCGTATCTGGGGGGCGGACGGTGCAGCAATCGCTGCTCGGGTAGCCAGGCACGGCGCTCGGCCAGGTCAGCAACTCACCTCCCCCCAATGCTCGTGCGAACACCCGCAGGCCCTGTCCCCGGAGGGCCTCCGGGAGTAGCAGGAGTGCATGAGGCGCTGTCGGCCTTCAGCGGTCGATGGGGATAGCGAGGGGAGGGAGTCCCTAGCGGCCCGCACCCGGCACACTCACTGCGTCCTTCGCCCCTAACGGGCCTTGGTGACGCAGCGGCAGGATCCAGGAGGCCGGGGCCCACGTTGGTCGTGAGTCTGTCTGCCGGCCTGTGACGGCGCCTGCCCCTCAGAGGTCTCCCAGCCGTTTTCGCCTCGCCCGGGCTCTACCGCCACACTTTCGGAACCTTCCCCCAGGGGCGTAACAAACGCCCCCGCGGTGCGGGGGGGCCCCCAGTCTTCGGTGGGTGAAGGGGGCCCCTTCAGCTCTTCAGTAAAGAGCTGTGAGTGAAAGGCTTGCTCTAGAAAGCAGGTGCAGTCTGCAGCCTGCTCTGATCTCCTCCGCAGACCCAGGGCAGGACTGAAGAGAAACAAAGTAACAAGTTACATTGTTTCTCTTCAGTCGGAGCCCGGCCGGAAAAAGGATGGGGCCCTGTACTCTTCAGAAACACTGCTTTCAGGGAGAGAGGTTAGACTTGTAAAGAGCAGGACAGATAACATTCTGCAGCGTTGTCGGTAAGTCTAGCAGTTTTAATTGAGTTTTAATTGTGTGCTCCTTCAAAAAACATGCTATGTTGTGGGTTGATAACAAATGCCTAATATGTTTTAAAATGCAGCATTTACATTTCTACAGTTAGGTTGTCTGGGACTTTAATTAGTGCCAGCTGTAAATATCCTCCTGTCGCTGACCCTTTTCTTTGTCTCACAACACTAACACGTGCAGGATATGTTACCTCCTGCCCCCAATTTTACCATTCCCTGTCCCACCCTTCGTGTTAGTTGGCACTAGCTTGGTTTTATTTTACCTTGCCAATGCTTGATTACTTGCTTTGCAAGCATTGGCTGCTGCTGCATGGCCCCCACGTGCCGGCCTCGCACTTCGGAGCTGAGGAGACCTGTCCCCTGTTGCTGTAGACGCCACGGTGCTGCTGCTCCACCCTGGTGTAGGCTGCCAGCTCCTCACTCTGCCCCTAAACCTCTTACTCATCAGCTCACAGCCTCACATCTACCGGGGCACATGAGCTGAGCTCCCGGGAGCCGTTTGTGTTGGTCTTGGCGCTGTTCTGTGGTATTGATTGCTGTGCTAGAAGGAAAAAGAGCTCCTTCCTGTCCACCTCTAAACAGGTGCCGGGGACTACAGAGAAAGGGGGCAGGCATTGACAACCCTTGTTGCATGTGACAATACATTACCTAGTATTACATTCTCTCTATAATGGTGAGTTCAAATCAGAACATGCCAATTGTGGCCCTCGGGCTAAACGCACTACTACAGGGCGCCAGAGACACACAAAAATCACTATTCGGCTCCCGGGCATCGGCTAAGCTTTATCCAAACAGTTCTGAAGTGCTGCTCACGTGGTATTAAGAAGTCTTTTCTTGCACTTTTTCGTCGAACAGCACGTCACAGAGACCGGTCTTAACTTTTGTTGAAATAGTGCCAAGAAACACACTTATGCTGTTTGTGAGCGCTATAAAACACATAAATTGTACCTATTTCAGCTGCACGCAAGTTACCAACTGAAGCGTGTTACAATAGTGCTTAATGGAAGGTCCTTGCTCTTCATCTGATGTGTGCATAAAATGAAAAGCATGTCACGCTTCGTTAGCACTGGAGTCGTAGAAGAATATGGAAGGATTTGCTGTCTCCGTCTTTCTTTTCTCATCTTGTTCTCTTTCAATCTTACTTTCATTAATCTTGCACTTAATTTACTAACTTTTCCTACTTATGCCTACTGCTGATTTTTGTTTCTACTCATATGTTGCATACTTCCTCTTACTGTGCTATGTAACCTCTTAATTTTACCTTTCTCTTACACCTCATATTTGTTCCCACTCTTACGTTTTATTATTCCAACATACTCTTGCTTCCACTTACAATTTATTACGCCTATTTCCACCTGCTCTTACTCATTTCTCCTCTTACTCCTATTACGTCTTCTAACTGCTATTCTTACTTTTGATACCGTATTGGCCAATGCCCTTATTACCATTAACTTAGTCCTACCTACTCCTACTTGCACTCTTACTCCTGCATACTCCTACTTGAACCTACCTTCCACTACTTTTACATCTACATACTTCCGCTCTTCTGCTTAGCCCTTCGTATGCCTATTCTTACTCATACTTGGGAGAGGAGTTGGCCTAACGGCTAGGGCGGTCGACCTCGAATCTGGGGAACTGGTTTCGAGTCTCAACAATGACGCTGAACATCCTGTGATTCTGGGCAAATCACTTAATCTCCCTGTGCCTAACTAATATGAATGTGTGTCCTCATGTAACGCAACTGGTGCTCATGTAAAGCGCTATGATACCCGATATGGGTCAAGTTCGAGCTATATAAAACTCCATAAAATAAATAAAAAAATTAAAAATGAACAGGATCTGCTCGGTCGCATTGGAAGGTAAACCAGCATTTGCAATACAATTGGTCTCGCATTTGTGAGAGTTAGAGCTATTGACATTGTAAAGGACAGTGTATTTTACCTATATGTTTTCTGCTTGGAGTGGAGTGAATGTGTGTGGTGTCAAGTGGACATATGTGGTTTGGATTGGAATTGTTAGTTGTGGAATTGTGTTGTGGATTGGATCTGTGTTGCGAAATAATGTAATTATGTGGATAGTAATTATGTGGTATTGAGTGTACTGGAATTATGTGGAGTGGGATTGTGTGTCATGGAGTGGGATTGTGTGTCTTGGAGTGAGATTATCTGGAATGGTATTTTGCGTTGTGGAGTGGTATGTAGGGGAGTTTACTTATGTGGAGTGCTGTTAAATATTATAGCATTATGTGGAATTTTGTGGTGTAGATTGGATGTATGTAGTGTGTTATGTAATTCTCTTGTTGGTTTGAATTATGTAGTTTGTTGTTGAATTATGTGGTGTGGAATGGAAATGTGTAGAGTTGAAATGTGTGACGTGGAAGTGTGCGCTGCTGGGTGAAAATTATGTTGAGTGGTATTATGCGGCATGGTGTGAAGTGTAGTTATGTGGAATGTTGCTACGTGGCATAGACTGGATTTATGTGGAGTGTATTTATGCAATATGGATAAGAGCATAATTATGTGGAGGTTAATTATGTGGTGCTGACTGGTATTATGTGGAGTAATTATGTGTGATGAATTGTGTGGGGATGAATTGTGGAATTGTGTGACGTGTGGAATTATGTGGCACGGTGTGGTGTATAATTGTGCGGAGTGGAATTATGTAGCATGTTGCAGAGTTGTATTTTGTGGAGTGTAATTCTGTGTTTTGGAGTTGAGTGTAAATATGTTGTGTGACGTATAATTATATAGGTTGAAGTGGAATTATGTGTACTTGAATTGTGTTGTGTGGAGTGTAATTATGTGGTTTGTAGTACTATTAAGTTGTGTGGAATGTTAGTATGTGATGTGGACTTATGTGGTATGGAGTGAAGTAGAAATATATGTTTTTTCATTTTTAGGATTGTAATTATGTGGTACGGAATGTAGGGTTACATTATTTCTAGTTGAATTGTGTGGCATGGAATTATGAGATGTTCAAATGTGCTGAGTTTGGTAGAATTAGGTTGCATGGATTTGAGCAAGCTGTGCACGCTAAGGCTTTTATGTCATGGGGTATAAAGTTGATGATTGTCTATTCTTCATAAAAATAATTTGGGCTGTTTCTTTACCTTCCGGTACATTTCTGAACAATTTGTTAAGCTAAATTGTATTGTTGCTTTGTGTGCGCATGCAGGGAAGAACGAGTGTATGCAAAAAATCATCCTATGTCTCAGTATTAACTTCCACACCTCTAAACAGTAATCCCAATCCTAGAATAAGTTACCCGTTTGCTTTACAACAACAGTTAGTAAAACAAGGAAGTGCTTTGCGAGTCTGTGTAAGTAACAAAGGTTTTAAAGGGACTTGTTTTTGTGCAAAGTATTGCTTTTCCCAGTTCAAGGAAGGGATAAAAAAATATCTCCAGATAATAATAGGGGTGACAGGATGGTGCTATAGCAGAATATTGATTTGTGTGGATCTGGTGAGGACTGCGGGCAGCAAGTGCTTGATACGCTATTTGCATAAGAAAATACTATATATTTTTTTGGTTATCCTCCATTAGTTATTAGTAAGGAAGGGAGAAGAGAAGCGTTCACCGACAGCATTCGGTTAGTCTTACGGAGACAAAGAATGCTGTGGTCTGTGGTAGATGGCGCCCAGAAGGCATAAGTATATGTATCAGTAGCTGCCAAAGAAAGGAAGTGGAAATGCGCTTTAGACGTTGCTGGTATTGATGGCTACTGTGCGGTTGCAGACTTCGCTGGGCTGACAGTTGGTGGGGAAATGCTACGTTGTCATTGTAGGTTTAATTCATGAATCGCTCATTCACTCTGGTGTTTGTCCTTGGGGTACTTGTTGACTGGTGCTACATATGGGATCTGGTTTGCCTTTGACAGCAGGTATGGTTTAGTGGGGTACATAGTGTAAATTAATGTTGGCGTGAGGAAACAAAAATCTGTCCCTTTGTACATTTGATATTATTGTGTGCATCATGCAGAGGATGAAAAGTAGCAGGAACGGCTTTGATGCCATATAGGCTAGCAGGAAGAATTGTTTTGGGGTGGTCAGTTGCAGAGATTGTTTAACATTTTTTAAACTTCCATAGTGGCATTGGGGAGGCCAGCAGCTGAAAGGCTCTGTCTTTACTGTTAGGCAGTGGTTAGATGGTGACCGGTCATCAGTCTTTCTGTGGGTGATGGACAGGGGAGCAGTAGGCGGCGGTCACAGGTTTGCAGTGACATCCGAGGGGTGGTTTTAAAGGCGGGCAGAAATGCATAATTGCGGGTTTCATAGGGGTGAGGGTAGAGTGTAATGGATGCGTTAGTAGCAGGCACGACGGAAGTGATCTGCGTGTCGAGGGGGTTAACTGAGCGGGCTTCGATTGAAGGTGGGTCATCAAGTAGGAGGATGTGTTTGGTGGGCCGGCTGGAGGCAGTGTTATGTAACTTTGCTGGAGGGCGCAGCAGCAGTATTTACTGATGTATGTAAATCGCCCGATGAGAGGGCGATGTGACCAATAGAGGAACCAGAATCCTTTTTTTATGGCTGGGGTGAGCCCCTGCAGTATGGCGGGTCGCTGGCCTGAGAGCTCGTGACTGGCGAGGAGAATGGGGGGCCCCCTCCATGTATTTTGCAGGGGGGCCCCCTCAAGTTTCGTTACGCCACTGCCTTCCCCCCGTTCTTCATTGCTGCCCCAAGAGGCAGATGCCGCGTAGCTGGGACCAGCGGCTCGCAATCAGGGGATAGTGTGAATGTGCTGGGCGTATTCGGTGGAGCTTCAGTGCCGTGCGGCTATGTTGGGGGGAGGCTGGGGGAGCCAAGTGCACCAAAAGGTTTTGTGAAGGATGCATGCTTCGATTCCTTGGGCTACTGGAAGCCACTGCTACAGTTTCAGAAATTCTAAGAACATAGGCATGGGCAACCATGATTTTTTGAAAAAAAGTAAAGAAAGGTAAAGATAAATAAAAGAAAGATGAAAGGCAAAACCTGAGTGTGTACTGTGCATGCACGAGTTATGTATAGTTTGTTTTGGGCTTGCTCTATCAATCAGTCACAACAAACAAACAGAAAAAGCTGTTCCTGCACAGTAAATCCTCACTCCCTTACTCTCTCCGTAGAGACATAGTGTGGAGTGAGGCAGGAATAAAAAGAAAAGAAAGAAGCGCAGCAGGAGACCCTAATCTGCCTTATGCATTTAGGCGGAGGTCAGTAGGTCTTGGCCCAGCCACATATGTATATCTCTCCCTGGCCTGTCTAACAGGCAGACATTGTCTCCGAACTCTACCCTGCCTGGCCTAGCTGAAACTAGGGGAGCAACACACACCTCCCGCATAACAGACTGCTATATTTAAAAAACAAATAACCTCTCCTCATCCTGGTGGAGTGGCTGCAGGTTTTATTTTTGTGTTTTCTTTTACTGTTCCCCCCACCGCAATGACTGAAGGCGGGAGGTAGGGGTTTCATTTCTTCCATCCTTTTGCTTTGACTAAGTGCTATTATGGAGGAGTAAAAGTTACACATACGCTTCGGCCTTGCTCAAGGGTGGAAGGACAACGTTTGTCCATTGCACCTTGGCAGCAAGGATGTGTCTAACGGGCCAGAACTGCCGACTCTGGAGCTGGGGAACCAGGTTCGAGTCTGGCGTCGGCTCAACATCCTGTGATTCTGGGCAAATCACTTAATCTCCCCTGTCTAAAAATGAATGCGTCCTTGTGTAATGTAACTGGTGCTCACCCCTCTATGACATCAACTATACCCCTCTTGGTAGCTTTAAGCAGCACCACCTTGTGTAAGGGTCCAAGGGCAAAGGTGTAATTAAAAAAAATGTTATACCATACCTCGCCGAAAGGTGGTGTAGTGTGTGCTCTGGAGGCAGGTAGTAGGTGCTCCCTTCTCTGAACACGCATGGAACAGTTCTGAGGCGTGATGGGGCTCTCTCAGGCTCACATAAAAGAGTTACAGAGGGCCATATTAATCCAGAGATGTTCTCCTGGTCTCTTCACATACTTTGTAAGTAGCTATCGTCAGCATATCACTTTACCTTAACTCGCTCTCATCGTTCGTCATTTTATAGAATTTCTTAGTTTTTTGTGTGGTAAAGTAAAGCTTTTGTTTTTTTAGGGAATTTCATTGTTTTCATAGAGTAGCATGTCTTTTAAATTTTGAGGCGAACCTCACTGAGAACATACCATATTTACTAATGCACATAGGGTGCCAGGGCAGTTGCAGTTTTTCGCCCCATCCTTTGCGAGCAGCTGATTAGATGAGTCTGAGGTGTCTGTCACATGGGGTGCAGGCCAAAGATTGTCAGGGCCACTAGCAACATCTCCCAATGGCATGTTCATTATGGTGAACAGTGTGCTGGGACAGCTACCAGCAACGGGCCCTCCTTTTCCCTCTTTGTTTGCGGGTACAAAAGGATGAGGCGGTCTGAGAAGGGGCCCGGTGGCCTGCTTGCAATTGAAAAGAGAACACCTGTGCAGCTGTGGCCTCTTCTGGACTTTATCGATCCACAGCGTGTTGATGGCCAGCGAGGACCAGAGCCGCTGGCATCTTTTTGAATATTGAGAGCAGGGTGCCAAGGCCTTCATCAGCTGTCCCGGCGGTACCTCACCCACGTTGTTTTGAGGGTCAAAGAGGCCACGCAGGCCACCTCGGTGATCAGACACCTGTACCCCTGACTCACCCAACCCAGCACACTACCTGCGAGTTCGTAGAAGTGAACACCGGCCTATCTAAGTGACTCCCATGATGGGGCACTGAATGACTGTCCAGTGCCAGGAATACCCGGCCGGGCCCATTGAATATTGAATGACATTTGAAACTAGTGGCCCTCACCCTTCCTGGCTCGGTAACTCTCTGCCTGACACAGTGACTTCCAGTCTGGCCGAGTGACATCTTCCTCTCCAGTGAAGACTACAGACACCGACTGACTCCTATTCTAACTGACGAATCACAGCCCAGTGCCCCCCACCCCACCCCAGGCCAGTCCCGTGACTAGCAGCCAGGCTGAGTGGCGAGTCTGGACTAGTGACATCCATTGGCCAAGGCTCTAAACTGGTGAGTACCATGTTTTCAGGACAGCTATGTTTTTTTTTATTTTGGCTACAAGTAATGTGAACAATTCTGACTTTGTGCTAAGTCAATGAACACATTTAAAAAGCACATTTAAGCATTCACAACATTCGGCCGCACTTGCCTTTGAAATTGAATCAGCTCTGTACACAAAGTGTAGCCGAAGATAACTTCCTCTACGGACATCTGCTGTTACTACTTAATCGTTCTTCGACTTTTCTACTGCTCCCTTCTACTGACTCCTACTCTTACTCCTAAAAGATGCATTTGAGCAAGTAACGTTTTTTGTTGGAATCTGCAAATTATGCAGCAGATGATTAAGGATGCGGCAGATCAGTAATAGTATGAAAAACCACAGCCCACAGTCGCATTAATCCAATGACCCCGGGCAAGGGTTGAAGTGAATTCCCTGTGGGTTTTATACGCTGGAAGCCAGGCAGCTGTAACCAACCAAGAGAGCTCTCTTCCATGTAACCGTGCCGTCTGCATAGAGCGACGTGCATTGGCAGTGGGTTCCAGAGTTGCCCATAGGTTCCCAGGCAGTGCTGCTGAGACAAGGCAATACCAGGAAGGAACCTACGGGCCATCATCATAGGGGCACACATTACACTTAGGAGCATCAACCTTGGCACCATTACCATGAGAGGGGGCATTCACATTTCATTTCGCCTTCAGTGTCAAAGTATGTTGTGCTTCTTTAATGTGGGGTTTGTAGACTTTTGTGGAGTGCATAGCATGGTGCCTGAAGATATTTATTCCTGTGCTGGGCCAGTGACACTTTTAGGGCTACCAGAAGAAGATATGAGTGTTGCCCTCTACAGCCATATGTGCCAGTCTAAGTACTTTGAAATGAGCTTTCTAATTGATGGGTACCCAGGGCACTAGTTTTTATGACATCATTCGTTGTCTTGTTTTGCTGGTTCACTGTTCCTCAATTAAGGTTGACTAATATGTGGATGATTGCTGTCTCATAAAGACTTAAAAGAAATTCAAGAATCGAGGTGCTCCCTCTCTATCGTATTTTACCACCAACATCAACACTTAACCTTAACTCTTACACTAAGATACACCTGAGCAAAATTACCGTCTGTAAACAACCTCAACCCCATACAATGTAACAATGTACATCCAGAAATTCTTGGAAGCATCAAATGTTATAAAGTAGCAAAAGTTAACCGAGCACCTTTCGACTGTTGAGTGCAGCATCAGAGACTAATTACGTTTTAAAGACATGCAAATATTGCCCATATATTATTATAGCCCCCACATTGTAGACTGGGGACGGGGTTTTGTCTCCAACATCAAAAAATTATATTTAAATGTAATTCATATACTATGGAAATTATACATTGTCATGAAAATATTTTTTGTTGTTACAACATAGGCACTGTTCTCATAGCCAGTTATTTCAAGAGGGCACTGCGAATGTTGAAAAAAACCCGAACGTTTTGCTTCTCCTTTTAACATCTGATACCGTGAACTTTATAGTGACACCTAGTGGCACAGATACAGAATACATAAGAGGAGTTTGAGAGCTCGTCCTTCTCCCCTGGATAATCTAAATCAACAATAAGAACGGGCTAAAAAAAATGCCAACTGCATCCAAAATGGAGTTGTTAGAGGGAAAAACCAATAGGTTTTTAAAAGAAACCTCAACCACCAACCTAGTTGGTGGCATTACTCATCATTGGGTTCCCACCTAGGGTGCCGAGTGCATCCTAGGTGTGCTTAGACGCCTGACTACAGCGCAGCAGGATCTTTTTTTGGTGACAATTTGTGATAAAAGAGAGGTGGATTTTAAAACTGTCCTCCGGAAACTCCTCCTATCTAGGAGAATTTTAATGATGGGAACCTGGGACAGGGTTAAAAACGGAATGCGGATGTTTAGGAGATATAGATGGTCTCATACATCCTACAACTGGTCTACATGTTTCAGCCAAATACTGTCGACTATAGTGGCTTTCGTCAGGACGAAACAGTAAAACGCCAAAGGTGATGTGAATACACATGCACTAAGGTGTGCTAAAACTTGACAAGTATTATCTCTATTTTCAGGGTGAAACAATAACTTACGGTTTACACCCAACGCGCAATACCTGTAAGAACAAAATGTGACGTAATAATCCAAGGTCATTACTGTACATAAGTTGTTTTCTCATGCAGTCTGCAATGTGAAACATCCATCACAAATAATCATAGGTTCTATTGCATGCGCAAAGATCAATCATCCCAGCATGCCTCCAGTGATTTGGCTAGTCATCAGTGCTTTTGGAAAGAAAACCACAAAAGAATAATCATTATCAGTAAGTGAAAATGCACTTTACTTAGTCATTTACCTACAAGCATTTCTCGTTGCACATACATAGGAGAAAACGTATGCGGTAACTTAAAGTCAGTTCCAACACTGACAGGTTTCTTTTGCATGCATTCTGAAGTCAGCTTTCCAAATAGGGGGCCGTGACCTCTTTTTTAAGAACAATTTGTTTAGTATCAGAATGTTATCACTTAATTCTTTTCTTTAAATGAACCTTTCCCAGGCAGAGAATTCTCGGGTGTGAGTTAACTGAATTGGTACCCCTCATCAGCCAGTATAGCCTGACTCCAGTGGCATGGAGAGCATGGGACCCACGTATAGACATACCCATCCCAAGCGGGGTGACAAATGCAAAAAGAACAATTGATGGACAGAATGCAAAACAATGTCATACGTTCACCCCAGTACAAAGATTCAGGCCTAACTCCGTCATTTTTTAGCTCCCCATGCCATTCCAGTTTGAACCCAGCCATATGCAAATCAGTCTTGACCCTGCGCCTAATGGGACCAGTCCAGCCCGAACTGCCATGCCAGGTTCCCCCTGGACTGGAAACAAGCATCCTAGGACCGGTTTCGGGGTTCCACCCCTCATCAGCCAGGATAGCGTGACTCCAGTGGCATGGAGAGCATGAGACCCACGTCTGGGTAATTTTGATGAAGTCTCTTCCATTGTTCTGAGTACAATTCAGTGTGATGCCACATTATTGGCCTTGATGTTAAAAAGAGAAGCAAAACATTTGGGATTTTTTTTCTATAATAACTGAAAAAACCCAAAGTTTACTGGGATGTTATAGTTAGGCTCAGGTTTCACTCGTATAAAACCAGTGAAATTCAGCCATTATAGTTAGTGAGCTAACTATAACTCGCGCCCCTGCAATGCACTGCTTATGCCTCACATAATACATCACTCATGACATGGTCAGTGACATCACTGATGACATCATGATGACATCATCCAGTGACTGTGAGTGTTTTTAAAAGTTTATATGTGGTATATATATATATATATATATACATATATATATACCATGTTGTATTGGTGAATCAGTGGGTGAATGAGTGAGTGACTCTTTGAATGATTCAATGGGTGCATGAATATACAAGTGAGTGATTAGGTGTGCCAGTGAATGGATGGGTGAGTGACTGGTTGTGTCCATGTCTGTATCTCTCTGTCAGTTGGTGTCTAAGTGGCTGTATGGGTGTGTGAGTGGGTATGTGAGTTTCTGTATGGGTGAGTGAATGGTTGTCTGAATACTTCTATGGGTGTCTGAGTGGGTTGGTGAGGGTGTGTGTGACTGCCTGTATGGATGAGTGGGTGAGTCAGTGGTTGTATGGGTTAGTAATTGCATATGTGAGGGGCTGTATGACTGAGCAAGTGTGTGTATGGCTGTGTCGGTGAGTGAGTGCATGTGTCAGTGGTATATGGGTGAGTAACTGGGCCATGTAAAAGGCAGTATAGGTCAGTGATGGGGTATGTGAGTGACTGTATTGGTAAGTGAGCGAATGTGAGAGTGTCTGCATGGGTGAGTGTATGCTTGTGTCAGTGACTGTATAGGTGAGTGAGTACATGTTAGTATCTGTATGAGTGAGTGAGTGTGTGTGAAACTGTATGGGTGAGTAGGTGGCTGTGTGATTGACTGTATGGGTGAGTGAGTAGGTGTGTGAGTAGCTTTATGAGTCACTGACTCCTTATGAGAGTGGCTGTACAGGTGTATGACTGGATATGTCAATGGCTGCCATATGGCAGCCAACACTTCCTGATGGAAGTGTTGGCAGCCAATCAAGTTTCAGTAGGGTTTTAAAAGGCTGTTGAGCTAAAGATATCTTTTTTTTTCACCCTAAATAGCCCTGAAACGAATTTACACCAAATCACAAAAAGCGCTTTCTGGACCAACATCTAACTTTTTACCAAATTTGGTGTAATTCCGTTCAGCAGTTCAGGCTGTAGTCGTGTTCAAAAACTGAAAAATCCCCATAGACATAACATTGGGAAAGCATGTTTTGGGATCCCCCTTTTTTCTTGGTGGATCACCCCAAAATGTCAACACAGCAGCTGAACCAAAAAGGGGCCGTTTTGTGAAGATTTTGTGAAGATTCAAGCGGTGGAACCGAGGCGCAAGAAAACAGAAAAAAAACGTGAAAAACAGGAAAAGGGTACAGGGCAGAAACACCCTGACCCCCTAGGCCTGCTCAGGGGGTCCCACAAGGACCCTCAGGGCCAAAAAAAGCATTTTTTTAAAAAGAGAATTGGCGAGATTCGCGCATCCAGCGCAAATTTTGGCTGAAAAAAAAAAAAGCGAAGCGCGGGCTCCTGTGCTTTGTTTAATTAAGCCCCCGGGTGGGCCAGGTCCCGGGGGAGAAATAAAAATGTGTGGGGGTAGGCCCAATCCCCCCCACATTGCCACCCCCCGGGGCTTTGCACAAAGATTTGCGGGGGGCACATGGGCCCCCCGCAGCCCCGGGGGCCACCACCCCCTGGGGCTTTTATTAATAAATTTGCGGGGGCACATGAGCCCCCCGCTGCCCCGGGGACCACCACCCCCCGGGACTCTTATCTTTTTAATTATTCCTGTGGGGGGGGCCGGAGCCCCCCACACGCCCCGGGGACCGCCACATCTATAATTATTAAAATTGCGGGGACCGTGACGGACCCCCAAGCCCCGGGATTACGCAGCCCCCCTCCATAAACAAAAAGGGCCATGCCCCGGGGGATCAGGTCCCCGGGGCAAATTATGGCCTCGGGAGGGGGGCCACATGGCCCCCTTCCCGATTTTTTTTTTGTATAAACAAAAATTGGGGGCAGGCCCTGGGGGATGGGGTCCCCAGGGCCAAAAAAATGGAAAAAGAAAGGGGGCTACACAGCCCCCCTTCTAAAAAAAAAAAAGAAAAAAAAAAAGACCGGGATCGGACCGGAGGCCACGCCCCCTCATTACACCACTCTGCAAACGCGCCCCCTGGTGCGTTTGCAGAGGGGGAGCTAATTCCCCTTGAATACTGGGGGGCCATGGGGGCCAACTAGCCCACCAGAAACCTCCAGTATGCACCAGGGGGCTGTGTTGCAGAGAGGTGTAATGAGGCCACACCCCTTTTTACACCTCTCTGCAACACAGCTCCGTGGCGCTTACTGGAGGTACCTGGTTGCCTAGTTGGCCGCTAGGGGACCTCAGGATTCAAGGGGACTTAATCCCCCAACTTAAAACATGCCACGGGGCGCGTTTGCACAGTGGTGAAGGTAGGGGGCGGGGCCTGAGGTGATAGTGTGCAAACACGCCCTGCGTCGCGTTTTAAGTTGGGGAATTCATTCCTCTTCAATCGAGAGGTCCCCTAGGGGCCAACTAGCCCACCAGGTACCTCCAATAAGCGCCATGGAGCTGCGTTGCAGAGTGTTGTAAAAAGGGGCGTGGCCTCTGAACACCTCTCTGCAACGCAGCTCCCTGGCGCATACTGGAGGTACCTGGTGGGCAAGTTGGCCGCCAAGGGACCTCAGGATTCAAGGTGACTTAATCCCCCAACTTAAAACACGTGACGGGGCACGTTTGCACAGTGGTGAAGGTAGGGGGCGGGGCCTGAGGTGATATGTGTGCAAACACGCCCTGTGGCGCGTTTTAAGTTGGGGAATTAATTCCTCTTCAATCCAGAGGTCCCCTAGGGGCCAACTAGCCCACCAGGTACCTCTAGGAAGCGCCACGGAGCTGCGTTGCAGAGTGTTGTAAAAAGGGGCATGGCCTCTGAACACCACTCTGCAACGCAGCTCCCTGACGCATACTGGAGGTACCTGGTGGGCTAGTTGACCCCCAGGGGACCGCAGTATTGAAGAGGAATTAATTCTCCAACTTAAAATGCACCACAGGGCGGGTTCGCACACGTCACATCAGGCCCCGCCCCCTTCCTTTACCATTGTACAAATATTCTTCTAAAATCAGCCGAACTACGAATTCCGATTTACTCACCTGTTATCAGACGAGAACACGGGGCTGCATCTTTTAGACCAGCACTGACCCTGAAAAGTAATTCTAAGCGTACTTACCAGTAACTTGTATTTCTTTCCATAGGAATCCATTGTGTGGTTTTCAGCAGAATAGTTTCTAAGTGTCCATTTTTGAAACGTAAAAATATTCCTCTAAAATCAGCCGAACTACGAATTACGATTTACTCACCTGTTATCAGTAGAGAACCCAGGGCTGCATCTTTTAGACCAGCACTGACCCTGAAAAGTAATTCTAAGCATACTTACCACTAACTTGTATTTCCTTCCATAGGAATCCATTGTGTGGTTTTCACCAGAAAAGTTTCTGTGTCCATTTTTGAAACTTAGAAATATTCCTCTAAAATCAGCCGAACTACGAATTCCGATTTACTCACCTGTTATCAGGAGAGAACCCAGTGCTGCATCTTTTAGACCAGCACTGACCCTGAAAAGTAATTCTAAGCGTACTTACCAGTAACTTGTATTTCTTTCCACAGGAATCCATTGTGTGGTTTTCAGCAGAAAAGTTTCTAAGTGTCTATTTTCACAAACTAAAAATATTCCTAAAAAATCGTCTGTGTGACTTAAACACATTCTTTCAACTGTTTACAGGAGATTCACCTGTGCTGGATCCAGGATCCACCACTGAGTAAGAAAAAGTAACGATAACACTACTTACCTGCTAAGTGAATTTTCTGCCATAGGATAACATTGGTGATTCTATGTGAAAAATGTTCGAAGTGTCAACTTTTAAAATACAATAATAATCCTTATAAATCACTACTGTAACCAAAACACTTTTACTCAACTGTTTACAGGAGATGTCCAAGGACTGAATCTAGCATCCAGCCCTGTGGTTAGAAAAGTAATCCATAAAGTAACTAATTACATTTGACTAGAAATTCACATTGAGCTCAATGTTGCTTTGTGTTTGAAATTGTGTTGCCCATTGCAACAACTGTAACTACTGTACTTAAAAGTCTATTGCCTATTTGCAAAGTATTTAAACTAAAGTAATTCATTCTGAGAAAGTATATTTTGTATTGTAATGTATAATGTAAATAAAAAAATAAAATATCTAAAAATAAACAGTTTAAACAATGTATTAAATCAGTATAAAAAAAATCAGTATAACAATGAATACATTAAAAATTGTCATTTACAAAACCTTTGAAATTCACTGAAAAAACTATAGGTTTCAGGCCTGATATAGTTAGGAATTAGCATTTAAAAAACCTTTGAAATTCACTGAAAAAACCATAGGTTTCAGGCCTGAAATAGTTAGGAATTAGCATTTAAAAAACCTTTGAAATTCACTGAAGAAACCATAGGTTTCAGGCCTGATAGAGTTAGGAATTAGCATTTAAAAAACCTTAGAAATTCACTGAAAAAACAATAGGTTTTAGGGGTGTTATAGTTAGCTGGACATTTCACTTGAACAAAACCATTGAAATTCCTCTGATACTAACTACATCTCGCGCGCCCGCAATCCACTGCTGATGATGTCACATATTACATCAATCATGACATGGTCAGTGACATCACTGATGACATCTCAAATGACATCACTGATGATATCCCTGATGACATCATCCACGTGACAATCAGATACACCTCATCATACACTAGTATAACCTTTCATTACTCACTGTAAAATAGAGTGCCAGATTTAAAACCATTGACACACCAATACAAGTTTCTAAACGCCCACTCAGTGATTCCTAGATCTATACACACATCTAATCACTTACCTATAGATTCACTCATACATGCTGTCAATGATCAATAGAACACTATCAAATATACTTATACACCTATAACGACATTATACACCAGCACACTTCCTAATCACTTATGAAGTCATCCTACTCACTTATGCAAACAATGGATCATACTTACTTTTACTTAGCTATACACTTATAAAAACACCACTTCATCTATTCATATAGATAATAACTCATACTTAGTGTGTTATAAAAACACTATTACAAGTATACAGTTATCCATACAGTCACTCATACAATCACTGAGTCTTATGTATACTTATTTATATACAACAACTGACACATACACTGGCTTTTATTTTCCTAGTTTGTTGGACATTTACCATTGAGACATATATTGGCTCATCGCCACACCCATAAAGATATTCACTCACCCAAACAACTGTTATAACATGTAGTTTTAACTTCATGTACCTACTGAATCAACTATTCACACATCTTTGGGCAGTCACACACCCCCCACCGAACCACACACACATTCACTCTCCCATACAAATACTCAGTTAACTAATCAATAAATAATATAGACTTTCACTTAGCTAGTAACCAACTGGTGCAGCAGTTTACACAACAACTGACAAAGTGATACAGATATTCGCACAGTTTAGTCACTATCCAATATATTTAGTGAGACACTATAAATTAGTCAAGTAAACAGTCAATCACAATGCTACTAAATCCTCCATCCAGATATGTATATTTATATATCCACTCATTGTTCAGTGCAAATTGCTATATATATATATAATACATATTTAAATAACAAACCAAACCACATTCACTGGACGATGTCATCAGTGATGTCATTTGTGAAGTCGTCAGTGATGTCACTGACCATGTCATGAATAATGTAATATGTGACATCATCAGCAGTGGATTGCGTGCGCGCGAGATGTAGTTAGTACAACTAACTATATCGGAGGAATTTCAATGGTTTTGTTCGAGTGAAATGTCCAGCTAACTATAACACCCCTAAAACCTATTGTTTTTTCAGTGAATTTCTAAGGTTTTTTAAATGCTAATTCCTAACTATATCAGGCCTGAAACCTATGGTTTTTTCAGTGAATATATATATAATTAAGTTCACAGGGAAAAACAAAGATTAAAGTGGTGTTATAGTTAGTGCTTAAATGGAGCCGGCGGTTTCCAGTGCTTGGCACGGGCACTTAATTGTGGACACAGGCATTAATGACAGCTGCCACAAGGATGCGCTGTTTGTATAATTTAGAGATGAGCAGAACAGCAATTGTGTATTAATTCAGTATGCATTAAAACAACTTATACTTACCGCCCAAGTTTTTTTTATAGCTTTGGGGCCCTGGAATTGTCTGAATTGGCACCCATGTAGCAGTGTGCTGGTTAGTAGTTGTGTAGGTACTGTCATTGGCAATGCTGGCAGTGGCAATGGGTGGTGCAAGCTGCAGAGGCCTCCTGACCAGAGCCTTGGCACTTATTTCTCATTTCTTTACTTTGAAATGCTCAGCAGCCAATGAAAACACATTGGGTTTCTAACACCCAAGCATCCTGAGAGATCCCGCGCCATTTGTTGAGAAAACACATTATTCTTCCCCCCAAAATCACTTCAGAACAAGGAATCAGGCTCACCTGAGCTTCCGGACTCTTGTTGACCACTGGAATTTCTGCCAAATCTGTCTATGCGGTATCTGTTCCGGGATCGTCGAGTGGGGTAGAAGGAGGAGGTATTGGAACTGTTGTCTTGATAACCCCCCCTTTGCTGGCCATGAGGGGCGCCTTGACTGTAACCCCGGCTGAACGAGCGCCCCCGAAAGCGTACCGCCCTGCCGAAAACCGGGCGGAAAGCCCGTTTGAGCGAACCTTGGGCCTTGTCTAGCCCACTGAAGGTGGCCACGAATTTAGTTAATTCCTTCAAAAAAGGTTGTCCGTATAACAAACCCTGGGCCAGTGGGCCCAATTCAGATGTAGACAGTTTGGCCAGCTTGGGGTCCAGTTTCAGGAGAATGGAACAACGGCGTTCCGTCGAAAGTGCGCAGTTGGCATTGCCCAGTTGGCAAACTGCCCTCTGTGCCTAGCCAATCAGCTCGTCTGGATAAATGGCGAGAGCTGAATCTTTGGCTCGAAAGCCAAGCTCAAGAATTTTGGTCAGGGGACCAGTCATATCCAATAATTTGTCCTGACAGGACCTCCAAGACCTGTCAAGGCCCTTTTTGGGGTCCTTCGAATACTTTTTTAGGTATGTCAGCAGCGAGGGGTCCACTTCAGGGGTCTCCGCTACCTTACCGGCAGGTCAGGCCTAGGGCAGTCCGACCGGAGTCGTGCCCGCGCTGTGACTGGACGCAATCCGCCACCTCCTGGGGCGGGAGCCAAGCAGATTAATTTGGGTGAATGATGTCTGTGGGCTCAAAATTGAGGACTTAAGGGATTGGGGTTGGCTCGCCTTTTTAGAAGGTCGAGGAGCCTCCTCTTGGTCAGTGGAAGGATCCGAGGAGGTGTCCTGGTCATCATCCTGAGAGATCTCAGTGATCGTGGCCTCCTTGCTAGGGGCAATATGTTCCTGATCTGCCATGGATTTGGCCAGTCTAGCAAAGTCTGCAGCATGTGGGTTGGGCTTTCCCTTGGCCCCAGGTCTCGCACGCGGTCCTACAAAAGGGGAGCCAGCCTTGTTGCATGGCATAGGTGCAGAGGTGACGTTTAAGGGTTTCTCCCCATAATAATAGTAGTCCTCCTCATAATACTCAGCCATCGTAACACACCACGTGTGAAGTCAGAGACCCAGGAGAACTGCCTGTATATTGTTATACTTCAATGACAGGCTGTTGTTAATATATGTAATGCAGAGAAGGTCAGGGGGGGGGGGTGCTAACCCCAGGCAAGCTCAAAACAATCCTAATAAAGGATCAGTGAAAAAACAAATTCAGATGTGGAGGGAGGAAGAGCTTTCTTAATAACCACCCTAGGCAAAGCCTATGCGTTATTATGCAGCCCCACGCTAATTGTATTCTGCAAGTAGGGCGTCAGAGGAGCAAAAACAAGCCTTTTGCGCTGTAAAACAGTGAAGCACGAGGGCCTGAAGCACCAAAACGCTGCTCCAGCGTTCATTCAATGCCCAGTAATAGTCATTGAGGGAAAGATGGCCGCCGCGCATGCGCAATGGTGGCCGCTCGTCAGAAATAGAGAGAGGATCGCGCGTCACTCAGACGCGTGTCCTCGCTCCCCAGAACCTCCCGCTCCACAGAACAAAACGCTTGCGAACTCCGATCTAAGTCGTAGACGATCTACCTTGCTCTGAAGAGGAACAAAGCGCGTACCACAGAAGGCACCGCAGAAGCAGAGGTAAGCCCAAATATGCACAGAGCCCTCAAAGAGCGAGTTTAAAACCAGGGCAATACATATCTTAAAGCAGTCTTAAAACACAGATGTCACTGCAAAACTGATAACATAAGCGCAAACATTCTCATCACAAAAGCGCAGTACATTCAGAAGACCGAAATCAGCAATATAATGAAAGAGCACTTAACTGGCTGCGGAGCAGCAAAGAAAGAGGACACTATGGTTGTGCTGGGTCCTTATATACCATAGGACTATATGGTTGATCATGTGATTTTTGTTACTGTGTTTTCATTGGCTGCTGAGCATTTCTAAGTAAAGAAATTAGAAGCATAATCGGAGCCTCCGGTCATGACATAGAATCACAATATTTGATAGCGTTCACATTTGGAGGTGTTCAGTATGTGTATACAAGATTACCTCAAGGGTATAAAACGGGCCTGGTATATTCTTAGCAAGAATAATAAAACGGTTACCTGACAATCCTAACATATTATCAAACCATGATGATATCTGCATTAAGGACAGTGACTTAAATGAAGACTTAGAAAGAGTACATTGAGTAATGACTATTGCAGGGGTCTCCAACCTTTTCTGTAGTGAGAGCTACTTCTGCTCAAGGAAATTCCAGCTGGGCTACTTGCATATTTTATCACTGTAAAATAATGACAACTTGTGTTAACATAACACTACAACCACACTAAGCAGGACTATAACTAGTGAATACCCAAGCATTCTAGACGAGGTTACCAGCAGAAATGCCAGGAAAACGTTGATCAGTATTACCACCTAAGTAATGAAGTAACAATCACATCATCACATGCCACGTGGCACAAATGACATAAGCACAGCAGGAAGTCTCCCTAAATCAAATTGAATTATCATTTGGCAATCAACTTTGAATGTGTTTTAGAACTGCAATATTCTGTCTTCATCAGCATACTTGTTTTTGAAGATACACATTTTTCTATCAAATCCCACTTTTCACTTTGGGCAAACAAACTCAATTTTCCAGAAGAAAGACCTCTTCTGAAAAAACATTGCATTCAAAAATCATTTTTAGTAAATGCAGTCTTCAAACATCAGCTTGTCGTTTTAGTCAAGTAATACTGTGTAAAAATGCCTCAAATAGACAAATTCAGCTTTGAAAACCCCGGTATTGTCATAGGCTTAGGGTGTTCTTTATAACACTATGGATGCCTGTGTTATGCTAACATTCCCCAGCATTATTACCAGAACCACTATTTTGTCAAGGCTGGGCACGTTAAGATCGAGGATGCCCACCTTGTATCAGTCATGGCCATTACTGTATGAGAAGTGGTCACCATTCTGTCATAGATGGCTAAAAGTAGGCCAGTCATGCTCTTATGTCAATACTGGCAGCCAATATGGCACAACCAGACCACACATATTCAAAATAGTCAAGGATGGCCATTATTATGCCACAGACACTGTTATACCATGAACAGGCACAATTGCACCAGAGATAAGACCCTTATGATTGGGCCCGCATACATATTTGACAGTACTTGACACTAGGCGTATCTTCCAGAAAACAACACAGTTTATTAGGGACACAATGTCAGACATACATACACATAAGTGAATGCAGATGAGGCTCTTCATTTTCTCTACCCTGGATCCATATCCTGCTCTCCTCAGCTCCTGGGCTGATCATGCTCTCAAATGACATATTTTCACTTTGGCTCCTATTGTCACACACTTTGGTGGGTCAGCACTGGTTACTGAAGGCACACTTTTTTTTTTAAGTGTTCTTTATTTCAAACAATAAAATTTCAATACATTACACAATACATAAAGGTTAACTTTCCCCGTCATCCCCACTCCTCCCACCCCCCTCCCCGGATTAGATCAAAAAGTCAGATTTGTTATAAATTTCAAAAGGAGAAAAGGAAGAAAAAAAAAGTAGAAGGAAAAAAAGGTACTGCAAAGAAAGAAAAAAAGACAGAACAAAAACCATAGGTTGTACTAATTTCTTCTCCTTCCTCTGCGTCACCCAGCCGTATCTAGGTGTCTCCCCCCTTATACGAGCTTTGAGGGCATCCCATACTATATCGAGCCGGACACTCCCTTTGTTTTCCACTACAAACCTAGGAATCCAGGTCTTCGTATGTTGGATATATCCTTCGTCAGAAAGCAGCGCCGTGTCACAGGTCCAATGTGCCACTGGGTAGGGTTAGCTTGTATAGCTATTTCCAAAACCAGTGGATTATGGTGGGACATAACTCTGGAATACTTGTATATATGACTAATCTGTGAGCCAAAAAAATAATCAAGCCTAGCATGAACTTGATGTGGGGCAGAGAAAGAGTAATAGCCAGGGTCTCCTGGTTTTTGTGTAGCCCATACATCCAGTAACCCGTGCAGTGCACATAAGTGTACTAAAGATTTAAAGACCTTAGGTTTGCAGCCTTGATAAGATCTTTCCCCAATCTGACCCCCTTGAGATTTGATATTTATATTAAAATCTCCACAAACTATTAAGGGAAGCAGCCACTCGACTAGCTCGGTGCTCAGCCACTCAAACAAAGCCGGATCATCCAGTATTGAGCCATACACAGAGCACAAAGTGAACGAGTAATCATTCATATAGCATTGGGTAATAACCTAGCTACCAATTTTGTCTGAGCTTGACCGTGGGAACCTGTCTCTCCCCTTCCGAACCATGATGTCCACCCCGTGTTCGTGTCCCTTGTGAAGTGCTGACAACTAATTGATAACCGGCCAGCTCCGCAACCTCTCGCCGACTTGCCTGTATGTGTGTCTCCTGAAGGCTCACAATATCCGCCTTCAAATATTAGATATCCTCATTAATTCTGCATTTTTAATGGGGGTTTTTTAAACCGCAGATATTAATAGAGGCAATCCTTACCTTACCCACTCACCCAAGTATTCATTTCCATTGTACCCTTTCACCGTATTCAACATTACCTTCTCCCGTAAAAAATCTTTTCGATCCAACCCACTCTTCCCACCTCCACCCCCCTTAACAGGGCAAAATAGGTTTGAAGACCCTTGTGATGCCTCCTATATCCTGCTGTCACCCTTTGCCGTCCCTCCCTCCCTACTTGAAAAGAAAAAAAGATGGAAAACTAAGTAAAAATCAAACCTATAGGGAATAGATATAGACATAGCCGCTTCCTATTAGACCTTGGTTCAGGGAAACTTTGGATTCTTCAGGTCCTGTTCTCTATTTCCCCCCACCCGATATTTCTTGCGGATACTCTTGAGCCTGGATTTCTGAGGAGAACACCTTGGGAACATTATGGATAACCTTCAGGCGAGTAGGACTCATTAAATACACTTCACATCCAAGTTTCTGGAAAGAAGTGATTAATTGTCTAAGCCACCACCTTCTCTCCACTGTTGTGTGGCAGAAGTCCGGCCTAACAAAAAAGGTATGACCCTCCACTGAGCGTCTAGCTTCAGGTCTGGCCTTATCAAAGACTGCCCGACTCAAGAGAAAATTGCCAAAGAAAATCAGAATAGCCCTGGGTTTCTCATCTTGATCACTCTGTCCCCTTTTTTTCTTCAACAAAAGTGGGAATCGGTGCTCTCTCTGCACCTCTGGGTCCCAGTCCCAGTGTGCCAGTTCGGGAAAGGCCCCCTTCAGCAGCCGTAAGTCGAACCCTCGAATGTCTTCTCCTTTCGCATTTCCTGCTATGCCTAGCAGCCTTAGGTTGTTCCGCCGCTGGCGGTTCTCGAAATCCTCCATCTTCCACATGACATCCGTCATTCTGGCCTCATTCGCGGTTGCTTGTTGTCCCATAGTCTCGGCTCCGGCCTCAAGTACCACTATCTGTTCTTCTAGCACCGTAGTACGTTCTGCGATCTCAGTGCATGCTTTGTTCACTTTTCTTATGGCTCCCTGTAGTTTATTCGTTGCCAAATTAGTCCTTTTATGTTCTTGCCGTGCTTCTACCTGCATCTGCTTAAGGGTAGAGTAGATCAATCCCATTGAAGGGGAGGATTCAGCGACAGCAATAGTGTCTGGGAATAACTTAGCCGCTTCTAAATGAATTCCATATTCTCCCAACTCTTTAGTCACTGACCCGAGATGAATAACTGAATAATCCCACCTCATCTGGCTAGATCTGCTATAGTCTGATTCAGAGCCCTTTCCTTCAAGAGTCTTCCCCCCAATGTTCTTCCTCTTTTTCAAAACAGATGCGCGTTTCTGAGTAGCGGGTTCAACCATGGAGCTGTCCGTATCCCCTCCAGAATTATCCTGATCAGTATCGCACATTTCTCTACCATTAGAAATTTCTGAATCATCGGTGAGCGAGTAAAACTTATCCCCTTCAGGAGATCCAACTGCTTTAGAGCCTATTCGAGCACCACTAAAATCCATTGACCCTATGGGATCCCCTGTATCACGCTTCCCCTCTTGCCTCCCCGAGATCAATTGCTCTGGCCAAATCTTATCTGCTCCTCCAACAGCCCAGTCATCCTGCTGAAAACTCAAAGCATTTGTCTCATTGTCAGCGTGTATTGAAAGTGCCTCTGACTGTGTCTCTATACTCATGCTTTGTGGCAGAGCATGGTCACCAGTGCAAGCTTGTTCTCTCTGCAGCTTGGTATTTGTCTCTTCTTTGCCAGTTGATTTATTGGTGCCGGCGGGGCCACGTCCAGAAAGCATCACAGGAACCATCGGCTGCTTTGGCTTCACCACAGTCTCCGTGGGACGCTGCTCTCTAGCTTTCGGTTTAGCGCTTGCCTACTCCTCCTTCTCGCGACCCGTAGGGGGAGTAGCGTCTTCACCCTTACGGCTGGCCGGCGTTTTCCGAGCAGGAACTTGCGATCCCCCGGCTGCACCACTTGCCCCGGCTTCAATCTGTTCCTTGGGGAGTTTAGGTTGCTTGGGAGGCATCCTGTGTCGATGCGCGTAGCGGCCACCACTCATGCGAATGCCGAGGACCTTGAAGATGATGCGGGCCAGCAGGTATGTAATTTGGCGACTTCTAACAAAGAAGTGTCTCGTAGTACGAACATGTAGTTATGTGGTTTCCGTAAACCATATTGTAGCCTGAAGGGAGAGGGAGCGGCACTCGCAGCAGTCACACAGCCGCCATCTTGCCCTCACTTCTATATTCTCGCAGGCACTCTTCTTTGGTGGTGGATTGTTCACACACGTGCATGGTTTGATTGATGCGCATGGCACATAGCAAGACTAATATCCGTGTGACTTAGAGTTAGAGTGAATACAGATGGTTATGTGGCAGACCCATGAGCCAAAACAGTGTTTCAGTGTTATCTAGAGGCCCTGCCATTGGTTTGGGTGGCTGCCACTGTAAGGGTCTTAAAACGAACAGTTAATATGCACACTCCCTCTGTGATTGGGTTGGCTTCACCTTTGAGAGCCACTTTGGGGATGCTGGCGTGCTACCAGTAGCTCCCGAGCTACACGTTGGAGACTCCTGGACTAGTCATATAAGAATGGATGCAAAGTGAAGTTTATGAATTCAAAAATTGCTATTTTCTAATGTAATATTTTACAGGTACCCCGATATAGGCTCGGGTTGTAACGACACCTTTCACCTACATTTGTCCTGCCATTACACTACATAATGGTTCTTGGTACTGACCTTTTACCTAGTTAAGGTAATGATTACATGACATGGGGTTTTCTCCGAAAACTAGTCTCATTCATTATGTAGGAGGATTCTTGGAATCTTAGCAGGACTACCATCTCCTGCATAATAGCTACGTATAAGGGTCATTGCTTCCGTCATCCTAGTCAGACATAACACAGCAAGATAGATCACCTGGGGGTACCACTTTGGGTCTATAAACACCATATCTTCGCTGAGGCAGGGAGAGGAGAAAAGGACTTCCCTGCTGACACACTGACACGAGATGCGGAAGTTCCTGTATGCAGACACTCCAGCTCGCAGCGGTCTGAAATCCCTTGTGGCGTGTCCATCTCGAGACCAAGATGGGATCCCACAGTCTCTCACTTCAGGTAATGGGGTTGGCTTTATCCTAGGGGGATTCTTGGCTCTACACCTACATACATGTTAGGTACATGTAGGTACATCTAGATAGGGTTGCATCATAGGAGTACGCATTTATTACTGTCATGTATTTTTATACTTGCCTGTATTCATTGTTTTAGCACTATGGTAGGAATCTACCGTCCTTTTACTCTATTGGTGCTTACAATCATTCATATCTGTTTCTGTCTTACGGTTGTTTCAGCACACCTACTTTACATTAGAATGACGCTGGTTCAATAAATACTTATTGAAACACGTCTCCACCGTTTATTCTGTGTATTCCTGAGACGAAGAGAGCACGAGTGACTGAGCGAAAAGTACTGTACTGTTTCCACGATTCTGAGGGAAACAGGGTTGTCATGTTCGCTAGTTGCCAAGAACTACCCCTTCGAAGTCTAATAATTTCCCTACCGTTGTACAGACTGGATTGGGCATAGTAAGATTTACTATTCTGGCTCGAGTCTGTGCAACAGTAGGAAAATTGCTGGACTTCGGCAGGACAAAATGTACTATTCCCACTCCAGTCTGTGCAGCAGTAGGAAAAGCCTTATAGTTAGGAGGAGGGAACATTTCATATTATCACTCCAGTCTATATAACAGAAGGGAAAGCGTTGAACTTTAAAGTGGTTAAATGTCCCACTCCAAGCTATGCTGCAGTAGAAAAAGTGTTGGACTATGAAGAGATAAGGTTTACTATTCCTACTCCAGTTTGTGCAACAGTACGGAAAGCATTGGACTTCGAAGGGGGGAAGATTTACTATTCCCACTCCAGTCTATGCAACAGTAGGGCAAGTGTTGGACTTTGGAGGGGTAAGATTTAATATTCCCATGCAAGCCTATGCTATAGTAGGGAAAGTGCTGGATTTAGGAAGGGTTACATTTATTATTGTCACTCCAGTCTGTGCAAGAGTAGGTGAAGTACTTCACTTTGACCACATTACATATTTGAATAACCCTAATAATTTATAAAAAATATAAACTCTTAATATAAACAATATTAATTCATTAAAAAATATATTAAAAATAAAAAACAATGAAGCAATTTGCATAATTAATAAACAATGTAATAATTATCAAAACATACCTATTATTTAATTATTACTTAATTAACTTCCCACTCTATACCCCTACAAACCCAACCATCCACACCTAAAATATAACTAAAATAAGTATAACACAATTTACATAATTAATATTCAATTGAATAATGAATTAACAATTAATAGTTATTTGTTAATTAATTATTACTTAATGAACTTCCCACCCAATACCCCTACAAACCCAGCAGCTCACACCTAAAATATATAATGATTACACAATATACATAATTATTAATTAATTGAAATATTAATAAAAATGAGTAACTAATTATTACTTAATTAGCTTCCCATCCTATACCCCTACAAACCTAGCAACCTGCACCTAAAATACAACAAAAATAAATCAATATGACATAATGTACAAGCGTAATATCAATCACATACTTAAAAATGATTAATTAATTACTAATGTATTATTACTTAACTTCCCATCCTATCGCCCTACAAACCCAGATCCAGCTACAACACAAAAAATTACTATTAGCAATTAAATAAAAAAACGAAATCACCTATAATTACAAACTATATGTAGAAAAAGAAATGTATAACCATTTTACAAACAATAATGCATACAATTAAAAATGCAGTAAAACACATTAGGCTAGTAAACAAAAATGATATTTTTAACAGCTGTATTATTGAAAATTATATTAAAAAGAATGATATTCTTAACAACTACGTTACTTACCTAAAAAAACGATATTCTTGACAACGATATTTCTGCATCACAATATTTTTGCATCACAATATTTTTTTCTCTGAAATTTCTGTTTCCTGATATTAAAAACTGAACATTTTGTACAAAAATCCCTCCGCCATGTTCTGAATTGCAAGAACTGCAGCCATCTTCTCACTGTATGGCAAGAAGGTTCCATATTGTGAATATTACTGCCTATCAGTTACCAAAACGAATTTTGTGGGACAGAGTTCCTTATTAACCTACAGAAATGGTTCAAATACCTGCACATGCCTATGGATGACATTGTCACACTTGGTCCTTTTGCAAGTTTGCTGTATGTAAGAATTTCAAACAGCTCTTGGATGACTTAAGTGCATGTATTTCACTCAACAATGAAGAACCTAATCGTGACACAAGAAGTTTAAGGAGATATGCTGCTTCCACCGTTATGGTCTTCCTTACATTCATCAGTTAAATACCCAACGTGGACAATGCAGTTTTACTCAGAGGGAGCGCTATTGGACACCTCTGATTGGCTGACTGAGGTCCTTATAACAAAAGTTTATTTACTTTGATACTGATCATAGATCGAACTTACGTGCTTATTTTTATTTGCAGCATCCAGTGCTTCTGCCTACGGTTTTGGTGACTCTTCATAAAGCTATATTTTCACCCCAGTTTCTGAAATTCTTCTTTGAACAAGGTTACTGGTACTGGGAAGCTTTTATTCTTGCGTATAGTGTTTGAGGAAGACAATCATGACAACTGGGAAAGAAGGTTGTGCTCATAGTAGAGAAATCAATAGAGAATCCTTGTGAAACACCTTTTGCATTATAGATAACAATAATCAGACCCTATAGAAGCAAATTAATGTTGCTTCTTCTACTACACCATCAGCACTTAAGATAATAAAAGTTTATCATTTTCATATAACGAGCCAGGTCAAACATACATATCTACCCAGCTCCATCGGACTTTGCAAACTCTTAAGTCACACAGAGTGTCCTAATGCCCTTTAGTGGAACTTACTACTCTCATCATAATTTTACTGCATGGCAAAAGTATGTGGCTGAAAAGATGTCGTTTAACATCTTTTCACAGTACAACAAATAGAAGAGATGCCTTCACCAGCTAATGATCCAAGTCTATTAGTGCTTATCATTTTATGGCGGTCTATGGCAAACATCTATGGGATGGTATAAGCTTATTCATAGCATCTGTGGCCTACTGCTTTATGCAAAGCGTGAAAGAGACAGAATGGCCAGTCTCAAGGTGAACTAACGTCGCAGCAGTATCATTTTATGGCGGTCTATGGCAAACATCTATGAGATAGCATCTGTGGCCCAGTGATTTATGCAAAGTGTGAAAGAGACAGAATGGGCAGTCTCATGGTGAACTAACGTCGCAGCAGTAAGAGACAGACCCCAGGGTAGCTACATGTACCTTTCAGTATATTGTGGAATAAATTTGGTACCACAGTGTTTAATCATTGAGTCCAGTTACATGTGGTTTTTAATCTATTTACTCGTTGTTCCTGGGTCAATAGCTTTTTTTGTCTTGTTGGTGTTTAAAGGTATTTTGTTCAATAATTGTTCATCTCAAATCGTTTTCTGAATGTCCTAATGTTATGAAAGGGGCTGTCATTTTTGTAGACAAACACAAGGATAGAAAGATTTCCAAGGATCATAACAATGATTCCCCTGAGTGGCTCCACGAAAATTAAAAAAACGTATGAGGATATCTCTATGAAGAATCCCAGCTGACCCCTGGCAACTGGACCAGGACTGGACTTTGCTGTTGCCATCTGTCTGACATCCTGGTAGTCTCTAATTGCTCCCCTTTGGTCCTGGGACTTTAGAAAGGGTACTTTTGTTGTTTGGGCACCAAAAGAAGTTTGGGAACTTTCCTAATTCCAGGCCTTAGTGTGGGGCCAATCTGCTTGGTGTATTTGACCTGTGCTTTATTCCTGTCAGCCTCAAATTGCGCCTATGTCCCAGTCTACTGTGACCATTGGTCTCAGTGGCCGCTTTGCACTTCTTGGCGCTATTTTATCTTATCTCTTTAAAAACATATCTCAGGTTGCCCTTATTGGATTTATGTAATTTTTGTGTCATTTTGCTTATTAATTTTTATTTTATAAATTGGAGTGGGATTTGTGTCGTTGCTTTTTTAACTGTTTTGGTACTTCTAAATGCTTTACACCTTTTAGTTAGGGTAAGCCTTTCTGCTCTGTGCTATAGCTACCAGGGGTTGAGCTCAGGGTTCAATTAGTAAAACCTTTGACCTGACTTAACAAGATAGTGACTTTATTATTTGTGGTGGACACAGATCTAATCCGACTAAAATCCACTTGTAAAGACTCAGATTTGAATCTGTGCACCAGGGTTCAGATGAATGTATTAGGCCAGGGGTTTGCAAGAGGTTTGTTTCAAGCTACCAGTAGTTCACAGACTGCCACTGAGTAACTCGCACATGAAAATAGCCTGTTGGAAAGTTGCAGCTGCCCACATGATAAGAGCTATTTAAAACAGTGCCCATTTCTGTGAGAACTTGAACGCCTAAAGTGCAGGACGATTCATCCTACCTGCTCTGAAAAGTTATTTCTTGACTTCATTTTTTCCTTTCTTTCTTGCATCTTCTTCCTTTCCTTTCTTTTCTCCTTCATTTCATGTCTTTCTGACCTTTCTTAATTTCTTTTATCCCATCTTTCTTGTGTTCCCTATTTTTCTCCCTTTCTTCCTATCTTAGTTCCACTACTACTTTTTTCTCTACTTCTTTGTTGGGCATTCTTTTTCAGTTTCTTTCAGTTTCTTTTATCTTCTTTCCTTTCTTTTACTCTTGTTGTTTTTCTCTACTTTTTCTTTTTTCCCATTTCTACTTCTATTTTTCTCATCTTCTTTCATTTTCCTCTTGTTTCTTTCCTACTTTTTTCTTTCTTCTTCACTTTCATTCATTTTTCGTCTACGTCTCTGCTCCTTTCTGTTTTCTCTATTGTTCTTTCTTCTTCACCTTTCTTTCTCTTAAAAATGTATTTATTTTGTTCTTTCATTGTTTCTTTTATCGTCCCCTGTGTTTTTCTTCTTCTTCTTCTGTTTATTTTGTCTTTGCCCCATCTTTCTTGATTTCTCTCTCTCTCTACTCTCTTTCTTTTGTCCTATCCATTTTCTACTCAGTTTCTTTTTCTCCGCATTTTCCTCTTCTTTTCCTTCTTTCCCACTTTCTTACAGTCTCATATTCTTTCTCTGTCTTCATTTTCTTCCTCTATTATTCTTTCTCTTTTTTTGTTGTGTTCACTTAGTGTGCTTTTCCTTCTTCTTCTCCTCCTTTCTTCCTCCACTACTGTTCTGTTTCCCATGTCTCTCCTTCTTTATGGTTCTTCCTTATTTTATCTTTTCTTCTACTTTCTTCCCCTTTATTTCTCTCAGTATGTTCTTTCCTTACTTTCCACCCTTTTCTTATTGTCTTTTACTTTCTCTTGCCTTCTTTCTTTTTCCCTTTGTCATGGTCTTTTTCCTCTCTTTTAATTCATTCCTTTCACGTGTTCTTCCTTTGTCCGCCCTCTTTCAATTTCTCATTTCTTCATCTCTTTCCTTTTGCTCCTTTCTTTATTTTTTTTCCCTCATTTGTCTCTCTTTTATTTTTAGGTCTCGCCTAGCTATTGCGTTTACGCAATCGCAATGCGAGACTCTAGGAAGAGGGGCATTTCAAAGTGCTCCCAAAAGTGGTTTACATGGCGAGCACGCGCCCAATCACGTGCATCGTGCCGCCATGCAATCCGTTTGGGGAAGCGCTTCAGGCCACTGGCGCGTGCACGTGTAGCCACAGCCTCGGCATCATACTTCAAAGGGTCTGCTCCCCCGCCTGGAATGCGCTCCCCCGCCCCCGCCACAGCATGCCGAGAGATTGTTTCCTGAGCGCGAAGGGGAGCGGAACACAAAAAACAACACTGCGCGCACCCCCTCCGGGGATGCAGCCGATATCCCCAAGCCCGTGAATTGATATTTTTAACGTATAGAAGTGGTATCCGGTTCTGGCCCTTCTCTGATGGCTGCATCCGATAGAAATACATATTGTTGGACTTTGACTGCCCACCGGAAGTTAGCCGACCTCAAAAATGGGCTTATGGACAGATTACCGCTTACCCAGCCATTCACACCAGGCATAAACCCCCATCCTGACCCTGACTCCGGTTGCCCCTCTATACTTTGGTCCTGGGTGAGAGAGCCAGCCTCCCGTCAACCCCTCCAGTAACCCGCCACTGAGCAGGTACCAGGAAGGGGGCACACCCCGGCAGCGCCGTCTCATCCCAAGAGAGCACACAGCCTGTTTGTTTGTCTCCACCTTGCAGTCTGCGGCGGGAGAAGTGTTGCCGGCCCGGACTTCGACATCAACAACTTTAGTGGTTTCTGTCCCGCTTTCTGATGGGGACACTTCGCCTCACGCGTGTTTACGTGCGTGGCTTCGAGCTGCCTCAGTTTAAGGATGTACGTCACTTGCAACCCTGCTTCGTGTAAGCACGAGCGCAGATGGGGGTGTGTATACTGTGTGGATGGCCATCGCTCGGGGTCCTTTGGGTCTTGTTGGTCCCGGATGAGGATTTTTAGTGCAGCAGGTTTCACAGCGCTTAAATGTAATGCTGCCGCGCGGCTGGTCAGTGGATACAAGGACTCATCGCAAGTCAACTTATTTGTATTTATAAAGTGCGAACCTAGCTGCTGCAACGGATCACTCTACATCAGTTGGGGATTTACACATTTGCATTTCACAATGGCATTATAGATATTTGTTTACATATGTACAATTTTAGATAAAAGGAGATTTAGTGATTTAACCAGAATTACACAATTTGTAGTCAAGTTCAGGGGCTGAGGTAAAAATACCTGTTCCTGGCAGGCGCAAATTAGCCACTAGAACACCCTCCTGTAGTAATTTGGTTGACTACATCTTGGAGACACAGAGTATTGGAGCATTTTATCATCCACAACACTGCTAGGCGCTACATTCCATAACAGAACCTCGGTGGTCATCACTCATGATATGGAAACACTTCTCCACATAAGATCAAAAGAAAAACAAGCATTGGCATAGCCAATAGGTCTCGCCTTTGGGACCTTATAAGTGTTTATCCATGCAACAGATCCATAACTAAACACTTATAAGGTCCCAAAAGCGAGACCTATTGGCTATGCGAATGCTTGTTTCTCTTTCTATCCGTCTTTCTCAGTTTATTTCTTATTTTCTGTGCTTTCTCTCTTGCCTTTTTCTCTCATTCTGTCATTCTTCCCCTCCTTCTCTCTTTTTCTTCTCTCTCTCTCTCTTTCTCTTTCTATTTCTCCTTCCTTCTCCCTTTTGCAGTCTCAAAAGCAAAAGGACAAAACTGATCCTCAGGAACCCCAAATGTAATCCTTTTGCTATACAGCTCCTGTGCCATTACTACTGTATGCTCCCTGTAGGAGGAATGAGGTAGTCTAGAAGCAGTGTTTAAGTTATTTTCCCGCTGTGTACATTTATTGAGTACCTATATTAGGCAGTAGCTCGCAGTGGTTTTCACTGATCAGAAGTAGCTTTCATTAATGGAAAGGCTGGAGACACCTGGTATAAAGACTAAAGACTTTCCTTATTTAAAACAGAAATGGCATGTGTTCTCTATAAAATGTTTGTCAACAACGAGTCATTTTCTCTTCGTGTGAAAAGAAGTAAACATTTAGTTGTGTTTCTCCCCATAACCTGGTTATAGCATAAGCTGTAACTGTCCGAGGCATTTAGATTATTTCTTGCATATATGTGAATGGTTATATGTGACTTATTAGTAAAGTTAACATTATAGCTCCTAGGCTGCCACAGTTAGTTGACCTAGTCTCATTAGCTGAGGAGCCTGTGACATTACTCCGGGGTATCCAGGCTAGTGATAACTGGTTCTCTGACAGGGATGTAGGAAAGCTGGTGGGAGGAGGATGACAGGACCATTTGCCCTATCAGAAGTAGAGCACCCTTCCTTCAGAACAAAAACAACCAAACATGGAGCTAATTTAAAACCCTACTTCTAACCTCTCTTCTGTTTAGTGTGAGAGGGTGCTATAGCATTTGACATACATGCCAAACTACTGATTTGGGTGGGAGACATCAGATTTTTAGTCCATCATTTTTGTTCCCCTTTTCAAAGAATTCTTCTTAGTGCAAATTAATGAAGAAAAAATCCCCCTGTTTATCTGTCTAAATCTCCTTCTTATCTATTGCCAAATGTTAGCTTGCATTAACCCCTTGCCTCACTTCTACCACCAATCCCCACATAAGTGAGCCAAATACTCCTGGACTTGTAAATCACAAGTTAGTGGTGGACCTCTACCTTTATGTGATCTGCCAGGAGCTTCATTGGAACTTTGGTTCAAAGGTGCTCCCAGTGGCAGATTGGTGATTGGAAAAGTATAGGATGGACAAATGGAGTGTGGGATTGTGGAGTGAGTGCTACTGGACAAGATCAGCATGCCTTAGTACCATGTCAGGGTAGATGAATGTAGTATTGGCAAAACTGTTTCTCATCACAGTTGTGAGCTGCATCTCCTAAGACATACCTTGAAGACATGATATGAAATCACCAGGGCCGTAATTACAGAAAGCTATGTGACGCTAGTAAAGCAGGGATGAAAGGTAGGGGAAGAATCCACACAGTCCCACATTCCAGATGATCGCAGGATCAGCAAAAGGTGAGACCCCCTCCCACCCGATGTCATTGAATTAACCATTGTTCAGATTAGTGAAAACATGATGAGATCCTCCTTGGGATGTCGATTGGTAAATAGAGTGAGGAGTCCTCACTAGGTGAACCAGAGATTCATCTAATTCAGGCTACTGAAAGGTGAGTCAGTTCAAACGCTGATATATGCCTAAAGGACACAGGCAGGTCAGGGTTGCATGGGAAGTCTCTATGGGAAGAACCAAAATGTAGACCTGGTAAAGGAACTGGACCTATATGACTCACCCCCAATCCCTCTGCAGAGTGGTAGCAAGGTCTTAGAAGAGCAGCAAAACTCGAATAGGTGACGTTACAACGCATGCTATTACATCGCATGCCGTTGCAACGCAAACTTCTACTCCGACTTTCTGTCGAGGGGCGCTGTAAGTTGGAATAGATTAATTTTCTATTCCAACTCCAGTGTGTGCAACAGTATGGAAGGTGTTGGAGTTAAATCCAACACCTTCTACCCATTGCATTGCAACAACATGTGATGTAAAGGCATGCGTTGTAACAGTTTCGTTGTAAAGGCTGTCTCCCTCAAAACTCCATTAAGAAGACATGCATCCATCAAGTGCTACTTCTCCTGGGCCCCCCGGTAAAGTACATAGAGAGGTCCCCCCACTCTCTGGACCCAGTCAAGAGCTCTCAGGCCAGGGACCCATGCACAGTGCCGGAGGGGGCCCTTTGGAGCTCAGCCTTTCTCCCCCCCGTGGGAGGACCGCAGGGCTAGTGTTACGCCACTGCGTCTCAGGTGTCACCGCTCACTGACTTCTCTGCTAATCCACATAAATAATTGAAAGTGAAGATGGGAGCACTTAAGTAGAGTCCCTTTTTGAATTTGAACTTGTCGGGCCCAGTGCAAGTGATTCCTGTATGATAGTCCTAGTTTTTTCATATTTGATCCCAACAGAGATGTCATCAGTGGTTTCATTTGAGATGTTATTAGTGATGTCATTAGCAGTGCATTGTGGGGCTTGGCTTATGGTTTGTATAGCTTATCATAACTTGTCAGTTTCAGGGGGGTTTAAGGCTCTTTTTAGTTAGCATAAATTCACATTAAACATTTTTTTCAGGGCATTTCAGACCTTTAAAAAAAATACATAAATATCTTCTGAACAAAAGAAGCCATAACTTCATTAGTTTTATTCAAGGAATAAACACATCTTTATCATATTCACTATAGTACACTCTCAAATGCCTAACTGTCAAATTTGGACAGAGAGTTCCCATTTTCTCAAACTTGTAGGCAATGAATATCAGACTATACTTAAAAGCAGGACTTACTCTTAATCTAGTTGTCACGAATGAGCAACTTCACAATATATAGGGTGTAAGAGCTTGAACTCTCTTCAGTTTTTCTGTTGTGCATGCTTGTAGGACAGAATATGGAGGGGCAAAAATATTGTGGCAATAATATTGAGGCTCAAAATATTGAGAAGGTAAGTGTGACATTGCGCTACACCTCATTCTGTTGTGCGACTGATGAACCATGAGCAGTGTTAATCTCTTCATGGATTCTGGTGCTCCTTGCTGAACCTGTGCCTCACTGAAGCAGTCCAAATGATAATTTCAGAGGCAGGTTTTCATTTTCTTCTTGGGTACTATCAGGTGGGAAGGATCCTGAGTTCTGGGCAGAAAGCATTCCAGGGCTGTTCTTCACACCTTCTGGTTTGCTTGAAAATGCACCATTTGCCCACTCTCGTTTCAAAATTTTCTCGAGGTAGGACCCCCCGATTCCCCTGTAGGTGGTTCAGGCTCACTCGCTACGCTCACTCGCCGCAGTGAATTGATTTACGCCTCACCACTTTCATATTTCACCAGCCGCCACTGCCAACTTCAATGTTTGTCTTTATATTTCATCCTTTTTTATTTAGAACATTCATCATTTCTTATTAGTACTACACCCCCTCTCGTATACAGAAATGGAATGACCAATGTGACGGTCAATATGCTGGCAGGGCTTTGCTATCCCAGGGACGCTGATCCATCTTCTATGGCACTGCCCGAAACTGACTAGATTCTGGGATCAGGTCTTGAATGACATTAACTGTGCTTTCAACACTACAATCCCCAGATTCCCTGCATGCACGCTACTGGGGCTCCCTAATGCACTTTCCCACTTCGCTTCTTTAAAGGAAGGCAGATGGCCTTGGCATTGAACGCCGCACACAGAGTACTGCTGACCAGTTGGGGCACAGATACAATTCTGGACCATCGGCAGTGGCTTCCTCAGCTTTGGTCGTTGCTGGGTTTGGAATGACTGTTGATGGCGCCCTATGCGGATAACTCGGCATACAAAAAAATGTGGGCCACCTTTATCACTATCCTCTCCTCAGAGTTCAGGAAGTTGATGTGTCCCACATACCTACGTATTTTGAGATTACTACCAGATGCCCTAGAGAAGGACAAGGCTCTCGGCAGGATATCGGCTTAACCCAAGACCTACAGACAACAGAACCCCACTGAATCTTCCCTCGCCAACCAAAAATGTATGTGTCCCTGTGTAATGAAAACGGTGCCCATGTAAAGTGCTCCAATACCTGCGAGTCCAGTTTGCAATAAATAAAACTACAAGGCTCACCTCATGCGGCCTGTACACCACGGCCAGCTCCTTGGTGTTGCCCTGCTCGATGTAGGCGGATCCGTCGGCCTGCGCGAAGACCCCCATGCGAGCCTGGATCTTGCGCAACTCGCCCGGCTTCCGCCCGTCCACCCGGTAGCCCTGGTCGGACAGCAGCTCCATTCCCGCCATGTTAGCGGCCGGCGAGGATGCACGGACAGACTACAAACCGTGCACTAGCTTGGGCAAAGAGAGACCAAAATACTAACTCTCTCGGCATGCCGCTTAGCATGACGCCACTTCCGCCTCAGCCGGGCTCTGCGGGCTGCGACCCTTCTTTCTTCCCACTCCTGGAAGGCTCCACACATGTCTTGGTTACGCCTGGTTGTGCTAGAGGTGGGAGGGTTGACAACACCCCCGCCCAGGTATGTGTGCATCGCGACCACAGCCAGCTGTGGCTCCCTGACTGATACTTCTTCCTCAGGAGTTGGAACCAGGTCTGGTGCCTGCAGTCCCATGCCTGACTTCTGGGAGCACAGAGGTGTCGGAGTTCGAGTAGTGTTCCACGCACGCTCTGCCACTCATCTAGTTTAAGGTGGGCTGAACTTGTTACCATTACCCGCAGGGTGAAAAAGAAATCTTGAGACTCCGATGAGGACCCCTCTCAGTACCTGCTTTTTAGAACTACTGGTGCTGAGCCATACAACCATAAAAATGTTGTTAAAAGAGTATCAAAATACAAATGTACATTCTACGGTAGCTTTAACAATAACAAGTCTTCATGTTGGAATGTGTAATATATGCATGCATGTGGTATTTAAATAGCGTGAACCAATCGAAAAGACTGCGGAGCTCTGTACAAGTTCGAAGGCAATGAGTGCTACAGTGACTGAGTAAAGCTTGGTGGGGTGGGTTCTGAGGGTCAAGATGGGCTATATACTGCGTTGTGTTTATTTGTGAATGCAGTTGGAAATGTGCGACCCACCCGTTCGGATTGTCTGACGTTTGTGGAGATGCATTTCCTTCTGTGGTCTAAGTGCATTAAAAACAAGCATTGGCAAAGCCAGTAGGTCTCACTTATGGCAGGTACTGGCTTTGTCAATGTTTTTTCAGGCATGGTGTACAGCATCACAGCTGCTGTGCAGCATGGCTGAAAGCTGAAAAAGAAGAAGCATTTGCTATGCAATAGGTCTCGCGTTTACACGAGTTTGAGCAATTAACATTGTAAATGACAATGCCTTTGATTTTTGTTTTAGTTTTTAAAGCATAAATAAAAGGCATTGTCACTTACTATGCCAATAGCTTAAACTCGTGTAAATGCGAGACCTAATGCATTGCAAATGCTTGTTAAACTTGGTAACACTGTTTGGGCACTGGTTGCACCCCATTAGTACCAATTTAACACCCAAATTTAGCAGTGGGAAACAGAAAGTTGACTATTCCAGCTTTTCAAAGGGTCTTCCCACATGCAGCAAGATGTGTTGCTGCATTTTGAGTAACTTTTGAACCGTTTGAGATAGAAAGCAATTTTGTTGTTAAAATCTGCAGATTATGCAGCAGATGATCGATTATGTGACAAATGCATCAAATGCATAATTCTGCAGAAATCGCCGCTGCTGCACAATCTCATAATGCCAGTGGCCCTGCCAAACATGCAGCATCAGACTGGGAAAGAAAATAGGCCCGTACCAAAATAAAAGGGGACCCCATTAGTGAGTTAATTAGCTAGAAAAGTGTCCCATGTTTACAAACTGGGGCAGTTTTAAACTTGTAAAGATATGCTGTGTAAGATTTTTGTAAGGAATGGAAGACTGTACTGATTTGAGTTTGGTGCAGGCAATGTTTGCTTTAATATCATACAAATCAATAGTAAAAACGGCTCACCTGACCAAAATTTAGGTCAACAACTAGCCAAAAAAACAGCCTACATACTGACCTGACAGTAGGGCTTTAAGTGGGATGAAAAAAACCTGGTGGTGTCTTTCAAAGGGGAGTTGTTGATGTAATTAAGGGTGCGGCTTAAAAACATGTAAGCTATATAAATCTGTGCTTAGCATAGTCTGCCGCCTGACTGGTATTTTGCGGCCTCTGTCATTGCCTCCAGAAAAATATTGCAGCAAGTAAAATTACACCTACAACAAGGCAGGACTTTTGGCTTTGTCAGTGGTTATTAGTTGCATAAGATGAATAAGCAACATCTACGGCTTCCTTGTATATAATATTGAAAATGCTCCAGTTCTGACATGATGAGACTGTGAAAGAATTATAACAGGTCTCTGAAGTTTCATTGAAGGTAGAGAAGGGGGCACTGCTGCAGAGTTAAGATTTGTTTTTTCACTCTGAGGGTGAGGGCAAAAATGGAGAGCGGGCCCGTCTCATCACCTGCTTTTCAGAACTTTCATTCATGGTGCAGAAACTGGATCAATGTTTTTTGCAGGCAAACTTGAGGACATGAATTTAGGGCCCCTTTTGAATGTCCATTTTAATTCATTATGGGATCTGAGACTCGAGTGACCCAGCACACTTTAACCCTGCTCCATCCACTTTTACACGCTGATTCCGCTCCTCTGCGTGCCCCTCCTGTCTCACTTCCGTACACACACCTATCTGCTCCCCCTCACTCTATTCAGTGTGTCTTACCCCTTTAATCCCCCACTCTGTTCCCTTTCCACTTGTCCTAGGTGAGCAGTTTCCATTGTGATGCGCCAACATCGCCATTCAATCTGCTGCTCTGCACCCAGCAGGATATTCTGCTTTTCATTGATACTGGGGCAGGGCACCCTTCACAGCAAGGGCACTTCAATAAACTGTCGAATTGCTGCCATCAACATGGAGATACAGCCATTAGGCCCACAGAGACAGGCCTGCAGGGGAGATTGTTCAAACAAAGAAAAAATATAAACTCTTTGGGGGCCCCCTGGGCCTCAATAGCCTGGAGTCTTTAAAGGTGCGAGGTCCCACGGCTGCGAGCAGGCGCGGGGCCCTGGGCAGCTGCCCACGCTGCCCAAGCCTAGCGCCGGCCCTGGGGGCATCACTTCATCAGCCAGGCTAGCTTGAATCCAGTGGTGCAGTGAGCACGGGACCCATGCCTGCCATACCCTTCCCACTTAGGGCGACGCCACGGCTGAGTTTATAGGTTAAACTCCTAATGTAGAATAGTGAGCATTTAGCTGTCATCAAAGAGCTGCATGAAAACTGCAAGGTGTAGATTAGAGCGTTATCATTTTTCCCCGGTCTTTCATTATCCTAATGTTGCAAAATTGGTTAATTTGGATAGAAATCAATTTTTATTAGTAAAGGGAGCCCCCAACCATGGTGTTATGTTTTATATTCAAAGTTTGTGCTTCTCCAGACCAAGCACTCTTAAACTATCCTGCCTACCAGTGTGGACGACATGTGACACCTAGCACTGGTGTTATGTAACGTTTCCTATACTCTGATTTACACACATATGATTGATTGTTTCTGTGTAAATATGTTTGTGCAATGGAAAGTGCTTTGACACCCTACACTGGTATGAGTGTGAGTAGCCCTATAAAACTAATGAAATGCATCTGAGACAGAGTGGTTATGGAAATTTGTGGGACACTGATGACGGGTGGTAATAAGGGATTCCGCGGCGGAGGTGGTCATTGGGGGAGGGGGGGGGGGCAACAAACACTGTCGCACCGGGCGCCACCAGTGCCTGAGCCGGCTCTTGGTTAATTCGACTGACATGTTAGTGTGGGGTCAAATCACCAACGCACTTATGGATCAGGCATCTAGTTTGAAAGAGGGCCTTTCTTTATTTAACTGCAGCAAGTTAAGGCTTTTCGGGCTGCCGAAATACGTTCTCGCTTCATTAAGCCTAAATGTAGACGGACTGCCGCGACCTGTGCCATCACAACCGAAGCAGCCGGCGAGCCCGAACTCTGCACACGAAGCACTGCAGTAGAATTATTGGTAAACGTGTTTTATTGTGATATTGAGTTCAATGCACTGCAGTGTTTTATCTGGGCCTGCCTGCGTGGCCGCTGCTTCCTGCAAGGCGTCGCTAGACTGCAGGCTAGTTTTATTTGGCCCCAGGCCTCTGAAGCAGAAAGGGTCATGTCACATCCTGGTCGGGCTCACTGGCCTCGCCGCGCTGTTAATATTTTACAGAAAAATTCCAACAATGTTAACCCGGTAACATTTGGAAAGCAAGGAAACTATGAATGGGTGTGTGCCGCCTGCTTGTGTCCTAGAGATATTTACAGTTAGCTTAACGCAGCTCCGCAGACTCAATGCCTCTTGACAAATAAAGGTGTAAACTGTTTTTGTCTGAAGCAACATGAGAAAGATACAAGGAAAGGCATTTAGGAAGAAAATAGTGACGGTCTCTTATTTCCATTAAAGGTATCGGACAGAATGGCGTTTTATAAATACACCAACATCCATCCTGGTAGATTCCAAAGTGAAGATTCACTTAAGGGACATTGGGAGGTTGGCACACACTTCACAAGACTCCGCTCCATGCGTACAGAGCCTGTGTTCTGTGGTTTTGTGGGATTATAGCGTCTGTTTGGCAGTTCTGCTGGTGAAGGCACGGGTTGCAGAATTACTTTAACCCATGTGCGTGCAGATTATAATCTTGCATGGTTAGATAAGCATTATATCTGTCCAAATACTAATTCAAGTCCGTTGACTAATATCATTTAATGCTAAATAGCGCATTTTGAAACAGCCATATCTCAGAGAGACTTCTAGCCACAGATTCCTTACCTTAGAATTATCCCCAGGCGTCAGACTAGGTCCAGAAATTATTTGTGAGCAGTACCCGTGCGTGCCAGTAGGTGGCGTTGTTTGGCTTAATGTGACATCAGCATCATGCGTGCCATAAGTAACGTGCGCGGTACGGACAGAGGCTCTTCCCCAATGCGCTGACAGCAGATCTTCCCTTTCTGCGTCAGTCAGCGCAGATCGTTAGAGAACTACCCCCAGTAATTTTTTGACTGACCTTTCTTCGACTTTAGTCAAAGATTTTTCGAGACTTATCTCCTGGTGTGACAGGGATGTCCACGAAGAACGCTATATTCAAGCCCTGCAGCATATGTCACCGAAAAATGTCGGTGATGGACCCGCACCTCGTTTGTCTCTGGAGCCTTGAGCGCGACCACAAAGCCAAGACCTGCGTTGATTGTCTCGCCGTGCATCCGAAGGCCTTGAGGGAGCGAATCCATCAAGCTCCTTGCTGCTTGATGTGCAATGCTGCGACAATCTCGATCTCTGTTGAGATGAAGGTCCCGGGATTGGTCGCAAAGCCATAGATCTTCGTTGCAGTCGTAGTTGTCCCACTAGGGTAAGTCACACGAAAAGAAAAAGAGAAAGAAGTAGAAAAGATCTTTGACTTCACCCCATCCGTCAAAGTCATCCGATGCGACGAGGGAGTGTTGTCACTCGAAGAATGCCTCTGCTGTTGAACCTACCCCTGAGCTGTCTTCGCGCCTACCCAAGTTTCCTGGAGCCGAAACGACCCCTGCCCAACTCCTAGAATTCTACGAGGCCATGCACCTTATATTTGGATTGCCCATCCTCTCTAAATCGCCTTCAGGCCTGTGCGTTTGGGAGGGGCCCCTACTGGTTCACCTTCTGCGGGTCCGGCCCCAGCGCCAGTCGGGCCCCTTGGATCCACAGATCAGTGGCGGTCATACTACCTCGACCTTTCACGATGCCTGTCCCACTGTTGATGTTCCAGGTGCCACTGGTGCTCTCCGGTAGTTCCGTCCCCATTCTTATACCTGACACAGAGCTGGTGGGCCGCCATCCAATGCTGACTTCGACACCAACTGGAGCCATTCCTCCAGGCCAGAGCCTGAGCCCTATTCTTATGGGCTAGGACTTGGCGAAGATTGGGTGAGCACCTCCGTCAAGACATTAGTATGGACAGCCACGGAGGGCAAATGAAGGTTGAGGACATCAGACCCAATCTCTACAACCATAGTAAATGTGGTACCCTCCTCCATAAACATTGTAGGAGGAGAGACCAAGCCAGTATCTGGACTGGTGTAAGGAATTGGCAGATGTCAGTGGATTGTACACCACCCCAGATACTGGCTTGGTCTCTCCTCCTACCATGGTTATGGAGGAGGGTACCACATTTACTATGGTCGTAGAGATTGGGGCTGATGTCCTCGACCTTCATTTGCCCCCCGTGACTGTCCATACTAATGTCTTGACGGAGGTGCTTTAACCAGGAGTCACCCCTTCAGAACCACTTCTCTCATTTATTAACGCCCTTACAGACGTCTTCCTCGGGGGCTGGTCCAAGCCCTGCATGGGGCAATTGTTCACAACTATCGCCCGTCCCAAGGGACCCCTCTTTCCTCACACAACACCCTACCCCAGAGAGCTTGGTGGTCCAAGCCTCCACTTCCAGAGTAAATTCTGGCGCATTCCCTATCACCCTAGTGGATAAGAAATCCAAAAGACTGGATGTTAGACTTGGCCCTTTTTGCAGGGTCATCCCAGAACTTTTTGCCTTCCTCCTGGTATTTACACTGACCTGGTGTTTGCGGTTTTGGGACTCTGGGCACTTTATCACTGCTGTTCAGTATTAAAAGTGCATGTGCTCTCTATGGTAAACTTGGTAAGATTGGTCTACACCTGTTTGGTGTATTTAATTTACATATCAGTCCCTTTTAAAGTGGTATCTCATATACCCAGGGCCAGTAAATTAAATGCTACTGGTGGGCTTGCAGGGCTGCTTGCGCCACCCACCGAAGTAGCCTTTCAAACCTGTCTCAGGTGACGTGGCATATAAAGTGGTTTCCACCTCTGTGACTCACTTTTGCTACATATCAGTCACCCCTAGCTAGCCCTATGGGCAGGGTGCGCTGTAGGTAAAAGGTTGGACATGTGCCTTTACTGTGTGGCATGTCCTGGTAGTGACAAACAGCCTATTTAGTTTCTTACTACTGTGAGGCTGCCCTCACACTAGAAATACATTGCGGATTCCCTGATATGTGTTTCAGTGGTGATTCCTGATATGAGACGGGTGGCATGATCAAGTTTGGTATGTTTGGAATAGTGCTAATAAAGGCTGCATAATGGTGTTCGCAGATGTATTATCACTATTTTAGAAATGCCACTTTTAGAAGTGGGCATTTCTGTGTGCTATGTGTCTTTGTGCCTGCCTATTGTGTATTGCATGTCTGGCTCTGGATGACAGGGGCTGGGAAGGTGCAGTGGCTACAGAGGGGCGGGATGAGTCAGCGCTAGGCTCAATAGGCCGATCTGCATTTGGAGTAGTGGAAGGAATAGCACCTGACCCTGAGTAGGACTGTGCCTGCCTTCCACAACGCTGGCTCTGCCCCCCTGTGGTTTGCCTGGTGCCAGAGCCTACACTAACAATGGGGACTGTTGCACTTGTTAATTGTCCCCCAGAACTGGTTTGGACTAGGTCCAGTGCCCTGTGCCAGGGCGAAGGGGACTGCTGGGTGCCAGGAGGAACCGACACGAAGGACTTCCCCTCTGCTAGAGGGCCCTGTGAGCTGGCTTGCCTGGGTCCAGCTCTACCCCTCTGGACTTTGTGGCTCAGCGCATGGTGAGCGCTTCATCTGTTCCCTTCAGGGCTTGGGGGATACTGCCCTGCAGCACTCAAAAGCCGCAGCGCTAGGTGAGGAGATAAGCGCTTTGTGCCCTGCAGCATGGGCAGCGCCTCCCTCTCTTTTGTGGCTTGAGCAACGAAGGGGAGTGCCCAGTCATGGGAAGCGCTCTCCCACTCCTGGCCGTGCCCCCTGTTGCGCTTCCAGTTATTGGCAGCCAGGGCTACGTGGCCCCAGGCTGCGATGAAGCACCAAAACCATTATGAATCCCTGGCCGGGAGGCTACCCCGCAATTTTGTCCAATGAGAAAGCAGCCGCGCCACAAAACCGGAAGTCAGGCAAAGTCGCCAGCTTGATTGTGGGCGGAGCTCCCCCGCGCCCCCCTCCCCCCCCCCCCCCCGTAGAGGAAGTCAGGCAGCTGCTATGCCTGGTTGTGGGCAGGACCCACTGCAGCGAAGAGCCAAGTGAGGAGAAGCAGAGCCTCCTGGACCTCCTGGCCTTCCATCAGCTGGGGGCTGCCAGAGGTCCATGAGGAAAAGTGGAGACTTTGTGCGTCTCGCCGAAGGAAGGCCCGTCTGGCACCGCAACACTGACGTAATCGGTGCAGCTTGAGGCGGGTGGGTGAGTACAGAGCCCCTCACCTCTACCACCCTTGTGGATCACCTGCCTGGGGCAATTGGATTATTTTCTGTGGAAGGGAGATCGAGTCAGTGTCTCCCCTTCCCCTACCTTAAAGGAGCGTTGCTCACCTTAGGGACCGGACGGAAGCCTACACGGACGTCCCGGTCCAGCGCAGTCATTCAGAGCATTCGGGTCGTTCTTTTACAAAGGCAGGTTGTCTTCACTATTTGTGAGTTCTGATGGTTATGACAGCGGTCCGATTGGCCTTGTAGTGTATATAATCCCTGTAAAGTCATACTAAGTGCCAGGTGGCACAGTGTGTATATGTGATTACGTTCTAATGTGTTTCATGAGTAATACAAAGGCTATTTTTGATATAACCTTGTGTGGAGTTTCTTTTGTGGTGTGCCTAGTGTGTCACTACTGTGTGTGTGTGTTGCTCGAACGCTTTACACATTGCCCCTGAGATAAGCCTGACTGCTCTGCCAAGCTATCTAGGGGATGAGCAGGGGTTATCTTCAGCGTGTAACTCCTTTGCCCTGACTAGAGTGGTGGTTTCTGCCTGGCTTAGGCACTTGCCCTAGCCAACCAGAAATCCCATTTCTAACAATGGACATTTGGGAAAGAAAATGTTTTTTCCGCCTGCCTTGCATTGTGGTTTGTGAACACCGAATGCTCTTAGGGCTGTTACTCCGATTCCCTTTGGGATTTGGTTGCGCAGGTGCTGAATATGGTCCCAGAGGAGGCCCAAGCCATACTTTCCCAACCTACCGCTGATGGAAGAGACGCAGTTAAGTTCGCAATCAGATGTGGCTGGAAATGACCGACTCACAAAGCAGAGTGGTTTCTTTGTTGGTCTTACGGTGCAGTGGCTGGCTGAGGACAGCTGGCTTTTCAGGGGATGACCAAGCTCCGCCTATGGACATGCTCTTTGATGGCTCCCATCTCTTCAGAGACAAGGCGGACTCAGCACTGAAGTGCTTCATGGACAGCAGAGCTACAGCCAGGTCATTGGGCCTTTCCATGCCCCCCCCTCTTCGACCCCAGTCCGTCTTTCGCTCTTTTTGTGCCACAGAAGGGGTATCCAGCTGCTTCTCTTCCCACCCAGCCACTGTGGCCCGCAAGCTTCCCAGCCCCTGCATGGCAAAGGGCACAGCACCGACAGACCCTATGGTTCAGGCAGCCAGAGGTCGACCCAGTCCACCCTCCCCCTGCAGCAGCCTCCAAGCATCTTTAGGTTGCCTTCTGACCATTTTGGGCAACCAGTGGGCAACAGGATACTCCATCACCTGCACCACTGGAGGTCAATAACATCAGACTGCTGGGTTCACCAGATTGTCAAAAGGGGATACTCCCTTCCCTACGTAACTACCCTTACGCCTATGCCACCCACTTATGACAGGCTGCCGGAGGACCATCTATCTTTGCTCCACCTAGAAGTAAGTAAGTAAGTAATTTTATTATGCATAATTAATTAAAATCATTGCATATGGTAGTCATACAAAAAAAGCACAATTTCTTAGTAATATAACATCTGTACATTTAAATTAAAAGAAATACTTTTCTAAAAATCTGAGAATATTTTACAATTATAAAAAGAGAAAAGGTTAATATTCTTAAAACGTGCAAGTAGGAGGAATTTGCAAATCCTCCGAAGAATAATCACTGTTTTGTTAGACCAATAGCAAATCTAATTGGATATTTAATCTTTTCTCTGTGATATCCCAAAATTTTGTAAGGCGACAGTTTAATTGAGTAACAGTCGGATTAAAACATAGAAGTATTGCTTGTCTGCAAGTCCTCACACCATGCTGTATAAAAAACGGTTTTAATAAGGATACCCTTATGTCTTTCAGTTTTTCGCATATACAGATGATGTGGGTAATGTTCTCTTCACCTAGTCCACATAATCTACATTCACTGTTTTGTCCGGTTCGTTTCCATGGCGGTAATAATGCTTTTATGGGTCCAAACCCCAATCTTAACTTCAAGAATTTTTGTTTTGTATGAATCTTTATTCCTAAGTTTAGATAGGTTTGAGGGTTGCCATTTTTATAATTGTTTATAACTGTCCATCCATGAGTACGTTTTGACAATATTTCCTTATCCAGTGCGAGGGAGATGCTTTTTGTTGCTTTTGTCGCCAGTTTTTTAAAAACATTGTGGGATACTGAAGTATTCCATAGGTTCTCTAAGCCCAATTTCTCAATTGAATCTTTGAGATATTTATTAGATGGGGATTTGTTGTTCCGTGTTAATTATATCCATAAAAGGTCGTTTAAAGTGCCTTTTTCAGCTAGTCTGATTTTGTGCCAGCTTTTTGCGTAGGCCCCCATTCTCTCCACTGTTTGGTTTTGTACACCAAATTCCAGTCGAAGTTGGGCTGGAGAGACATATCTTGGAAGTTGGAATATCACACGATATGCTGTTGTTATAATATTATTTAGCGTTAAAGCGTCTCTCCCTCTCATTTGTTCACTCCCATATAAGATTGTAGGCTGAAATTTGGCTCTCAATATTTTTAAGAAAGGTTCCAGGGAGAGATCTGGTAGCTGGTTCTTCAGTGGTTTGAGTGCCAGGCAGGATGTCATACCTTTTTTCTTTAAGGATTCCAGCTGTGGTTTGCACGAGTTGTTGTGGTCCAGGAGGATCCCCAGATATTTGTAAGTAGTGGCTTGTTGTATTCTATGCCCATCCAGGTACCATTTTGGCGAGGATTTTTTATGGTAATTCACTACCATAATTTTGTTTTTTGAATTATTTATGTTTAAGATGTTTCTTTTTGAAAATCTGTTAGTTGTATCCAAAAGGCGCTGTAGGCCAATAGGAGTGCGACTGAGTAAAACTAGGTCATCAGCATAGAGTAGGTTTGTCAAGGTTTATCCTCCTAGTGATGGGCTATGAGATGAACATTTGTGCAATTCTTCTGGCAGATCAGCCATGAAGAGGTTAAATAATACTGGTGAAAGGACGCAGCCTTGTTTGAGGCCCTTGCTTGTTGGAAGTTTTCTCGATAATCGCGAGCCTTCTCCCAGTATTATCCTAATCCATGTATCTGTATATAGGTGTCTGAGTTGGTTCAGAAGTAGCGAAGGTATCCCCCATTTTGCCAGTTTATACCAAAGCATATTACGGTCCACATGATCAAATGCTGCTGCATAGTCTATAAAACAGAGGTATAATGCATGTTTTTTCTCTCTTGCAGCGTCCATAAGTATGGACAGGGCCAGGATATTCGTTGTTGTTCCTTGGCCTTTTTGGAAACCGGTCTGTGTTATTGGAATGATGTTAGTTTCAGCTGTCCATCTTGTAAGTTCTTCCAGTAGGATCCCTGCATAATATTTGGCCTCTACATCTATTAGGGCAATTAACCGATAGTTATTTGGATTGTCGCGTCCTCCTTGTTTGTATATCGGGCTTACAATTGAGCCTCTCCATGAGTCTGGTAGTTTCATGTATGTTAGGGCATATCTATAGACTGGCTGCAGGACTTTACTCCAGAAATCGGGATCTTGCTTAAATAGCATTGGAGGAATTCCATTAGGCCCAGGTGCTCCTGCTCTCCTGCCTTTTGCAATTAGTTTCCTGATAAGTTGTAATTCTCTGTCTGGGTTCTCTTCTGATAAGCTCATTAGGTTTGTTTTAATCAACTGGTCTTTGTTCTGTTCTGGCAAGTAGAGTATTTTGTGTCTTGCCTCGCTTGTCGCTATTTTACTACTCTCTAGAACTGGATTAAGGGCAGAGTTTGTTATTGTTGCACCTGTTATCTGGGTATCCACAGTTGGTTCCGAATCATTAAAGTGTTTATATAAGTAAGTATACCATCTTGCTTCGGTGACATTAGAGCTTAGCCCATGATGTCCTGGTCTCAGCAACATTGAGACCTTTTTCCAAAATTTAGCATTGTTTTTTTGCTTTGCCTCGTAATACAGTAATGTCCAAGCTTTATGGTTTTTCTCTTGTTTAGCTCTCCATCTTTTTTGTTTTAATATTTTCCTTGTTTGTCGCAAGGTATTTTGCAGTTGCCAGTTAAATGGATATTTACGTAACAATTTCAATGTTTGATTTGTGATACGGGTCAATCTCTTAATCTCCGGGCATTTCACTATTTTGTTGGAATTATATGAGGCTGATTTTACCTCCTTATTTGATTTGCTCGGAAATGTCTCGCTGAGAGTTTTGGTGAAATTATTCCAGCGTTCTAAGGAGTTGCAACTCTTTTTGTCCATTTGTGCATAGAGTTGTTTTGCGGTTGCAGCTATTGTCTCTATATTTTCCGAACTGCATCTTATTCGCTTGAGATTCATAGTATTAGTTTGGACTATTTCTGTAGCTGCTGGAAATATCTCTGCTGGATTTGCTCTCAAGGGTAATTCTTGAGGAAAATGGTCATTAAGGTCAATATTACCAATTTCAAAAGCTGTTATATTATTGAAAAAACCTAGGCTCACGAAGGTATAATCCAAGTGAGTTGAGGTTTTAGTCGTGTGGAAAGTTGCCGCCGGTGGTTGGTCCTCGCTGAAGCGGCCATTCAGAGCCCTCAAATTACGATGTTCTAATTCCTGCAGAAATCTTTTTGCACCACTAGACATTTTAATTTTAGGTCCAGGGATCTGAATTGGTATTTCCCAGGCGTCTGATATCTCTTGTATAAAGTCTGAGGTTTGAGCCGTTTCTATAAGATGCATATTAAAATCTCCTGCAAGAATAATATGGTCCGATTTTTCCTCTTCCATCAACCTGTCTAGTTCGGCAGGTAATTCTATAATCGCTTTTTTCTTCCCTTTTGGGTGTAAATAGATGTTTATTATTATTACTGTCTGTGTTTGTTTATCTATTTTCAACTCTATTTTTATGGCTTGCACACTATTTGGTGGTGATATTTTAATGGTTATTGGTATAGTTTCTCCAATAGTTGTTGCAGAAGTTAATATCGATAAGCCTCCTGAGCTACGACCTAGATTTGAGGTCTTAGTAGCTAGAGTCGAAAGTGATGCAAATCCTTTCAAACTGAATGAGTTATCTTTCCATGTCTCTTCCAAGAGTATTATGTTGAATTTTTCTATATAGCTCATACATTCTTGCTCTGACATTTTAGCCGCTAGACGATTGATGTTCCAAGTGCATATTTTTATCCCACTTTGTTTGTGGTAAGTGAGTAATTATCCGGTCAGGTCATTTATTGGCCTCTAATGTAGAAGTAGTGGCTCTCTTGGCCAAGGGAGTCATAGAGAGGGTGCCAGCATGAGAATTATGTAATAGTTGCTATTCCCTCTACTTTCTGGTGACCATGAAGGACAGAGGCCTCTGTCCTATCCTAGCCTTGTGCCCTCTTAATTTCTTCCTGAAATAGGAGAAATTCAAAATGCTCACTCTCGCACAGGTCTTGTCTGCCCTAGATCCAGGAGACTGGATGGTAGCATTGGACTTGCAGGACGCTTATTTCCATATCCCCGTCCTGCCTGCCCACAGACGTTACCTGCGATTCACGGTAAGCCACAAGCACTTTCAGTTTGCAGTGCTATCTTTTGGCCTTACCAGCAGCCCTCTGGTGTTCACCAAGGTGATGGTGGTGGTTGCAGCTCATCTACGGAGATCAGGGGTGCCAGGCTTCCTCTAGCTCAACTACTGGCTGTTGAAGGCGGGCTTGTCCCAGGCTGCCATCTCTAACCTACAGACTATGGCGGACCTCCTGCACTCACTGTGGTTCACTATCCACATGCCAAAGTCCCGCCTGACCCCTTCTCAGATGCTCCCTTTGATCAGAGCTGTTGTGAACACAGTGCAGTTTTGGGCTCATCCTCCCGAACAGTGAGTCCATGATATTAAGGCTATGATACCATTGTCTCAGCCTCTATCCTGGGTTTAGGTGAGACTGACTCTGAGGCTGCTGGGTGTCACAGCCTCATGCACCCTGCTTGTGAAACATGCCCATTAGCATATGCGAGCTCAGCAGTGGGACCTGAAGTTCCAGTGTGTGCAGCATCAGGGAAATCTCTCCGACATGGTCCAGATCTCGGAAGGCACTGCAAAAGATCTGCAGTGGTGGTTAAGGAACCATGAATGGGTCAGCGGCAGCAGACCCCTCTTCCTTCCCCAACCAGATCTGACCGTAGTGACAGATGCACCACTCCTAGGATGGGGCAGCCATCTAAGAGAGGTGGCGATCAGAAGCCTCTTGTCTTCAGAGGAATACAGACCCCTCATCGACCTATTGGAGCTCCACATTGAAAGCATTTCTGCCCTCCAAGAAGGGAAGTCTAGTGCAGGTGTTGATGGACAGCCCCACCACCATGTGGTACTGCAACAAACAAGGCGGTGGGGTCGTGGACCCTTTGTCAAGAGGCCCTGCACCTCTGGACATGGCTGAAACATCAGGTCATATCCCTGGTGGTTCAATGCCTGGTGGGCTCTCTGAATGCCAGGGCAGACAAACTCAGCCGAAGATGCCTAGCGCATCATGAATAGTGTCTCCATCTGGAGGTGGTGCAAGGTCTCTTTTATCAGTTGGGAGAGCCTTGATTGGATTTGTTTGCCACCGCAGAGAACATACGATGTCAGCAGTTTTGTGCTCTGTAGTCTGAAGTTCACCAAGGCAGCTCTTGCTCAGTGATGCTTTTCATCTTGAATGGAGCAGGCCTCCTCTTTGCCTTTCCACCCATACCACTCCTGCCCAGAGTTCTCAAGAAGATCAAGAACGACCAGGTTCAAGTCATCCTTGTGGCTCTGGGCTGGCGTACAAGAATTTGGTATTCCAAGCTGTTGAGCATGGCTATCAGTCCTCTGATCAGGCTGCTTCTTCGGAAGGATCATCTGTCACAGCAGCAGTGAGGTTTCTCCACATAAATCTGTCAATGCCCCACCTTCATGTGGGGAAACTGAGTGGAGACAGTTGACAGCTTCAATGTTATCTTGGCAGCCCGGCGTCCCTCCACCAAGATGGTATACGCCAGCCATTGGAATACATTTGTGGCCTGGTGTGCTGAGAAAAAGACTGATCCCTTATCTGCTTCCCTTTCCCAGGTTCTTTTGTTTATCCTTATCCTAGCCAAGCAGGGCTCTGCATTGGGCACTACAAAGGGTTATTTATCCACTACCTCTGCCTTTCTGCAACTGCCAGGTCAGCCCTCTCTCTTCAAGTACCCTATTGTAAATGGGTACCTTAAAGGTCTAAAAATGTTTTCCTTTGCTCCCTTTGTTACGCCTCAATGGGACCTTAATTTGGTTCTTACTTTCTTAATGTGCACTCCCTTTGATCCCCTTCATTATTGTCCTCATTAGCTCTTCACCATCAAGGCGGCTTTTTTGGTCGCAATTACATCTCCCGTAGAGTCAGTGAGCTACAGACACTGTCCTCTCAGCCTACCGGCATCTCCTTTCCACCGCGAAAAACTGGTGCTTCGAACTTGAGGATTCTTATTGCCGAAGGTAGTCACCCCATTTTGCATAAGCCAGTGCATTACTTTGCCTACCTTTTATGCTCCAACTCATCTTTCTAAGGAAGAGGAGAGACTCCACAGGCTGGACCCAAAAAGAGTGTTGTCATTATACCTTGACCAAACAAAACCGTTTCAGGTGGACGATCAACTTTTCATGAAATATATCGGGACCACGAAAGGGAAGGCCGCGCAGAAATGGACCATCTCACTAGGGATCATGCTCTGCATTAAAATCTGCTATGCACTGGTAAAGAAGAGACACACAAAGGGTTTGTGTGCTCATTCTACCAGAGCAAAGGCTGCGATCACTCTGTTAGCATGCAGAGTTCTGGTCTTGGAGATCTACCAGCCAGCAAAGTGGGCCTCGATGCACAGATTCATCAAACAGTTCCATCGGATTGGGAAATGTTCCCGTTCGGTCATGCAGGACTTTCTAGTTTGAATCATGTTCACAGACCCACCTCTGGGAAGTTATTGCTTGGGTATCTATTCTAAGGTAAGGAATCTGCGGCTAGAAGTCTATGCCAGCTGAACAAGTTACTTATCTTCGGTAACACCTTATCTGGTAAAGACTCTATCTAACCGTGGATTCCTCACTGACCCACACATCCTCCCCACTCTGCAAACAGATTTCTAGGGTCAAAGCTGTTCCTCTTTCAGGTCCCTAGTTTTCCACACCAGTGGTCTGTGTTCTTCGTGGCTCCGAGTTCCTGGTGCGGAAAGCTGTGAAAAGAAAATGACATCAGCGTGCTGGGGTGGCACCTATATAGGCACTGTATACATCACTTCCAACGCAGATGATGCCACGTAGCCACGTAGAGCTGAACAACGCCACCTACTGGTGCGCAGGCATACTACTTCCGAAAAACTTCCAGATCCAGTCTGATGCCTGGGGATAATTCTAAGGTAAGAAATCAGCGGCTAGATAGAGTCTTTTCAGATAAGGCTTTACCAAAGGTAAGTAACTTGTTTTTTAAGATAAAGTCAGCCCTGTAAATGATTATCTTTATGGGCCAGGGTGTCCAGAAGGGGTCCTGGATGACCGGATGTGTGCCATATTTTCAAGGCAACCATTTACTGTAGGTAAATGAGTTCTTTTAGGTTGCTTATATAAAAATGTCGAAAGAATTGTGTTGAGCAAGCCCTCATGGATTTCTACTGAACAACACTGGGCAAGGACGTTGAAACAAAAATGTTTAATCTCCGTTTGAACCTTTGGCTATTTCATGGTAAGCTCGTGCACCAAATGTTGCAGCTAAATTTAATTGGTCACTCCTATCTGTGTACATTATGAATAACTGATCTCAGAAGCTATGCCTGCAAACATTAGAGAATTGCATTTAAGATTGTTATACTGTATTTGATGAGGAGTCCAAATATCCCTCATTACATTGCAAGTATGTTGCTCTGTACATTTTGCACATTTAAAAAACATAATTATGAGTAAAAGTTACCAATTGAATCTCCCCCATACATTAGTGAGAGTTTTCAAGTACAGGATAGTGTTTGCTATAGAAGGGTTCTCAGCCAAGATCTCACATTGCATCTGGGAATCCAGTACAAGAGTTTGATCATCTGTTAGGTGGGTAGCCATCAACAATATGTTCAGCTAGAGAATGTCATAGGTATTTGCTAAACTTTCCAAGAATATTGCTTTAATTGTACCAGGTATGTCTCCTTCAATTTGGAGGGCTAATCCGCTGGTCTGGTGTTTCAACTTGAATAAATCCATTTGTTGCTCTCGAAACCAGAAACTCTAAGATTCTAGCAAACTATTGTGACCTCTGCTGCACTGTCCAGCAGTGCCAGTGCTCATGCATTGTTATGAAAAAGCTCTTACATGGGTTCAAAATCTATCCAGTGGTCTATATCATCATTTAGAGAAGCTCAATCATGAACAAATAGAAGCAGATTAGAGGTGTCAACTGGGTGATACTGGAATTTCAGAAAACACACTTGCTGCTTCCTGAGCATAAAGGAAGCTGTGGAATCAACTTCTTAAACAGGTCTTCCATTAGAACACAATTGATACTTTTGCAGTTACTCTAAGTTTTCTACTGAACGCTTAAATAAATGAGCAAGATGTCTTAAGGAAAGAGTTTGAAGCCACAACACAGAAATCAATGTTCTAGTTGACTGTCATATTACGTGCAACCCGAGGTCAAAATATTACCCACGTGGACAAATTTCTTTTAGAATTATAGATAGATGCCAATAATTGGGTTTTTCTCCCATCCGGGATACCGTCTAAAAGTTGCAGTAACCTCCCCGTCAACAGCAGCTGTCCATCTAGAATTGTATGCTTTATAAAGACCTCCCGAAGAGCATCTCCTTCTATAAGGAGAGGAGTAATGGGGGAGCCATGCATAACATTGTACTGCTTACAGTTCTCTACACATGTCAGCTTCCACAAATTGAAACAAGCAGTGACAAAGCTAATAAAGTCTGGCATTGACTGCTACGCTTTTGGTTTTGTCAATGCCTGTTTTCAATTTGTCATGGTTTTTGCAATCTGTTATTGTTGCTGAAATTGTAGGGCCTTCGTGACTTAAAAAAAATGCAGTGGCTAAAAGCAAACATTTTTCTGGTCTCAAAAAGTATACATTGCCATAGGAGTCCCAGGGACTGAAGATAGCTACTTTGTATGCGGATTTGCTCCTTGTGAAAGAGTAGAATGCTCTTTCATAGTGAAATATGCAGGTTGCTGATGTGGTCTCATCCAAATAATGGGTGGAAGAAAACTGGTACACAGTAACAGACCGATATATGAAGAGAGCTTGCTGAAAGCCCATATAAGTACGACTATTATGCATATAATTTTAGTTAAATCGAAATGTTTTGGCAAACATCAGACCTAAAAATACACATAGACTCCTGCCAACCTTCTCTACCACCTTGAGTAACGGACACAACAAAAGTCAAACATAACTGGCGTCTTGTCACTCAACTACCAATACCATACATTATATGCTTCATGTCATTGTATTTTAAGTGAAACACTCAAAAGGTGATGGGAGGCTGCTTGCAATAAGTCAACATCAGTAGCTGTTAGGGAGATGGCCCATTCTATCCATCTAGGATGTAACGCTTTTGCATTAGGAACGCTTGCCTTGGTGACAGCCTCTCAGTCTAGGACGTGAGTAACCCCAATTATGTATTTCACCTGAGCAAATGATCTTTCCTCTATAACAACTTTCTGAACTGCAGTCAGTATTTTTTCTGTGGATGCAAAATGCATTCCATCATTAGAATATAATGTGATTTATATGCAATTGGCACAAAATCACCCTTGTTAAATGTGACATATCTATATCTTGAAAAAACCCGCAATTATGTGGATCACCAAGTTAGTTGTGTTGGCACGAGTGTGTAAGTGTCTTGATGTTAGCATGTCTGTTTGCAGTGTTTTGAGGATATCAGTCCACTTTGAAGTCCATAGATTGTCTGAAAAATCAGGGTGAATTAAATTGTATAACGGTTTAACCAATGTGCATAGTGTGGTACGTATTTTCTACCAAAGTTTAGAAAGTCTAATATTATTTGTAGCTTTTTGATAGTGCTGGATGGTTGTAAGAGGGCACATTTCTCTAAGAAATGAAGGGCAAGGCTTTTGTCTTCATTTGACAATTTTAATACCACGAAAAGGACACTGAGAAAAACAATTTTTGTTTTTTGAAAGTTGCATTTGTAGCCATGTCCAGCAAATTCCCAAATCTACTTTGGCTAAGTGTGTAAGTCATCATCCTGAAGATATATGTCATCAACATAGGACAATTCTTGGAGATCAATGTCATAAAGAATTGACTTTACTCAGGCTGTTCTTATACCCCTGAGGAAGTCGGCAGAATTTATCTGCCTGCCTAAATCGCAAAACTCCGTTAAGTCTCTGCTTTCAGGTGCTATATTTTGGCAGAAAAAGCCATTGGAAATATCCAAAGTAGTTTTGTATTTTTTGTGCACTATGTTGTTCATTAGTGCTGCGCTGTGAGCCTTTTGAATTGCAAAGGTGCATGTGGGGCTGTTTAAATGCGAAGTGAGCTAAAGAACGATGATGGATTAAACACAGATCTGTGACTTGGGATGAGTGTCTGAAATGTTTTAGCTCTGTCCATCATCTCCTTGTGTTTGCTTTATTTCCAGTCCAGGGAGGACCTGGCTTGGCAGTTCGGGCTGGACTGTACCCATGAGGCACAGGGTCAAGACTGATTTGCATATGGCTGGGTTCAAACTGGAACGGCATGGTGAGCAAAAAAACGATGGATTTAGGCCCAGTTCTCTGTACTGGCGTGAATGTATGACATTGTTCTGCATTCTGTCCATCAATTGTTGTTTTTGCATTTGTCACCCCGAGTGGGAAGGGTATGCCCAGACGTGGGTCCCTTGCTCTCCATGCCACTGGAATCAAGCTATCCTGGCTGAAGAGGGGTGAAAACCCGAAACCGGTCCTAGGATGCTTGTTCCCAGTCCAGGGAGGACCTGGCTTGGCAGTTCGGGCTGGACTGTACCCATGAGGTACAGGGTCATGACTGATTTGAATATGGCTGGGTTCAAACTGGAACGGCATGGTGAGCAAAAAAACGATGGATTTAGGCCCAGATCTCTGTACTGGGGTGAATGTATGATATTGTTCTGCATTCTGTCCATCAATTGTTGTTTTTGCATTTGTCACCCCGAGTGGGAAAGGTATGCCCAGACGTGGGTCCCGTGCTCTCCATGCCACTGGAATCAAGCTATCCTGGCTGAAGAGGGGTGAAACCCCGAAACCGGTCCTAGGATGCTTGTTTCCAGTCCAGGGAGGACCTGGCTTGGCAGTTCGGGCTGGACTGTACCCATGGGCCACAGGGTCAAGACTGATTTGCATATGGCTGGGTTCAAACTGGAACGGCATGGTGAGCAAAAAAACGATGGATTTAGGCCCTGTTCTCTGTACTGGGATGAATGTATGACATTGTTCTGCATTCTGTCCATCAATTGTTGTTTTTGCATTTGTCACCCCGAGTGGGAAGGGTATGCCCAGACGTGGGTCCCTTGCTCTCTATGCCATTGGAATCAAGCTTTCCTGGCTGAAGAGGGGTGAAACCCCGAAACCGGTCCTAGGATGCTTGTTTCCAGTCCAGGGAGGACTTGGCTTAGCAGTTCGGGCTGGACTGTACCCATGAGGCACAGGGTCAAGACTGATTGGCATATGGCTGGGTTCAAACTGGAACGGCATGGTGAGCAAAAAAACGATGGATTTAGGCCCAGATCTCTGTACTGGGGTGAATGTATGACATTGTTCTTCATTCTGTCCATCAATTGTTGTTTTTGCATTTGTCAATCCGAGTGGGAAGTGTATGCCCAGACGTGGGTCCTGTGTGCTCCATGCCACTGGAATCAAACTACCCTGGCTGAAGAGGAGTGAATCCCCGTAACCGGTCTTAGGATGCTTGTTTCCAGTCCAGGGAGGACCTGGCTTGGCAGTTCGGGCTCGACTGTAGACATGAGGCACAGGGTCAAGACTGATTTGCATATGGCTGGGTTCAAACTGGAACGGCATGGTGAGCAAAAAAACGATGGATTTAGGCCCAGTTCTCTGTACTGGGGTGAATGTATGACATTGTTCTGCATTCTGTCCATCAATTGTTTTTGCATTTGTCACCCCGAGTGGGAAGGGTATGCCCAGACGTGGGTCCCTTGCTCTCCATGCCGCTGGAATCAAGCTATCCTGGTTGAAGAGGGGTGAAAACCCGAAACCGGTCCTAGGATGCTTGTTCCCAGTCCAGGGAGCACCTGGCTTGGCAGTTCGGGCTGGACTGTACCCATGAGGCACAGGGTCAAGACTGATTTGCATATGGCTGGGTTCAAACAGGAACGGCATGGTGAGCAAAAAAACGATGGATTTAGGCACAGATCTCTGTACTGGGGTGAATGTATGACATTGTTCTGCATTCTGTCCATCAATTGTTGTTTTTGTATTTGTCAACCCGAGTGGGAAGGGTATGCCCAGACGTGGGTCCTGTGCGCTCCATGCCACTGGAATCAAACTACCCTGGCTGAAGAGGGGTGAATCCCCGTAACCGGTCTTAGGATGCTTGTTTCCAGTCCAGGGAGGACCTGGCTTGGCAGTTCAGGCTGGACTGTAGACATGAGGCACAGGGTCAAGACTGATTTGCATATGGCTGGGTTCAAACTGGAACGGCATGGTGAGCAAAAAAACGATGGATTTAGGCCCAGATCTCTGTACTGGGGTGAATGTATGACATTGTTCTGCATTCTGTCCATCAATTGTTGTTTTTGCATTTGTCACCCCGAGTGGGAAGGGTATGCCCAGACGTGGGTCTTGTGCGCTCCATGCCACTGGAATCAAACTACCCTAGCTGAAGAGGGGTGAAACCCCGAAACCGGTCCTAGGATGCTTGTTTCCAGTCCAGGGAGGACCTGGCTTGGCAGTTTGGGCTGGACTGTACCCATGAGGCACAGGGTCAAGACTGATTTGCATATGGCTGGATTCAAACTGGAACGGCATGGTGATCAAAAAAACGATGGATTTAGGCCCAGATCTCTGTACTAGGGTGAATGTATGACGTTTTTCTGCATTCTGTCCATCAATTGTTGTTTTTGCATTTGGATGGTTGTAAGAGGGCACATTGCTCTACGAAATGAAGGGCAAGGCTTTTGCCTTCATTTGACAATTTGTATCCCACGAAAAGGACACTGAGAAAATCAATTTTTGTTTTTTGAAAGTTGCATTTGTAGCCATGTCCAGCAAATCCCCAAATCTACTTTGGCTAAGTGTGTAAGTCATCATCCTGAAGATATATGTCATCAACATAGGACAATTCTTGTAGATCAATTTCATAAAGAATTTACTTTACTCAGGCTGTTGTCATACCCCTGAGGAAGTCGGCCGAATTTATCTGGCTGCCTAAATCGCAAAACTCCGTTAAGTCTCTGCTTTCAGGTGCTATATTTTGGCAGAAAAAGCCATTGGAAATATCATTAGTGCTGCGCTGTGAGCCTTTTGAATTGCAAAGGTGCATGTGGGGCTGTTTAAATGTGAAGTGAGCTGAAGAACGATGATGGATTCAACCCAGATCTGTGACTTGGGATGAGTGTCTGAAAAGTTTTAGCTCTGTCCATCATCTCCTTGTGTTTGCTTTGTTTGCCCTAAGTTGGCAGGGTATGCCCAGATGTGTGTCCCTTTCTCACTTTGCCACTGGATTCAAGCTAGCCTGGCTGATGAGGGGTGCCACCCCAAAACCGGTCCCAGGATGCTTGTTTCCGGTCCAGGGAAGACATGGCTGGCTTGGCAGTTCGGGCTAGACTGTTCCCATGAGGAAGAAGGTCTAGACTGATATGAACATGGCTGTGTCTGAACTGGGGGTGGCGAAGTGAGCTAAAGAACGATGATGGATTCAACCCAGATCTGTGACTGGGGGTGAGTGTCTGAAAAGTTTCAGCGCTCCGTCCATCATCTCCTTGTGTTTGTTTTGTTCGTCCCTTATAAGAAAACGCTGCTTCAAGCTGGTTTGTTTTTCTGCAATCCAGAATGGAACTTCCTCCCGTCTGGCAGGAACATTTCTCACAATTGTGTTGATAGTGACTAGACTAACTGAAGGCACAGCTAACTGTGGCTGTACAGTTTGAACAGCCCTCACTTGGGTAGCTGTTATAGTACGCATTACAAATTGTGTTATTTGTCTACATAGTTCAACTAGTCCTGTATAGAGAGCACAAAGGTCTAGAACGTTTAATGGTGCTAAATTTGGATGTGGTGTATAGCCGGCTAGTACTGGCCAGTTCACCTCTTCATTGCTAAGGTGACCCAGTCTTATTGTATGTGGAAGGGCGCCTTGGAACCAATTCTGGTGTTCCTGATATGTTAATGGCACTGCTAAATCTTCATAATCTCTGCATTAATCTGGTAGTGCAGCTGGTGTGTATGTGTGAAAATGTGTGTAGTACCATCGACTGCAGGAAAGTGAACGCCTGGGTAGAATACCTCTGTTTTATATGCTTTATGGGCCTTAACCACGAAAGTAACATCTCTCCCTCCAACAGGGAGCGCTTGTTATAATAATAATGCTGTAACAGCATGTCTGCAGATAACAGGAATGATAGCTGCCATCACCATTTTTAATTAGTGGAATTCAAAGAAAGGAATATACTGTAGTGGGGTAAACTTTTTAAATGTTCAAACTTGAACAACTTACAGACTAAAATAGGGGTCTCCTATTAAGTTGAGGAGGATTAAATTCCCTAACACCATGGATGTCTCCGTATGAGGTGAAAAGGAGACTTTGGGCACACACAAGAACTACTCAGGAGATCCATCAGACCTGGAACGTTGGTGGCGCCATGTTATACGGTTCCTTTGAATTAAGAAAGACTGTGTATCTGGACAACATAAACTTTAGAATATGGGAACTTAGTTCACACTTACCGTCAGAGAATGCTGGCATGGTTCCTAGCTAGCTCACACTGCCCCATCTGAGCCCCTATACTTACCAGGGTTCCAGATGGTATCAGCAACCTTGACAATTACTACTCATTTACTGCCCAATGATAATGTGGAAACAGATCTATCCTTTCATTGTTTACTTTTGCATACCCAAGGTAAACACAAGAAAGATACGAATTGGTTTTTGAAACATTTATTGGAACAATTGTATTCAGGATAGAAAGAGTGTGCTGCGATTATTAGGCAAAAGAAACAAAGCATTGTTACCAGCATTACAAAAAAGGTGAAAAAGATAAACAGTTCAACCATTATAATGTTACTATGTGATTATATGGTTATACTCCTACCTAACACTACCTAAGCTATAGAGAGCATAGCGGGAGGACCCTCTGCCAGATGCCTTGGGAAAGCCTAAACCCCCATATCTGAGTGTAATGTATCATAAAGCAGTCTTCTGCAGAACAGGCTTTTGTCCTTTGCAGGACAGGGGTTAAAGTCAGCAGGAGTGCATGACAGCCACAGTTATTGTGCTCGAGGACAATCCAAGCAGAAGTGCTCCTCTGCCGAAAGTAATGAAAAGGCTCTATATATTATAAAAGCACTGTCCCAATCGCACTGTTTCAAAGTTGCAGAGTTGATACGATGGTTTGTCTAGAACCAAAAGCTGTCTCCAATCGGACAACCAAATACTAGTGCATCACATTCTACGTGCCTAGCCTTGGACAGAGTGTAAGATTACAATTATAATAATGCTTGCTAAGAAATGAACTGCATGTATAATGATTTCTCAGTACATTATCGTGTAAGCACAAAGCATATATATATAAGTCACCATTTGAAAAATATTTCAAGCTAAAAACGTGAACTAAAATGGAGGCTAAGAACAGGCCCCATTGTGCCACACATCACTGCTGCAGTGTACTCTGTGGCCTCTCCATGTTCAAAGATGGTGTGCAACCTGGGTGCACATGGGTGTACTACCTGTGTGCACACAGGGTGCTTCTCTCTTTGGTTGGACTCCAGCTTCCTGGGTGTGATATTGCACAGACGGAAGAGAAGAGAGCCCATGATAATGACAGTGCAAGATGCAACTGTTCTGTCACGCCACTATTCATTTGCAATATGTTACAAGTGAGTAGCGGTGCACTTTTCTTATTATTAACTCATTCTGAAGTAAGAACATGCCTATAATAAGAAAATATCCTCTACACCTAATAAAGAGAATAACATCTGCCATTAATCATATTTCACCCACACAGAATCCCAGTAGATGGTGAAGCTTCTTTTAAGAAATACCAAGCTCACTGTATAGCACAAGTTGACACCACTGCGGGTCATGTCTAAAGCCATACTCCCATTACTCAGCTTTTTAGAAGTGAGGCCCATTGGCATATACACTTTAGTTTAGATAAACTCTCCACTTTTTCCTCGCTCATTTATTCCTCAGACCATCTAAATTATTTTTGACCTACAGATTCATGAAGCATCAGGATGCCATTTGGCCAATGTTCACTGCAGAGTAACAAATATCTTTACAATAAGATAAATTGTCATCTGTTCCCATGTCTTGTAGGCCATCTTTAGTCTGTTCTTGATTTTTGGTCCAACATCATTTTGGATTCTTTACATTCTAGGATTTGTACTTTTGATCCTGTTAAGGTTTGGCCTACAATAGCGACAGTGTGTCTGGCGGTATTGTTAACATCACAGGACATCTTGTAGGTGAGCTTCATATGACTGAGCCAGCAGGCACCTATGAGCTTTTACCTATTCATGGTGGACAGCAGTTTTGCCATTAGATGCTCTTTAAACCTCCTCCTCAGGCACACCTGTCCATTAAGGCCTGGCTATTGCTACCTATAGAGGAGCTAGTTACATTACCTTGTCCACATAAGCATACTCTAAGGACAGAGGGGCATGTTTATCATGGGTTTGCCTAACTCTTGAACCAAGTAAGGTAATGCCAGGGGGACCAAAACCTAGATGAGATTTACCAAGCCATGCAAGGCCACCTTGTGTGGCTCTGCATGGCTTGGTAAATCTGTAGTAATGCAAGGCAGCGCAAGTCACTGCCTTGCATTACTTTACGTGGTGGAGCGTTACATGGGTGGAGTGTGGTTGTTCCCACGCATTAACCCATGTATTCTGAGGCATTCCCAGATTTAAAAATACCTGGGAATGCATCAAACTTTGTAAGCCTTGCCACCAGAGGTGCAACGGGGCGAAATATCTTTAGTTCTCCTCGTTGTTTCCTCTTTCTGAATGTGCAGCATTCTGCAGCACACTAAGAAAGAGGAATATGCCTCAAAGGATTGTTTTGTGTTGAAGGTGTTCCTTCCTGCACTTAACACAGACACCGTTGCTCCATGCCGCAAAGGTGCCGGAATGTGTCTTATCCTAATATATATGTCCCATTCCTGCCCTCCCTGTTTCACACAGTGCAGCGAGGTGTCCTGCTGCTTTGCGCTGCGTAAAAGTTTGATAAATCTGGCCCATAATGTATATAGTATAGATTCAAGCACTTCAATGCTGGTTGCCAGACTCCATCATTTTTCTCTCAAATGAAAGACACTCTCAAGCTGGCTGAGAGCCATACTCAGTTTGTTCACAGACACTGAATCATTATGGCCAGTGCTTTAAATGGGCTGGTACTCACCGGTACTGAGTACCGGCACTTTCGGATTTTTTTGCCGTCAGTACCGGCACTTCCCTGTAGCCTAGGGAGAGTACCGGTACCCTGATCCACAGCATGGCAGGCGCAGGTTAGGTTTATCCTCCATTGCAGGGCAGATTCCGCACTGCTTCCGAGGAGCATGTAATTACGTGTAATGTGCTAATCTGTTTTATTTCCATAAACGCATTTCTCTTGTGTTTTGACATGTGCTGCAACTGGTACAGAAGTCATTAGGTGTGAACATATCTTGCCCTTCGCCCCGCCCACTTGCCACACCTCTATTTTAATGAGTACCTGCACTTATGTTTTCCCATTTAAAGCACTGATTATGGCAAAATGTAATGAAACTTTACACACATACAGCCAGATTGCATATGCTCACTCATACAGGTCCTGACGCTCTTAACCCTAGTGGCTCACTCACCCCAGTTATTTAACATCTCTCCCCCATTTCATCAACACATCATGAATCTTGGATATATTCCCTAGAGGTGTGCTACAAACATTCTGAGGTTTGGAAGGTATTCCTTGAGGCACCACTGCTTGTGTGAACAGATGTGGAAATGGTTTGCTCTAATATTTATCTGCAGGGTTGGACTGGCCTTTAGGGCAATCGGGCAATGCCCAATGGGCACAGATTATACCCACTGGTGGCTGGATATGGCCTAGTGCCTCCCCGCCCAGCTCTCGGATCCCTTGGGATCCAGTCCATCCTGTCCAGCCGAAGGCACTTTTTAAGGGTCCTTCCTTCAAGAGCTATGCCACCCATGCGGGAGACAGCAAGCAACGTCTGTTCCCATGAGCAGCACTCTGCTCTCCCTAGATACCAGCTCTAAGCATGAGTGCCTAAAAACTATTGTAAAGGTCCATTCATACTCATATAATAATGCGGCAGCTTGGATGATAGTAGTGGCACCACTAGGTGAAGGAAGCCCGGTGTATACCATAATGAGGTCAGATTGGGACATGCTTCACAGTAAATGTTGTATTAGTAAATCACGAGCTCATGCTGCTAACGTTCTCTATGCATCATCAATGTACATGCATTTGCGATACTGTATACTGCAACTGACGAAAGTTTAATAAAAAGATTTTCACACAAAAAATAAATAATAATGCAGGCAGCTCATCAGAGAGCAGTACAGCACCCAGACATGCAAGAGCCTATCAGCTCATCAGTCCATGCAGCATCCTTCCTTCCTGGAGAGGAAACTTTGTTAACTTCCTTAAACTCTTACTGCCTGGTACTCAACAAACATATTTATGTATCGAACTGTTAACGCAGCAGCACCAACTCATTCTAACTTTTTTAAACTGTAGACTATTATTGCCAATATACACAACAACCCATATTTATGTATCCAACTGTTAACGCAGCATGACCAACTCATTCTAACTTTTTTAAACTGTAGACTATTATTGCCAATATACACAACAGCCGTTCTTGACTTTGTAGTGAATTTAAAATGGATTTCTGAGACTTCTGTTTTCCATGTCAGCCCTTACCCCGATTAAAACTAATTCACCCATTACTGTCATAGGGGATCCCATTATTAAACCCAAGAACGTCTCAATTTCCATTAAAAATTCCCCTAATTTAGGACATAAAAAAACATATGTATTGAGTACGCTGCATATAAGCCGCACCTATTGCATTTGACTCCCACAGATGCCCCCCATTTAGAGATCTTCCTTGACGTATAATATAAATCATAAAGGGCCATATAATGTTGAATGCGGGTTCTTCATGTCATCAAAACTTGATTAGCAAGTTCAAGAGATTCTTTTATATTAGCGTCCTCTACCCCCAATTTTTTTTCCCATTTTATTTTCCAAAAATCTAAGTCATCAGGGAATGTTTCCACTAATTGTTGGTAGAATTGTCCAATTGGTGTTTTTTTCTTCATTTTTTCAATTAGCGGGATCTTTACAAACTGTTGTTCTTTTCCAGACCCCCGCCGAGCAAAACAACTACGGATTTGGAGATATTTGAAGAATTCATGTTTGCCTAATCCATATTTCTCCTGTAGATCTGAAAAAGCTAATAATTGGCCCTCATCACACATATCCCCCAGGCGCCGTATTCCTTTAAGGCCCCATCTATTTGACACCTGATCTCGAAAAATTATAGGAAGCAGACCAGAAGCTGAAAATGGGGTTTAGGCATTTTAAATTTGGGACCCGTATCTTACGTTTAATTTGTTTCCAGACTAAACAGGCTGCCTTGAGTATCTTAAATATGTTTTTTTTTAAATAACTAGGTTCAATTACCTTGACTAGACACTCAGTGGTCTCGTCCCCCAACCCAAATTCATATATTGATGGTCTATGACATTGCAGAAGTTCAGCCATATCCCCGACTACCAAGGGGCTGATGTATTGCATCATTGCTGCCCAATAATACATCATAAAATGTGGGAGACCCCAGCCCCCATGATGTCTAGGTAACACCATCTTCTTAAATGCCCTTCTCTGTCTACGATACCCCCATAAAAATCTAGAGCAGATCCTCTCTAATTTATTAAAACATGACAAAGAAAACTCTAAGGGGATTGTTCTAAACAAATATAAGAATTTCGGTAAAACCAACATTTTTAGTACATTACATCTCCCATGAAGGGATAGATGAAGATGATCCAACCTCTCCAAAGTTGCATTCACCTTCTCCATCACTGGGTTGATGTTCAATTCTGGAGTATTTCCGACGGACAATGTAATTTTAATTCCCAGATATGTTACTTCTGGGACTATTGCCATATTTGCCGGGGGGTCAGCACCTGAATAAAGAATTCGAGTTTTTTCTATATTTAATTTATAGCCAGAGAAACACCCGAACTGGCTAACCAATGTCTTAATTGCAGGAAGTGCAGTGACAATATCCCTCGTGACGACGACTATGATAACGTTTTTTTTTTTTTTTAAACGTAGTTTAGGGTATGGGCAGAGTAAACAAGGAAAGATTGACTTAAATGCATAACAATGACTAGTACATTTTCTGTTGTTCGTGGAACATCTGTGGCTTAAATGATAAAAGGAAAAGGGGGGTGATGGCTCAAAATCTGCGGGCGATGCAGGTGGATCTGCTCTGTGTACAAGAAACACATATTGTGTAGAATAATCGAAAGTGGTTGAATGGTTAGGGTATGGAGATACTTGGTTGTACTAGGCAGAGTTCGACCACCAGAGGTAAAATGTAAATTGATACTTGTATAGCGCACTACTCACCCGCAAGGGTCTCAAGGCGCTTGTACGAATACCGCTGTGGAACCCATCCTGGCTTTCCCTGTGAGGTGTCCACTCCTGGGTACCCCCAAGGTGGAGGCCAGGCATCCTTTTGTGGGGGCCGTTGTGGAGATTAAGCTAGCTATTGCCCAGAGTTGCAGAGTGGGACTCCATGATTGGAATGGCACCGAGGCGAGAATTATCAGGTCCGTGGAATTTTCTAGCCCAAGACCCGCCGAGGCGGGGAATTGCACCCTGGTCCCGGGCTAGACCTCTGCATCAGAGTCTGCCGCTCTAATCATTGAGCCACACTTCTCCAGAGGTGTGGCGATTTTGAAGAGGTATGGCCTGGGGGTCTGCAAACGGGTAAAGGAGGATGTTTGGGGGCGCTGGGTTATTGTTGAATTTTTGATTAATGGATCTCCAATGACAATATGCTCGATATATGGTCCTAATCTGGATGATCCAGAGATTATGTATTTTTTAAGCATCGAATTAGCGGCGTGGCCATCCCCGTTAATTCTTTGTGGGGATTTTAATCTTCATATGGAGGGAGGATTCGTTATTACCAGTGATCGTCTATATGAGGGGAAAGAAATAAAGTTTTTAAAGTTTTTAAAGCCACTAGAGGTTTAGCTAAAGAATTTGGGTTGGCGGACGTATGGTGCGCTCATAGTAAAGGTGCCCCTAGCGAAACATTTTATTCGACTCCTCATAGAAAACACGTGCGCTTGGATTATTTTTCTATATCAGCTGAAAAGGTAACAAGTGCTAAGATTGAGATTAAACCCAGGATCATCTCAGACCACAACCCGGTTGTATTAGAATTGGACCTTAGTTCTAGGCCCCCGTCAAAGGCATGGACTTTTGAGCGCAAACTCTTATTGGATCCCGTATACTGTGAGCATATGCGTAAGTGGATTGAGGAACTTTTTTAAAACAATCGTGGTCATTTAAGGCCGGGGTCTGGGGGGAAACATTATGTTATTCTATCGCTAAGCAGCGCAAACTTCGGGGAGAAATTCAGGACGGGATGAATAAACTAAGGTTATTAGAAATAATACTTATGGGGGAGGTAATCAGGCATCAAAATACGGAAAAAACTTTAAAAGACATTGCAGTTCAAAAAATGAATCTATTTTAACACTTTGCTATGAAATTAGCTACAAAAATGGCTATGCATAGATCTGAAATCTATGAAGGAGGCGAAAATTCTGGCAGGATCCTATCGAAAAGATTACATCAGAAGAAAATTGCAAATAGGATCAAAAGGATTCAGGATCATCTCGGCCAGATTCAGGATACCCCAGGTGAAGTGCTTAATGTGTTTCGTAAATTTTATCTCAAATTATACTCAAAAGATGAAATAATAGAGTCAGAAGAGAAAATGAAGGAATTTAGTTCGGATATTGAAATTAAAAAGCTTACACCAGAACAAAATGAGGAATTAGCAGCATTTATAACCTGGGAAGAAGTGGAGGGGACAATAATGTCACTTGCAGCAGGAAAAGCCGTGGGTCCGGATGGCATCCCCCTTGAATTTTATAGGACATTTTCGTCAAGTTTTAAGATCAGAATTTATGACGTTTTCTTGGCTGCTCAAGGGGAACTGCGCCAGATTCATGGCGAAAAACCACCATTATTGTTTTTAAAAAAAAGGATAAGCCTGATTTGCTTCCATCATCATACAGACCAATCTCATTGATTAATTCTGATAGCAAGATCTTCTCTAAAATTATTGCTCAGCGTTTAGGATTAGTCATTTCTGCTTTAGTCACTAACTTGCAGCATGGGTTTATCCCAGGAAGGGACACTGCTGATCACGTGAGACGAGTAATATTCCTCCTGGACTGGGCCCAGGCAACCGAGTCATCATTGGGGGTGATCATGTTGGATGCCGAGAAGGCATTCGACAGGGTTTCCTGGCCATACATGTGGGATGTGTTGCGATTGAAGGGATTCTGCCCTCAGTTTTGCCAAGCAGTTAAGACACTTTATATTTGCCCAGAAGCCACCATACGAATTTCTGGACAGGAGTCGGGTTCATTCAATATCAACAGGGGTACAAGGCAAGGATGCCCGTGCTGCCCTCTATTATTTGCATTATATATTGATTTCTTTTTGAATAAATTAAATCAGCATACAGCTATAAAGCCAGTCCTTCTTCGGCTTATGGAGTATAGAGCGTTGGCCTAATAAAAAGATTTTCACACAAAAAATAAATAATAATGCAGGCAGCTCATCAGAGAGCACTACAGCACCCAGACATGCAAGAGCCTATCAGCTCGTCAGTCCATGCAGCATCCTTCCTTCCTGGAGAGGAAACTTTGTTGACTTCCTTAAACTCGTACTGCCTGGTACTCAACAAACATATTTATGTATCGAACTGTTAATGCAGCAGCACCAACTCATTCTAACTTTTTTAAATTGTGGAGTATTATTGCTAATTTACATAACAGCCCATATTTATGTATCCAACTGTTAACGCAGCAGCACCAACTCATTCTAACTTTTTTAAATTGTGGAGTATTATTGCTAATTTACATAACAGCCCATATTTATGTATCCAACTGTTAACGCAGCAGCACCAACTCATTCTAACTTTTTTAAACTGTAGACTATTATTGCTAATTTACACAACAGCCGTTCTTGACTTTGTAGTGAATTTAAAATGGATTTCTGAGACTGATGTTTTCCATGTCCAGTTAAAGGTAAGGTCTCCAGCATGTAGTGGCTGTGCTGTGGTAAGCGTCCTCAGCCCAGCTGCGGTACTCTTTATCTGCAATGGAGGGGAATTCTGTTGCTGGGTGGCCACTCGTGCCTTCCTCAGCTTTTAAGAAGGAAGGTTTCCGGGGCCATAGATAGAGGCTTGGAAGTAGTTTGGAAGCATGGAGGGGCGTTAATGAAGCTCTCCGTCGACAAAGGAGAGAACACCAAGTATATGGCTGTGGTCGTAGCTGCCAATACAATTCCTCCCACAAAGCCTTACGGTCCTTTCTTTTTCCTGACCGCCATATATTGGCCCCTGCTAATTGTACGCGCCCAGAAACCCCATTCGTGAGGAAAGCTGCGCTAGTATCGCACTGCGCCCGTGTGCAGCTGGCAGCACGAGCCTCTCGCCGGTCCCCGGTTGGTGAAGCGAGGGTAATCACTTGATCCGTCAGCAGCAGCACATGACAAGCAGCTGAGAGTAATTACTGCTCAGGCGCGGGCTGGGTGGGGAACGCTGCCGTCCTGAGGATCCAGTCGAAGAAATGCGCTTGTGCGGTGATTAACATGCGGCTGTAGACTGTTCCTCATAATTACACTCTTCCGTTCCCTCTGGCAGCTCCTGGGATGAACACGAACACATTCTGTGTGGATGCACCTATAAAGTTTCTCTAAGTGCGCCAAACCGTGGACACTGTGCGAATATATCTGGGAGGGATCCAGTCTTCGAGGCGCTGTTCATCTGAAGCCAAGGTAAGCACTGTTATTATTACACCACTCTAGGGGCCCCTTCTGAAATTAATCGTAATGCTATGGACGGTGTTTGACTGTGCTTGATGTGAATTACGCAGTTTTGTGATTCTTTCTCATCTCATACACTAGGACTCAGTCAGACGTCATAATTGGAGAAATACATGGAATAGTCAGAATATGAGCAAAAGTAAACTACAGCTTGGTGCCCTTTCCCCTAACAATAACTCGTTTTTACAATCGTGAGTACATGTGAGCTCTACCGCCCTCCCCTTAGTAGACAACAAATACACTGTGAAGTGTTTGCTTATGCGCAGGGGTCTCTGTGTGCATTGAAAGGCTCGGTCGGGATCGGCCCCGGCCTCTTTTATTGTAAAGATGAGTGTCAGTAAAACCGAGACCAGCCCGTTGAGCAACTCCCGTTGAGTGACATGAGATCATGTCTTGGGATCAGCACGGGACTGAACATCACGCTTTTGCGTTGTACTATCCTCGTCCTGCCCCTGGGGCTTTGGAACTCTTTTACATGTTCGTTTTCCGCCTCTGTTGACTCTCCTGGGAGTTGTGGTTGGCCAACATTTGAAGAGTTGTGCAGTCCAAGTTCATTCTCATTGACATGAAGGAATGTGGAAGTGGCTGGTCTTTGATCCCCAGCAGAGGTCTAATTTCCTTATATTGAAATTAAATTATTATTATTATTATTATTATTGTGTGTTCTTATATAGCGCTCAACTTACCCTTGGGCATCTTGGCGCTTGCATTGGGAACCCGTCCTGGTTTTTCCCTGTGAGATAACCCGTACAGGGCATCCCCAAGGTGAAAGCCTGGCATCCCGCCGCGGGGGGGCCGTTGTGGAGATTAAGCAAGCTTGTTGCCCAGAGCTGCATAGTGTGAACTCGTGCTTAGAGTGGGCACCGAAGCGAGAATTATCGAGTCCGTGGACAATTGGGCTCCGGACCCTGCCGCGTCGGGAATTGAACACTGGTCCCGGGTCTGACCTCTGCTTCAGGGTATGCCTCCTCTAACCAGTGAGCTACACTTCAAATGCTCCATTCCGGGCCATTCCAACTAGATTTGATTTCATGTGCATCTCCTTGATTTTTTTAAAATACTTACTTCATTTGAGAACTCAAAGGGCCATACTTGCACACAAACCCTGCACTGTATTCAGCTTCACTCATACAGAGACTTTGGAATTGGATTCTGACAGACGGCGCTTTACAAATGGCTAATTTCGAGTTGTTAATCACTGAGAAGGATTTGTTGTATATTATGTAAATATTTTTTATGTCTTTGCTAATGAATAGTAAGTATTGGGTCGACTAGCCACACACGATAATTTGCATACAGTGAATCTTAGTAAAATTGAGTGGGTGGTTATCCTGGAAATTGTTCATGGATCTGATCTTCTGGACCTACGTTAGACATCGCAAGTTAGATGAATGTAAAAGCTCAGTGTGTTCTAGTGAGGTGGAATATGTCTGTAGTATCACCCCCACCACGGCTAGCAGGCTCTTGATTTTATCATTTCTACTCACTGCTTTGTCAAGATGACCAATTCTCCTTTATGCTTTGTCTTGCGAGTAGAGATTGGACAAAGCTTAAAAGTCTGATTGTGTTGTGTCTCCAAAAAAACTCTTTCAATGAAAATGTCAAAATCAAGTTAAAACTGCGAGAAAATAAGGGTTTTAGGTTGTTTGGTACATTAATGTACTGTCTGACAAAATACTTGACAATTTACTATGATACCAATCGGCCTCCATCCAAGGGAGTATGAACGGGTCTAGTTTGCCTGTTCAGTTAATTTGTGAACAAACTTGGGTTAGAGGCAAGACTGCAGTGGCTGCGCAGCTCAGTTGTGTGGTTTTGTGATGTGGGATATGTTGCTGATCAACTACGTCAGGCGAAAGTAATATAATACAGCAAACTGCATAATGCTATTTTGAGATTTAGACCAGTAGTCAGTGTGTGTGATAACACAAGTGATCCCGGATACAGCACTGCTGCTTGCACAAATAACAGCATCACGCAGTATGTTCAAGTTCTCACTTAGGTCACCTCAAGCCTTACTTTTCTTTATCGTTAACTAAAGCTAGCCCTGTGAAACAAGCCCTGTGGAATTCGTGATCTTCGCGCAAGGAACTGAGAAGCAAAGAACACAGAAAATGCTTGACATTTTTGAAAAGCTCCTTAAATTCATATTATAAAGTGTGAACATGATTTTATGAGTAGTCAGCTGGCAAAGAACCCCAGCTGGGCGTCCAGTCTGTGATGTCTACCCTCTGTGTTAGTTTCTCACTCCGAATTATAATCAAAGCATTGTTGGGGTTAGGTGGACATCGATGGGTCATTCGGTAGCATACAGCGTATTGTAAGACTAAGGCACTGATGGTTATAAATATGTGTGACACTTTCAGGAAGATCTGATCTTAAAACATAAACCACTTTACATTCTTGATGTTTTGCTTTTCTCATCTGGTGAAAAGTTCGAATTAGGACTAATGGGTGGCTATACTGAAGACCATTGCACTGGAGAATCTCCCATTCAAAACACCACAAATGTAGAGGAGATCAGGTGTCAGACAGAAACAGTAAGTAAAAAAAATATATTCAACAACAGCCTTCCTCACTTCTAGCCAACTCCAAGGCACTCGCCAGATAGGTAATTCTATAGTAAACATTCTAGAGGTAACGAAATATTAATATTAGAAGTACATACACACATCTAAACATTACAGCACTGTAAACAAGCATTGGCATAGCCAATAGGTCTCGCTTTTGGGACCTTATAAGTATTTAGTTATGCAGCACAATATCCTTGGTACAACAACATCAACTATTGCATGGCGAAACACTTAATAGGTCCCAAAGGCGAGACCTATTGGTTATGCCAATGCTTGTTTATTTTTTACAATTTAAGCATTGCTTCAAGTACACATCTACACACAACAAGCAAGGCTGAGTCCTAGAGAGGATACAAAGAACCAATCCGTGCTTACAGCCTGAACCGCAGCAAACACACCCGGCGTCAGCGCTCTACCAACAGAGTTAAAATACTGTGTCCAGTACAACAGAGGCTGGGCTCCGCTTCGAGGCCTTTGAGGTGCAGGACGGCCTTGGTGCGAACAAAACAAAACTGTGAAACCGGAAGGCAGGACAAAATCTCGCAAGTGTAAGTAAAGGCGCATGAAAAAAGATGGGACGGAAGAAAGAACGGGTGACAGGAGGAAAAGAAGAAGGTACAAGGGAAGGATTGCAGGTGAGGTAAAAAGGAAGGCAGGTGAGGGAAGAAGGAAGAGGGAATATAGAAAAGACAGACGGAAGAAAGGAAAGACAGAAGGAAGGAAAGAGAAAGGATGGAATAATGGAAGAGAGGCAGGAAAGAAAGGTGGGAAGCAAGGGAGAAGGGAAAGTAGAAAGAATGGAAAGTCCGGCATCCTGGGGCAAAGGATGGAGCGGACGGGGGATACTATGGAGGAACAAATAGAATGAAGGAAGGAACGACAGGGAACGTGAGAAGGAAAGGGAGGGATGTAAAAAAGGTAGGGCAGAAGGAAACATGGAAGGTAGGAAGGATGGACAGAAGAGGGAATGTAGGGCGGAGCAGACCGAGGGAGGGGGAAAGAAGGAAGGTGAGCGGACAGGGTAAGAACCTAGGGAGGGACAGAGAAAGGGGGCAACTAGGGAAGGAATAAAAGGAATGAGAAAATAATGGAGCAAGAGAAAGAAGGAAAAAGAAAAGGACGAGGGAATTAAGAAGGCGAAGGTGAAAGAACAAAGAAACACAGCGCAGGGGTGAAGATGCAGTTAGGTACGGGGAGAGAAGAATGAAAGATAGGAAGAACTAGGGGCATATTCACGAAGAGCCGTCCAGACACAGCAAAAAAATCACAAATGATGTCGGGGCTGGAGGCAGCAACTGGCAAAGCAGAGGAACACATGCTGACCTCATAAATCTGGGACAGGAGGCCTGGAGGCGCCCCCCTCCACGAGTCTTACCAGGGCCATTAACTCTCAGCATGACTCCCAGAGAAAGGCTCCGAGAGCAGGGAATGAGTGCAGGTGCCAGGGCTGGGCTTTAAATCAAGGCATGAGTGCTGCTTTCACAGCCAGGCTCCAGTGAGGGGGCGGGGCGGCTCCGGCGGCTCAGAGAGAGGCAGTCACTGACTGCGCTGCTGCAGCTGCAATCAGGGAGTGAGGAGTGAGAGCAGCACCCACAAAAAGGGGAGAGAGTGAGGGAAGCTCCCTCAAAAGGGCAGAGAGTGAGTGCAGGTCCCACGGCCAGGCTTGAGTGAGGGTCCCAGAAAGCGCTGAGTCACTGCAGCTCGTGCAGCTGGTATCAGAGAGTGAAGAATGAGAGCAGCTCCCTCAAAGGGCGGAGAGAGTGAAGGGTGTGTGCAGCTCTGGCAAAAAGGAATAGAGAGCGAACAGTCACTGCACGTCGAGCAGCCGGTATCAGAGAGTGAGGAAAGAGTTCAGCTCACATAAAAGGACAGAGTTTGAAGAGTCGGTGCAGCTCCTGCCAAAGGACAAAGAGGGTGAGAAGTGAGTGCAGCTCCTGAAAAAGGTAAAAAAGTGTGTGGAGTGAGTGCACCTTTCTGCAAAGAGGCATAGAGTGAGCGGTGCAGCTTCCGCAGCCGGAATCAGAGAGTCAGTGAGTGCACTTCCTGCAAGAAGGAACAGAGTGAGTGCAGCTCACAGAAGCCAGACTCTGAGAGTGAAAAAGTGATTGCAGCTCCTGCAAAATGGCACAGAGAGTAAGGAGTGAATACAGCTCCTACAAAAGGGAAACACGGAGAGAGTAAGGAGCAAACAAGGAGAGAGGAAGGAGTAAAAAAAAGGAAAGAGGAAGAGAGAAAGGAGTAAAAAGGGAGAGAGAAAGGAGTTAGAAAAAGGCCGTGCGGCCATGAAAGTGATGCGGCTGTGCGGCGGTCAAAGTGAAAGTGATCGCGATCGCGGGCTGTGAGGGTGCCCGCGAGCGATGCACTTAATGAGCCATGATGGCTCGTAACTGTGCGCGTAACCGCACGCTCTAGGCCACACAAAAAGCTGTGGTCGGCTTTTGAAAGCCCACTCACTAAATGTCTCGCCAGAACAGCGTATGTGCTGGCTCAGGCGAGACCTACAATTTAGGGATATGGAAAGAAAACACTGCAGATACCCACAGTTTCCTTGCAGCTACAGGTCCCCCTGGACACAGTATGTATATGTGCTGAACTAGGACAGAGATGGTTGTGGGAACACGGGGAATAAAACAAAGAGAAACTAGAGGAAAACAACAGGACCAGGAGGGATACTCCAGGATCTGGGAACATTTTCAGGAGATAGTAACAAAAGTTTAATACAGTTGATGAGAAAAAAACAATAGCTTAATCGCAGAAAGGCCATTTGAATATTATTCGCCTCCTACAAGGCCGGGGAACTAGTGGCCTAGATGAAATGAAAGAGACGGGTGCCTGTGGAAACAACTGGTAATTCTAATAAAGCACCAACACCAAAAAAGGACTAATCCTAGCCAGGCCTAATCGATGGGAATGTATGTGAAGGAAGCACCAAACGCCAGCAATGGTAATGAACTGCATGGAGGAACAGAAAACTCACTAAAACAGAGTGTTGTCAGTATGTTTCTCGATCTCTGGCCTTGTAGTCTGTGCCGTGCCACTGTTGACCCAGAAGAGGAAGGAGAACGTCACACCTATTTTAGGGGTGCCATATTGGATTGGGATTATTCTAGCTCCAGACTTTGCAGGCCTGGGTGCCAGATCCTCCAACTCCCTAACCCTCTAACCTAGAATCGCTGCCCACCTCTGTAATGCCGTACCTGACATTGAACCAGTCAGGACATTTCTGATCCCTGATGTGGAGTGTCAGTGCAAGTTCTGATAATCCCCCTCCAATACTGTTCAGTAGATGGATGATAAAAAGCCCTTTAATACTCTACCAGTAGTTCAAAGCATTTCCCCAAAAATAAAAGAGCCAAATGTCTGCTGCTTTCACTCCTGAAATGCTAGTCTTGTGTTTGTTGGCGTATATATAAAACATGGGTACACACACACACTTACACACTAATTTATATAATTTTTCATACCTCAGCAAGAGCACAAGAGACTGGTAGTGACGTGATGAGTTGACATGCCGACGAGCAGATGCGGTGCGATCCACGCCACAACCTGTGAGCCACGGATCAGGAGCCGTGTGCCGCAAGCTGCAAACAGTGAGACGCAGGCAGCATGTCACAAGCGAGATGGCAGTAGCAGTAGTGGTGGTTGGAGCGGTCTGGGGCCACAAGGCGCAAATTGAGAGCCGTGGCCACGTCGCACAAGCGGTGGTCATAAGAGCAGAGTACGGCCCCTATGAGGTGTGGAGCAGAGCAGTGAAATAGTCCAAGCAGGGGTCACAGGAGAAGGAGATGGTGTGAAAGGACAAGAGGTTCCTTGGACATTGAAATCCTTGGAGCCAGGTGATCCCCTGCGGCCTGGATTTTTTTAAACCATTGAGTCGAACAAGTGCGGCAGACACTGGGAAAGTAGCAGTAGTGGCAGCAGGGAAAAGAAAGGGAGAGATAAGACCACTGCTATCTGCTTCAGCCGATAAGGCAACAAGCCGCTTAGCCAACCAGCCCATCTGCCAGCCGGCCGGCCAGCCCACCAGTCCACTAGCCTGCTCCACCATCCTGCTGCCCCACTGTCACAGCTATTGCCCGCCTCAGCTTGCCTCTTCACCAGCTCTTCAGCCCTTTAGCGATGCAGCTATACAGATCGATACAGCCTACAACTTGACCTGTCGGTAAGCAACTGCAGGCACTAGGCTCGCAGGATAGGTGCACCCGGGCGCTGTGGAGGCAGCCAAGCTAGGTCTTGGTGCGGCTTGCAGCTCTGGCTCCCACTAGCGTACTAATTATCAGTTGCTTTTAATTAACATCTGCCTCACAACGCCATCAGCTACTCAGCTTCTCGCTCCTCACTACCTAGCTCATTGTGAGATCTGCATGTGTCGCAAAACAACCACAGCTCAGCCCTCATCACCCCAATTTGAACTGTTCAAGCAAGACCAAACCGGGCTAAACAAGACTTAAATTAATCGACAAACAGAATAATTACAAGCAGACTACAAAATGAGGTCTGGGAAAGCAAGGGGTAACCTGGGGCAGTATAAAAAGAAAGCCACTAAAAGAGCGAGAACCCCCGAATATAACAATGACAGGTGAAGAAGAGAAACCTGGATTACCTTCAAGAGTGATTTTAAACCTCCTTTAGCCCCAATTAAATTGACAGCATTGGATGTGAACTTTAAAACTCTGAAATTATGTGATGTGACTCACCACCCCTTCACTAAACAGCACCAGGTCTTCATCAAAGGTCATTAGCAGAAAAAACTTGAACTTGAACAAAAATCCGGTAAAGATAGTGGAGTAGAAGCACGACACCCTTGTAAGCACCTCAACCCCCCTCAAAAATGATGGCAGCATCACAGGCTCGGCCTGAGTAGCTCTCCGAAATACAGCGGAGTCAATCTCATCGGCCATCCACTTTCAATCAGACAAACAGGAAATACAGGTAGATCTTCTTAATACACTTGCCATCAATGTACCTGGCATAGATTTCAAATTGCAGTCACGGAATGATCAGATTCATAAGGCCCAGGACAATCGATACATACAGTACACCCATTGTCAATGCTTTTCCCTGTTAGATAAGTTACAGACTTTACCAAGTATCTTGTCTGAAATCTTCAAAGAAGTTAAAACCCAATCAAAAAGTGTGTCTGGGAGATTTTAAGCAATTGGTAACAAAGCATTAAAATCAAACATTAGCCTCCATTGCCTCAGTCAAGTCACCCCTATCGTCTTCAAGTGTAAAGCTTGAGTCAATCCATCTGAGATTAGGGGACACAAGACAGACAAACCTAAAATGCTTGATGCACGACAAGAAATAGAAACCATCACTCACTGCCGGGAGGAGTCCATTAACAAAGGTGGCACCCAAGCCAAAAGAGAAAAGATCCAGGAAAGCTTGGAAGAAACAAAAAGTGCATCAACGAAATGGAATTCACCATCTATTCGCTTGTAAAAAGGGGGTGGAGACAACACAATGACCGATCTTAACCAAAAGTAAACAGGAACCTCTTGTGGGGGTGGGGGTGGAAACAACACAACAGTTATTAATCATGAGCAAGCAGGAACTCTACCAGTGGCCATTGTGCAAAGTCAAGATAATCAACAGCTGACACAAGGCAACCAAAACACAGTGCCTAATGAAGAAATCGTCGAGAATATAGGTGCAATTCACCCAGCCCCAGAACAAAATTGGCCTATACAGGAGGGTTTCCAGGCTCCTGAATCTCTGAACAGGAATCTTTTAATCTCAGAAGAAGGTTACTCTTTCAACACGATTGAATCAAAATCTCAGATAATGCAGTGCATCAACCAGGTGGCCCTTGAAATAGAAGGAGCATTCCCCAACCAGAACACGACACCGGTCCCTTCAAAAACACAGGGCGATCCCATACACGGAGTCAACCACAAAACATCACTCAGGAAATTAATGTTAGTCCCGAACAATACATCAAGTGGGGTATTTGATACTTATAGAGTGGCGGTGTTAAAGTTAACCAAGGAAATTAGCTCACTAGCGTACCATAAAGCATCACATATTGAAGCAATATAATTCCAGCCACACCCTCATTTAAGAGACCAGGAGGCCACGTAGTAATCTGGGCCACAAGTGATATTGCAAATAAAGTTTTTCAACAGCAGGAAGCCTTTCAAAACTGGGAGATTGAGCTAAGTAGAGTCAAGCCACTAAGATATCCAGGCCCATTGTTTCCAACAAACCAGCATAATCATAACTTTCCCTCAAAACAGGGCATGCTAACAAATTCAACTAAATAGTATGCTGGTCTCAGGGGCGCCTGGAGGCAGAATTTTACCAGTTCTACCAGATTTAACAATAGTGAAATCAGTCAACAAAGAGTCCTTCAGGCTGTCTACAATCCTTCCCTCGGAGATGAAAACACAAGAATGGTCCTGGCTGCCGCAAGCGTTAGACCCTAGCTGGACTTGATTAACAGCAAGCCCCTTCTGAAAACGACCATATTAACATCTGCTTCTGGAATGTACACAGGTTTGGTAAACTGCGCCTGGTTAAAGACACAATGGACTACTTAGTCAAGTTCAATATTATAGTATTACAGGAAACTTCGAGTCTATGATCAACATCAGTTACTGGGCATATGGAACATCACATCCCGGCAGTGAGGATTTCACGTTATGGCCACTCAAGCGGGAGTCTCTCAACCTTTATCTCCACAAAATACAAATGGTTACAGGAAAATATAGACCTGGGGGTTGAGTCGCTACATGCCACCAAGTTAGAAACCAAAGATCAGCATGAACACAGGAAGGCACTCATTCTCCTAAATATATACATCCATCCAAGCAAATCAAAGAAGGAAGGGAGGATCCTCACCCTGCTGACACTAATCAAGATCCTGCAAAACTTGTCCCAAAACTCGCCTTAATAGTTTCAGGTGAGTTTAACATTAGGCTTCTTCAAAACCCAACCATCTCAAATTCCTACATTTGTCAAGAGCTAGAAAATCAAGGCTTAAAAATTCTCAACTGCAACTTTGAAGAAGACAAGCCTGCAGCAACAACTTTCTTAGGCAGTCGGACCTGTTCAATAATAGATTATACTCTAACTAAACAGTGAATCATTCTTCCTGGTCAGGTCATTTCAAATTGACCATCACCCCAAAAGCGATCACCTCCCTCAAGTATTTTAAATAAAATGTGCTTCCCGTCAACTGATGGTGATGGCCGGATTAATCTCTTATCCCAACTGTCAAAATCTAAAAAGACTCAAATGACGTGACTCGGATATGGGACAAATCATGGCCCTGGTATACATCTAAGCAGACACCACCAAGAGTACGAACTACATGGCAGAAGTAGGATATCATACATGGGAGGAGCTAATTGTGGATTTAGTTACAGCATCTCCAACTTTTTAAAAGATATCCCAAATCAGCAAGGAAACTTCACTTCTTCATCCCCCCCAAAATCAGATCTGGCATAAAAGCGAACTGCATGAAATAACAAAAGCGCATTAATAGAGAAGTAAGAAGTTACACTCGGAGCACAAGAATAGGCATTGCGTCCGACAAATCATCACTTCGGCAGTTAAGAAAAACTTACAATAAAGAAAGATGGCAAGCAAAAAAAACTGCCAAGAAGGGATATGGAACAAGCTCCTACAATACAGCAAACACCCCAATAGAAAACAATTCTGGGGCGAGATCAACAAGCTGGTCGTAGCATAAAATCATCATCATAACACAGGGATCTCAGAGGAAGTTTGGATGTCCCATATTCAGGTAATGTTCTCATTCCCAGAAAGTAAATCCATCTGTGGGAAAAGCATGAACATAATCATTTTGGCGACACAAAGCCAGACCCTATTGAGGAAATCCCAACACTCAGCTGATACTTGCAAACACCGACAGCACTGAGAAGGTTCTAACATCGACACACCCGAAAGGACCTCACCAACTTCACAAAATATTAACAATCTAAGCAACTTTGAAGAACCATTAACAGACGCAAAGCGGTTGGCACAGATACTAAAGAAATTGAAGACTGAGGGGGCAGCAGGTCCCAACGGCCTTCCTAATACACTGTTCAAGCAAGACATCAACTTCTGGGCCAGTTACATTACACTTCTCTTCAACTGGTTTCATAGCTCCAACATTATCCGCTGTCATGTAGAGGGACCATACATAATTCAATATACAAGAACGCCAGCCAATCATCACCACTGAATTGCAGGCTAATAGCCTTAATAGATGTCGAATCTAAACTATATGCCACCTGTAAACTCCAAAGAACTCCAGGCATAGGCAAATGAGAACCAGTTAATACTTAAAACGCAAACAAGATTTCGGTATGGCGTGGGGACAAAAACAAACCTGTCCGTACAAATACACTCCCCAGCACACGTCGAGTTCACGTAAAAACTCCACAGATAACCGTGCACTATATCAGCACAATTTAAATCCACAAAAAAACAATTCTTTTTCTTCTTCTCAATTCTTTTAATTGTGTAGGTCTTCAAGCAGCCTCCAACAGCCAACACGTGTTTCGTCGCACATAAGGAGATTATCCCGCAACTTTTTCAAGGCTGTATGAGTACAAACATATAAAACACACCAATGTAATCCATTCGATTAGGTAGTACATGGACCACATACACCAATATTCAAAATTCATTGCAGGAAAATAATTGACCAAGCACAAGGTGGAAATGCAGCGCAAAAACCAAGAGAAATGATGGATATCTTAAGCCAAAGCCAAGGAAAGATAATAAAATGTACCTAAAACCAAAAGGAAATGGAGAAAGGAACTAATAACACCGTGATATACTAGTGCGTATCAATAAAAATAAATTGATATAAATAACCTATGCGTCACCGGTCGTGATGGTAATAAATCAGGTATAAGGCCAGAGTATGTGTTACTAAGTGAAGATGTAGTAATCAAAATGAGCTAGCTACTTAGGTTGTGTACGTGTTATATGTGTCTGTTTTGGGAAAAACCGTTTGGTTTTTTATGAAAGCGTTTACCCACAAACCTTGTTGGTGGCATGCTTCATCATCGGGCCCTACCCGAGGCACCGAGTGTGCCTCAGGTGTGCTTCGACGCCTGGTTACAGCGGAGCAGGTTGTGTCAAGTGAGTGTGCAGTGGGGGTGTTTTGAGTGGGGTTTTAAAATACTGTCCTAGAGGTCTCAAAAGATTACTTTATTGGTGGGCCCTGGGCAGGGTTAAAAACAAGGCTTTTGGACGTGGTTGGAGAGACTTATGGTCTCCCACATCCAGTGTTGTCAACTAGTTTCAGCCAGGCCTTATTTGTTTAAACTGTCTTTCGTCAGGACCTATGTGTGTGGGGGTGGATCAAGGGACTCACGTGTTGTCAGTGCCTTTATGTGAAGCACTAGCTAAGGTGCTATAATTTTAGGGGGAGGTTTTCTCCCAGATTGTACCTGAAAAGAAAAGGGACGAGACAAACACATAAATATAAATTTTGTAACACGTAGATTTAGAGGCACATGAGCGATGGCAAAGCCATGGTGCCTAAAAAGTGAGCGAATCAATCAACAGTGATTTTGCGATGGTGTCGGTTGTGTGTCAAAAGCCGGATAGTGATACTATGCGTTAGAGGTGCTAGTACCTGTAAGCGAGTAAAATGCTATGGTGACCAAGGTAAAGGCATTTCCTAATTAAAAAGGAGAAAGCTTACTACATAACTTTGGAGGACAAACTTCATGAGTCTCTGGCGGGGATCCAAGACTCCTATGCACTCTGGGGGGGTATAGAGGGAGAGAGGGTTAAGGAGAGAAACGCTCGCTGCCAGCGGTAAGGAATGCGCACTTGGGAGTAGCCGGTGGCTGTGTCCCGGTGGCGGTACCGCGAGCGAGCGAGCTTGGGCTTCCCCACTTACTTGGCGCTGTCTCTGGATCCTCTGGATCACCTGTTGTGTCCGACCCGGAGCTCCGTGGATGCAGAAACCGTGTGCCAGTGTGGTTTAAATATGCATTGAAGCGCCGCAGCTGGTGATCATTTGAGCGGGGTGTGGCTCCCATGTGAGTAGCATCAGGAGGTAGCGTCTGTGAAAGTAAGAATAAACACAGAAGACAAACTCCTATTGCATGCGGTTTCTAAATAGTGATATTTGGCATGGAACCGGGGGGGCAAGATGTAAAGGGTAAAAGAGCGTGGTTTTTGCTAGAAATGGCACGTGGCGATTTGAGACAGTCAGCGGGAGATATGATTCCTGGGATTGTAACTTATAGAAGGCTGCTGCTCATTGGCTGCTAAATAGATAAGTGTGGCAAAAGAAAGAATAAAATACTGCCCCATGCTAATGAGTGTGACAGTAGAATGTATCTAACAGTAAACTGTATCTCGTGAGGACCGGGTGCATGTGCTGCCCTAGGTTATTGCAGGGGTGCCAGGGCTTGCTAGCGTGTGTGGTATCACTGGTAGTGATAACGGTGAGGGCTATTAAAATGACTGATGTGGCCGTCTGGTGTATCGCCAAAACATACAATTGGTGGTATGCCTTGTATGTCATTTTTGTAAAGCATTATAAGAGGCATGTGGTGGTGCCAACTTGAGGATGCAGAGAGGAGCATCCATTCGGTATGCAAGGGTAAACGGAGGGGGGCCAGCGACTTAGGCTGTTCCACAGTATGTTGTCGTTCAGCCCATGGGTATGGGTTGAAAGTCTGTAGATCTAGCGTTGCTCCTTGGTTAGGAGTGTTTTTTCATTGTTGGTCTGGTGGACAGGTATTTGTTCTATGACCGTCCATCTCAAATCATTGGGTGTGTGCCCTTCTTGTAGATAGTGGTCCATGAGTCTGCTGTTGTTTTTTTTGCAACGGATCGTGCTCCTGTGTTCCACAATCCTGGTCCGTACTTTTCTTGTGGTCATCCCCACGTATCGAAGTTTGCAGGGACACTCTATGAGGTATATCAAGTTCGTAGAGTTGCAGTTTGTGTGTTTTAGTTGGTGCCATGTTATGCCAGGCTCCAGGTCGAGGGTTTTGCTGTGTCCTGTGAGGTGGCAGACGCTGCAGTCACCACAGGGGTAGTGCCCGACCACATTGGGTAGGCCCCATGCTGTTTGTAGCGTGTTTCTTGGCGGGGTGTGGTAACTCTAGGACGGGTTGACACTAGCCAGTCTTTTAAGCTGCTAGATTTCTTGTAAGCAAATAATAGTTGAGTCCAGTTTCTGTTGCCGGTGTTTAGGATTCTCCAATTTTTGTGGATTATTCTGGCCACTTGGTTGGATATACCGTTGTGTGTTGTGACACAGGTCAGAGGTGTTGTTGTCTCTGGTCGTCTGGTTTCTTCCAAGAGTGCATCTCGGTTTTGGTTCCTAGCTCGCTTCCTGGTGGTCTCAATTATTTTTGAGACTAGGTCAACCGATTGCTTGTGATAGTCAGCAGGGGAACTGCAGTTGCGTCTGATGCGCAAGAACTGTCCGAGTGGGAGATTCTCCCTGAGGGGTCATGGATGAAAACTCTCAAATTGAAGTAAAGAATTTCTTGACGTGGGTGTGTAATATGTGGAGGTTTTCAGTGTGCCTTCCTTGGCCTCTATCATGAGGTCAAGGAAAGGTATCTTTTCCTTGCTGGCTGTGCTGGTGAATCGTAGGAACGGGTCCCTTTTGTTAAGCCATTCGAGAAAGTGGTTTAATGAGTCTTGTGTACCTGTCCATATCATTAGGATGTCGTTGTTAGATCTGGGGGTCTCTAGTTGGCAGAGGTATACACCTTAGACTAAATAGGGACCCTTGCTTCTAGTCAGGGTACAGGGACACACACGGTAGATAACCCCTGCTCACCCTCTAGGTAGCTTGGCTCGAGCAGACAGGCTTATCCCCAAGGCTATGTGTAAGGTATTTGCACGTAGACACCACAATGATCCCCCCTCCGCACACCACAAACTTAGACCACACAGGTGAGTTATATCAAAAATAATATATCTTTATCTAGTTTCCGCAGTTGAAATCAAGCATCACAGGTTTACACAATAATCGCTTTCTTGGTTGGTCGGGATCGTCAGACGATAGTCCCAAGTCTCTTGAGTGATTCGATACTCACTGAGAATGAATCAATTTGTAGGCCCTCGATGTTTTAGGCAGCTACGCTGCTCCGGCGGTGTCACTGCGCTCGTTGCACGAGCGCTCCTCGGGCTGTTCGATGCAAGGATTCCACAACTCCCCCGACGAGCCCCCAGTGACGATGTCGACGTCACCGGCGTCAGCCACTCACTGCGCGGCTTCGTAGAGCAGGGAAATACGACTCTCGGTCTGCTTCAGGCCTCCGGGTCGCGGCAAGGCACGTGCCGATGAGCACGTCGATCTTCTTGATGCGGCAACCGGTGTCAGGCCCGGCTCGGTGCGGTACTCTCCAGCAAGACAGAGAGCAGCCAGCCCACCTCACAGGCAGATGTTGAGAAGCTTGGTAGAACAGTCCACGGTCCCTGCGGCACCCAGCAGCGCAGGTGGGACACAGCAGAGTCTTGAGTTCTTGGCAACCTTTCTATCCCTGGGTTGCGAAACAGGAGGCCAGCTCTTCTCAGGCCCTTGGAGATTCAGTTGAAGACACAGCACATAGCAAAGTCTTGTTTGGTCAAGTGGATAGGGTCAGCACACAGCAAGACCCCTTCTCCTCCTCAGCTTCAGTTGCACAGCAGAACAGGTCAGCCTTTAGAGCACACAGCACGGCAATCTTCCTTTAGTTCTTCAGCGGTCCGTCTTTCAGCAGAGGTTCCTCTTGATGGTCGAATCTAAAAATCTGTTGTCAGGGGTCTTGTACTTATACCCCTAAAAGTCTTTGAAGTCTTTGTGCAAGTGGGTCCTGAGCCCGGTCTGATCCAGTTCTGGGTGGTTGGAGCACTTTGTTTTCCTGGTCTCTACATTCTTTTCAGAGTGAGGGGCAGAGTCGTCAGCCGCCCAGCAGGAGGTGGAGCCAGCGGAGTGGCAGGCAGGCACAGCCCTATTCAATCCCAGGTGCTATCTCCTCCCTCCACTCTCCCTGCGATTGTCGCCATTCAGCAGAGGGCTGACTCGGCCAACCGCCCGGGGGATCCCCGGCCCCTGTCACTCTCAAACCAGACAGTCAATCCACAAGCACGCCCAGGCACACAGAAGGGTCAGACAAGAGAACAGCTACTCTCTAAAAAGTACTGTTCTCCAACTCAGGATTTAAAAACAATCTCTCCTAAAAGATGTGTTATCAAATGCTGAGCTCAGGGATATCAAACACTCATGTCTTATCTTGTTCGTATGAGAAGATAGGCGGATAGCCATCGGCACCCGCCTCCCTCATGTTAGCCTATGGAACAAGATAGCCTTGCAGTAGTGAACACACAAAATGGCCGGTGTTCACTACCAGAACATGTTACCTGCACTAGTACATGCTCTACCTTCTACATACACTGCACCCTGCCCAGGGGGGTACCTTGGGCCTTCCATAGGGATGACTGACGTGTATGAAAAGGGAAGGGTTAGGCCCGGCCAGTGTGGACACTGGCCAGGGGGACATGGCAGTCCGGGGACTGCAGGCAGGCCTGCGGCGGCAGGCCTGAGACACTGTTTTAGGGCTACACAGGTGGGTGGCGCAATCAGCGCTGCAGACCCCCTAGTAGCATCCGTCATCACCAGCCCTGGCACACACAGTGCACTTTACTAGGGGCTTCATGGTGATACAGATGTGCCAATCAGGTATATCCAATCAATGCGATATTTTACACAGGGAGCACTTACACTCTGGCACTGATTAGCAGTGACAGAGTGTCCAAAGCATCTAAACCAGCATATCGAAATCCAGCACAGCATCAAAAATCCAGGTAACAGAGGCAAAAGGTAGGGGAAAAACCCACGCCAAGGATGTCAGGTCTAACACGTGTCCCCTCCAGCTGAAAGCGGGGAGAACTACCCACCCTCTTGGGAGTTCTCATCGCTAAGGCGGAAAAACCTGGACAGACCATCAGCATTGGCGTGCTCTGTACCGGGACGGTGTTCCACCGTAAAGTCCATTCCCTGTAGGGAGATGGACCACCTCAACAGTTTTGGATTCTCACCCCTCATCTGCATTAACCATCTGAGGGGCCTGTGGTCGGTCTGAACACGGAAGTGAGTCCCAAACAGGTAGGGCCTCAGCTTCTTCAGGGCCCAGACCACAGCAAATGCTTCCCTTTCAATAGCGCTCCACCTCTGTTCCCTGGGAAGTAGCCTCCTACTAATGAAAGCTACGGGTTGGTCCCCGCCCTCGTCGTCCATCTGTGAGAGTACTGCTCCCACGCCTTGCTCTGAAGCGTCTGTCTGCACTACGAACTCACTCGAAAAGTCAGGCGCCTTAAGCACCGGTGCTGTGCACATTGCAGTTTTCAGGGCATCAAAAGCAGTTTGACAGGCCTCGGTCCAATTCACTTTCCTGGGCTGATTCCTAGAGGTTAGTTCCGTTAAGGGGGCAACAATGGTGCCGTATCCCTTGATGAACCGTCTGTAATACCCGGTGAGTCCTAGAAAGGCCCTCACCTCTGTCTGCGTCTTGGGGGGTTCCCAAGCCAGAATGGTATCGATCTTCGCCTGTAGGGGCGCCACCTGGCCGCTCCCCACCTGGTGTCCCAAATACACCACTGATCCCTGCCCTATCTGGCACTTACTAGCCTTGATAGTGAGGCCTGCCTTCTGCAGCGCCCTCAACACTTCACAGAGGTGTTGCAAGTGTTCCTCCCAAGTGGAGCTGAACACAGCAATGTCATCCAGGTATGCGGCGCTGAATTGCTCCAGCCCGGTCAGTACCCGGTTGACCAGTCTCTGGAAGGTGGCAGGGGCATTTTTCAATCCAAAGGGCATGACCCGAAACTGGAAGTGCCCCTCTGGCGTTGAAAATGCCGACCTCTCCTTTGCCCCGTCAGTTAAGGCAATCTGCCAGTACCCCGAAGTCAAATCGAAGGTGCTGAGGTACCGGGCAGCTCCTAACCGATCCACGAGCTCATCAGCTCTGGGGATGGGGTGCGCGTCAGTCTTGGTGACCGCATTGAGCCCGCGGTAGTCCACGCAAAACCGAAGTTCTGACGGGCCACCGGGTGTAGCAGATTTCTTGGGAACGAGGACCACTGGGCTAGCCCAGGGACTGCTAGAGGGCTCAATTACCCCTAACGCCAACATCCTGGAAACTTCTTCCTTGATGCTGGCCCTGACCTTGTCAGCTACTCTGTAAAACTTCTGTTTCACAGGCAGGCTATCTCCAGTGTCCACATCATGGACGCACCAATTGGTGACACCTGGTGTCAGGGAGAACAGGGAGGCAAACTGACCCAACACCTGGCGACAGTCGCTCTGCTGCTCTGGGGTCAGGGTGGGCGAGAGGACCACACCATCCACTGACCCGTCTTGCTCCTTGGTTGCCAGGAGGTCAGGGAGAGGATCACTATCCTCTTCCCCACCGTCGTCGGTAGCCATGAGCATCGTCACTTCAGACCTCTCGAAGTGGGGTTTGAGGCGGTTTACATGCAAGACTCTAAGGGGCTGCCTAGGAGTCTTCATGTTGATCAGGTAGGTCACCTCACTCTTGCGCTCTACCACCTCATATGGCCCGGTCCACTTGTCACGGATCGCACAGGGCTCCACCGGCGCCATTACCCACACTTTCTGCCCGGGATGAAATTCTACCAGAGTGGTATTCTGGTCGTACCATCTTTTCATCTCCTCCTGGCTGGCTTCTAGGTTCTCCTGAGCGAGCTTCCTGAAGCGCTGCGTTTGGTTGCGGATGGCCAGCACATAGCTGAACACATCCTGGGGGGTCTTCCCACGGGATTTCTCCCACCCCTCCTTCACCAGTGTGAGAGGTCCTCTAACAGGGTGGCCATACAGCAGTTCAAAGGGGCTGAACCCTAAGGACTTCTGGGGCACCTCCCTGTAGGCAAACAACAGGCATGGTAACAAGACGTCCCACTTCCGTCTCATGGGCTCCGCTAGGCCCATAATCATACCTTTCAGGGTGCGGTTGAACCTTTCAACCAACCCATTTCCTTGAGGGTGGTAAGGAGTGGTGAACTTATACGTTACTCCACACTCCTCCCACAGAGACTTCATGTACCTAGAGATGAAGTTGGTACCCCGGTCGGAGACCACTTCTCGAGGGAACCCTACACGGGAAAAGATCCCCATTAATGCACGGCCCACCACGGGTGCTGTGATTGTCCTGAGAGGGACTGCTTCCGGGTACCGAGTGGCGTGATCCACCAAGACCAGGATAAACCTGTTGCCTAAGGCGGTCTTGGGATCCAGGGGCCCTACGATATCAATGCCCACCCGCTCGAAAGGGGTGCTCACTACAGGAAACGGCTGGAGGGGCGCCACGCACTTCCCTCCGCTCTTACCACTGGCTTGACAGGTTTGGCATGATTTACAAAAGGTACCGACGTGCTTCTTCATCTGGGGCCAGTAGAAGTGGGTGACAAGCCTGTGATAGGTCTTGTCTTGCCCCAGATGTCCTGCGAGAGGCACGTCGTGAGCCAGACCCAGTAAGAAGTTCCTGAAGCGCTCGGGTACCACCAGCACACGGGCTGCACCGGGCTCAGCGAACTTAGGCTCACTATACAGTAAGTCATCTTCCCAGTAGATCAAATGTTCCTTGGACCCTAGGCCTGCTGCCTGGTCTGCAGCCTGCTGCCGCACACCACTGAGAGAAGGGCACTCCTTCTGAGCCTGGCAGAATTCCTCCCTGGAGGGGCCACCCTCTTGCTGCCAATGGGTCAGCTCAGGCAACTCCCCCAGTTCGGCCACCTGCTCCCCTGTAGGTTCCAGGGCATCCCCCTCAGGTTCTGCTTCCTCCTGGACCGTGGGAACAGCGGGGGCCGGTTTCCCGCGCCCTCTGCCCCTTCCTCTCCTGGCAGGTTCCTGGGCCATTGTTCCAGGCTCCAGTTCTACTAATTCACCCTTACTGGCTGTCATGGCACGTGTGGATACGCAGATCCACGCTGGCAGTCCTAACATCTCCAAGTGAGTTCTGCGCAATACGTCCTTCCATGGAGAACTCTCCAGGTCGTTACCCAACAGACAATCTACCGGCAAGGCATCACTGACACAGACTTCCAAGGTACCAGAGACTCCCCCCCCCCCCCCCCCCCCCATGTAAAGGGAACACGCGCCATCTTGCAGAGGCGAACTGAAGTGTCAGCTGCCACTACTGGGCGGAGTACATTGGGAATGACTTGCTCTTCAGACACCCACTGACACCTGACAGATGTCACACTAGCCCCGGTGTCTCTCAGAGCCTCTATCTCCCTCCCATTGATGGTCACCTTCTGCCCATATTTCTTAGTGTTAGCGGGTATCAAGGCATCCCGGACCATCTCTTGGTCTCCTAACGAGACAAGGGTCATCATAGCTAATCCCTCTTCCCCACTGGAAATCAAATCCCCTCCCAAAGCTACACTAGCTAACCCTGGGACTGGAGCAGCAGCTGGTGCTGGGGGTTTATTGGGACATTTAGGGGCGATGTGCCCCACTTCCCTACAAGCATAGCAAGTAGGCGGTGGTCTGTTGCCCTTAGGGGGCCAGGACCTCTTCGGCTTGGGGGCTTGGGACTCCTTCTCCTGGGAACTGTTTTGGGGCCCTTTAGAGAACTCCTTGCTGTTACCCTTGTCCTCCCCACCTTTCTGCTGGGGACCCTGTCCACCCTTGGCTGGCATACTTACCACCCCTTTGTTGACCCTGGTGCTAGTCCAGCGGTCTGCCTCCTTAGCAAGCTCACTGGGATCAGTTAACTTGCTGTCTAAAAGATGCTGGCGCAGCTCTGGAACACATAGACTACTCAAGTGCTCCCAACTAATCAAGTGACACAACCCCACATAATCAGTAACTTTGCTGCCCTTTATCCAACCTTCCAGTGCACGCGTGTACATACTCACACACTCCACCCACGTACTCGAATCAAGTTTCTTGAAGTTCCTAAACTTCTGTCGGTACTGTTCTGGTGTAAGCCCATACCTGAGGCATAAGGCCTCCTTCATTGTGGGGTAGGTTAAGGTCCCTGCTGCTTCTAAGGGTGCTAAGACATCCCTCCCAGAGGCCTCAAAATGCTTCCACAAACCCGCTCCCCAACTTTTCTCAGGCACTTCATTCATCTTCAAGGCAAGCTCATAGGATCTAAACCACGCATAGATATCCTCACCCCTCTGATAATTCTGCACCAAATCTTTCGGTATGTATACTTTACCCGCCTGTACTGGTTGTGCGCTGCCACCATTCGGACTGGACGCCACCTGTTTGGCTTTAATGTCCAGCTCCCTCATGCTCAACTCATGAGCCAACTGGAGTTTCTTCTCTTCTAACGCAAGAGCATTCCTCCTCTCCTCCGCCTCTTTCTCACTGTCAAGGCGCAGTTTCCTTTCTTCCGCTTGAGCTTTGAGCTTAAAAAGTTCAATCTCATGGGCTCTAACCCTCTGGTTTTCCTCCAGCTCCTCTGGAGAGAGGCTCCTACTGGAATGGGTGCTGCCAGCCCTCGACGCTGGCCTATTCACTGGCAGATCATCGGATCCAAATCCGTTCTCCGGTGTGCCATCCCCTTCCGTAGTTTCCTCGGTTGCGCCATTCTTGGCCTCCCACCAGGCCCTTAGAGCTTTCTGTAGCTCCGTCTTGTTGGCGCTGCCCTTCGCTGGGCATCCAAGCTGCTTGCAGAATTGCTTTAGTTGCTCCTTCTTATACTCGAGCAACTTTTTCACCTCGAATTGCAACTCCGGTTCCTCGCCTACTCCGTTCAGAGACATGATGCTTCGTCGATCCTCCAAGAATAGTCTTCGCAAAAACTTCGTGCGATGCAACTGCTTACTAGATTAGTGATGTACGAAGAATCACTGCAGGTCAAGTGCAAATACTGGTTCTAATCCGCACCGCTGACCACCAATGTTAGATCTGGGGGTCTCTAGTTGGCAGAGGTATACACCTTAGACCAAATAGGGACCCTTGCTTCTAGTCAGGGTACAGGGACACACACGGTAGATAACCCCTGCTCACCCTCTAGGTAGCTTGGCTCGAGCAGACAGGCTTATCCCCAAGGCTATGTGTAAGGTATTTGCACGTAGACACCACAATGATCCCCCCTCCGCACACCACAAACTTAGACCACACAGGTGAGTTATATCAAAAATAATATATCTTTATCTAGTTTCCGCAGTTGAAATCAAGCATCACAGGTTTACACAATAATCGCTTTCTTGGTTGGTCGGGATCGTCAGACGATAGTCCCAAGTCTCTTGAGTGATTCGATACTCACTGAGAATGAATCAATTTGTAGGCCCTCGATGTTTTAGGCAGCTACGCTGCTCCGGCGGTGTCACTGCGCTCGTTGCACGAGCGCTCCTCGGGCTGTTCGATGCAAGGATTCCACAACTCCCCCGACGAGCCCCCAGTGACGATGTCGACGTCACCGGCGTCAGCCACTCACTGCGCGGCTTCGTAGAGCAGGGAAATACGACTCTCGGTCTGCTTCAGGCCTCCGGGTCGCGGCAAGGCACGTGCCGATGAGCACGTCGATCTTCTTGATGCGGCAACCGGTGTCAGGCCCGGCTCGGTGCGGTACTCTCCAGCAAGACAGAGAGCAGCCAGCCCACCTCACAGGCAGATGTTGAGAAGCTTGGTAGAACAGTCCACGGTCCCTGCGGCACCCGGCAGCGCAGGTGGGACACAGCAGAGTCTTGAGTTCTTGGCAACCTTTCTATCCCTGGGTTGCGAAACAGGAGGCCAGCTCTTCTCAGGCCCTTGGAGATTCAGTTGAAGACACAGCACATAGCAAAGTCTTGTTTGGTCAAGTGGATAGGGTCAGCACACAGCAAGAACCCTTCTCCTCCTCAGCTTCAGTTGCACAGCAGAACAGGTCAGCCTTTAGAGCACACAGCACGGCAATCTTCCTTTAGTTCTTCAGCGGTCCGTCTTTCAGCAGAGGTTCCTCTTGATGGTCGAATCTAAAAATCTGTTGTCAGGGGTCTTGTACTTATACCCCTAAAAGTCTTTGAAGTCTTTGTGCAAGTGGGTCCTGAGCCCGGTCTGATCCAGTTCTGGGTGTTGTTGGAGCACTTTGTTTTCCTGGTCTCTACATTCTTTTCAGAGTGAGGGGCAGAGTCGTCAGCCGCCCAGCAGGAGGTGGAGCCAGCGGAGTGGCAGGCAGGCACAGCCCTATTCAATCCCAGGTGCTATCTCCTCCCTCCACTCTCCCTGCGATTGTCGCCATTCAGCAGAGGGCTGACTCGGCCAACCGCCCGGGGGATCCCCGGCCCCTGTCACTCTCAAACCAGACAGTCAATCCACAAGCGCGCCCAGGCACACAGAAGGGTCAGACAAGAGAACAGCTACTCTCTAAAAAGTACTGTTCTCCAACTCAGGATTTAAAAACAATCTCTCCTAAAAGATGTGTTATCAAATGCTGAGCTCAGGGATATCAAACACTCATGTCTTATCTTGTTCGTATGAGAAGATAGGCGGATAGCCATCGGCACCCGCCTCCCTCATGTTAGCCTATGGAACAAGATAGCCTTGCAGTAGTGAACACACAAAATGGCCGGTGTTCACTACCAGAACATGTTACCTGCACTAGTACATGCTCTACCTTCTACATACACTGCACCCTGCCCAGGGGGGTACCTTGGGCCTTCCATAGGGATGACTGACGTGTATGAAAAGGGAAGGGTTAGGCCCGGCCAGTGTGGACACTGGCCAGGGGGACATGGCAGTCCGGGGACTGCAGGCAGGCCTGCGGCGGCAGGCCTGAGACACTGTTTTAGGGCTACACAGGTGGGTGGCGCAATCAGCGCTGCAGACCCCCTAGTAGCATCCGTCATCACCAGCCCTGGCACACACAGTGCACTTTACTAGGGACTTCATGGTGATACAGATGTGCCAATCAGGTATATCCAATCAATGCGATATTTTACACAGGGAGCACTTACACTCTGGCACTGATTAGCAGTGACAGAGTGTCCAAAGCATCTAAACCAGCATATCGAAATCCAGCACAGCATCAAAAATCCAGGTAACAGAGGCAAAAGGTAGGGGAAAAACCCACGCCAAGGATGTCAGGTCTAACAGTCGTCAATGTAGCGACGCCAGAAACATATGGTGTCTTTGTAGGGGTTGGCGGCTGAGAGGATGTGTGTAAGTTCAAAGTAGTATACGTAGAGCCCCGCTATGCTTGGTGCGAAAACACTGCCCATTGAGGTACCGTTAGTTCGTAAATAGTAAGTGCCCTCAAATTCAAAATAGTTTTCTTTTAGGGCCAGTTGTGCACATTCTAGGATGAATTCTCTTGGGGTAGAGTGTTCCCAGGGGGATCTTGGTAGCATCTCATCAAGCACTTTCAGAGTTGCATCTTGGGGGGGGGCTCGTGTATGGGCTCTCAATATCTAATCTCACTAGTAGTTGGGATGAAGGGTCAAAGCTCTTGTCCCCAATTAGGGATAGCAGGTGTTTGGTGTCCTTGATATAGGTTGAGGCTTCCTGTACCAAGGGGTTGAGGAAGAAGTCACAGAACCTGGAGAGTAGCTCCAGGAGTGAATTGATGCTGGACACGATGGGGCGTCCTGGTGGCGGTCTTGCTTCCTTATGGATTTTTGGGACCGTGTAAAAGTAGGGGACTTTTGGGTTTTTCTTGCAAAGGTAGGCTGCCTCCTGTTTGGAGATGTGGTTGTGGCTCTCAGCTTTTAGAACCAGATTAGTTATTGCTGTCTGTAGGGCTTCAGTGGGGTCTTTTGTGAGGCGTTTATAGTTGCGTGTGTCATCAAGAAGTCTGTGGCATTCAGCAGTGTAATCCTGTTTGTTCTGGATCACTATTCCTCCACCCTTGTCAGCGGGTTTGATTGTGATGTTGGGGTTGTCCTGGAGGTTCCGTAGGGCTTCTCTCTCTTGTTTGGAGAGGTTGTTAAAGGTCTCAGGTTGTTTGGTTTTCTCTACTTTATTATAGACTGCTTGCTCAAAGGTTGTTATTTCAACCGGAATACTGGAAGGTGGGGATGTGAAAGTAGATTTCGGTCTGAGGCCAGTTTCTTTGGTGCCCTCCATGTTGTCAGAAGGTTGCTGTTTCTCAAAGAAAGCTTTGAGCTTTCGTTTTCTGAAAAAATCAGCTAATTCCATTTGGAGGTGGAATTTGTCCACTCGTTTGGTAGGGACGAAGGAAAGTCCTTTGTTCAATATCTTCTCTTCCATCATGGTTAATGGGAAAGAGGATAGGTTGAAGACAAGAGATGGGGGTTGATGTGAATCAGTTAGCGACTCCCGCTCGGTCCTGGTTGTGCTTCCTTCGTTTTGTGTCTCGTGTTCGCGCTCACTGGGCCATCTTCGTCTGACCAGTGTACCTGTTGTTCGTTACGTCTGCGGCTCCTGGATCGTCTGCCCTGGCCTAAAAAAGGCAGTCTCTGGTGTTGTCCAAAGAAAGTTTGTGGGGCTTGGTGGTATATTGGAGGCCAGCCAAAATAGGGATTCTGGTCGGGGTGGGCAAATGTTGGTGGTCCATAGTTAGGGTTAGTTGGTCCAAAGTTAGGGTTTGGTTGGTATTGTGTTCCCCATGGTTGTTGCCATCTTGGTGCCCGTCCTCGATTTCTTACTAAGTGAAGAGTCATTGGGCCATCCTTATATACCCAGGATGAGTGAAAGCATTATAAATACCTATATCTTCTCTGCGGAACACCTCTGAAAATCAAGAAACAAATATGTCTCGCAATAAGCAATCCATCCTTCAAAGGTAAGTACCAAATGTCTATCTTTTTTATAAAATCAACAAATACCTACATCATTTGTTGTGATACTTCTGTCGCACAAAGGGTTTCAGTATATTTTTTAACTGTGCTATTCTTCTTAGTGGCGCCTCTGTACCCAAAGAGAATATCACTGTCCGGATTTTTGCAAACCTGTCAGTACACACCATCCTGGTTGAAAAGATGATACAACAAAGGGGTTGACTATTTATATGCTTCGTCGACCTCAAATCAGCCTTTAATAGAGTCCCCGTGCCCAGTCTTTGGGCAAAACTGGCAGAATGAGGCCTCCTGAAAAATTACTAAATTCGATTATCACTCTGTATAGCAGCACATGGGTACTGGTCAAAGTTGGCAATGGAGGTAGGGTCACGTCTAAGATCCAAACCAACAATGGCCTCAAACAGGGGTGCGTTTTGGCCCTCTTTTTATTCACCCTCTATCTTGCTGACTTAAATTGAAACTTTGCATAAGTGGAATGTTTTCCGCCTAGACTGGCAACATACACAATAGGTCATTTAAAATACGCTGACGATATAGTCGTGCTAGGCCAGACTCCCGTCGGCCTACAGAGATTGTTAAATTTCCTGGTTGGGTACATCGAGTACCAAGGCCTGTTGTTAAACCTAAAAAAAACACAAAGGTGATCCACTTGGTTGATCCAATGAAGAAATCCCCAAATTGGTTCGTGAAGAACAACCGCAAAGAGGGTGTAACCTCTTACAAATCTTGGAATAGCGATAGAGCATCCTCTGACCTTCAAACAGCAATTCACCATGATATGAGCCAGAGCACACACTTTATCTTTAACATTTAATCAGCTGCAAATGAAGATCAGCTGCCTGTCATATCAACACCTACTTACAGTACAGATCCTACCGACAATTTCATATGGCCTGGAAATCACCCATGGAAAAGAGACAGATTTATTAAACCATTTACATTCAAATGTTTACAAAGCCATCTTCCGCCTGTCGAGGTCCGTCTCACAAGCTCAAGTACAGCTGGAATGTAGCCTAATGAAGCAAGTACTGATATGAATGAGTGTATTTATAAAGATATGTTGGAATCCTTGTGCTTCTGAAAAAGGCTCTTTGAACAACTTGTGCTGGCAGGAAATTGAGTTCAGATTAGCAAACATGTGAACAATTCTTGGGGAGAGTATTTGAGCTCATCAATCACAGCTCAATGTCTAGAGGACGCCTGGGCCCTCCCAATGGAAAGAGAATCGTTCACTTACTAAGCAACACCTCGGCCAAAGTTTTGTCACAGCTGCAGGATAAGAACACATTAGCTGCCAAACGCCACGCATGGACGGTTATATCCCCATATCAACATTTGAAGCCCCAAGTCTACTTAACAACTCATTCGTCACCCATGCTAAAGCATCAGTTTATGCTGTTTCATTTTGGGCAGTTAGGAACGAAAGACCTAATCCCTTCCTGGAAACGTCAGCTGACAATGTTAAGCTGCCGCCTATGTGGGTATAAATATAAGCCATTAATTCACATGTTATGTGCATGTCCGCACTTTTGTTACACAGAAGGAAGCCACTAAGACCTGCTTTTCTACAGTAACAAGTGCGGAGTAGATATTTAGTCCCCTGGCATGCCAGGGGACTAAATATCTATGCCAGGCAGGCACGCAACGCCCATTGGGCTCTAAGGGCTTCACCGCCCCCCCCGTCCCAGTGTCAGCTCGGGCTGAGACAGCTTCCCGGGCTGGTGTCCATCTTATTTCAGCCGCACCCGAGTACTTCACAGGTCCTTATAATACCATTTACTTGTTAACAAGGCTTTGTTGTGTTTTCACCCTTTCTTAGAGCCCCTTCATCTCCACTCTGCCTATTGCTTGAAGAATTAGCCCATCCCCCGAAATTTGTATCAGCCCCCCCCCCTCCACCAAAATTTGGATCTAGTTGCGCCTCTGGTGCCAGGTGCAAAAATTGCTCAGTTAGGGCCACAAGAAAATACTTCCTCAAAAACTAAACACTACGACTGTTAGAGAGCGTCTGAGTACTCTTGCACTTTAATTAACATCATCAGTAACTTAGTTATGCAGGTTTTAACACTAAAGAGATATGAGACAAATGCCGGGGCAATTTTAAATTTAACATTGGACTCACAAATTGATATGCATAATGCACTTGTACTTTGGCTTTTATACAAACTTAATATCAGTTGGCTTTTAATCTTAGAAACGTTAAAATAACTTGTTTAATTGTTTTTTTTTTCTTAAATCATGTATATTTGATGACCTTTTGAAATTGAAATGATTTTAAATAATCCATCAATAAAGTATTTTCCTTACCTCAGCTAAGTTCTCTGTGACCGGCACTGTGCACAGTTACACCCAAATACATGCTGTTTTCATGTTGGCATAAAGTACTTGCCAACAACATTAAGAAATCTCTGTCTCTGTGCGATGTGAAGCTTTTCTGTTACAAGAGGTTATCTAATGTGCAACCCATACTCTTCCCACTGAATTAAGCGACTAAGTGATCCCTTTGTTGATTATACAAGCGACTATTCATTCCGAAAACCATGGGAGCAGTTCTGAAAGCTTTTAAGTTTGATGATGTCATTACCCTAGTCTAGTGTCATGTGCCACTCACAACTGTACACTACTGAAATAGTCTCCTGTTTCAAAATATATATGTTTTTTGACACTTTTCCTAAATATTTATGTTCTGAGGAGCTAGTTTTGTTTAATCTTTATTTTCTTTTCAAATTATACACAGGATTAAATGTCCATGTAAGAGCTCTTGCTTTATGCTTACTTACCTTCCAGTAACTGACTGATAGTTATGTCTTTTTATCTTGGATCATATCTACAAAATTAAATTCCACTGAATTTCTTTCACTTGAAACTAGTTTGATGCACCATTCAGATTTTTCCATTCTTACTACTGAAATTGAAACAATCGATCAAATGCTTTCATTGAAAACGGATTTGAATTTCAATCAAACTTCCTCTATTGGTCTGTAATATTTGTAATAATATCGCCATACCACTATCTTAAGTATAACCCTAATTGTACACCAAAATTTTACTTTTTCATTTACTCTGTCTAGGCCTGTAACCTACCAGTACCATAGTATTGATCCAATTCTTTATGTTGTCTAATCTTGTTTGTATATTCAGCAATTTTGTTCTGTGCTCAAATATAGCAATGATTTGTATAACAAATTACATAGTTATCAGCCTTAGCTATGTGGGAGAGTCTCACAAAGATGACCATTTTAGATAAGCTTGCCTAAACATTATTGTCTTCAAGCTGGCCTAGAAGGCTGTGAGTCTTTCTAAGGATTTTATTGATGGCTATAGTGTGTGAGAGGGCGGAGGCCTGGGTTTGATCTTTGGCGAATTTGCCTCAGAGTCAAGTTTACCGTGGACGATTTTCAGAGATGGTCGATTTTAAATCTTGAATGTCGTGTAATGAGTCACCAGGATCTGGAGGTATAGGTATAGTGATCTTTGTGCATCATGCACGGTATCTTGAACTCCATTTTCTGTTGAAATGGAGGTGAATGTAGAGACCTAAATGAATATTTAAGCAGGTCGAACCTCTTCAGTCGCCGGCTATCTTTAGCTGCTTGGTTATGTTTTTTCAGCAGTTTTGGTGGTTGTTTTTTGGAAAAGGTCTGTGTAAAAGATGTTTCAAATATTCCACTTTTTACAGCAGCAGGGATTGGGTAATTGCTTCTTTGATACATGTAGAGGAGCAGACTCACCTTTCAGAGAATATTGAGTTTCAAACACCAGAGTAGCAGTAGTGGCATGTGCCAGGGGAATCGAACACAGCCCTGAGTCTTCTTGTTCATGCACAGGGAACAGAGATTTGCCAAGGGAAATGGACCTGGAAATGTTTTTTTTGTATGTTTCCCACTTAAAACCTGTAAATCATATTCTAACCTTGTCCAACAGCAGGCTACCACCCTCTAGAAAATGTGCTTGAGGTAGAATTAGAAGAAGGGGTAAGAAGTCTGTCTATAGGAGGTAGTGCTCCTTGTTTTCTTGGTTTCACCTTCCTATAGTATTTGGCCTCTAATCTGGCAATATTGGAGTGCCTCGTAATGATTTGACCTCCATACATTTTTAGTTTGTTATCTAGATAAACAAGAACTTTGGTTTTGCTTGCCATGTAATTGATGCAGCCTATCGTGAAGATGATCCCAACTTGCAGAGACCCAGTGTAGATCTGTTAATGAGAGGGTGATGTGGTAGGGTTTCTTCAGTCCCTTGATGAGCTATATATTTCTTAGGAGCAGGGTTGGTCTCGGGATGCAGTTGAGCAGGGTGTTGCCACGATAGTAGGGAAAAAACTAGGATTTGAGCTGCTTTTCTGAAGTTTTCTCCTGGAGAAAAGGTTTTATTTTTTTCAGGGTTTAGAATTGGAACCAGGTTGTCATGGTGGTCTTGGCAATGTATTGAGAAGTTTGAGTTGCGGGTGAAGAGCCCTGCAGCAACCAGGTCCAAATTTCGTAAATGCATGATCACCATAGCAGAGTGGATGAGGAAGAATTTCCTTCAACTTAATTCCTCGAAGACTGAGATTATTCTATATGGGAAGGCAAAGGAGTTATGGACCCCGGACTGGTGGCCATCTGAACTGGGAGATGCCCCTTCCACTACTGCATGGGCGAAGAATCTGGGCATAAAAATTGATAATAATCTTGCTATGGATGAGCAGGTAAAATCTGTGGCTGGGGCCTGCTTCGGAACTATGCGTATGCTTAGTAAGATTTTCCCCTGGATCCCGCTTACGGCCAGACAGACCCTTGTCCAGTCACTTTTGATTAGTCGACTGGACTATGGGAACTCATTGCTGGTCGGGTTGAGAGAAGATCTGGCCACCAAATTACAGGTGGTCCAGAACACGGCGGCTCGCCTCATCCTCAATAAACCGGCCCGGACCCCCTCATCACCTCTTTTGCACCAACTTCACTGGCTTTCCATGAAAAAGAGATCCATTTTTAAACTATTATGCCTGGTCCATAAGTCTCTTTATGGTCTGGGTCCCTCCTACCTGGCCAAGAAGCTCAAGTGGTACCATCCCACGCGACTGCTCAGATCAGGCAACAAAAATCTGCTTTGTGTCTCAAGAATCACGAAGGTCAGGATGGGAGGTATAGCTTTCTCCTATCTTGCTCCTACACATTGGAACTCCCTGCCAGATGAGCTTCGTGATTGTACGAATCACTGCAGCTTTAGGAAGCTTCTTAAAACTTGGTTATTTTGAGCATCCGGTCTCTTTTTTAATTACTGAGTGTTCCTCTCCCATGCGCCGAGAGATCCCCTTGGGGATGATTCGTTTTTGCGCAATACAAGTGAGTAAATAAATAAAAAATAAATAAAATAAATAAATCTGAGAGGCTTGACCTGTTTTGTCAGTTATGGCGTGCAGCCCAATAGGTTTAAATTGGAGAGCTTTGGCTAAATCAGAGAATGTTTGGTGTTGTTGGAAAACAGAAGGAATATGGTCGATGTGAAGCTTTTCTGTTACAAGAGGTTATCTAATGTGCAACCCATACTCTTCCCACTGAATTAAGCGACTAAGTGATCCCTTTGTTGATTATACAAGCGACTATTCATTCCGAAAACCATGGGAGCAGTTCTGAAAGCTTTTAAGTTTGATGATGTCATTACCCTAGTCTAGCTTGACCTGTTTTGTCAGTTATGGTGTGCAGCCCATTAGGTTTAAATTGGAGAGCTTTGGCTAAATCAGAGAATGTGTGGTGTTGTTGGAAAACAGAAGGAATATGGTCTTTGTGGGGCTTGGCATCAGGTAGTTTGTTGACATTCAGGCTTGAATGTGTTCAAGGCAGGCTTTCAGTGTGTGAATATCATTGTTTGAGGAGATTTTCAGACAGAGTTGGACGTCCTCAGCATACTGGTGAATGCTGCCGTCTACAAGGATGGCTCCCAAGGGTTCTATATAGTGGTTGAAAATAAGTGACAGGTTAGAGCTCTGGGGTCCCCGCAAGTGGTGAGGATAGTCTAGGCTCTGGTAGTTCAGATCTGAAATAGTTGCTATCAGTTGGTTAGGTATGGCGTATATCGTAGTAGGGTTGTGCCTGTTAAGCCTAGCTGATTCTTCAGGGGGAGAATCAAAGCTTGATGGTTTTTGAAAGCTACAGAGAGGTTGCACGAAATGAGGAGGCAAAGGTCAGTTTTGTAGTTTAGGAACAGGGCATGCTGACTACTTGGGCTCTTTCAAAACTGCAGCTTGTTTTGAACCACAGATGATAGTCTTGAGGTACAGTTTTCTTACTGATGCGCTACTGTAGCTGACTGGTGACTGCCTTCTCGATTTTTCCAACAAATAGGAGGTGGGTAATATGACAGCAGTACACAGGTTGGTTGAATCTATTATAGGTCTTTACAACAGAGAAGGGGTGTAAAAGGCCATCTACTTACAGAGATTTGATACAAGAGGAGAGAAACATATCATATTCATAGTGAGTGTCTTTGAATGAGTTCAGAGTGTGCGGGAACAGTGTTGATGAATGGCCAGAGAGTGGTGTGGCATAAGTGACAGTGTGGATAAAGATGATGAATAGATTTGATTTGTCTCTAAGAAGAAGTTGGTGAGAATGATGCATTTCTCACCTGATGACAGGATAGTGGGTTCTAGGATGGAGTTAGCACACTTAAAGAGGCCTTTGCTTTTGTTGATTGCCTCATTGATGATGGTCTTGCAGTAGGTGGCTTTAGCTGTGGTGATAATAGAAGGACAGCTGGAGTGAACTGCTTTCAGAATGGAACGGTCCTGTCATTTTGATCTTCTCCAGTTTTCAGTAAGTTTTTGGTTGTACCAGGGTGCTGACTGCTCAGGATAGGCAGTGCAAATTTTCTACCTGATTCGCCAGAGTGATGTAGATATTGAGTAGTGTGTTACCATCTGTTGAGGGCTAGAAGTGATGGGGTATGTTTGTAAATTATTTCTGGAGTTCCTATAGATCTTATAAATGAAGGAGTAGAGGTTGACGTTATCCTTTTTCTGCTGCTCTTCATTTGGTGGAATGGCATGTATGATGGTGAAGGGGATGGCAAGATGGTTAGCCCAGTCTAGTGGTAATGGAAGCTGGTAGTGGATGTTGGGGGATGCAGAGAGACTGAGGTAAAATGTGTTGCCTTTGGAGTGACTTAGATTCATGATGTGGGTAATTTCCAGTGTGTTGAGTAGTGTTGAGGGCTACATTCATTGTTTTGGTGCTGGTGTCATAGAGGAAGGTGGGGTGGGAGCTTTGGATGGAGGCAGGTTCTATAGGTCTGATATTCTTCTATGAAGCCCTTATGGTGTCTGGGTGGTCTGTAGAAGAGATTAAAGGATCCTGTTTTTCCGTCTGAGAGAGGAAAGTGGCAGGTTAGGCACTCAAAAGGCATTGGTGTGGCTATGTTGAATAGGGTGCAGGACCATGTTGACTTGTGTATGACTGCAAGCTCCCCTCCAGTTTTGCAGGTGAGGTGCAATCTATGTGTTGGATGCTGTATCTAGAGGGAGATGTACATCAAGAATGTGTATGGAGAAGAGTATAAACCAGGCATCTGTGCTGAAACGGGCATCTAGGTTAGTGGTGTGCAATGATGTCGGTGGTATGGGGACAGTGACTATTGCATATTGCTGAATGTGCATTAATGAGCTTGATTTCAAGAAGGTGCGATGTAAGTATTGTGTGTGTTCTAGTGAGCAGTATGTTAATAAAGTTGTTTGGTTTAGACGTGTAAGTATGCTTGTGGAGTCTTGGTGTGGTCTTGGTGTGTAGTGGTGTTTTTGATGGCAGGGTTGCCTTAACAGCAGAGATTCTGGCCCTTAGTTCTTCGGATCCTAACATGTCTTAACAGGTTGGCCTCCCTTATCTTGGGATCCTTGAGAAAGGGACATGCTGGGGGCGGGGCAGGCCTTTAAAGGTTGTAGAGGGTGGGAAAATGCAGTGGTGTCATTTCCTGTTGAGATCGATGTTGGGAAGTCTGGTTATACGTTTTTGAGAACGATGCTTGCAAATGAAGCCTGCTTGCTTGGCTTCTTCTTTTAAAGATTGTTTTTGCAGGAAACCTGTAATATCACGTTCAGTACAGATGGATGCTGGGCAAATGCAGTGATGTTACTTCCTGCTGAGTTGAATGCTGGGACATCCAGAGATGTCTTCTTGTTTAGATGCATAATAGGACATGGATACTAGATAATGTTTTCCAATACTCTTCACTAGATTTTGATGCCTGTTTTTACTACTTATTGGGATGGTCAGAGGTAATAGCCTTTGGAAATAAGGGCTTGTGTGGCATAGAAATTGGGATGTCGTTGTGACTGGAATATTTTTAGAAAATTGATTTTCATTCAAGTTCTCTGCGACTCCATTACTGTCAAAGGAAACACTCCTCTAGCATTCTCTTCAGGGGTTATATCAAGTGGTGTTGACATTTTTTAGGTTTACCTTAATGTCTTTTCATCAATGCCAAATAATTAGTTGATAAATGAATTGGGGACTTGAGTGACTTGAGTGGAATTGTAGGTTTTGCAGTTGGATCACAAAAAAGGTCTGCAAGTATCTTGCTTCAAGAATGGAGTTTACTGGGAATGCCCGAAGGTGGAGCGATTCTGGCGTGGTGTGCATGAGGTCCTGCGAGTGGTTACGCATGTCGAGCTGCTGCCTGAAGCGAGGAGATGCCTGCTGAATGTGTGGGAACCAACTGACTACTCGGTTCCGCAGACGCGATGGGTGACTCTGGGATATATGATAGCTAAGCGTGACATTGCTCAACTGTGGGGATCCCAGAGGCCCCCGGCGGTGTCGGCCTGGAAAGAACACATGGATTGGTGCATGTTCCGAGAAAAGGTGGTGTATGTGGCGAGGGGTAAGCCTGGGGCATGGGTGAAAGTATGGGGCCCTTGGAACGCCTACCGCGGGGGTATCTGCGCGCCACCACTGCTGCCTGCGGCCTCACCAGCCCCGTCCCCTTAGTTGACTCCTTTCCCTAGCCCTGAGCACGGAATTCCCCCAGTCCTCGATTTGTTCCCCTTCCCCTCTCTAGACTCCTGTGGATGGCTGGGGTCCCCCATTCGGGGAGCACGTGCTGTTACTTTCGATTGCAGGTTGCCTTGCGGGTGTGGTTTTTGTGTTGTTTGTATAAAATGAAACCGTATTGTGGGGTCAGAGTGATGTGGCCCACGACGCTTGTACCTCCTGTTTTGCTCCTTTGCAACGCCAAGTGTTTTTGTACGTATGTCATATGCTCCTGTCATTCTAGCGGCCGGCCGAAAGGTTGTAGGCCCAGACTTGTATATTTTTGAGATTGCAATAAACGGTTTAAAAAAAAAAAAAAAAAAAAAGGAGTTTACTTATTGCACCATGCCAATGTAAAATCTGCCGTTTTCATTTGTGCTGCAGTTTAAAGCAGTTCATGTTCATGCATTGTGGATGTCTAAGTCTATGGCTGCTTAAATCTTCTCTTTGTGCATTCCATCCACCACAGACAATTCGTTCCAAACTTCCTTATATTGTAACATTTTCTCTTGGAGTTTCCGTCCATCTGTGATGGGCAGACATTCTATTATTTCTTTTATGACAACATCTTCCAACATAGCTTGTTTCCATTCATCCTCTTCAATAGCTTGACACACATCTGATAAATTGGCTACTACCCACTCATTCATCTCAGGATCAATATCCTCAGAGTCTGGTTTAGATACTGGGAGACGGGATAAACAATCAGCATTAATGTTCCTAACTCCTGGAACACATGACTGGCTGACTCAAAGTGAATCAACTTTTCCTTGTTCAAAGGCTCTTTTGCCTCACAATGAAGTCATTCATTTTAGAATGGATGTTATTTGTGTTTGCTGTCGTATTAAAATAGTTCAATGCATGTCCTCAAAACTTAAGGACCTAATTAGACACGTTGTGGTTTCTACGGCACATATTTTGTTCCATCTGTATCGCGAAGTAAAGGCAGAGAATGCTTAAATTATATTTGTATATCCTGTTTTGTGACTCCTTCAGTCCGTTTGGCTTTTTAGCCAACAGAACTTTGAAATCTGGGACTTCTAAATATACTTTTAGCGCAATGTACACTCTTCTAATGTCTCTTGGCCGTAGAGAAAGTAAGGAGAGAAAAGAAACAGAAGGCAATAGTTGAGAAAATATGAAAAAGTAAGGTTTTCAGTTTCTTTCTGTCGAGTAGGTGTGAGGATATAATCCTCGGATCAGGGATAGGTTGTTCCATGGGTGAGGGAAAAGGGTTGAGAAAGTCTTTTTTCCATTAGAGGATTTAATTTTTAAAGTGAGTTGTACAAATAGGTCAGCAGAGAATGAGCCAAGAAGCCAGGTTGGAGATGATTTCTTTTAAGAATCCAGAGGTGTTTCCTTGAAGTCACACACATCAATCAATCAGGCATTTGTAGAGCGCACTACTCACCCGTGAGGGTCTCATGGCGCTAAGGTGGGATGCTGCTACTGCTCGAACAGCCAGGTCTTGAGAAGTTTTCTGAAGGTCAGCAAGTCCTGGGTCTGTCGCAGGTGGATGGGGAGGGTGTTCCATGTCTTGGCGGCGAGGTGGGAGAAGGCTCTGCCGCCGGTGGTCGTTCGGTGGATGCATGGAACGGCCGTGAGGGCAAAGTCTAGCGGACCGAAGCTAGCGGTTCGGGGTGTAGAAGGTGAGAAGTTTGTTGAGGTATGTTGGTCCGGCGTTGTGGAGTGCTTTATGAGCGTGGGTGAGGAGCTTGAAGGTGATCCTCTTGTTGACGGGGAGCCAGTGCAGGTCTCTCAGGTGGGCAGTGATGTGGCTGTGGTGGGGGATGTCGAGGATGAGGCCTTCTGTATACGGTGAAGTCTTTTCTGTAGTTTGGCCGTGGTTCCTGCATAGAGGGCGTTGCTGTAGTTGCTTGCTGCTGACGAGGGCCTGGGTGACCGTCCTTCTGGTTCCAGTGGGGATCCATCAGTAGATCTTGTGAAGCATGCGCAGGGTGTTGAAGCAGCAGGAGGAGACGGCTTTGACTTGCTTGGTCATTGAGAGTGATGAGTCCAGGATGAACCTCAGGTTGCGTGCGTGGTCAGTTGGAGTCGGTGCAGCTCCTAGCTTGGCCAGCCACCAGGAGTCGTCTCAGGCGGAGGGGGTGGAGCCAAGGATGAGGATCTCCGTCCTGTCAGAGTTCAGTTTCACATGAGGCAATGTTCTTTTGAAAGTTACTCTACTTTGAATTTGGAGCCAATGTAGTATATCTAGAATAGGTTTAGCCAAAGGGAAGTGGATGGTAGTAACTAGCCTTGCTCCTTTATATTGTATAGATTCTAATTTTTGTAGAAGATATTTTGATATTCCGAGAAAGAAAGAATAACAGTTGTCCAATCTAGATCTTATGGCTTACTGGGTCTACGAATGTGCAGGTAGATCGTGAAAGATGAGACGACCGCAGATACTTGGCCGTTCATTGTAAATAAAGAACTGGAATAAAGAAAAGGATCAAGGGTATCGGGCAACAATGAAGAAGATCAGAGCGGTTTTTACTGATTGTTATAATTTATGTTCTTCCATCTTGAATTTTAGCCAATTTAGGCCCATCCATCTCTTGACACTGCACAAACAGTCTTTAGTATGGTGGGATTGACAAAGGCTCCTTGGAGCTGAAATCAGCTGGGTGTCATCGGGTTAGGTACAGAAACTACAGCCCAATGTGCTGATCAATTGAGTGAGAAGAAGAATGTAAATATTGAAAAGGTATGGAGAGAGGATGTCCCAGAGGCACACCAGTTTTTAACAGGAAAGAAGGTGATGAGTAATTGTCCAAGAGCACTCTTTATAATCCATTTTGCAAGAAAGAAGTGAACCATGCTAAGGTAGCTCCTCTTATACTACTATTTGAGTCAAGAACTCATCTTAAAGGCTGTTGGCAAGAACTCGTAGAAAAGCATGGACCCTTGTATGTCTGGATGCATCAAAACTAGTGGGTGACCTACACTTTCTGTATATGTGCATGTGTCTCTGTCTTGTGTATGTCTGCGTGAACACACTATATAGAAGTCAAACCTGCTGGCTTTTTCAGTGCATCTTTGAGATTGCTGCTGACAGGAGAAGGAAGGGGCTGCTACTTCAGACTATCTTCAACATATCAATCACTTTCCATGTATTTGTTATACTCTGCTGTACTCCAAGAACGCAGCTTTCTGGCAGAGGTGATGTTAGCTGGTCTTTCCTTTTGAAACTTATGAGCATTAATTGTTACTTTTCAAATTCAATGGGTATAGTTCCTGACTGAAATGAATCAACAAAACTATCCATTGCAGAACCTAAATACAGTATAGCAGTATAAAGTATCTGTGGTTTGAAAACCTGATTCCTCCTTTTAGAGGGCAGAGTATGCTGCTTAATTGCTCTCTATTAAGTATGTCGATTCTTCCAACACTTCATGAAATCTTACACATAGGTAACTAGGTATGTATAGCCCATCTGCTCACAATAAAAGCACGAAATGAAAAGAACGATTCCAGATGGACACTCTTATCAGAGTAGTGTCATCCTCATGCATAGGTGGATGATGCTCGTTGTCCATCTTTAGTCCCTCAGCCACCACTGGAGGTCTTACAAAGGGTCCACATACCAAGGATTGCCTAAGTGCTGTGAAGGGGCTGGAAAGTGGCAAGCCAACGCATTTGGAACACAACTAAGGTGATTAATCTGTGAGGCCTATTTCAGTTCGAAATGGTGAAATCACTGGGAGTGTAGGGTAAACGTGGAGTAAGTGTCTGTTAGGATGAGTAGGGGAGGGCTGATGTATGTTTTAAAGTCCAGATCACAGGGGTTCAAGTTCTATAGCTTTCAGCTCTAGTATTGCCATTTGAACAAATGCTTGCCTTTCTGTACACTCTCTGCCATGTGCATTAGTGTCCCTGAATGACATCTGTGGTGGACACCTGAGTTTGATGTGTGAGGGAAAATCCATACCTTGCTATGAAACTTGTCACCTTTTTTGGGGATTTAGTGTAGGTAGGGGTATTTGGGTGGCAAGGGTGTTTTTAGGGTTCTGAGGTGGGTAGGGGTATTTGGGTGGCAAGGGTATTTTTAGGGTTTAGGATGGGTAGTATGTATATATATACATAAAGGCTTTATATTTACCTTTGAAATACTTAAATTTGCATTGTAAAGGTATACGCTGTGATAAACTTTTTCATGGTAAAGACATGCGTTGTAAAGACTAATGCGTGGTTAAGCCCACGCTGTTAAGGAATATGTGGTATTGCCGTCATTCATACTATGTCATTATACAAACTGCCTGTTTGCCAGAAAGTTTCACTCACTGTGTCTTCTTTTTTAAATGCATATTGAAGGGTGAGGTTACACACTTTATTTGAGAATGAGAATCTAGAGCCATTTCAGAAATCAGGATAGCTCAAAATGTCTTACCTTGCCAGGTGGTAAGTACAGCAATGAAACTTAGGGGCCTAATATGATGGCGGTGGGACCACCACCGACAACCTGTTGGTGGCGGTCCCGCCGCCATCTGAACCATGTTCTCTGCTCCCCATTTTACAAGGTGGGTGGGCTCCTTGAGCCCGCTGGTGCAGCGTAGTGGTGTTTATTCCCTATAATGGCGGATGTGCCTGCTGTAGGGATTACAATGTCCCTATCCGCCCGCCTTTTTGGCCCTCAGTTGTGGCTTTTGGGTGGCACCTAGGGTGCCCCTCAGCTTATCCCTGCTCTATGTGGCAGGTACCATATGGTGCCTGCCATATAGTGCAGGGATATGTTAAGTATCCTGCTTTTTGCACTGCGGTGTGTGTTGCAGCCAGCAGCACCCGCTGCAATGCAAAACATAGGCATTGTGACTGCAGTGGTGGCGGTCGCATCGTGATGCCTCGGGCAAGACTGCAGACAGCCTGTCGGGCGGTCCATTTTAGAATAGGATGGTGGGCAGAAGAAAAGTCTGCCCGCCAGCCTAATCAGCCCCTTAGTTAATAAGCTCTCTAAACCTTTCGGTTAGGAAGTATCTGTAGATTCTGTTTGGATATTCTTATTGCAAGTTCTGGGCATTTCTATTTCATCTTGTATAAGCCTTAAGTTGTTCATTGCGGTCATTGTAGCAAGATAATATTTCTACTACACTAGAAGTGTGGATCTAAATTTGAATAATCTAATGAGAGTTCGTTTTTTTTTTAATTGAATGGAGGTTTTGTTACAAACTTTTCCATTAAAAAAGTTTGATCAGTAATGCGTACATTGCATAGATTAATGCTTTTGGTTGATGTGTCTAACTAATCATTTAATTGAAAATGTAAGTAACGATTCCCAGCTGTTTTTCTTCTTGCTTTAACAGGGTATTATTTTAAATTTAGGACTTTCAGACAGTGTGCTTTTTACAGATGTTCAACATAGTATCTTTCATTATAACAAATTGCATACTCTGTATTATGTTCAGTGTATTAACACAATGGTAGTTTAATATGGTGTGACTAAGATAAATTACCATTCTCACTCTAGTGCTGGAATATTTTGGACAAGATGTAGTAGGCTTCACCACATAGCAATGTATATAAACATATATTGAGTCTACACTAAAAATTATTTTAACTTTAATTTTCAACACAATTGTTATTAATCAGATGTTTCTATCAATTTCTCAAATAGTTTTATACAAAATGTGCTCGATTGATTTTTACATTTCAACCAAGACAGAGCTATGCTAATTCCCTCTCTTGACCTCCAATATATCCAGATCACGCTCACCCTTACGATTCCAAGTAGGGATCATAGCAGCAGCTCAGTGGTTCCAAAGTATCCTTGGTCTCATGGCTTATTCTATTAAAAAGTGGCATATACTCACCAAAAATGAAGCCTTTCAAGATTCTACCCGGATGGGAATATAAGTTTTCTTTTTTGAATAGTTGAGAATTCTTAAAATAAAATTTAAATTAGGGTTCTGATTTTTTTTTATCTGTTTCCATTTATATTTCTATGAGGATTTCTCCCTCACTCTGATGGTAGTGTGTTCCTTTGACCCATCCACTCATGCCGGTTAAAGCTTGGAACTGCATTTGCTATTCGCGGATGGTGCAGCGGCTGAGGTGGTAGTGCCACACTGTTGGATCACAAAGATGCTGAATAAAGGGTCTCCATTCCTGTCTTATTTGAGTTCTGCCTTTGGCAAAATATCCCTTACGTGGAGGTAAGGGGATAAGTTTAAATTCTGCTGGGTGCTGACTGTGGAGAGAGGTTGGTGCATGGTGTTATTCCATAGATAGTGGTTCTACCAACAGGGCTTGAGAATAGTTGAAAACCAGGGAGGAAGGTCAGGAAGCAGAGAGAGCTGCACCTCATCAGGACAAATACAGCAGCAAGGCCCTTCTTGTTTGAGAGGCTCACTCATTCAGCTTGTAACAATCTAACTTCAGAGTAAAGGAAAAATTTTGTGTTCGATAGATTGACTAAACGTGGTACTTTAATCACTTTGAAAGCACTCCCAAAACTAAGCAGTAGTTATTAACTGCAAGAGTTGTTGCATCAATGTTCCTGGTCAACATAGTGCAGTTAGGTAATTTTAAGGCTACTATTGCTCTGCCCTGGGTACTTACGTTTTTCATTATGATTCTGTCAACTTCTACCATCAAGTGAATTTAAAGATCTCAGCCTTTACTGAAACATGACTGCATGGATTGTCAGGACCGGTGTTAGCCGTACCTGTTCCAGACAAGTATCTGATGTCATAGTCAACATTGAGGGAAGTGTGGGCAGTATTGTTTTAGTGTTTAAATTACAAAGTTTTGCAAAGTGTTGCTTCAGGAGTAAATATGTTTCATTTGGAAATCTAGCTACAAAGGATTTATGTATTATAATAATGATCTATAGCCCAACCAGGAGCCAACATCTTCTGGCATTTGTAATTTTGTTGGGTCAGTTAACTTAGGGTTCGGTGTTCCACAGAACACTAGTGCTTACACTCTTTTGGAAACTCTTAAGACCCTGGTCTGATCATGTTGCGTTCGATTTTGATATCACCTAGATAGACCGTAACTAATATACATCCTGGCAAGTGTGGAAGAAAGGTTGTGATTGATGCTGATGTCAAGGGAGTCCTTGGTTCTACGTTTTTCAAAAATGCTTTTATAATGTTCCCACGCTTAAAGTTCTCACCACAATTGTAGAAATATACAGTGGCTCTATACTTGTTGCACGAGCCTGACTCTGAAAAGTCCCCCCACTTAAAACACACATTGGCTGATGTTATCACAACTAAAGGCTCTTCTTTGTAAAAGCCAAAATAACTTGCTAAGGAATTTGTTGGAGTACACTGAAAAGGAGCGTTAAACATATAGACAAATTTCTTGCAATAAAATATTGAAGTCCACAAAGAAAATTCTTAAGATGTCTGCTTCATGTAGAATTCTTTATTTCACATTAAATCCTGACATCAATATCATCCAATTTGAACATAGTCAATGGTTCACACAGCCAACGCGTTTCGTCCCCTTCTGGGACATCATCGGGGCTTCAGATTGTAAAAATCCACTGAATTCTTGTCATATCAATCAGCGTGCATCCTATCTTATATTTATATATTCATTTTCTCTCTCAAAAAACTCTCAATTCCCCAATCTGTTCTTTGTATGTCAAGTTATGTTATGTTATGTAAAACTGGGCTCCCATGCATTTTTACCAAACAGACTGTTGCTGATTGTGACTGTGCTTTTTTAAAAATAACCTTTAATTCTAATTACACTATGTCAGGACTATTGATTTACCGTCCCCCAGGTCCGTCCACAGAGTTTCGAGCTGCCCTGTCCGAGACAGTCAGCACTTTAGCGGTCAATGCCTCTAACTTTTCTGTTATAGGCGATCTTAACCTGCATCTAGAAAATGCTTCAGATCCTAAAGTGCTATCTTTTTTGGCTGACCTTGCGGCAGGTCAGCTCGAACAACTGGTACCAGACCCCACGCATTTGGCTGGACATTTACTTGATCCTGTTTTTACTGATATATCTTCCCTTGAGGTCCTAGCTCCTGTTCCCATGGACTGGTCTGATCACTATTTAGTTACCATGGTGATACATGATATTTTGCCAGCACGCAATTCAGTCAGCTCCTCGTCTTTTAAGCGCCCCTGGCACAATCTGAGTTGGGAACACCTTCAAAGCCATCTTGTGGCTACCTCCCCTGTCATTTCGGCTGACCCTAACGAGGCCTAGTCGATTTTTTCCGATTGGATTACTCGGCCTCTGGATGTTTTTATTCCTGTTAGGTTTTCTAGGAACCGGCTAAAAAAATCTAACCCTTGGTATAATGCAAAGCTAGCTGACCTACGTAAGATCTGTAAGAAGCTAGAGAGAGCCTGGCGGCGGGATTTTGACCCTTCTTCCAAGACTCTCTATCGCGCCGCTGTTAAGCGCTACCATAGGGCCCTCCATGTCGAGCGTGCCGCATTCTACGCCGAGCAGATTAGGGGTAGCTCCAACCCAGCCAAGATTATCTTTTCTATAGTGACGGAGCTTAAAACTCAGAAGGATGCTGTAAGCTCAGTGATTACTTCCGACTTGCAATGTGAAGAACTGGCCAACTTTTTTGTTAAGAAGGTTGAGGGTATTTATAAAAGCTTTCCTATGGTCTCTATGGGCGCTCCTGAGACCTCTTGCAATCCCATTGATGGCGTCCATGAAGCTTTTCCCCTCATAACACAAGAGCTTTTATTGACACTTTGCTCTAAGGTAAAGTCAGGCTCTCCTGCTGATCCTCTGAAGCCTGACCAATTAAAAAAAATATTACCTACTATTATCCACCCTTTCGAAATGGTGATCAATGGGTCTCTGAGCGCAGCGATTGTGCCCAGGTCCTGGAAGCAGGCCAGGGTACTGCCGCTGCTCAAGAAACCTTCCTTAGACCCCCATAAACCTGCAAGCTTTCGTCCCATTTCCCTGTTACCTTGGATTGCGAAGATCACTGAGGCCTATATTAATTCCCTTCTTATGGATTTCTTTACTGTCAAGCGGAGGTTTGAGCCCTCTCAAAACGGTTTCCGGCCTGGCCACAGCACTGAGTCAGCACTTCTGGCCGTGAATGAACATCTGTGGTTGGCCTTAGACGCGGGGCAGACGTCCTTTTGGATCTTAGTGCCGCGTTTGACACTGTGTCCCATGTCATTCTGCTGAATCGTTTATCTAAGGCTGGAGTCACTGGTTTGGCTCTTAGGTGGCTGTCCTCCTTTCTTGCCGATAGGACGTTTCAGGTGGTTGCTCCCCCTTTTGCTTCTGGCACCTTCCCTATCGTCCAAGGGGTCCCACAAGGCTCGTCCTTGAGCTCCCTGCTCTTTAATCTTTATGTTCAACCTTTGGCGGATGTTGCCAGGAGCAGAGGGCTGACCATGGTCTCTTATGCCGACGACACTCAGTTGGTGGTGGCTCTCTCGAGTGACCCCGAGCAGGACGCCAGGAAATTTCAGGGCGACCTCTCAGTGATCGCCGAGTGGATGACCGCCAACTGCCTTCAACTAAATACCAACAAGTCAGAGGTGTTGTTGGTGGGAGGGAACCATGACTGCTGGAGTGAACTGTGGTGGCCTGTGAGCCTAGGTACGGCGCCTACCCCTAACCCTGTAGTGAAGAACCTGGGGGTTTGGATGGACAACTCACTTAATTTTCAGATTCAGATGAAAAAGGTGGCAGGAACTTGTTTCGGTCTGTTGTGTGGGCTCAAATCTATTCTGGCCTTCTTTGATGCTACGACCAGGCAGATCATTATTCAGGCCCTGATTTTGTCGAGGCTTGATTATGCCTGCTCGCTGTATTTGGGAGCGAATAAATCCGAAATTCAGAGACTACAGAGAGTCCAGAACGCGGCAGCAAGATCTCTTCTGGGCTTGTGCAGAACGTGTTCAGTGATTAGTGCTATTCGTCACCTTCACTAGTTGCCTGTAGCCAGGCGAATTGAGTTTAAGGAATGGTGTATTGCCTTTAAAATTCTGAAACTGGCATCCCCCCCAAATTCTGTCTGATCTTCTGCTACCTTATACTCCTACACGATCACTTCGATCTATGGGACAATGTTTGGTAGTGATCCCCCGGGTGAGAAAAGTACGTGCAGGCGGGCGCTCTTTCCGTATTAGAGCTGCCATTTTGTGGAACTCCCTGCCGGGCCATATTCGGGGGCTTACTAATTATTTCCACTTTAGGAAAGCTATTAAGACATTCTTGTTCCCTTCCCTGTAGGCTTTCAGTGTTTTGTGCGTACTGCTCTTCTGTTGCTTAGCGCCGGGACGCCTCTTAGCTGAGGCAGCTGTCGCGCTTTATAAAATCCTTTAACATAACATATCTGTTAACTATATCTCCGCCCGTATATCCGCCAACGTCCTCCATCCGGCCTGATAAATCCGGAATGAGTCTTACAATTGAAAGAACTTGTTGGGGATTTGAAAGTGTGGGGAGAAACACCTTCTGTTATATGGACAAAGATAGTATTGATGAATGGAAGGGATGTTAGAAGAGTGAGGAATTTTACTTACCGTACAAAGAATGGATTAGGGAATTGAGAGTTTTTTGAGAGAGAAAAGAACCATGAATATAGGAATATAAGATAGGATGCATGCTGATTGATATGACAAGAATTCAGTGGATTTTTACAATTTGAAGCCCTGATAATGTCCCAGAAGGGGACGAAAGGCGTTGGCTGTGTAAACCATTGATTGTGTTCAAATTGGATGATATTGATGTCAGGATTGAATGCGAAATAAAGAATTCTACATGAAGCAGACATCTTAAGGATTTTCTTTGTGGACTTCAATATTTTATTGCAAGAAATTTGTCTATATGTTTAACGCTCCTTCTGGATTATTGCTAATGTTTGGAAAATAGTGGTTGGTAGACGGTGGGCCACGGGAAGTAGAGCGTTTACAAGGAGTATTAATAAGTGGTTAATAACATTGCAAAGGACTAGCTCTCTAGTGCACACTGGGTATGACCCCCATCGTCTAGTTTTTGTGTGATTATACACTGAGAAGGTAGTAAAGGAATCCCTTGAAGAGTACAGTGTGAGAACGTTTATAAATCTGCTAACTCTTCTAAGGCACTGTCAAAGGCCTAATGAATCCCTTGAATCAATCTGATGGGGTATGCTTCAAGCTCTGGCCATGTGTAATCAAATGAATGAGTACGAGCCTGTGTTTGGACAGTCCTGTATATGCCATTGTGTTTGACCCTTTATGACATGACGCCCCTTAAGTACATTAACCCTTTTTGTGAAGTTTCTCAAAGAGATGCTATTGTCAGTGCAAATTAAGTAAATGGTGTGCTGATGAGTAATAGGAAGAAAAATACCCATAAACTCCAGGTGTTTGAGTATTTGGCAGCATGAACAGTTGCCAAAGCTTCCAAGTATGGCATGTAACTCATAATTTGAAGGAACTGAACTGGTAGCTAGTTTCGTAAATGTATTCCGTTTAAAGTACTTAACCCAGTAAGTCATCTATGGCATGAATTGCATTATTTAAATAATGTAATAGGCTTTACATGCAAGGTATTAGCAGCACTTCCCAGAGGGTCAACAAGGTACCCGTTCTTTTGTTTGGCACCCATGTAAGCTATGAAATGTGTCACTTGGAGAATTTTCTGTGGCTCAATTGATTATAAATTCCCTTCAACCATTGTCCCATCCCTTCTCTCTATGACTCATCTCAAATCTTTCTGCCTACTACAAACTCCTAAATATCCTTTCTCAAACTTCCACCTCTTTCAAACTTCCAAGTAACAAGAGTACATGTCCACTATTTCTAATAACAACTCACAACCTCACAACTTCCCTTGTGTAATCCATTTCCATTAATTTATCGCTACTCAAAACACTACTATACGCATGAGAACTCAAATGCACAAAATTAACACAACTAATCTACAAGGAAAAAACAGGGAGCTCATATTACATTCTAATCTACTATTTACCTCTAAGCTTGGGTTCCAGTGTAGCGTGCTACTCGTCGCAAAGCACTTCAATGCCTTGACTGGGGTAGTAAGCGCTGTATAAATACGATTTACATATACAGTTAGTAGGCTACAATTCTGATCCTCTCATCTCTCTTGGTTCTTGGATGCTCAAACAGGTGTGGTTGAGATTTACAAATGCATTTCGATGATGATGATGAGCAAGAAGTGATCAAGTGACTCATCCTTAGTGGTGTCTGATCCACTGCCAAAAATCTTGCTTATGTCAAGGACATCTAGTTTATCATGGTCATCGGTGCTCAGATAACTGAGCATGACACAAAAAGCTCTTTCTGTCTCCCTCTTAACAATGCAGTAATGCTTCAGAACTGGACTTTTGCAGTACCAGATGTTCCCATTAAGTGAACCAACCAGCTAAACAGGCGGAATAGTAGCACTGTGAATGGGAATTATAGCGCCAAGTGTTGTAGACTATGTTCCAGTCCATGGCTATTTCATCCATGAGAAACAGAAAGCACACAATGTGCCAATAATTAGAAGGGGATGTTTGTTTCCCTCCTGGACATTATTCTTCTAGATAGGTTGACTGAAAACGTGCATGCCACCCCATCACTTCCCATCATATACACTGTTAGAGGTGGGTAGCCACTGAAAGCTTGAGCTAGGCTCCAGCCAGATGCTTGGCTCTGGCTCAGCTTCAGGCCCAGTTGGAAGCTCGAGTCCAAAACGAGCTGGAGGACATGTAGGTTAGTAGCTAAAACTGCTCACCCTGTAACATGGGGAACCAGGTTCGAGTCCTGGCCTGGGCTCCGCATCATGTAAATCCGTAAAATCTTCCTGTGCCATTAAAAAAAACCATGTAAAGTAGTCTGTGTCTGTAGTGAAGCACTCTAGGTCCGTGGGCAAAATTTGTGCTATGTGAACTACCAAAAAAAACCGTGTATTCTGCCTGTCACTCAGGCCCTAATCTCCTCTTTATTATAGATCCAGCAATAACCTTTAATGCCAGGAAGAGATACTCCTCAGGTGACTGAATTACCCAGCGTGAATCTGGAAAATATGGAATCGATCCCATCTCCATACTTCACCAGATTGTTTGATCCTAGGCAAATTGTCACCAAGCCTCTTTTTTGTTTATTATCGCATATTAGAGCACCTTCAAATATGTGTGTTCAGGATGTGTGCTGTACAGACACCTCTCTTGTGTTAGTTTATTAATCAATAATGTTGCTCTGTGTATTAAAAAGAATCTAGGCCACATGTAGGGGAAACAGGACAACTGACTTGCCTCTTAGTTCACTAGTAGCATTGTCATCGTGGCGAGGGCAGGAATGTTTCTCAGTTTCTGTTTAACAACTACCACTTTTAACAGATAGTTCTTTCAATCCAAAGATGCCATGTGATATACTAAGCGGTACAAAAAGGGGTGGTGATGGACGGAGCATCAGAACCAATCAAATACTCACGCTCAGTCAACAGATCTGGGTTTGATCCATCACCGTTCTTTAGCCCACTCTGCCACCCCCGTTCAGACATGGCCATATGCAAATCAGTCTGACCCTGTGCCTCATGGGAACAGTCCAGCCCGAACTGCCAAGCCATGCCTTCCCTGGACCCGAAACAAGCTTCCTAGGACCGGTTTCTGGCATTACAGCCGTCTTCAGCCAGGCTTGCTTGAATCCAGTGTGATATACTAAGGCAAAACACTTTTGTGTTAAAGAAATATGCTTTTTTGATTTGTAAGACTTCTTCCTGTATTCAACTAGATGGTAGTTGCATGATTTAAATGCCAACTATTTTTAGGGCTTGGCTCGTGCACGGCCTCTTGGAGCCAGACCCGACCTTTGGCTCCGTTTTCCCTGTTAATTTGTTGGCTCGCCCACCTCTGTACACTGTGCATAACTAGTTCTTCAGAGCCATGGGCGTGTCCGTAATCCTGTGACACCTTCTGAATGTGTCCTATTGGTATCTGTCCTCTTGTTGCTTATCCTTTTTAGGTCTCGCCTAGCGTTGGAGCGCTCATGCGCTCCTCGCTCTGCGAGGCGTCTTATAATCAATAAGATTTCTGAAGGGGACTTGAAGCGCCGCTCATCATTTTAATTGGCTAGCATCATCATTTATGCTAAATGCTGGCCTCCGATTGAAAATGAAGCTTCTTGGTTAACGCCCTGTCTCCTTTTGGCCCCGCCCATCCGGACTGGATCGTTTCCATGCGGCGTTACATGGTCTCCCTTAGATTAGCCAGTAAGCACTTTTTTTTTCATTAGGCAGCTGCTTCTTCGCGTTTGGATTTCTTTTAAACACGCTTCCTGCACGTAAATCTGCTTAGAGCCTTCTTCCTTTGTAACCCCTTTACTTCCTTCATGTACCTTTTAAATACGCTCCGTTCCAAACCCCCACCCCCCTGCACAAACGCCCGCAAGTCCTGGAGGGATTTGCGAGAACAAAACATTGTGGACATTGGAATACTATTTGATAAAAAGGTTTACAGAAACCGTTTCGTCTTGGCAAACATTTTTCTGTCGGTCACATTTGGAAGCGCGGATAATGTCGAGAAGGCTCAAGCGGGGCGTGTAATGAACTCGCGGATTACAGGGGCGGTACCAGTTCTGCTGTGGGAATCAAAAGACCCCATCAAAGCATCCGTTATCTGGGGTTCATGCGTGGTTCAGAATGAACAGCCCCCAGATAAGGCTCATCAGTGCTTGGAGTGAGGCTGGGGAAGAGCATACAGAACGTCTTGTCTGGAGATGTGTTCTCTGTCTCATCAATCAGCAGGAACGAGTGGTTCGATAAGGGCTTGTCAGGGGTCCGACTGAACTGGCGATGGTCACCTTGATAGCAGGCAGGCCAGAGGGGCCGGTGGTCAGTGAGTGCCTTGGAGGCATGACGCCCTCCTTTGAAGATGCCTCGGCTCCTGAACCTATAGTGCTTCGTAAGTTTCGGGTGTCAAAGCTGTATTGCTAGCTGCTTCTGCCCAGTGCACAAAAGAATTACTTCGGTCCTCCTGACCTGAGCCAGGTCTCCAGATGCCTTCTTAGGGCGCAGGAGCGGCCTACTTTCCCTTGACTGCTTCATTCCGGGTAAAACTATGCTCACTTCATGTTGTTGAGGAGAGGAAGTCTGCATCAGCCGGACTCTCGCACCTCCCCTCCCTGCACGCGTGCTGGGGTAGGAGAGCATGGATGGGCAGAGAGCAGGCAGAGCCAGGCAGTGACGCTGAAGATTGCACGGGTGTGTGCTGCTGTGACGCATCCAAGGGCAGGAGAGCACAGAGGGGCAGAGAGCAGGGTAGTGGTGCTGAAGCTTGCACGGGCTCATGCTGCTGTGACGCATACACGGGCAGGAGAGCCTGGGTGGGCAGAGAGCAGGCAGAGCCGGGCAGTGGTGGTGAAGCTTGCTCGGGCTAGTGCTGTGTATAAGTGATGCCTCCTGCAGGTTGTGCGAGCCCCTCGCATCCCTCTTGTTTTCTCCTGCTTTAATGATGCACCTCCGACCTGCGTGAGACCCAGCAGGCAGCATCAACAGACATCACCTGCTGCACTGGAGGGTGGGGAGGGGGGCTAACACTGCATCTTCAGCGCATGCTGCCTGTGTGTGCATCTATGCCCCAGAACATGGCAGTACTGCAATAGCGGTTGTTAGTTCGCATTGATGGAGAAGAGGGCCTCACAGGACATCCATGATGCGAGTGTCTGCTTTTGTTTGTGTGAATCTGCATGCAACTGCCCCGGTTTCTTTGATTGCAGGTGACTGTACTGCACACTCAGTAGGGATCTGGCCGAGGGCCTTCATTGGCATAGCTGCTGGCTGCAGATACTGTGCAGCATGGCACGCAGATGTGTGTGTATAGGGGTGCAGTGACATTACGAGGGTGCTTGGCAGGACATTGACAGCCTGTGCGCTCATTATCTGGTGCATTAGCAGATGCTGTGTGTTGTGCACTGTGGCCAGAGACCTGGCTCGGGTGCTGTGGTGGGCGGTAGACATAACACCTTTAACACTGTGCAACTCTTCTTGGTGTTCCACTGAGGTCACAAGACATCGTACAGTGAGCAGTAGAGTGAGGTGACTATCGCTGGCCAGAGTGGATACAGCAGGAGGGAGAGGGCGTTCGCCAATATGGCGTCTTTGATTTGTGAGTGTGTGAGCGCTTATGTGTGGTGCATCCCATGTGCTCCTGTCCAGACAATGCATGATATGGAGTTCTGACATTGCCGATCGAGATGCTTACATGACGCCTGTGTGTGTGTTTGTGTCTGGCCTCCCCTCACCGTGGCTTCATAGAGCACCTCGAAATCTCAGTATGTGACAGGCACTCGTGACCTGCTCACGTAATAGTGGCGGGATGAGGGGTAGCTGCTGCAGAGCGCGTCAAACTGACCTTATGTTTGTTTGTGTGTGTGCGCGCATGCACACTGCTCCACACTGCCCCCGGGGTGACAGACAAGCCCAGGAAGGGTCAACTCACCAGGAGAGGTCACCTCAGGAGGACCAGGCATCACCATCTCATAGTCACAAGCACCTCTTTGCTGTCAGACCTCAGTCACTACCTCACATAAACACAGTTATTAAAAACTGCTATCTTTTTCTCCCCTAAAAGTGCAACTTTAGACTATATTCTGAGTACGAACATTGCCTGCCTTTCACATAACACGAAATATATAAGAATTAATATTCAAATGTTACATAATGGGGTACGACTATGGGCACCGCAGGTCGAACATACATAGATGGTGAAGTTAGTGCCCAATTAAAACTTTCAATAAAAATATTGGTTTCTGTTGATGTTTTACATCTGCTGCGGTGGCGTTTGAAACAAGCATTTGAAATGCAATAGTTCTCGCATTTGCGAGAGTTTAAGCTATTGGCATTGTAAATGACAATGCTTTTACTTATGTTTTAAAAAACAACACATAAATAAAAGGCATTGTCATTTACAATGTCAGTAGCTCAAACTCTCGCAAATGCGAGACCTAATGCATTGGAAATGCTTGTTCTTTCTTTCGATGGCCTTTCAGGAGAGGTGACTCCCTTGTCCGGGCAAGCTGTCTCGTGCGTCCTCTTACCATTCTCTCTTTTGATGACAAGATTCCTGCAGAGCTGGAACCCGAGGCCCGGACATCGCAGTCTGTCAGCAGCTGCCATGGGCGTGTAAAGCAAGAGAAAAGTTCACTTGGAAGATGCCCCACTGTGAAATGAAGGGTGTATTGCTTATGAGCAAAAGGTGTTAACATGTTTCTGTGCAGAGTAAGCAATACCCTACACTGGCCTCAACAACAAAAAATCTGTAAAAGCCCACATCTAATTTTAAGCCAAATATAGGAAACATAAAGCATGCAGGAGAGCAAAAAACAACTGGTGCAGATGGAGCATGCATGGGGCCTGCGAGAAGAGTAGTGTGTGAAAGTGCCTCTTATGACAAGGTTAGCCCCCCTCTTTTTGCCTGGAAAATGATGTGGTTTCGATTGTAGTGCGTAGGGTCTCCGCTAACCAGGTCCCCTGGGCCAGTGCTTCCTCCCTAAACCTTTTCCACAATTGGCTGGTAAGGGAGTTGTTGGACTTAGCCCTTCTGGCAGGTTCACCCCTGAACTTTTTTGCTTTTTATTAGTGACTTGGTTTCTGCGCACTTTCCCTGTGTCCCAGAGGAAATTGCGTGCGAATTCTGAGTGCATGTGGTGAGATAGGCCTGTCCTCCCATAGGAATGCATGGGGAATGTATGCGTCCCTAGTAGTTCCTGATGCGTGGGGTGTGCAGGCCCGAGTTTGGTATGTGCGGACTCGTGTGATTGAATGCTGCGCGATGATGTGTGCGGCGTGCATGTACCTAGTGTGGAAGTGCCACTTCTAGAAGTGGGCACTTCGGTGTGCAGTGTAAAATGTGTGCCTTGTCGCGTGAGTGGCTGGTTGAGGTCATGTGACGGGCTAGGGATTCCCCAGAGTCAGGATGAGTCACCCAGTGGTGAATGGGGAGATCAGCAGCTAGATGGGTGGGAGGAGTACACCTGGGTCCTGAATAGGGCAGGGTTTTCCCCACACAATGCTGGCTCCGCCCCCTGTGGTGCGACTGACGACCCTAGCCCTGCCAGTGAATAGAGTGAGGGGCTGAGCACATCAAGGGTGCTCCCCAACCAGCTGCGACTGGTTTTCCCCCTCACCCTGAACCCAGAACAAAGGGTTTTACTGTATAAAAATGGGTCTGTGTCCCCACAGAATCTGTTCTCTGCCAGGATCTTACCTGAGGGGGGCTGCTGCTGGACCAGAGGACCGCCACCTGGATTACCTCCCTGCCTGGAGGCCCAGTGAGCTGGCTCTGGGTCCAGCCTTGCCCCCCACCCCTGCCCTGCTGCATGCAGGGAAGAACTTTGCTGGACTTTGGTACTTTCCTGCTCCCCAAAGCGCCTGGGAGCGCTTTCATTTGCCTTATAGCGCTAAGAGCGCTTTATTTGTGGCCAGCAGCGCGGCGCTGCAATCTTTAGCGAGGGAACCCCGACGTAGGGATTCCCTGCTATTTTGCCCCATTGCGGGTGCCTACCCCGCTTATTTAAGTATTGACTTAGCGGGTGCCCACCCCGCTTTTAGTGCCGCTCTTGTGGGGGGTGAATTTACGTTGCGGGTGCCCACCCCGTTTATTTCCCTTACGTCGCGGGTGCCCACCCCGCGACGTGAAACTATTGCCGAAGATTTATTCCCCCCAGCGGGTGCCTACCCCGCGTGGTATGCGTAAGAAGGAGGGAGCCCACCCCTCATTGCCGCTTTAAGGAATAAAGGAATCCCCGCCGCAGCCCGAGATCTGAATCAACTGCCGCGTCGGAGGAAGTCAGGCAACCTCCACCGAGACGGGGGCGGGGCCTGACCCGGAAGAAGCAGACGGGAGCCTACCCCGCGCTCCCGTGATCAAGGTCGACCCGGAAGCCCCCCCTGTGCTCCGGTGCAGCCCGGAGCAGTGAGCTGACAGCAGAGCCCAGGCGGGAGCCCACCCCGCGCTGGACTGCAACAAGAGAAGACTGTGGGGGAGCGGAGACGACGCGGGAGTCCCCGAAAACAGCCCGGTAAGTACGAAGGGCTGGGGGACTCCGCATGTGTTGGGGGTGCGGGGGCAGTGTTCGTGAGCCCAGTGAGGTCCCCACGCACTCAGGGGCATTCTGGCATTTCTCCTAAGAGCTCCGTGTAGCTCCAACGAACGGGGGCATTTTGGTGTCTCGAGTCCCTGAGAGGGACTCCAACGAAGGAGCGCACATCTGTTTAGAGCGCCGTGCACGCTCCACAGCATACCGGGGCATTTCTTGTGCGATTGAGTGGCCCCAGATGGCAGCGGGCCACTCCCACCTTGCCCCCATTATTTCTCGAGCCTAGAAGGCTCTAGGGGGCAGTTCCTGCTGTGCAGAGCCCACGAGGCTCAGGGGGCATTTCAGTGTTTCAGAGCCCTTGGAGGCTCCAACGTTGGCCCCAGCATTTCTCCAGTTGCCCAGCACTTAGTGGGCAACTGCTACGTGTAGGTTGTGCTTTGTGCGCCTGGTTTGCGCAGCCTGCGCCGGCGCGCCCTGACTCTGCTGAACACAGGGCGCTCTTGCCCCTTCACGGCCAGTTGGCCTAGGGACTGCCACAGTGGTGGCTAATGTGAGTTTTTGCGCTATTGCTCCTAACCTGCACCTCTGAATGTGTTTATGCGTCATGTGCTTTGCTTTACACCTCTGAATGTATTTTATGCATCCTGTGTTTATGTGCTTAGACCCCTACAGGTAGAGTGATACTTAGGTGGTTGTTTTGCTCCTAGTACAGGTGGTGCTGGTGAGGTCCTGATTCCCTGCGCAGTATTTTCCTAAGGTGGTTAGGGTTACGTAGGTGGTACTTTCTGGTTATCAGGAGTTACTGATTGTGTGTTATATATGTTATTGTGTGCTATGTTCTAAAGTATTATTCCTAAGTTCTAAGAGTGCTAATTTCGGACAGTGGTCCATGTGGCCCTGTCCCCTGTACATATAATCCCTTGTAAATTCTGCCCGTGCCTGTTGGCACATTGTAAAGTGTGTGTTTTTATCTGATGTGTTGTGTATAATACAAAGGCTATTTTTATAGAATACCTTGTGTGGAGTTTCCTTTGTGGTGGGCCTTGGGTGTTGTTGCTGGGTGCGCGCGCAAACGCTTTACACATCGCCTCAGGGATAAGCCTGTCTGCTCGTGCCAAGCTACCAAGGGGGTGAGCAGGGGTTATCTTTGGCGTGTAACTCCCCAGCCCTGACTAGAGTGGTGGTTTCTGCCTGGCTTTGGCGCAAGCCCTAGCCAACCAGAAATCCCATTTCTAACAGGAGTCCTATAAACGGGCCAGATTTTATGATAGAGACCACTTACTCAAAACAGTGAAGGAGCCTAAAACCAATCAGTTAGTATGTGTAACTAAACATTCTACCTTAAATGCCAAAGTTAAACATATCATCAATACCAATTGGCATATTTTAAATTGTGATCCTGACAATAAAAGAAAACTAGAGAAGCCCTTGTATGCATTTCGCAGAACTAAAAATCTCAAAGACATTATGGTTCATTCACGGTTTGATCATCATAACTTGAATCAACCATATATTGAGAAATCAATTGATGGTAGTGTCCCCATTAAAGGAACCGTAAAATGCACCAAATGTAAATCTTGTGAAAAAGTGATACAAGGAGAAACTCTGATTCATAATGGATTTAAGATTCAAGCTACCAACATGTGGAACTGTAAAACACAAAATGTGATTTATTTAATTCTCTGTCCCTGCCAATTAGGCTATGTTGGAGAAACGTCAAGAGCTATCCAAACTAGAATCACAGAACATCGTTCTGCCATTATCACAGAAACACTAACAGCACCTCTAGTAAAACATTTTGTAGGATTGCGCCACAAAGCAGAAGAAATTTGATGGCGCATCCTAGAAAAGATTAACCTTCAGGATGACAAAGTTGGCATGAGAGTCCGAAAAAAACGAGAAGTATATTGGATTTTTCCCTTGACACATTCAACAATGCTTTAAACCGTAAACTGCCATGGGAAAATGCGATTATTTAAAATATCCTAACTAAGACATCACTTACATTAGGTTTATTATCACTGTTTTAACTCCTTGTGATAGCTATAAGTATTCTTTAAAACAATTAGCATGAATAATAATGAGTTAGTGATAACTATAAGTATTCTTTAAAATAATTAGCATGAATATTAATGAGCAAGTTTTTAACTTTATTATATATATTTTTTTAAACATATATAACTATAGTTCTCTACCCTGTTCCCTCATGCCGAATTATTGAAAATCGGGCATGTAAGAAGGAATTAATAAAAACAAAAGATATAAAGTAAAGCGTCTGCATTTACGATTATGTAAGTTAGCAGTCTAGCCTTTTTTCATCTAGTGCAGACATTAAAGATATTGCTCCGAATCTGATTGGGTTATGTTCTACGTCACGTAGTGACGTCATTTGGGCGCCACATTGGAACCGAGACACTCATAGATGCTTCAACTATTTAAGATAGCACGCTAACCTGTGCAGATCTCTATCATTTTTGCGGATGACCGAACGCCCGCAATCCGTCGGTACGGCGCTTTGAGTTTATCCAGGAAGATTTAGGAGGTGAGTTTTACATCCAAGCGTGCATATGATAACTTAGAATAGCTCGTCTTCTATCAGGTCTCCTCCTTTATCCACAATAGACTGTTAACTTTACAGAACGAGACTAATAACAGGCCCTCTTGGCCGTGAAACTCTAATATTTTGTGAGCATTACGACACATAAGAAAAGTCTAAGGATTTGTGTTTAATTTTGAAACACAAACATTTTAAATGGTTACATTTATATCTGTATGCTACATTATGGAAAGATAGAACCGAATACAAATATGATAAGACCTGTTTTATCTTTGTTTTCACCTATCAGTCATCCACCATTAATGCGGACAACTAAATTCAGTTTTTAACTCGAGAATTCATGAATAAAATATCAGGTAAACATTTAGTTTTATATAGACCAGCAAGTATAAAACCTATAATTTATAACAACACAATATAACCAAGGGTCTTTTATCCCATAGACTCTGTATCAAGCTAAAATGTTTTTGTCGTGAATATTCATTAAGAAAAAACATCCGACATTAAAAGGTGGTGACTACGGCGATACACCTCATGAATAGTCGTGAATATCAATAGGTAAAACACGTCACAACATCTAATATCAATTTCCAGATCACGTTTATGTTTTTTCAACTAAATAGTGATTGATTATAAACCCACAGGTTCTAACTACAGAATATTAAATACTGGACCATCTTTATCAGTGACGTCTATAATATTGGGTCATATATATATAAAGAAAGCATCTATAGAAATTAAAACTCATCACTTTGGGTGATATAAGAATTAAAATGGGATTTTTGGCTTTTACCATTTCTCTGATTTTAAACTCCTCCCCTCTATATCTCACTTAACTTTCCTTTCTCTCCTTTATCTGGTACGATATTTCAAGTGAAAAATGAAGGCTAATTAGATTGCTAAATAAAAGTAGTTACAGAGTGTTTATTAATAGTGTAACGCAAAAGATGTATCAAACTGAATGTAAAACAATGAACATACAAACTGTTGTTCAGTATATCCCTTTTATTAATTTCAGGTTTTGTGGTTTTTCCTGATGAAGGCGTGTTTCACGCCGAAACGCGAAGATTTATTGTTCTGCCAACTTATTGTTTTTATATTGCATTTTTATTGTAATGAGATTTTAAACTCGCAACACATGGAAAAAACAGTATGTTGATGAATACAATTGTGTTTTTTAATTCCGCATTGTAACATTGAATATTGGCTACTAAAATAAATTTTGCATTTCTGTACTGTTTTGTCGTTACACTAAGTTTACTTTTAAAGACCCACAAAATGAGGAATACTATATAAAAATATTGCCTAGGAATTTGTCTTTCATTGTGTCTCAACTCTGCCAACTCCACCCCTAAGGTGTAGGTGGCGAGGTGAAGCACATCTTTCAGTTCCCACCATCTTAAAGATGGTTGGATTCCTCCAATCAGGGCTAGGACTTTGCACCCTCCCACCGGAGAATGTTAGAGTGGAGGGTTTCGACTCCCAAGTAAGGTGTTCATTAGCCCTAACTGTTACTTCCTTCAAGCGCCACTAAATTTAGTCTTTAGGTGGCTCCTCCACAGCCTGAAACTAATTCCTGCCCACCTAAGAAGAAGTTCGAAGAAGATGCCACGCAGAAAAGACTGTTGACGCCCACTGACTTAGCCCCAGAACCACAGGCCTGTCTGCAGCCCTCGAAGATCCTGGAAAGAAATGATGCCTGTCCTGCAGTCAGCGCCCTCCACAAACCCTGGGAAGACTGCTGGCCTTTGAAGAAGACCAGAACTCAAGAGGACAGCGGCTCTGTCCTGAAGAAAGCAACTAAAAGGACTCTGTTGCCCTCTGGATCCGCGATCTCTGCCCGCTCTGAACCAAACGCCTCCGGCCTGTGTCCAGGTGGCCTACAAATCCACAAAAGGTTCCCCAGCGATCCTGAGTCCAAGTCCAATGTTGGCTAACCCCTCCTGGACTGCACGACGATGCCTCCAGTATGAACCCGAATGCTCCCCCTGACCACAGCTGACTCCGGTTAGAGAAACTCAACGTCAAAGGACACCCCTGCACTCGTAGCCCCATGGCTGACTCCGGGTAGAGAAAATCATCGTCAAAGGACACCCCTGCACTCAAAGCCCCTTGGTCTTGAGGAGCTCGACTGACAGTGTCCCGACGATCTACAGCATTTCGAGTTGCCTACTGTCGCTGGTTTCCTTCGTGCAGCCTCCAGTTCGTCACCTTCAGCCTGTTTTCCAAACCGAATTTCTCCATTAAATTGCGTTGGGCGCCCGATGCCATGTTTGCACTCTTCACCTGGCAGCCCCTGTGCTGCTGGTGGTGTAGGTTTGGTGCTGCCTTGTGGCCCCCCCTGTGCTTGTTTTAACCTCCATAGCTTGAGCCCTGCAAGCGATCTATTTACCTGCAAGCAGGGTGAATTCAAGAACCCCCAGTCTCCATTGGGTAATATTTGGCCTGGTCTTCAACTTTGACCTCTGCACCAGGCCGCCCCTGTGCTGCTGGTGGTGTAGTGTTTGTGCTGACTTGAACCTTGCCCTCTGCTGACCCTGCAACCCGAGATTGGATTTGCAAGTTGCTTACTTACCTGAAAAACGGCATTAGTGTTTTCATCCATAGGTTAACATTGCAACAACTGAAAATTGCAGTGTCCACTTTTGAAACTGAAAGGAATTTCTATTTTAAAACATACTTAGCTTTTGCAAAGATCTTGGTCTTAAAATACATCTTGAGCACAGCTTATTTTTATAAAATTGGTGTGGATCTCCTTTTTGAGTTGTGTGTCATTTATTGGTCATTGTGTGCACAACAAATGTCTTACACTCTTCTGTGTTAGGCCTAAGGCTGCTCGCCCACAAATGGGTTTGCATTGAGCCCTGGACACTTCTGGGGAAATCTCTGGAATCTGTGCATGATATACGGTATAGTGTAAATCTGCTTAATGGCGGCCATTACTGAAGGTCATAATAGTCATTATTTAAAATGCATTGTAATTTAAAGTGACCACAAGTAGTAAAGCAAACTTGGTCCATAAAATCATTATCTTGCAATCCTCACTCACATGCAGGATGTTGCAAGCAATACATTTCTTAGAATGTAAGGACTACCGAATTGTCGAAAGGAGGTCAACACCTCCTCCGTGTCCGTTTCCCCCCTCCACACGTAATGGTGATAGGCAAATCCTTATTTTTGTAGGAGGATAGCGAGTCATGCTCCCCCAATATATATAAGGGATTAGGGTAATGGTGTTTTTAGAGTTTAGGTGTGGGTTAGGGTATTTGGTGGTATGGATGTTTTCAAGGTTTAGGGGTTGACAAGGAAAGATATATATTTATATATATATATATATATTATATATATATATATATATATATATATATATATATATATTACCTACTGGCGGTCGCCAGTAGGTAGTTATAGTTAGGACCACGTTTTCATAGGAAATCCGCAACATTCTATTTTGAATAACTTTGGCGCCGGTTGACGAATCCTCGCGAATTTTTCAAAATAGGTGGAGCGCTACGCTCCGCTCCTACCCTGAAAGTCTCGGGGGGATTCGTCAAGCGGGGGCTGAGATAAAAGGGGGGTCCCAAAACGCGTTTTTCCCATGCATTTTTCCATAGGACCTTTAGACACAGCTACAGCCCGAACGGCTGAACAGAATTACTTGAAATTTGGCAGAGAGGTAGTCCTCAGGTCAAGGAAGTGCCTTTTGTAGGTTTGGTGTAAATCTGTTCAGTAGATTCTGAGAAAATAGCCTTTAAATCAATATATATATCTGAGCCAGCGTACGGTGCGCTTACGGTGCGCTTACCGTACGCGTACGGTGGCGTGCGCGAGCGCGATTCTGATTGGTTGTTAGATCTTAGTAAACATTCGAATCGGTCGAAACCAGGAAGCGGCGGCCGCCATTTCGTGTGTTTCACTCAGGAAAAAAAAGAGTGATATCTCGAAAAGGGGGCAAGGGAGAGAGTTACAGTCCCCCTAACATTTGTAAGGGGGTCAAAGAAGGACAGAAAAGTACAAAGAAAACATTTATTGATTTTAAAAAAAATCGCGGGGTACGCGTACGGTAAGCTCAACGTACGCGTACGGTAGAAAAAAAATAAAATAAAAGAAATGAAATGCAGATTTAAGAGTTTAGATATTGGGGGGCTCTAAAAAGAGCCGTTGTGTTTATGAAGTGATTTTTTAGTGGTACCTACAAGTAAGTACCGATGCAGAGTCTAAGCTTCAAGAGGAAGACTCTGTTCCCTTCATCATTGAAGTGCACACCATCTCCTCTATAAATGTCTTGCATGTCGTAACGCAAGTTGTTGTGGTAAATGGAACCCATACCATAGTCACGGAGGAAAGCAGAAACAGATTTGTTGACGTGCTTTCTTGCTTTGTCAATCTGTGGACAGAAATGATTGGACCAGTTCCATTTTTGCCTTTGGCATATGTTAGAAAACACAAAGGCAGTTTTAGGGAAAAGTGAAAACAGTTGTGCAAAGGTGTCCTTCATAAGCATTTCCAGACCTACCCCAGTCAAAGTGCCTAGGTCATTGCCACCACAGTGCACTATTATGAGGTCAGGGTGTTGGATTTGCATGAAGGATTTCACCAATGGCATCAATTGGTGCCACTTTAACCCTCTCTGACCAATCCATTTAATGTCTACATTTGGCAAAGCAAGGTCTCTCACCATATCTGTTTTCTCTGCATACTTTTCACTCCAGAAGACATAGCTGTGCCCTACAATCCACACTGTGAACATCTTCAAAGGAGAACTGGATGCACTCAGGAGGTGTAATTCAGTAGAATGGTAAAAAGAAATGAAAGACAGTTTGGAAATGGAGGCATACATATTTTTTTTATATAAAAAAGAACTGATTGGCTGTTTCATACCATTCTAGAATAAAAACTAGGCTGTATGTGTAAATTAATAGAAGCATGTTTTGTATTGGTACAGAAAAATGTGTTACCAAAGAACAGTACTATGGATTTCCTGTTAGGTTTGAAAAGTCAAGCACTCTTGCTCTGTGGAATTGAAACATTGTTTGGTGAACTTCTGACCTAACTCAACAAAGCAGTGTTCCATGAGCTGTTGCTATGGTAGCAGGCAGAAGTCAAGTTGGGGGAAGGGTACTAGGCAGAAGTCAAGTTGGGGGAAGGGTACTTTTGGAAAAGGGTTGGTTTTCAACCAATAGAAATGTGTGATTACATTTGAAAAAAAGGGGGAAGCACTGAGATTTGAAATTAACATGTATATGTGTGGAAAAAGAGAGGGAAAGTTTGCCATTATCTGGTTCTGCTGAGAGGAGAGAGGTGTAAAGAACAGAGATCCTGGCTCTGATAATCTGCTGTTTGAGTGCCACATTTCTTTCACAGCTAACTAATTTTAAAGGTGAGTTTAGAGTTTGAGAGGGGATGTATATGGTAAATTAAGAAATGAATAATAGAAATGGAATTCCTTTTGTTGAAGTTGTGTTTATCATTTTCTGTTTTGGGAGAAATTTGAATGTGAGGAACATGTAAAATAATATGGACTATGTTTTCACGATAAATTAAGGTGTACTGGTAAAAATAAGGAATAATTTAAGGGTTTGAGGTTGCACTCAGTAATGCAAATACATACAGCATCAGTAAAGCTGGTTGCCCTTGCTGGAGTGTAGGCAGTCACCCAGGTTCCACATGGTGCTGGTCTGAAAAAGCAGTTTGGACATGTGCTTTTTTAAGAATCTAAAAAGTGGATTCAAAATGTGTCAGTCTGTAAAAGTGTTTATCACTTGCCAAAAAAAAGAGTAGTAAGTGTGCTTTCAAATTGGCAAAGAAAGTTCGTTTTGTGACTAATATGAAAACATGACTCTGTGTGCAAAGAGGAATTACAGGCAGAGATGTATTGCGTATTGCTCTGGTGATATCACAGTTGCATTAGATGGAAAGGGGGAGCCATTTTTTTTGTGCAGAAGCAGACTCTTAGCACACACCCAGCTGCTTGCCCTGTGGAATCATGCACAGTATTCACAAGCGAGTGGGGTTTGAGGTTTCAGTCAGTAATACAAATACATTCAGCATCACTAAGGCTGGTTGCCCTTGCTGGAGTGTAGTCAGTCACCCAGGTTACACATGGTGCTGGTCTGAAAAAGCAGTTTGGACATGTGCTTTTTTAAGAGTCTAAAAAGTGGATTCAAAATGTGTCAGTCTGTAAAAGTGTTTATCACTTGCCAAAAAAAAGAGTAGTAAGTGTGCTTTCAAATTGGCAAAGAAATTTCGTTTTGTGACTAATATGAAAACATGACTCTGTGTGCAAAAAGGAATTCCAGGCAGAGATTTATTGCGTATTGCTCTGGTGATTTCACAGTTGCATTAGATGGAAAGGGGGAGCCATTTTTTTGTGCAGAAGCAGACTCTTAGCACACACCCAGCTGCTTACCCTGTGGAATCATGCACAGTATTCACAAGCGAGTGGGGTTTGAGGTTTCAGTCAGTAATGCAAATACATTCAGCATCACTAAGGCTGGTTGCCCTTGCTGGAGTGTAGTCAGTCACCCAGGTTACACATGGTGCTGGTCTGAAAAAGCAGTTTGGACATGTGCTTTTTTAAGAATCTGAAAAGTGGATTCATAATGTGTCAGTCTGTAAAAGTGTTTATCACTTGCCAAAAAAAAGAGTAGTAAGTGTGCTTTCAAATTGGCAAAGAAATTTCGTTTTGTGACTAATATGAAAACCTGACTCTGTGTGCAAAGAGGAATTACAGGCAGAGATTTATTGCGTATTGCTCTGGTGATTTCACAGTTGCATTAGATGGAAAGGGGGAGCCATTTTTTGGTGCTGAAGCAGACTCTTAGCACACACCCAGCTGCTTACCCTGTGGAATCATGCACAGTATTCACAAGCGAGTGGGGTTTGAGGTTTCAGTCAGTAATGCAAAAACATTCAGCATCACTAAGGCTGGTTGCCCTTGCTGGAGTGTAGTCAGTCACCCAGGTTACACATGGTGCTGGTCTGAAAAAGCAGTTTGGACATGTGCTTTTTTAAGAATCTGAAAAGTGGATTCATAATGTGTCAGTCTGTAAAAGTACTTTTCACTTGCCTAAAAAGTAGTAGAAAGTATGCTTTGCAATTGGCAAAGAAATTTCGTTTTCTGTCTAATTTCAAAGCATGACTTTGTGTGCACACAGGAATTATTTTTAGATATTTAATTTGTGAAGGTGTTCTTGTGATTTTCATTTATAGGAAAGGGGTTTATAGTATTTTAAGATTTCTAAAGAACATAAAAAATGTAGTAATATATTTAAATAAAATAAAGGAATTTTTTTTTAGTTTTTTTTCAGGTATTGCTGAAGAGCAGTGAACAAAATTTAAGATGCCTACAAAATCCAGAGTAAAGAAAGACCACAAAAAAAACCTATATTTGAAGACAACTGGAGGACCTAAGTTAGTTGGAGATGCTCATGTTGGGAAAAAGAAAAAATCTTCTGGTAAGCAGACAATTTTTTTAAAGAACATATTCAAAAAAAGGAAAAATGTACAAAATGTCTGTACTGGAAAGAATGTTTTCAATAGAAAAGGACAGGAAAAAATTGAGAATTTAGTTAATGCAAATATACCTTCTGCAACTAAAAAGATTAACTTAAACAGAAAAACAGCGTTTAAAGAGATACGTAGAAAAATGTTTCAGAGAAGAGTTATGTCCAATTTGATAAAGGATGTGAAGAAATATAAGCAAAAGGCTAAATTTTACAAGAGAAAAAAAGAAATTGAAGCCATTGCAGCAAAGGCATTAGAATTAAAAAGGAAACTATTCATTTTAATTTTGAATAGGATGCGTACATTAGATAAAATGGTTAATGTACTGAAATCACAAAGCAAAAGGAAAAGAGTAGTGAACAGAACAAACTTTTGTAAAGTGTTTTTAGGAAAATGGATGCATAGTTCAAGTAGTGAACCTTTTTTTAATGAAGAGAGCTATTTTCAAAGTAATAGTTTGCTGCATGCAGTTGACACCAGAGGTCGTGCTTACGAAGTGAAAAATGGTTGCATAATGGAGAAGGAGATAATGGTTCCAAGAGATGAGGTACAAGTGATGGCGGATGAGGCTATGGGGAGACGTCCTAAAGCCCCAGTGTACACTTGGAATTGTAGTAGTATTTGCACTGTGCGTCAGGAATCTATTGATAAATTTCGTGAGTTTCTAAGAGAATATAGTAAAAAAAGTGTAAAACAGAAGATTAAGGTGATTCAAAGTCTAGATCCATGCAGAGTGAGAGAGAATACTGGTTTGCAGGGTCATTCTCTGGCTTGTCTATCTAGAAAAGTGTGTAATAGTGTTTTCCATCATTTTAGAATGCTGGCTGTTCATCATACTGAAATGAGAAAGTTTGTGAGACGGTTGTATTTTGCTAAAAGTCCAGCAATAAAGTTAGATGAATTGAATAGGGCTCTGTTCCGTGGGTCAGTATCAGATGTAGAGAAGGTTGTTGATGAAATTCAGTTTTGTTACTTTTGTCCTGAACAAAACAGTGCAGAAAAGGACACAGTAAATGAGGAAGAAGTGGAAGAGAATGTAGAACCATTTGTAAGTAAGACATTTAATGATCACATAACAAAATTTGAAAAAATCTCTAATGAAAGACCAAATATTACTTGTATTTGTTGCAGCAGAACTCATTATAGAAAACAAACCAGGTATGTTGATCTCTATAGAAAAAGTGAAAATGAAGATAATTATAAGTGGAAGGATTTTGCCACATATATATTTCTTGAAAATTGTTTTGAATTGGGTGAAGTTCAGCGTATTTGTAAATACTGTTACAACAAATTAGAAGAAAATAGAATGCCGACCAGAGCTGTACATAATAATTTAGAATTGGATGTTATTCCTGCCGAACTTTCTGAATTAAATACTTATGAGTCTATACTTATTCAATGTGTTCATCCGTTCCAGACCATAGTACGTATGGAGCCCAAAACTGGTAAATTACCTCCTTCAGATTTACTGAGAGGTTTAAAAGGTAGAGTGGTGTATTTGCCCTTGGATTTGAAAAAAAATATGGAAACTATTGATGCAGATACTTTGGAAACTGAACCATTAGTTATTCTGGTTAATGGTGTACCTACAAAGAATAAGAAGATTTGGCAGGAGCTGGTAGATGTACGGAAAGTACAAAGAGCAAATTTGTATTTGAAAAGGAATAACAAATGGTATGAATCAATTTATATAGAAGAAGAAGAAGAAGAAGATTTACAAGAAGACACAAACACCAACTGGACAAATTGAAAAAGTGGACAAGTCAAAGGAAGAAGAAATTTATGAACATTTTAGCATACATCCTCTTCATTCAAAAGAAGTTATGGGAGACAATATTGATCTGTTTCAGATGAAGAAAGCAAAAGGAACTCCCGTGAGTGTATGGGAGGAGAGCTTGGAAGCTCGATGTTTTCCCCAGCTGTTTCCTAAAGGAAAAGGAGGACGATACGATGAACGTCCAGAACAGATTCCAGCTTCTGAGTATCGGACTACAAGACTATATGCAGAAGATCCAAGATTTCGACAAAGTATTCCTTATTTGTTCCATCTTTTATTTGAAAGCGACTTGTCTGCATTATCATATGCAGTAAATCACATTTTAAAAAGTGGAGTACATTTACAAAATGTGTCTGCTAAGGATTTTATGGAGAAAGTGCAGCACCGAGATGATCATTTGGAAACACAACTGATCAATCTGATGGCTTGTCAGCGTGGGACAAATGAATATTGGTACCGACACCATGGTGAATTAAAATGCATGTTACGGAATTTAGGAACACCAACATGGTTCATTACCCTAAGCTGTGCTGAGTACGCTTGGGATGATTTACTGGATTTTCTACAAGAGGCAAATTCAAACATTAAAAACATCGAATACAAGACAGCAGGAGAACTGTGCTCATTGGATCCGGTTAATGTTTGCAGATATTTCAATTATAGATTTGAGGCTATGATGTCCTTCATCTGCAATACAAAAAATCCACCTCTAGGAGAAGTAGTGGATTTCTTTTGGAGAAAAGAGTACCAGGCAAGAGGTGCTCCTCATATTCATATGCTGTTGTGGATCAAGGATGCCCCAAAGTTTGGAACAGATGCTGATGAAGCAGTGTTCTCTTACATTGAAGAATATGCAACATGTGCTATACCAAAAAGCACAGAAGAGAAAAAGTTAAAGGAGCAAGTTTTACGTTTCCAAAGTCATCGGTGTGGAAAATACTGTCGACTGAAATACAAGAGCAAAGATAAATACTACACTAAATGTCGATTTGGATTTCCTAGACCTGTTCTTTCAAATGGAAGAGTAAACAGTTTTATGTCATCTGTGAGACATACTATCACAAGAAAATCACCTAAGAATACCTACAACCTTAAAAGAAAAGAAGAATCCAAAAATATAAATGACTACAACCCAGTCATTTTATCCATGTGGAATGCTAACATGGATATACAGTATGTAGCTGACAATTCCATTGCTGTTGCTCGATATGTAACGTCTTACATTACGAAATCAGAAAAAACAGAATTGAAGGAAATGTGGGAAGAGATTTCTCACGAGAAGACTGTCAGTAAGAAGCTGCACAGTTTCAGTTTAAAGATGTTATCGCATCGAGAAATTGGATCCTACGAATGTTCAGATAGGTTATCTTCTGCAAGTCTCTACTCGAAATCAAGAATAATTTGGGCAAGTTTAGGCCTTGCAGCAATGAGAAATCGGGTACTGAAATCTGTTGGAGAAATTGAATATTTGGCCGAGAATGACCCAGAAAGTACAGATATTTTGAAATCAAACATGTTGGACACATATTACCCAAAGAGAAGTCATCATCTGGAGAACATGTGTCTTTATGAAGTGCTGCAGAACTACATTTATTCACGGAAAGCCGCAGAAGACATCAACAATGGAAAATATAAAGTCATTGGTGAGGAAGGATGTTTGGTGAAGCAAACAAAAGGAAGTTTGATAAATCACAGGAAGCTGAGTTGCGACAGTACTGACAAAAAGGAATTTTACTACTTGGCTCTTTTACAGCTGTTTAAACCATGGCGTACAGAGGATGAACTACTGGGAGAATTTCAAAGCTATGAAGATTCTTTTAATGCTTGCAAAGACAGCATACAATGCAGTACATTCTCAACTTATCTGCAAATGTTAAATGAAGAAATTGAACAGGAAACTACAATTGCAGCAGAAGTAGCTAGAGACAGTTCTCAGGACAGCCAAAGTTCAGGAACACTCAGTCAAGATCCCCTAGGACAACCAATCGTTGAAAATGAAGCATCAATAGCCATGAATGAAGTGGAAACGGCTATGAATCAAGCTCAAGAAGAATTTATAGACTTACAAAATTTGGAAAGACAACTGAACGAAGAGCAGCAACAAATTTATGAAGAGATCAGAAACAAAATTGATCACGGATTTCTACATGAAAAAAAAGAGTGCTCATGCACATCATTTCATCCAATCAGGATGTATGTAAGTGGACAAGCTGGAACTGGAAAAAGTTTCTTAATAAAAGTCATCAGAAGCTACCTACAGCAAAAAACGGATTCTACTTTGTCTTGTGTGGTTACTGCTCCAACTGGGTTAGCAGCATATAACATAAAAGGAATCACCTTACATCGTTTGCTAATGTTACCAGTGGAGCATGAGAACAAAATACAATACAACAAGCTAACTGGAGAAGCAAGCTTGGAAGTTTCAAGAGTATTGAAGAAGATGCAAGTTCTCATTATTGATGAGGTGAGCATGGTATCAAACTTAATGCTTGCCTTTGTGCATTTAAGAATGCAGCAAATTCTAAGGACAGACTATGACGTGTTATTTGGTGGAAAACATGTCATAGTTTTTGGGGATCTTCTACAGCTTACTCCAGTTAAAGGACAACCAGTGTTTAATACTGTGACACATGAAGACACAAAGAAGTCATTGGGAAGCATCGGTAATGCAAATATTTGGTCCTTCTTTGAGTACAAGGAACTCACTACCAATATGAGACAAGCAAACGATGAAGAATATGGAAGTATTCTGAAAGATATCAGAATTGGACTACTCACTGAAGCTGGCACAAAAGCATTACAGAGTCGGTTGCTACATAATTTATTTCCAAAGGAAGAAATAGTTGCAGAGAAGATATACAAGAACATTGCAGAAAAGAAAAGTGTCATCTGCTTAATGCCAACTCTACGTGAATGCTCAATATTCAATGAGGAGCTTTTGAAATTGGAAAAGGAAGATATCAGGAAATTGGAAGCAGTGGACAAAATTGAGGATGGAAGAATTACTATCACATTAACAGGCACACTGAAAAATAAATTGGATTCACTAGAGAAGAACATTTCCAAAACAGCTGGATTAGAAAAAAATCTATATGTTTGCATGAACTGTAGAGTATTTTTAAGGAGAAATTTGGATGTTGAAAAAGGTTTAGTTAATGGAGCTATGGGACGAGTTGTGGGTTTTATTAATTACCAGAAAAAAGATGGAATTGAATGTTTAAAAATAAAATTTGATCAGATAGAAGAAGTTAAAGACATTTGTCGTTGTTCAGTTCGTTTCATGCTTGTGAAAGACTTGTATGTACGTAGGAAGCAGTTTCCGTTTTCGCTAGCATATGCTGTAACTATTCACAAGTCTCAAGGATTGACTGTAGATTGTGCTTTTGTGAACATTGGTTCAACTGTGTTCAAAGAAGGTATGGCTTATGTAGCTTTGTCACGAGTGAAAACATTATCTGGTTTATTCATGATAGACTTTGATGACTCAAAAGTTAGTGCTGATACAAATTGTGTAAAGGAGTATAATAGATTAAGAAGAACCTATGCTCCTCATTTAGGTCAGTATCCTGTGTTGGAGAAACGTGTAGTTTCTCGTAAAAGGAGAAATGAGAATATCTGTAATGAAGATGTAGAGAGGAGGAAAAAAAAGAGGAGTGATGTAATTGCAAGCAAAAAGAAAAAGGAAAATGAAGAACAGGTTGTAGGATGTCATTTTGAAAATAGCTCTGGTGTCAACTGCTACGCTAATGTAGTGCTGAATGTTGCATTTTATCTGGAAAGTGTGCAAGAGCAGATAATAGTAAATCAGGGAAAAAGATTCTGTTCTGAGTTGAGTCTCCTTTTTCAAAAGCTGAGTAATGATAAAACTCAAATAGAAAGTGCTACTGAAATTAGAAAACTTTTAGATGTATGTTCAGGACGAACACAGTTTTCTCAAAATGTACAGCAAGACGCACAGGAATTCTTGATGTTTTTTCTTCAGGTACTGGAAGAAGAAGGGGTTCCCATTGAAAATTTATTTGGTCTCTCTTATAAATGGGAACATAGTTGTGAAAACTGTTATAATATATGTGGCTCTAATGTTGATTCTGAAAGGTTTATTTATTTAACATTGCTAGAAAGTAAAACAGTCACTTTTGCTAAATTAGTTAAAGATGCTAATCATAGCATGGAATGCAGTGAGTGTCAATCTGACATGTTTTCAACGTTAATTTTAAAAGAATACGGACAGTATGTAATTTTAATGATGCAACGCTGTAAAGCTGATGGTTCAAAATTAGATACTTTAATAAAGAAGTTTACAGGACAGCAATTATCAATTTCAGGAAAAACTTTTGTAACAGTTGCAATAATTTTCCATGATGGACCTACTGTAACTTCTGGTCATTACACAGTTTATCTTAAATGTGAAAAAGGCTGGACACTGTGTAATGATTCCCAATTGATTTTTAAGCAACGTTTGCCTTTTGATTTAGCAAATTCCTATCTAATCTTCCTGAAACCAAAATTTTAGAGAGACTTGGCAAGATCTGTACAAAACAATTTTACCATTTTATTGGATTACCATTGGAATTTTCAAAAAAAATGATTTTACAAATTATCATTTGGCCTAATGGAAAGGTAACCAATTGTAATGTGGACTTTTTCAATTTTTAATGAAACTTTGGAAAACCAAAAATTTAGAAAAAATCGGTAACATCTGCACAATTTAAATTTTGGAATGTTATTGGATTGCCATTGGAAATTTATTCCAAAAGGATTTTTAAAATTACTATTTGGCCATGCGGAAAGGTAAACAATTGTATTGTGGACTTATTTAATTATTAATTAATCTTTCGGAAACCCAAATGTTACAGACAATCGGTGAGATCTGTACAATTTAATCTTTAGATTTTTATTGGATTACCATTGGAAATTTAATCAAAAAAGAATTTTAAAATTACTATTTGGCCTAAAGGAAATGGAATCAGATGTATTGTGGAGTTATTTGAGATATATTTTTGTGATTATACTTCTGAAACAAAAATGTCAGACGGTATTTTAAAGAAATAAGTATTGATATTAGATGATATTTTTTAAGAATATTATGCATTTCTATAAAGTTATGTTTATGCAAAAAGAGATTGTGGGCTTTTTTAAAACAATCTTTGAGATTGTTAATTTTTTTTTGCCCGCTGTTAAATGATGAATGCAATTGCTTTCACAATTTATAGTGAAATGCAATATATTCTGAAAACAGCAAAAAAAAGGCAAAAAATGTTTTTGAAAAATATGTAAATATGTGTACTGTATTATAAAATGTTTTATTAAATATTAATACTTTTTTCTTTTTTTTCAGATTGAGATAGAAAATTTTCGAAAACTAGAACCATTTTTAAAGCAATTAAAATTAATAAATATTTTTTTGAGTGGGTATGGTAAGTCAAAAATTTCATGGTCCCTTTTTTCCACTTCTCCACAATCACATTTTCAGTTTTTCATTGTAGTCTCTCAAGGACCTTGTAATGTGATAATTGATTTTTAGTTCTTTTTAAAAAAAAAAAAAAAAATTATTACGCGTACCGTACGCGTACGGTAAAAAAAAAATCAAAAAAAAGTTTTAAAAACATATATAAAAAATAGATGAAAGGTAAGGTTGGCTCTTACAAGAGCCGTTGTGTTCATGCAGGGACAGAGGAAAGAAAGAATGGGAATATTAGTCGGTACGACAAATGTGCTGATCTATTTTATTGTTCACTAGGGAAACACTGGTCTCCCTATGACAAATTAGATCATGACAAGTGGCGCACCGTATTTCAACCCTCAAAAAACGATGGTTTGTTTCCAGAGGAGAAGAAAAAGGAGATGCTCCCACCACAGATGAAGGGCTCACCTGACCTGCAGAAGATGGACTCGGCCCTGCAGATGATGGACCAGGCTGAGCTGCTGTGGATGTGCTTGGTTGACTTACTGAAGGGTTACCTTCAGTATGTCGAGCATGTGTCCTTCTGTGTACATCTTTAAGGTGTCTCAACATGGTGTGATTCCCGAAGGAATACTTCTTGTTGGGATTCCCTCTTGAAAGTACACGGCCACACAGCTTACAAGTCACTAAGGGTGCATTTACCTTTTTCTTGTCCTCTGGAAAAGTAAAATACTCCCATATGAAAGAGGTCTTTTCTTTCCTCCTTCTCTGCCTCAAGGTAGTGCTGCTAGCCTCACTCTCAGAAGAGCTCTGCTGTTCTGCCATCGTATCACAAAGACAACCCAGCTCCTTCTCCTAAGGGATCACAAGCAGAAATGAGGGGAATGGGTGTGGTGTAGGAGAGTTCTAGAACTGAAAGTAGTTTCAACCAATCAAAAGTTGTGTTTCATGATCACATGACCTACCGTGCGCGTACGTTACGCTTACGGTGCGCTTACGGCAAAAGTACGCATGCGCGTGAAAAAGACACGCGCTCGCGCGCATGCGCATAACAGTCACACCCCAACACTTCCGCGTAACGTGCGCGTGTAGCGTACACGCGTACGCGCCCCACGCGCAGTACGTGCGGCTACGCAAATTGCGTAACTATACGCAAACAGAGTAGATAAATTACGGACATTGCGTAAACCGTACGCTTACCTTAAGCTTACCGTACGCGCACTAAAAAAAATAAAAAAATAAAAAATATTTTCAAAGTTATACTAATATATCTTACCTGTTTGGTAAAAAAAATAAAGAGAAAACTTGAAATATTGCAGATTTTTTTAGAAAAAAACCATAGTGTTTTAAGAGAATAAAAAGTTTAAAAAAAACTTGTTTTTTTTTTTTTTTTTAAAAACACATTTAATATAAGAATTTATAATAAAAAAATCATAAAAAATCAATAAAAAAAAATATGGGAATCACATATGTTATAGCTAAGAATTAGCATTTAAAAAACCATACAAATTCACTGAAAAAACCATGGGTTTCACACACGTTATAGTTAGAAATTAGCATTTAAGAAACCTTGCAAATTCACTGAAAAAACCATAGGTTTCACACATGTTATAGTTAGGAATTAGCATTTAAAAAACCTTGCAAATTCAGTGAAAAAACCATAGGTTTCACACGCGTTATAGTTAGGAATTAGCATTTAAAAAACCTTGCAAATTCAGTGAAAAAACCATAGGTTTCACACACGTTATAGTTAGCTGGACATTTCACTCGTAAAAAACCAATGAAATTTCCCCGTTATAGTTAGTTAAGCTAACTATAACTCGCGCGCCCGCAATGCACTGCTGATGACGTCACATATTACATCACTCATGACATGGTCGGTGACATCACTCATGACATCACTGATGACATCTCAAATGACATCACTGATGACATCATCCATGTGATAGAGTGGCAGACCTCCTCTCACCCTAATATAACCTTTGATACACACATTCAAAAATAGAGACTGAAATTTTCAAAAAAATGGACATACCAATACCAATTACAACAACCTCTTCAATAATTCTAAGATCCACATAAACATCCACTTATTCACCAACAGTCCTGTACAGTCACTCATTCGTGTACTCACACATCATATGTACTCATACACCTATACATCCTGTAACACAATGCCACTCATCCATAGAGTTACTCACACACATAGTTACTCATGCTAATAAAGAATCAAACATCCATTTACTTGCATATACAGTTATACACACACCACCACACTTACTTCTACGGAAACTTACACATACTTAGTCTTTTAAACAATCACTTATAGAAACACATACTTATTCATGCAGGAACTCTTTCAATCTCTCACTCTCACATACACTCACTTATATACACCAATAGTCACATATACTAGTTTAAAACATATGTAGTTACTCATAGAGACACTATTGAGACAGCCATTCACTCACTAACACACCCATACACACACTCTTCCACCCATACAGTCCTGCACATATGCTGTCTTCAACACATACAAACAGTGAGTCACTCATTCATGCACTTATGCACTACGTAATACGCCCCACTGAACCATACAGACACTCAGACACTCATACTGATACTCAAAAAACCAACTAATAACCTATATAGACACTCATGTTGCTGCTCACCAACCCATGCAGCCACTTATACACAAAGTGAGAGACTGATACAGGTATTTACACATTTAAACATTACTCACTTAGCCATGTATTCAATAAGATACACTTAATCAGTCAGTAATACAATCAATTTTTCAAAAACAAATCATCCATTTAGACACTTATATACTCATTTATTCTTCCATCGACCTTGAGATATATAAAACATATTTAATTTTCTGAAAAACACACATTCACTGGATGATGTCATCAGTGATGTCATCAGTGATGTCATTTGAGATGTTATCAGTGATGTCATGAGTGATGTCACTGACCATGTCATGAGTGATGTAATATGTGACGTCATCAGCAGTGCATTGCGGGCGCGCGAGTTATAGTTAGCTTAACTAACTATAACGGGGAAATTTCATTGGTTTTTTACGAGTGAAATGTCCAGCTAACTATAACGTGTGTGAAACCTATGGTTTTTTCACTGAATATATATATATATATATATATGTGTGTACATTACCTACTGATGGTCGCCAGTAGGTAGTTATAGTTAGGACCAAAGTTTCCATAGGAATTTTTTTTTTTCTTTCGCCAATACCTTTGGTGTCACTTGATGAATCTTCAGGAAATCTGCACAAAACTTAGTGGTATACAATATACAAAGAAAACTTACTACTGGTATTTTATGGCCTTTAAATAGATAATATGGGCAAACACATGCCAGCATCCAAGCAATGTCTTTAAGCTGAAAAAATGGTCATTAAAAAACAAAGGAAAATTGGAGATCATGAAAGTTCAAACGTGATACAAATTGTGAACAACATTTATGTAGTGCTGTTCTTTGTGAGTAATGGAATAATTCAACATTACATTAGGTACAGCTCCTAAATGCGAGTTCAAATATATAAGCTTGTCTGAGCCGAGTAAAATTGCAGGCTGCTGTTGCTGTAATCACATACTTAACTCGATGCTCCTTAGTCAGACAGAAATTGCAAATGTATATTAAAATAGTTTATTTATTTATTTTGCACCGAAATGTAGTAATTTCTCAATCCGTGTAACAGTGGCAGGTGCAAAGCATTCAGTCTTCCCATTGTAAAAGATGAGTTGATCAGTGGCGCTAAGGAAGGGGCGTGCAGAATAAGGACATTCGTCAGTTGTCTGATTGTGAGGAGTAAAGATTTTGTTTAGGGCTGTTCACCGTGGGTCAAGAAGGGCTGGATCCATGCCAGGTTTACTGCCTAACCACTGACTGTCCCATTTAGATTCATCATGTCCATTATACATGATGAAATTGGCGTTCGTTACAGTATTACTGATCCGAATGACTCCTAATACATTCCGGTTAGGCATATTCTCCTTGAAAACTAAGGTGGGGCTGTGTAAAGTGCCAGCACTCCATACATTATTACTAGCCAAAGAGGATGGTTTAAGGATGTGGATGAATGGGAAATGGTAGAGGAAATCCACCAAAATATGGTCTGCATAGATGATAGCGTACCTTATTTTACCCTCCTGGTTTACTACCTCGGCAAATGCAGTGCATGGTGTGTATAGATGCAATTATACAAAAGGAATAGCATTTCCCCCAACTTCTGAGTGAAAAGGTGGGCTGGCTGTTATGATTTATGCTGGTGAGATTCTGTGCTGAGATACTCTTAATATTTGGCTGTAATGATATTAGGATCCTTCCAACCAATATTCAGTTAATATGGGGCCCTAGCTGGTGCTACTGAGTGCCAAGAATTGCTAGTTTGGATTTCTCCCCATGCCTTTTAGATCCATTGCTATAACTCTCTGCTCCTTTATCTCACTCTTGCAGGCACTTTGACATCTTCATTTGTAATTGTTTTTCAATCTTTCTCTTCCTCCTTCTTTCACCCTTTTTGCCGTTGTTTCTGTTGGTCTGGGTCAAAGTCTAATTATGAAAAATAAGACCCGTTCCTCAAAAGTGATTGCCTGTGGGCCCAATGTGCAAACACTGGCTCACATTAAGCACTACGGAAGAGCGATGAAACTGTTTTGGAAGTATCACATTATTACTACTGAGTTGATCAGCACCAGATTGACTTATCTTTATCGTAACGTAGCCCATAGCGATCACTCTTATTGAACGTACTTCCTGTCCATACTGTGGTTGGCACACATGGTTTAGTTGCACACAAATCTATCATCCCAGTGCCTGTACTAAACACATTGCATGTTTCTATTATGCAGCCTCCTATGTTTATGTTAGTGCATTCATCAGGTCACACCATTTGATCCGGTCTTCTTATCTGTCCTAGTCATTCACATTCAAATTCCCTTGCCCTATGGCTCTTTCCAATAGGTTCCCTCGTGTTTTCTCTGCATGGCTCCCAGGTTGGAGACTGTGGATTGCTATACAAGGTTTTGCAAATAGTAATGCTGGTAGGGCACATTTGTGGTGGGTTCCTGATACTTTGGGTTTTGGCACTATACCCAATAGGCAATGTTTGACTGATGTGTCAGTGTTAATGTTTGTTGCCCCCTTCAGTCTGGCTGTTACTTATCTCCCGAATTCAGTGATTCACAAGAATTGTCCTTTGTATAAAGGTGACCCCCTCCTCACATTTAGAGCTTGCAGGGGATCTTTCTGGGTAAAAAGACCTGAGGTTGATACGATTGTATGAAATTGTAGGAGGCTGGCTTAGTATATGGTGCACACTTTTTTAAGTAAAGCACCTTGCACTAATCCAGGCAACCCTTATGGTGATTTTAGTGGTCTTAGACAACCTTAGAAATCTCTCCAAGTGGCAGCTGTGGAGAGCAGCCTTCAGGCTTATCTAGAAAGAGAGTTAAGCAGCTTGTTTTACCAGACTAATCATGTAGTGTAGGTTAAACGAAAAAGAACCACACAGTCTATATATAAAGATATGTTTATTTATTACACAACAAGCACAATACACAGTGGTCTCCATGGGGAGACAAAACCATATACTAAAAAAGTGGAATGCGAACTGTGACCGAAGTCGGGACTTGGACCAGGAAACTCAGATGAGCTGGGGACACAAGGAACCACCCAAGGTGAGTACCCAGGAACCCCACAGAGGCTGTGTTCAGAGTGGAAACACAGCCACGTACTTAATAGAAGTCAACAGGAGAGTCATGGTTGCAGTTTTGAAGAAGAAGGACCCTTCCCAGTGGACCCTGAAGAAACTTCGTGGAAGGCAGAAGGTTGAAGAGTCACCCCACCTGTGGATACCCCAGGAACCAGAATACCTACACCTGGGAAGCCGGGTGCATAGGTGCGAAGTGACGTGGGAAACCGCTGTAGACCACAATGGAAAACTTCAGTAAAGATGACATGGGCGAAGACTGTACATGAAGCTGGTGGAATCCAAGTGTGAATTCTTGAAGAAAAGAACCTGCAAGCAGAGAAGACAGAGTCTATGCCACTCGGAGGTGACCAGGAGGCACAGAAGAGCAATGCCCGCCAATATGGGTTGATGCAGGAGTGATGACAATGACCTTGTTGCTGCAGCTGTGAGAACCAGGTGATGCTGAGGAAGACCAGGAGCTGTGCACAAGCTGTGCCACATCAGAAGTCGAGAACCAGGGGGTCGGTGTCTGGCTGGGGCACCAAAAAGCCTTGGCAGCTGCAACAGGCATGGAAAGCGAAGAATAAGCAGCGTTGGGACCAACAAGGTCCAAGGGACTCAACACAAGCAGGAGAGCCAGAGCAGGCCCGAGGAAGCAGGGGGATCGACTGAAGCAGGAGTAGACCCCCAAGAGGACCCACAGGCCCAGGGCACAAGAGTCACAAGAGGACCTCGAGCAGCTCACCAAAGATGAAGACCCACGGTGTAGAAAATGTGTTGAGAACGCCGATCTTGGCAGGAAGAGATGCTGGAGGCTAGAGCTTCTTGTAGCCTGAAGAGATCTGGAGTGCAGAGCCAACAAGCCTTGGCAATGGCAAGTCTACGCAGTGCACAGGGGTTCGGTCCCAGCGGTGAGGACGAGGGATACTACCCTTAAAATTGGGGAGAGGGCAGGTCAGGCCTCGAGGGAGTTGCAGAACCAGCACATGCGTTGCTGATTCTTTCGATGTCAATGGGACGTCAGGAGTAGCAAACCGGTCAGCTTCATTGTGGTGCCTCCAGATGCAGGGGAGTGGCTCCTTCACTCCAAGGGAGATTACTTCAGGTGTCCTTGATGCCCACATGTCTGTTGAAGAACCTGGAAGAAGTACAGACACAGATGACAAAGAAGACTTGCAGAACAGCTAGACCAGGAGCAGCAAGAGTCTTCCTTGATGCAGTCTCGGTTCCAGACGAAGTCCAGTGAAGTCCAGATGTCGAGATAGTCAAACAGTGACGTGGTTTCAGGCTTGAGTCTTGTCCTATGAAGAATCTGAGGACCCACCCACAGGTTAGCCCTTTTATACCCTAAGAAAGGGGTTAGGATGACTCCGGGTTCCCTCCCATAGGAGGGGCTGGACAGAGGGATGGATACCCCCATGTCCTTTGTCCCATTTCCTGTCATAGCAGCAGCCTAGCGCTCCCAGAACTTGTTCGAACTGGAGTTTGCAAGGAGGGCACAAAATGTGCCCTTCAAAGTAGTCTGGTGGTGCTGGCAAGCGCCCCCACCGCAGCCCAATACACAAAGTCCTGTTTGAGAGGTGATCACACCTCCCTGTGCCAGGAAACCTGTTGTTCTACATTCCACTGCTTGAGCTCAGCTCAGCTTAGCAGCAGGAGGGCAGAATTGTGCCTGGGGTCGGCAGCAGCACTAGCTTGCTGACAGACCCTGGAAGGCTGTTACCAGAGGTACTAGGGGCTTCCCGGTGTAGTCCCCCAGTGCATGAAATCATGCCTCCAACGCCAGTACCGGTCTTGGGGTATGATTCCAACATGTGTGATACCAAACATGCCCAGGTTCGGCACAGCCACTATATAATTGGCCATCGCGTAATGACGGATGGCCATTATATGTATCAAAAGTGGTTGACCGCACTTACAAAACCTAGAGAATCGACTCTGGGGTTTGTAGGAGCATCCTGCTCATACAGGGGGCACCCTCACACTTATAACCCAGCACCCTGCCTTCAGGTTTGAAAGGCCTGCCTTAGGGGTGATTTATAGTTTTTAGGTGTAGTGACCTCAGATTAAAATAAAAGTATATCTGTCGTAAGTGGTGCTAGCCGCAGCTTACACAGGCTGCAATGGCAGGCCTGTAGTCACAGTTTGAGTGGTCTCTCATGGGGGGCATAATACATGCTGCAGCCCATGGGAGACCCCTGGTGTACCTATGCCCTGGGTACCTCAGTACCATATACTAAGGACTTACAGGGGTACACCAGTAGCTAATTTTGGAGTTACAAAAGTACTTAGCATGTCACATTTAGGGAGGAAACACAGTGACTGTGGTCCTGATTAGCAGGAACCCAGTCAGACTAGTCAAAAAAACATACTGACACCAGCATAATGTGGGGGTGACCATAAAATCAGATCTTACAGAAATTAAGTGTGTTAATCTAAATCTTGATTTGCTAGGTACTTGTGCACACACTTTGTGGGTCAGCATCCCATAAATGGCTTGCTGCCATTGTGATTTCCTTCACGTCTTTTTGAGAGCCTTTTGAACTTGCATTATAAAACCATGACCTTTCCCACTTCTAAAAATACATCTAATATAACATTTGGAGCTAGGGTGCTAGGAAACTCCTTTCAGTTATTCCTATGAAACTCCATCCAGATCTTCCTACATGTTCTGGACAATTTTGTGAATTGGAAGAATCGTCCTGGACTAACACCAAATGTCTTCTGTGTCTGTGCAATGGAGTAAAGTGGAAACCTCTTCGCCTGGGTATAGACCACCAACAATCTAGCATTCTTCCTCCCACCATCTGGCCATTGACATGTCCCTGGATATATTTTTTAATGGTTGCCAAGTTTCTAACGACTTGGAGAAGGGGTGCATTTCAGTACTTAACTATTACCAGGTTCCTATGTTGCTTTTGCCTGTCAATTACCATGGGGATATTGTATAGGTCTCTGAAATCATTTTTTTCACTTTTTAAAAAATGTTTCAATGCTAACTGTAATCACCTTGTTAGTTGTGGTCAGGAATAGTTTCCAGTGCTGCTCACTGTATGCATCAGAAGGAATGATTTGCTGTTTGTAGGATAGTGCCCCTTTTTGTCACGGTCACCTCCACTTATTGCCACTGGTACTGATGTTTTTCGACTTCTGTGCAGTGGGACCCTGCTAAACACGCCCCAATGCAAGCGCTCTTTCTCTAAAAACAAGGTGAAATGGTCTAATTGTGATACAATTGCCACCCCTGTAGGTCCCTAGTAAATGGTATCCCGGGAAGTACTAAAGAGGGTTACTAAGGGCTGCAGCATGTATTATGCCACCCTAAGTGGCCTGACACAAACAGCATGCAGACTGTAGGCTGCGTGACATGGTGCAAACCATGTGTGAAACACACAACATGGCTCACTCACTGTGTGCCATGCAAAGTTACTGCATATCATATATACAAGTCACCCCTACCGCAGGCCTAAGAGACCTAAGGCAGGGCGCATTATATTTTATGTGAGGATATATCTGTATGAGCAGATATACCCCTGTGATGTCTAGTCCTATTACTAGATATTGCAAGTTAACAGGCAAGCCATTTTAAGGTATATACTGGGCACTGGTAATTGTGAACTACCCAGCTACTTAATGGCTTCACAGAAACCTATGGTTTTGGTACCAAACTCCTTGTCTTAACTGCTTCCCTGCAGCACACATTTCCCCGCTGTGGAGGCGAATTCTACGCTTGCGCAAATCGGACGGCCCCTGGTCGTCCGATGCACACGCCCACCGTGACGTCAGATGGCCGGGGGCCGTCCGACGCACGGAAGAGGTTAATAAATCCTTACTGATTCCAGTATTGGATTTATTATAACATGCATCCAGAGGCACCTAAGAGGAGTCCCCTGAAAACCTACCAGTATTTAGTGTGTTGGTTGACTCGTATCGTCCAGCCTGCCACCACAGACGAGTTTCTGACCCTCTGTAGGTGAGAGTCAGTGCTCTCTGAGCTCAGAAAACAACTGCTCCAGAGAAGGTGATATCACCTCCTCCAGCAGGATGTCTAGTAAATCTGCATACCAAGGCCAGAGGCTTTAAAACCTCTGCCACCTTTGATATGCCTCCCTGGAGAATGCCACCCCCTGCCCTGAGGCCCATTTGGCACCAGGACAGGGGGGAAATTAGCTATGCAAGTAGGCGTGTTGTACCTCCAGGCTAGTCACCCCAGAGTTGGGCTACCTGATCTGCTCCACGAAAGAAGGGTTCCATCATCTTATTTTTGGTGCTATTTGGAACTCTGGGACAGGGTTATGCCCACTCCCCACAGGAAGTGGTCATATAGGGGGTGTAGAGGCCCGAGGGGTAAGTAGCCCATTGGCTACGACTCCTCTTAATGCCTCTAAATTTAGTATTTAGGTGGCCTCTGACACCAGGAACTCTTATTCGTCTGCCTGAAAGAAGAAGGACAAAGTAGAACCAAAGCCGTTAGAAATGGGGTCCAGCACCGAACTTGGTGCAAAACCCTGCCTGGCTGATGCTCTCCCGACAATCACCGACACCACCCATGGGCCAACTGAGGGAACAGTGCCCCAGAAGAAGGACTTTGAGGCTCCCAGAGGTCAGCCCCAGCTCCCCAGCGAGTTCTGAGCTGCTACAACCTCCAGGAGCCCCCCTGCACCAATACCCCGGGGTACTGGAGCCAGTTGCAAGCACTAAGGCTTGTTTGTGTTCAGCCAGAACATCACCACCACCAAAACGTACCTGCATGTCGAGAGACTTCGAGAGAGGCCAGCTCTACACAGAGAGTGGCTGTGTTTTGTTTTCCCTCTTCTGCAGGTCCAGCAAGTGGTCTGAGAGCCTCTAACCCATCGACCCTCCAGACAAAACACCTCTGCACCCAAGGTCCCTCCCAGGATCAAGTAAACCAATGGAGTCTCTGTGGTCCTGAGCCCCTCAATAGCCGAGGCCCTTCCTTGGATAAGTCTCCGCTTTCATCCTTTTTCCTACAGGTACTTTTCCCATTGACTTAAGCGTGTAGCGTTCGAGGCTAACATGGCGTACAGCACCTATGCACCCAGACACCCCAGGGCACATAAACCTGAACTGTTGGTACTTTCTTGGACCTTGAACCCGACTTACCTAAAGTCCAGAATGACAGTCATGTAAGTCTGTAGGTGTATCTATGCAATTAATGTTACTCCATAGGATAACATTACTGTGTTTGAGGCTCATCCATTAAAATTGGACAGTCTGATTTTCTACTGTAAAAAATAATTACATTTAAAGTACTTACCTGATTCTGATAATCTTGGTGCCTAAAATTATGTAAAAATCTGTGTTACTTTTCTAAATTGATCTCGACTTTCTTCTTGAGTGTGTCTCATTTATTGACTCTGTTTGTACATCAATTGCCTAACACTATCCTCTGATAAGCCTAAACTGCTTGCCCACACTACCACAAAGAGAGCATTTGGGATTATTAAATTAATCCCTGTAAACCAATAAGGGTCACCTGGACTTTCTACATAGTGGACCTCATTCTGGTACAATACATAAAAAGCTAACTCCTCAGTAATGCAACACATAAATTTGCTGCCACAAGTCACCCATGTGCGTCTGTTGATCTTATTAACTGACAATATAGCATTTTTTGTATTTTACCTCAGTACATTCCATCTGTGTTTGCACTGTCTAATGTATGGTTTTTGTGAATCTTGAATGTTCCAAACATAGTAATGTTTCTCTTTTGGTGGTATGACTATGGAACGATTCAGTGCTCAATTATGTCGTCGGTGATGCTCCATGTATAACGACCACTGATGTATCTGTTGATGTCATGTAATATATGAAAATGTAATTGTATACACTTTAAAACAGTGTTGAGTTGGAGGCTTTACAATATGTAGTTTTGGTTAGGATTGCCATATTGCTTTGTGTCATTAGAACACCACTCACACAGGCATTAGATTATCAGATGTTAGTCCAGTTGGTTCAGTTAAATTAAACAAAGGCTACAAGTCCCAGAATGCATCGAGGTGTTGAATGAAAACCCTAGACTGGAGATGTGGTGTCCACCTGCAATGGTGCCCTGCTGCAATAGTTCCCTGCTTTATGGAGGCTCCAAAGAATATAACGCTCCCTTAGTCTCTTAAATGACAGCTAACATCGATTGGTTTTCATTGTGCTCCAAAACACAGTCCACACCCTTTATGAGGGCTCCTTGTGTTTGGTGCAATTTTCTACTGTGGTATTTCTGAAATCTCACTTCTTGTGGCAGTTTAGGAAAAATACAGCCTGATCTTCTCGCCACACATTTTGCACATTGCATGCAGGTTCATAAGTCAATCCCTCTTTGGGCATGCAGAGATGTAGAACCTCTCTGCCCTGTCATTTTGGCTCTGCAAATGTATGGCAAAGTGTGGTTGCTTGGACAGCTAATGCCTGAGAACTGGTTTCTTGCACAGTCACAGTGGCTCTCACTGTAAGCATAGCAGTGGCGTAGCTAGACTTTTGGCTACCTGGGGCGGCCGCATGTAAGAGCGGGGAGCTGGGGTGGGAGGGGGAACAGGGGATGCTGGCGATTCCTGTGTTTGCCGTCCCGCGACGGCTGCAGGTAAGAGCGGGACGGGGGAGGCTGCTGCCCCCAAAACTCAAACGTGCTGGGGCAGACCGCCCCCCCCATCACCCCTTGCTACGTCACTGAATAACGGTAATACATGGTTCATAGTTAGAACAACTGCGTGCAGTGCTGTGAGCATGAGTGGTGCATTTTCTGACAAACATGCCTACTGGAATAAAGCAATGTTGTGCCTGCAGCGGTTTCTGAATAATGTATGCATAATTATGAGTTTTCCATATAATTCATCCTTAGTACATAATATGCAGATTTTGCAAAAACATTTTTGTTTCTAGCTCAAATGGGCCAAAAGTTAGTAAAAGCACAATAGCCCGTGTTGCTGCTTAGTGACATGCCCTTTACAAAGGCTGTCTGGTCACCTTTCTGTTTTTTGTTTCTGTATTTGTGTGTCAAACTGGTGCCAATAAAGTTATTTTAAGCTATGTTAATCGATTTCTAAAGCGCACGAATACCCGTGGGTGTCTTGGCGCTGATAGGTTTAGCAGTTTCGTAGGATGAGAGACGACTAGATGTTAAAGAGCCACGTTTTGAGCAGTATCCTAAAAATCAATAAGGTGGGAGCTGCTCTAATGCTTATAGGCAGGCCATTCCAAAGTGCGGTGGCTTCTAAAGAAAAACAGCTGTCCCCCCCCCCCCATTTGTCTCTCTTAAAATTGGGGCAAGAGACCCACATGGTGTTTTTAGATCGTAAGTCTCTGCTGGGAACGTACCAGGTTAGGGACTGTTTAAGCTGACAAGGACCTGAGTCATGCAGTGCCTTATAGGCACAAAGCCTTGAATTTATGTTGGTTGCTCACTGAAAGCCAGTGGAGTTCCCTGAAGGAGGCAGAAACAGGTTGGAATTTGGGGAGATCAAAAATAAGTCTCGCTACTGCATTCTGTTCGCTCTGTAACTTTTTCAAATATTGTTTTTGAAGTTTGACATAAAGTCCATTGCAATAATCCAGTTTGGGAAGAATTAGTAATGAAATTACTGTTTTTCTTCAATTCATTGGAATAAACTGGAAGATCTTCCTGATAATCCTCAAGGTATTAAAGTTAGAAGAGATAACTGAGCTGATGTGTTTCTTAAATTTAATTTATCATCTGGAAGTATTCCTAAATGTGTCATTTTTTTAACCGGAGTCGGTAGTGTTCTTAGTTCAGCTGGCCAACAAGGTGGACTCCAGAAATGTGGTCTATTACCGAAAAGTATGACCTCTGTTTTAGTAGAGTTCAGTTTAAGACAATGTTTACCCAACCAATTGCTGACAGCTCTCATACAGTCGTGAAACTGGGAAATATTGGCATCTACATTATTAGAGGCCGACACAACGATCTGCGTATTGTCAGCATAAGAGGTGGGTGAGAACCCAAAAGATCTAATCAGGGAAGCCAGTTTGGTGACATAAGTATTGAAGAGCAATGGGCTCAGTGAGGTCCCTTGTACTACTACTTGTTTATTTTTAAAGCAATTGCGGCACCTGTGCTTTAGCTTAAGATGTTAAAATCTAAAGCGCAGGTGCTGTCATGCGACCACGTTGAGACAACAAATATGAAAATAAAAGCGCAGCGGCCATTATGCTTGTGGAGGCATGCAGCGCTGGAAAAACAAAAAATTAGGCATAGAGCAGGCAGGACAAAGCAATTTCAGAAAATAGTGCTCAGAGGCTGTAATTAAAGCCTACTGAGCAGCAACGCATGTAACAGGGGGTTTCACCATGGGAGGATACAAAATGAGACAAGGAGGTACTAAGGAGTGACTACTAAGCCTGTTGACCAATGAAAAGCCACAGTGTCCAAAGGACAATGACAAAAGCCAAAGAAAAATATGGGCAGGGAGGGGGCAGAGCTTCATACCTGAATACAGCAGGCCTCGCAGAGCAGCGCATGCGCTGCCCAGACTCGACCTAAAAAAGGAAGCTTGGTGAAATAAAATATTTACCAAGGATCGCCAATATTTTCCAACAGGAAAGCCGGGATTGATCCTAATGATCTACAAAGATGTGTATGATGCTCAGGAATGGCAGAGGGTAAGTATCAAAGTGGGCTCCTATCTCTCACACACTCCACATCAGTGTGCCAAGAGCAGGGCTTTAAGTGGGTCGGGTCCTACCAGGTCTCACATGCAGCAGTAGTTCAAAACTGTCTTTGAAATTGGTCTCTACTGGGTCCTACATTCATGTGCTTTACAGACAAACCATAACAGTGAAAAATTAACTCTGTATTTATTTTTATCTTCATCTTGTATTCTCTAAAAGTATTTGTATATCCCACAAGTAGTGTTTCTGTAGTGTTTTTCATTTAACATATGTCCCATTTACATGAACCAAGTCATCTCCAGGCATCTAAGAGCATTCTAGTTGTGGGCAAGGGTTCATGATTGTGGCAAGAGTGAGAGCTGAAGTGAGAGTCTGTAGGTAGTATGCATTTTGCACATGGCTTGTCAGTGAGTCATAAAGGCGTTAAAGCACATGCAGCAAGGAAGTGCTGTGAAGGGAAACAGAAGGGTTTGAAACACTCTGAAGACCACCTCCTCTACCTCAGATCTTACCAATATTTAATTCAGTCTCAAATAGTTAGAACCGAAACATTTTCAATTCTAATTATTAACAACAACCATTGTTGTTACTCATTTATTTGATCCTACTAAAAACACTGGGAAAGCCAATAGTTCTGGCTTGTTTTTATGTGTATGTCTATTGTGTGTTATATGTCTGGATGCAATAACATACAAGTCAGAGAGAGGCACCCAAATATTGGCCGGCTTTGCTTTGTAAAGCACAAGATTTTAGCTTACCACGCCCTTAATTATGTAGGTCTTGCGCATTAGAATGGATTCCTAGTTGCACTTCTTTCTCAATATCCCTTCTAAAGAATCCCCACTTTTTTCATCCCATCTAAAGCTGACCACCTATGGATGATGACCTCGGTAGTCTAATCAACACACAGTGTTGTACCTTCATTCCTCTCCCAGGCCCTATGTGTGTTCTTGGAAACTTGGGACACTATGGTTCAGCAATATAAATTGGTTCTTAAATTATGTTTTTCCATCACAGCAACAGGTTTCCTCAATCTGAATCCGTGGGTGTATATGAGAAGTATCAGACTTAGGATCTGCATTCCAGTAAATGTATCTGGCGCTGTGAGGTCCTAACAAAATCCAGCTTTGCTCACTTTCAACAGATTCAAGTTGGATCTTCAAAGCCCCTAGCATCATCTACTTCCCTAAGGCCTGGACTGTCACCCATCTGTCTCTGCAGGTGTGTAAGGGGTGGTTCAATATCTACTCAGAAAATAGCAGAGCAAGTTGGTTAACTTTGTTGTTAGGCCATTAGCATCCCAAACATTCGTTTCATAGCACTTCATCTTGTGTGATTGTGAAGCTGTGTAAATAATAAATGTTCCTATAAATCGGGGCGCATGGTACACACAATTGCTGAAGTTGCATCTTTCTGTAATAGGCTTCTCTGACAGCCAGCAGTGTCCAAGTCACAGTATCATATCAAAGAGATCATGTTTTAACTTATTGGGGTATGATTCCTACATGCACATAAGAAAACTCCCAGTAACTGAGCTGTATGAGGATTCTTGATGAGATTCAGTAACAGTGCTTCCCCGTCACAGAGATGTTTGTGCCTTGTTGCCCAGCAGATAGATAGATGTGCATTCCCTTCAAGGTCACTAGCTCCTTTTTAGAGCTCATCGTGTGCACGAGGGAACCAGCTCCACATGCAGGAGCAACAAGGGCATTCACAAACCTCCATTCACATAAATATCCATCTGGACATACGCATACACACAAGACTCATCCATACTTACACACATCCATGCACACATCACACGCATACACATATAAACCATATACACAAAGGGACCTTTAACCCACCTATACACACAAAGTAACCACCAAATATCCTGGCACTAATACTGATCAATCCACAGACATTTTCCTTTCACATGCAATCTGCATCCACATTCACCATTCACCTGTACATCCATCTGTCCACACTAAATCAGCATTCATCCAAATATAAATGCAGCCGCCCACTAATCCAACTGTCCCCCAACTGAGACCACCATCCACTTCTCCATCCATTTACTCAGTATCAATACAGCCATTCACTCACCCACACACAACACAACATGTGTATTTGTAAGCGAACTTTAACCCCTTGGACATATCGGTGCCGAAATAACATGTTTATTCACAACCATCCATATTCAAACGTTTTACTTGCGCAACCATCCATCCATTCACCAATCCACACACCAATACTGAAATAATATAGGGATTATCAAATAGGCAAAGGTGTTTGCTGTAGGATGTGCTCCACCTGTTATCTGAGAGAGGAGGCTTCACTTGTACTTCTTGAGTTTTACCTGTTCTGGTCTGTGCCAACAGGAAGTTTGAACTGCTGCTGTAGTGTCCGAGAGAGAAGCTTACACTGCTGCTACTACGATGCACCTGTCCCCTGAAGGAGGGAAGCTTGCGTTTCTGCCCATGCTGCACCTGTTCCATGAAGAATGGAAACCTGCACTGTTAATGCCCGGCCGTACCTTTTTGTGTGGCTGTCGCGTTTTAACAGGAGCATTAAGGCATGCGCGATTGGGACCTTGAGCCCTTATTGAGACCTGTCGAAAGATCACCTGCAGGTTTCGACCAGCTGTTAAATGGTCCCATGTCACGAGTTGGCTTCCAGTCAGTCTTGGCGTTTTAGCCCTCAAGCATGTTGGGACTTGTAGTTTAATGCTTTCAGGTAGTGGGCTACAAGTCCACAGTGAGCTTACTGATGCCGTAAGAAAACAAATTCCACAGAAACCCGTCTCCGTGACATGACTCATTTTACAGACATCTTGCGTTCCTTAAACGTCCATTCGACCCAACCTGATTTGCAGCGGAAACAGGAACATGTAACATTTCACATACAGTCTCTCTGGGTGATGTGCACGTTTTACTCTCACTGGAAACACTGCTAACACCACACGCCCCTTCACACGCACCACCCGTACGAGTTCAGGGGCCCGGCGCGCCCCAGTTATAACCACGACAAGTTTAATCTTTTCAAGGGTCGAGGCTCCCCCGACCCCACCCTCGGAGCAGGCTTCCAGCCACAGTATGCCAAGAATGAGATGCTGAGCTGTCCTCCCCCCCCCCTGCCCCCCCCCCCCTGGAGTCTGAGAAAGTGCTGGGGGAGTTTAAATTACTCAGCGGAAATGGGGCGGAGGGGAGTGAGGGAGAGGTGGAAAACGGGTAAAACCAGTGGAACTAACTGGACAGGTTGCTTGGATAAAGGTGCGGGGTGGGGCTGGCTGCCGCTCTGCTAGAAGCGGTTCAAGCGTTAAGTGCAGAGAGCCGGGCGTCCTGTATGTGCGCTGTGCTTGATCGCAGCAGTCAGGGCTGCTAGGCACCGGTGGGCAGGGTCACAGGGTGACAGGTGTACAGGACCACTGGCGATCGGTGCACGGGGCCCCAGGTGTACAGCTACACTAGGCGTCGGTGGGCCTGGAGGGTGCGACTTTACAGGTAGGATTTGTAAATGAAACCCTGGCTTTGGCAATCTTGGTGATCTTGGGCAAATAATAAACAGAAAAAAGTATTGATCTAAGAACTCAGTCAGGCATTTACATGAATGTCGTTGTATGAGCCAACCTAGAGCAGACTGTACCCCAACATTTTTAGGTCGAGCCTAGGCAGCGCATGTGCTGCTCTGCGAGCCATGCTGTATTGGAGTATGTACTTGAAGCCCCGCCCACTCTCCGCCCATATTTGTTATTGCCGTGTGTCATTGTCCTTCTTAAATGCTGGCTTCTGATTTGTTATTTGGCTTGTTAGTCCCTCCTTAGTACCTCCTTGTCTTCATTTGTACACTCCCATGAGGACTGGCCCTTTTACTTCAGTTGTTACGTGTTACGCCTTCTTTAGTTTGTAAGCACTATTTTCTTTAATGCGTTTCTCTTACCTCAGGAGGGCAGGCGAGTCTCTTGTGTGCAGTTGTGACCACCGGCTTGTTTGTTTAACTCGTAGCAAATGGGGAGCTCTTCAGGGGCCATGAGAGACAGAACTCAGTGATGCCTTCAAGCATTTAGAATGCAAAAGGCCTCGCATTTGCGAGCGTTTAAGCTATTGGCATTGTAAATGACAATGTCTTTTATTTATGTTTTAAAAACCAAAACATAAATAAAAGACATTGTCATTTGCAATGTACAATGCCAATAGCACAAACTCGCGTAAATGTGAGACCTATTGCGTTGCAGATGCTTGTTTAGGTTGAGCCTAGAGTCAGCGCATGCGCTGCTCTGCGAGGCATGAAGTAATCCTTCTCAGGTGTTGGAAAAACACCCAGAACTTTTTCATTGGTTGCTTGGGCTGACGTCGCACATTCCATTTCTCTCTTTGGTTAATACTGTACAGTAGTCCCACCTACTGACTGTTTTGACAATGCCCAGGCGGCTGGCCCTGCTACTTGGATCCTAACAGTAGTGGCCATTTGTTTTTGTTTCTATGCACTACTTTTTCTTTAAGTCATCTCCTGGTAGCTCGCCAGTCTTTTTTTTTAACGCACGGGTAGAGCGGCTCGAACCTTGATCACGTACCAGGTGCGGTCTTCGCTATAACTTAATTGAATTAAGCAATCATGCTCCTTGAAGATGATTGCAATTTTATGGCTGCTTGAGCAGTATCTGAGCTTGCTCACCCGCCCGCCCACACACGGTGAGCGGGGCAGTAGCAGGAGCCAGGGATTGTGAGTCGCAGGAGCTGGGGATTGTAAAGAGGGAAGGGGCGAGCCTTTGTACTTCTAGTGCTTACACGTACCTGCCAGAGCCTGGAAGAGCGTGCAAGCAAGAGTTTGTAGTATAATCAATGGTGTCTGTCCCGTTATATAAATAATGTCAACATTTTCCATTAGGTCAATGGGTGTTCGCAAAGCGCAGCGTTTGCCATTTGGCTTCTTGGCGCTGTATGCAGACGTTATTTAATATGTCATTTAACATTTCATCCTGGTGTGGAGCCAAAGATTCACTTTGGCTCATGTCCGGGGGGTGTACTTTGTTTATTTTGCATTTATTTTAACCATGTGATGTTATGCCAAAATAACTCATTGAAGGGCCGAGCGCTTTATAGACTGATTTGATTGTAACAGCCATAGATTAAACATAACGTGCTGTACAAAATTATGAGTGTGTTGTGTGCGTGAGTGTATTTCGGAAAGCACACCACAGTTATTTTATGGTCTAGTACATGTTAACACGTTTGTATGTATTTTACGACACCTTTTACAATTTGACGTCCAAGAAGATAAAAGGCTCGGAGCAGCGTCAGGCCTTTTTTTTCATCAAGTCCCGACAACCAAAGTATGCAGGTTCCAAAGTAATCAACCCAGCTGCATTCTGGTAGTTAGAATAGTTTTTCCATTATACATCATGAGCTCAGTCTCTTCTTACACCTGCATCGAACGATCCAACTTTTTAGCAGAACGCAAATCGGTGGCACAGGGCACTCAAGTTGTTCCATGTCTGTTTGATGCTTCCAAAGGGTGATTGTTGCTTTTACACCCCAAGTTGTTGTAGGCGTGGATTTATGATAAGTAAAGGACCTCTGCAAGGCTTTCAATGTAAGGTGATTTGGGAATGGTGTACCTACGTCACAATACAGCAATAATATCACATCGCAAGTTGTAGGTCACTTGCCGAGGATCACACAATCCGTGTAAGTGAGGATGACGGGATGAGAACGCTGGCCACCTGTTCACACATTAATCACACAACTAGATCATATTTTGTCCATGTACATTGTCTAGAGAGGATAATTGTGTTCACAAAATATTTAATCCTGGATGGTTCCATAATGTGGAGAGTCCACACGCAGCACCAAATCCCTTTGCAATCTGGTCACAGCGATGCTGTCAGCTGTCTAGTCCTGCATGGAAACTCTAGAGATTGATTCATTGGTGCTCTGGAACCAGGGCAAAGCCGTCCAACCCCTCGCCCACACAGTAATTTAGTAGGAAATTGCTGAGAATGCTGGAGTAGTTGTGGAGTAAACCAAATCCCTTTCCCCCTACTTGCGTAATATATATGTGGTTGCCACACTCAGTAAAGCTTCAAATGTTCACCGACTCATGCAGGAAAGCACACAAGACACTTTTCAGTTCAAATAGAGATATAGTTATGCTGGACAGTCCATCCTTTTTAATCTACCCACATCCATCAAAACAAGCATTTGCAATGCAGTAGGTCTCGCAGTTGCGCAAGTTTGACCTACTGGCATTCTAAATGGCTATGCCTTTTATTTTGTTTTTTAAAACGTAAATAAAAGGCATTGTCATTTACAATGGCAATAGCTTAAACTCGCGTAAATGCGAGACCTATTGCATTGCAAATGCTTGTTTCACCTCTTGTCAGTGTCATATGATATCAATTAAAGTACCGTGTCGGCCAGTGGTGGATTTTCCAAAAACACTATCGGCAAAACTCTGAGCATATAAACAGCGTCGCGAAGATCCGACGCGTGCCAGATGTTTTATTTTAACCGCGCAGACTCCAAAGCATGCACACGGACATCCACGCAAATTCAAACGATTACCTAAATACACCGTGTTTGGTTTTTAAATGCAGCCAAAGCAATCAGTCCATTTGAAAGCGTGGCGACGCAAGTTCAAGCAATTATTTGGCAGCATGCCCATTTCACATTTGTACGTTGTCACAAAACATTGTTGTTTTTCGAAGGCGCAGTCTTTCCTTTGGAATCTTCGTGTTGTTTTGTTATAGTGCACACTCGCCACATAGGAAATACATGTAGTTAAGGCTGTGGCTTAGGTTCCACGGAGATTGTCAAATTTCCCGTAATAAAAACTGATACTGGTGCAGTAACAATGCAGACAATATCAGTCATAGTTGACTGTGGATTTACCTCTGACGCTGACAGCATTGATCTACCCTTTGGTTCCGCACGCGTTGCACACATACTACGAACATACAGAATGAATCCACACATTGGTTTAGTATTGACAAATCCCGTGACCAGACCGGGGCTGGGTCCGTTCTTCCTCAACGTAGGCACCGGTTATACATGCTGCAGAGGCGCTGGCTCAAGTTCACTAAAATCTCTCCTGCAGGACGGCGAGTCAAAGCGCGGCCGTGGAGACTGAGGCAACAGTCTATCTAGAGGAAGCAAATCTAGCGGGCTTGATGGAGACAGAGAAGGATAAAGGCAGCGGCACGTAATGAAAGCAGGACGGGCCTCAGAGACAGGAAAGGTGGGAGCGTGCGAGCGAGCAGGAGTTGTGATAACGCCGCGAGCCGGTGCCGTATGCGTGCACAACTTCTGTCTTCTGTACGCGTGCACATCTCCTGTCCCCCTTCGGCCGACAAACCGACTACAATAGATCTCACCAAGGCGAGCAGCGCATGCGCTGCGTCGCTAGGTGAGACCTAAAAAGGCGGAGTTCATTATTACATTGCTTCAACAATATTCCTGCAAAATCTGCTTGTATTATCAGTTTGAAATTCTTCTTTCGTCCCATTTGACTTGGTTTCATATTAAGGTTCTTACAGTTGAAGGACTAGCAATGGCTTGATTTGGTTGCACCATATCTGCCTTATTAGTAGTGTCATGCTACCCTCAGTTACAGATTTTAAACAACCCACGTTTGTCAGCATGGCTGAGATTCGGCAATACGTGCAGAGCGTGGACATGCTTCTAGGATGCTGCGCATGGTGTAGTGCTTTTCGCCCTCACAAAGTCACCTCAAAAGACTGGGAAGAGTGGAGGAAAGGTAAACAGGTGATGGCAAAGCCTATAGTTCTTAACATACAAGATCTATTGGCTTTGTCAAAAAAATGTAAACATGTTGCATAACAGCTTGGTCACACTGCAACATGGCTGAAAGTAAAAAAAATAAAAGCTCTAGGACGTGGCAAGTGTTTGCTTCATACTGCTTTTTTACATTTTATTTTACTTTCAGCTGTGTTGCACAGCTACCGTGCAACACATTTAAAAAAAAAAAAACACTGACAAAGCTAATAGATATTTTATAGGCGAGACCTATTGGCATTGCCAATGCTTGTTTTAAAACACATTAGTACTTGCCGTTTTTAGGTCTCGCCTAGCGATGCAGCGCCATGCGCTGTTCGCGTAAGCGAGATCTATTGTTGCCGACTTGCTTAGCGATGTGGGACAGGATAGATGCACGCACTTCAAAGACATCAGCTGTGAACGCGTATGGCGGCATTAGGTGAAGTGACAGGACATGTGCATGCGTATTATTAATGCCGCGTTAACACGCCTCCTGCTTGCCGCTTTAACACGCCTCTTGTGCTTCCTTGCTGTAATATGTGCACGCGTTTTTAAAGACCGCATTAGTGGTGCCGTATGAATACGGTTTTGGTTCTGTTGCTCAGTGTTTCCAGAACATTCATATGTGCACGCGCTAGCTTATTTGTTTACCATGCCTTTTGCATTTGTTTTACATGCATTTTTTATAGTGCTTAATTGGCAAACATTAATATATGCATACGCTAGCTTATTAGTTTTATCATTGCGTGTGCTTTCTCCATTAAAAAACACAGGAGATATGCATTTATTCTTTGCTGCTAGCTGTTTGTGACAGTATGAATAATAGCTCTTGTGCGTGCGTACCAGTTGTGGCGCATGCATTAAAACAATGCTTTCTTTTGTCTGCTCTTTCAAATATTGTTTTCCGGTTTAATTAATGTATTCTTAGCTACTGCCTCATTGTAACGGTATAAATAATAGCACTTGTGCGTGCGTACCACTTGTGGCACGTGCATTAATAAACTGTTAGACGATATGCCTGCGTATTAGTGGCGCCATGTGAATACGCTTTTGGCTTCCTTGCTCAGTGCAGCACAGAATATAAATATATGGATACAGTACTATATTTATTTAACACGCCTTTTGCACGTGTATTATTAATGCCGCGTTTTGCCGTGTTAACACGCCTTCTGCTTGCCACGTTAACACGCCTCTTGTGCTTCCTTGCTGTAATATGTGCACACGTTTTTAAAGACAGCATTAGTGGCGCCATGTGAATACGGTTTTCGTTCTATTGCTCAGTGTTTCCAGAACATTCATATGTGCACACGCTAGCTTATTTGTTTACCATGCCCTTTGCATTTGTTTTACATGCGTTTTGCATTGTGCTTAATCAGCAAACATTAATATATGCATACGCTAGCTTATTAGTTTTATCATTGCATGTGCTTTCTCCATAAACAAACACAGGAGATATGCATTTATTCTTTGCTGCTAGCTGTTTGTGACAGTATGAATAATAGCGCTTGTGCGTGCGTACCAGTTGTGGCGCATGCATTAAAACAATGGTTTTTTTTTGGAGTTGCGCTTTCAAATATTGTTTTCCGGTTTAAGTAATGTATTCTTAGCTACTGGCTCTTTGTAACGGTATAAATAATAGCACTTGTGCATTAAAAAACTGTTAGACAATATGCCCACGTATTAGTGGCGCCATGTGAATACGCTTTTGGCTTCCTTGCTCAGTGCAGCACAGAATATAAATATATGCATATACTACTATATTTATTTAACACGCCTTTTGCATTATGCTTAAACAAACAACAATTATCTATGCATGCGGTAGGTTATGTATTTAGTTTCGCGTGTGCTTTCTCAATTAACAAACACAGCAAATATGCATGCAACATTCTAAATAATAGCACTTGTTTTTAATGTGCACGCGAGCGCCAAGCACGGTGCGCTTTACACATACAGCATGCCTCACCCCACTTACCGGCTCCTGTGGGGACTGTGCGCTGCTCCTCGGCTGGTCTCCGTCTCCAGCCGGTCACTGCAGCAACATGCAGGGCTCAGTCTTGCTCACAGGAGCCCCGCCTGAAATCCTGCTTTGGCCGCACCATGCGGCATTCACAAAGGCGGGGTGGGCTCCTGATGGACTTCCTCTACTGTTTTTTTTTTGGTTTTTTTTTGCTTTGGGCGCTTTGGAGGCCCCCTTCCTGAGCCACGCAGCACTTATTCAAGTACAGCGAAGTCCGCAGGCGCCGCCACTGGGCACGAGCCGCAGGCCACGCCGATGTGCACGCTCACGGCGTGCCTACAACGCTTGCATGGCGCTCTTTCACTTTCTCTTGTTCGTTCTGAGATTAAGAGCCGGAGGGAGACACTTGGACCACACAACAGGATGGCAAATGTGAAGTCAAGGTTGAAATTTGCCGACCAGAACAGGAAGTGACATTGGCGAGGAAGGCATTGTGGGTCTTCCCATGGAACAGGAAATAAGCCGGAAGAAAGAACGGGTCTGACTCTGACACCGAGTGGAACAGCAGAGGGCTCTGAGCATGGTTGATTTACCTGGCTGCAGGGAACCAACACCGGCGCGGATTTCGCAGTGACCATTCTTACCCCGTGAAGTAGTTTGGGGCTGGCAACAGCAGGCATCTGGTATGGAAAGTTTAAGTTATTTCGGGTTTAGCGACACGTGCAGGATGATCTTGGAAGGCAAGCTGCAAAAAAAGCGCCAGAAAATAAGTGCAAATGAAAGATGTCAATGAGTAGCAATGTGCCCGGTGCGGTTCGTATGGTTATCCCTTTGCATTGTGGTATTTCTGTGTGTGCTTTTCCACTATAAAGGTTTACGTTCACATGACAGAAAAAAGGGAAACTTTCCAGATTGCTCACTTGGCATCAGCGTCTGTGACATTGGTCACACACAGGCATACTCGGCGAGTGTGGCATACAAGCAGCACAGCGGAAACGCCAAATCAAGATGGTCAGTGTGTCTTCCACCAGGACTGTTGAAAAGGGTGCCCTGGTAGGGATGTCACTCACCAATGGTGGAAGAATTTACTCTAGCAACAAACTGAAGGTTAAGATAGTTTAGGGAGGTGAGGTTACTCGTTTGATATTGGTAACTCGGTGGTTAGAACACTTGCTCAATAGATCTGTATGCAATATCTGGTTATAGCTTTGAATCATTAAATGGCTCAGAGGGTTGATGTGCCTACTGCAAATATCTTCATGTATCCTGCATAGCATAATTTTTAATCCTTGTGGGTTTTTAACTTAATTTTTGTAATGCAAGTTTAATTTTTGATTTGATAAACTGGGCTTGGATGGTAATGATGGTAGTACATATTATGGTCACAAACATTCATTTTGTATTGTGTGTGTGTGTGTGTATATATCTTGGAAACTTGTGAAGTGACATTCAAGTGTACCTTTGTCTGTTGCTGAATCTGGGAGGAAGGTTCCACCTCTGCTGCTCTATTTGACACCCTGCTGCTCCCAGCGTGTGGACAACTCGAACAGAAAAAGTTAATTATTCTCGTGCGAAGGGCAGCGCCTACCTTCAGGATGCACTTTTGAACATCAAAGTGAACTGAATGTGAAGGAACCCCCGAATGTGTGGTGGTGTCAGGCGCTGAGGCATATTCGGGAAGATCTAGTGCGACCAACCCGAATTCTGGTCCTTGCTGGTTCGCAGTCTGTTCCAGCACTGGTTGTCCCATGTGATGTTTTAATAGGGCCAGTCAATACAATTGGGCCAGAAGGGAGAGGATTTGTCTAAACTGCTAATGTTCTAAACCTGGCACTCCAGTTTGACCACACTTTATTCTACTGAGCATCGTGTTTCTTCTCTGTGTGATCAGTACACGTATCTGTCAAAGTGGGCACACTAGAAACAGGATACGAAATAGTACAAAGCGTCGTAGAAACGGGCATTGACAGTCAGTAATGTTTGCCATTTGTATATTGCATTGACAACATACAAGTACGAAGCCACACATACAAGAGGCACACAGAGCCACACACCTACAGACATCGATTTCACACAGTTCAGTACACTGACTCCAGTAGTAATACATATAACCTGGTGCAGCAAGAAAGAATAGGATCATGTGTATCTGGAGGCACGGTGGGATGCAATTCAGAGGAGGGGTGGTGGTGCATGACAAGGGAGCTCCTGCTCACCCTTCATGCGTGCATCACCTAGAGGTCGCTTATTCGGCCACACATTCCACCACCAGGGCTCTCCCAATTTCCCGTCTTCTCGCATTACTAAATGTTTCAGTTATTGGCGTTGCATTATTATCAGCAACGCTAATAGCTCAAACTTTTACTAATGCGAGACCTATTGCATTGCAAATGCTTGTTAAACCCTCTGTCTGCCTCTCTGGGCGCTGCCATTTTAAAACCGGAGACTGCCAACGTGAAGAGCTCTTGGCTTTAGAGCGGCAACGCAGTCGCTCTCGCATTACATTTCTTGTGATTGGTTGGATCCCAAAATAAAATTTGCCTCTTTTCCACTTAAAGTGTGAAATAGAATAAAAAACACACGGACCGAGACCCATGGCAGCTGCCAGGTGCTAAATTTCAGGTGTTACATTTGGGCAAAAAAGTGTAAAAAGTTGTAGTGGAAAAAATGTCCTAAACGTGTTGGGTGAAACTTATCCTTTAAAGGAAACACAAAATAAACCAGCATTGGCAAAGCCATTAGGTCTCACCTTTTCTTCTTGGCGATGCTGTAAAAAAATTAAAATGTATCATGATGCGATTTGTGCATAAGCGTCAAGACGCTACTAATGTTCGCGTTATTCAGTAGGAATGCACGTTTATGATACTGTATGAACTCATACTAAATAACAGTATGACATGTTATATATGACATCAGTGACATTTTCTTTAATTTATTAATCGATCCAAGATTATGGATATCACTTGGTGCTATAGATTTGAAAAGAAAAAAACATTTTCAACTAAAGCACATAGCTGCAAGTGGTGAAGGCCAGAAGCAAATCGGAAATGTTGGCCCTTCAGGAAATGTTCAAAAATAAAATATTTTGAAAAGATCATAATGGGTAAAATAGAAATGAAGGAGCGAGTGGGGAAATCAATGGTGAGTAACAACGGAGTTAAAATAAAAATGAAATTAAAACTTGGTGTCATGAGAGAGGATAAAGAAGAAAGTGCAAAGCAGCATGTGAAGGAGCGAGCAACACAGAGCACATGGATTTGGCAGGGGGAGACGCACACAAAAGAGAGCAGCACACGAGGGACAGAGCAACACGGAGCCTGGTGGCCAGTTATTTGTCAGAAGTGACGCACACGAGACAACGAGAGAAAACACATGCATCCTCATGGATTGATCACCGAAATAGAAAAAAGGTAGTTTCCAAAAAATGAACAATGGAAGGATACAAGGCACCCAATCACAAGGACGATGAAGAGGCTATGCTCCAGAGGAACAGCCAAAAGAAGAAGAGCTAGTCAAGCAATCAAATAATAAAAAGCAAATGAGAGTGACAATAAAGGAAGCCAATGGTAAGCAATGTGCGGGCTCTAAGCCCACAGTACATTTTTGTTCTGGTCCACAAGAGCCTTCTCCTACAGACAGTAAAATCTGTGTGGTAGGTGAGACCTAAAGTCTTCTATGGTTTCAGGATCTGGGAACAATTGGGGGTACACCAAAGCACTCACAGCAAAAACCTGTCTGTGAGCTTTGGCTACAAAGACCCAACTACAGAGGGCCTGATCGTGAAAGCCCACGTTTTTGATGCAATAATCATCACACCTGATAAATTGTCACACTAACGGCCTTATTAAGAGTTCGGCGGTGGCGGGTCTGAGCATGGAGAGCTCAGCAGTCCTACCGCCGTATTACGAGTTTGGCAGATTGGCTTTGGGAAGACTGCCGCCGGGTCGATGAGACTACCAGCAGACCGCGATCAGGGAAAGGCAGCCACCATAGGACGGTATGAGGGAGCTGCACTGCCGTGCGTATAAAGAGTTGTCTGATCCACAAGAGGACTGCTTCAAGGTGGCAGTGACAAAGGATGTAGGGTGCGTACTCACCCCTTTCTTCTTCTTGACAGAGTCCGACGTGGATCCCTGTCTCCAGTTCCCCCTTCCCAGCAGGATCTTCACCCCGAGGGTTACGACCCTGTGTGTGGCGATATAAAGGCGAGTCTTTTATAGACCATATGCACATTGTCTGGACAGCACACATATGGGATGTACCCCAGTAATGGGTATTTGGTTTTTTCCCACATATATCATGCATATGTGTGCATCCGACACATATGCAGTCAAAATGAATACACAAGCAACTATATATTTGGAAAGAGTACTCACCACCGCTGCAAGATCCCCGCCAGCCCCCTGGTCAACTCGTAATATGGCTGTCTTTGGACCGCCAGCGCCATGGGCTGCTGGCGGGGGCATACGCGGTTCTACTGCGGTTAGACTGACAAACTCCTAATAAGGCCCTGAGTGTATGGAATTTAGTGAACGCCATAATTATGACCTAGTCTAATTTTTGTCCTGACCATAGGGCAGCATAACATGAGGGCTTTGGTGTGTAAAGCGCCAAATCCACGTATCCAGGTATATATTGGGCTTTTTTCTCCTGTCAAATTTTGGGGGTTTTGCCCTTCAGTGGCACTGATGGGAAACTGGCTTCTTAGTGTTCTTTCTCCGTCTATGACAGATTTCTTAGAAATATGAAAAATGTTTTGAAAACGATGGATATTTTCAGGTTCAAGTTCGATGGTCACGTACTTCCTTGAGCTGAACAGCAGAGATTGGAGTTTTTTACAGACTTTCGGCTGCCATGTCCTGTTTTCTTTCGAAGCTATAGTTAAGGATATCCGCTGTGAAACGTTATGTGTAGCATGTTGTGCTTTGAGCCGTTAGGCCGTGTTAATGTGGCACAGATATGTTTTAAGTTGGTGTACAGGGAGGTGTTTGTGGACCTGATGCTTCTAAACGGTGTGCATTGGACTAGGCTTTTCTGTGAGTGGTGGGTGTGGGATGGGTGGAGGTTTCCTGTTAAACATTTATCAAGCATAGGATTTTGTATTTGATCCTGGTTCAGACTTTGATACATTTGAATTCTCAAGGAAGGGGGAAGTGATTTTGTTTGTCCATATGCATTTGTTTATGCAGTCGCAGAATGGATTTGCTACAGTTTTTGTGTGTTTTTTTTTGTTGGGGGTTGCTCTGAGCTATTGTCTCCCTCTATTGACACAGGAGAGTTTTAGGTATTGAGCCACACGCGGAGAAGGACTACAGACCAAAGCAGTACAACTCAACCGAGCTAAAGAGAACATGGTTCACACCACATACCAAATACGGGTGTACATCCTTTCCCGGATTGAGATTGTGCAATGCAGCAAACATTAACAAGCATTGAAAAAGCCAACCGGTCTGACTTTTCTGTAGTGAAAAGGTTTTCTTAAGCTTCAGTAAGACACACAGAACAGCACAGGCCGCAAACTGATTGAAGCATGGACAGCAGAAGTGCAAGCTTCACTCACACAAAGAAGAGCCAGCTTGGGTAGCAGAAATATAAGCTTCATTCACACATCCTAAATGGATGTTGTCCAGTTAGCAATCTTCAACCCCTCACAAAGAGACTGCCTCTTTCTTTACGGTTACAGCAAAGGCAAGGACAGAGCGGGCTTTGTACTGCAATAGCACATGCTTCAACAAATAGTATACTGACAGCTAATCTGCAGAAGTGCAAGCATCCCTCACACCCATATGTAACTGGTTGATCGCATACAGCAAGAGCACACGCCTCACCCAAACCTAGACCCCAAGTACAGCACAAGGACTTGACTTTACACAGAGAACAGGTACAGTTCTTGCAACAGCAGTGTAGTCTACCTCACATAGAACAGGCGAAGCAGTTTAGCAAACTTTTATCACACACGCGTACACTGATAAGATGCAATGCAGACCTCCGCAGTGCAAGCTTACTCTGCACAAGCACAAAAAAGGCACAGACAGCATTGAAAATTCCCAGACTCCCCACAAATGCAACACTGAGTCTAGGCCCAACCAATGCAATCTACCTTCACGCACACAGCAGATGCCACATGGGCAACAGCACTGCAGGCATTCCTTGTCCACAGTACAGTTACGACATAGGTAGTCATTGTGTAGGATCTCCCACATATACACATGCACAGATTTACAAGGTGCATCACAGGAAGCTGTGATGCATGTTTCCTTCACACACAAAACAATTACAAAATGGCAACCAGTGCTGAAATCTTCCCTCACACACACAGTAGTTGTAGCATGGGTAGCATTGTGGAAAACACTCCATACACCGGTACAGTACAGAGCAAGCTTCCAGGCAGAGTCCTGAACGGGAGCGGAGTGCTCCTGGCCATGGAAATATGGCCTGTACTGTTCTGCAGCGCTCTGACCACATCTCAGGCCCATGTCTTTTGTGCCTACTGGTGATGCAGAGCTTGCTACATATGGTGTTGCTTCAGGTGCTTTTTGGGCAGAATACTGGTTCTGGTGTCTTCACTAAACACAGTGAGAATGAGTGTAACGCTGTAGTGTCAGTTAGTGGTTGCACTTTTTTGCTGGAGTGCCGATATAATCATCTATGTCTACCTACTACCACTGGAGAGACAGAGCTGTGTCTTCCCTAGTTAGGCTGGTACTTCAAATGCACAATATGGGACAAAAGTTCCCGCCTTACCATGGGAACACTGGAGCAGGGAGCTTTTTTCCTAAGCACAAGGGCAGATCTGATGGTTCAGAGCTCAGTGTGTGTGAAACCAACTTAAAGGACTGCGAAAACAAGCGATTGAAAAGCAAAATCCACAGTGATATGGACTGAACACACATCTGGAATCTTAAAACTGGAGCATTTAGATGGTCGTCAAGAAAGCTGCCTGTGTGCTAGCGATTGTGTGACAAGCCCACCACTGCGAGGATTGCCCCACTATGCCAGCACCACACCAATCACCGCCTTGGATAATGTACAGTAAAGGCGAAAATGTAATGCAAGAAGTGGTAATGCAAGGATAAGTGATGCAGTCTTTTAACTGCTATGCTAGTCTATTTCTTAAAATGTCAATACAATACTTTGTTCCCTGCTGTCGCCACAGCTCTAAAATTATTTTAATTTGCGAAATATAGAGGGGTAGCACTTTATTTCAAATGTATTAAATTCAGCTTGCTTTTTTATTTTCATGTAGTTGGATCTGTCCTCTGCAACGAATATCTGGGTATACCAACACTATCTTTGAATAATTATAAAACTGAAATCCCATAGGATAAATCACAGGTTACCATTGTAGTTGCAGCACTGTCTACTTCTGACCTGAACACTCCATCAAAACTATTCATAAAACATTTGCTTTAGTTTCACGTAAATGAAGCCAGAGTCGCAGAGATGTTTGTGTGCTTTTCTCACGTCATGAACAGAAAGTAAAACTTTATTGTTAGATTAATTAAAGTCATTACAATATAAAAAGTAGTGATGGAAAAAATGCATTAAAAGAGTAAAACTTCTTGTCATATAGCGCCAGAGAGATTTCAAAGTTCGTAAATTAGTGTCCCAGCCAAAGAATCGAGTCCTATTTTGTGCAAATGAGCAAGAGGTGGCTTAGCATGTGTGAGGAGTTTAGCGATTAGTTCCGCCTGAGATTCGAACAGTTCATGTTGTTCGGTAGAGAAAGTACTTTGTGCAAAAGAAGAGACCAGTGCAAGTGGTGATTGAGGTACAGTCGGTAAGCTGGGGATTCAGGCCCAGTGCACAGGTTAGTGAGGGAGATACTGTGTCCCTGTCTCTCGTAGGGTACTTACTTTAAGGCCTGGTCAACTCCCTATGGATAGTGTAATGTTGGGGAGAATGCTCAATGGTCCCCAGAGTTTAAACATGCTGTTATTGCTTGTCTGCAGGAACGCACCCTGGCCTGGTTCCAGAAGGCCCCGAGTCTGCAGCAGCACAGATTTAAAGTGAACCTGCTGAGGAAGAAAGTGTGAATCTCATCTTCTTTTGGTTGGCCGGACAGCCTTCGGGTAGCTTCTCCTTCTGCACTTAGCCAGGGTGGTGCATGCGCGTTGGTTGGACGCACTCCAAGGAGATGTTTTAAAAAGGTTCCCTTGATCCTGCTGCTGAAAGCTTCACCCAAGTATGGTTGTGGTTTTAGCAGTGTGTAGCTGTTTAGTACAATCCATGGGTGGGCACGGTTCTCAAGAGAGGCCTTATCCTCTAGGGATGAGATTAAGGTCGGCATTTTTCTGGTTGTCCTTTAAACCAACTCAAGAGTGGACATTGCGGACCATATTTGAGCTAGTCCGATGAAATCTTCGAGATATTTTCTGGCTGCTGAGTGGAGTTTATTGATCTCCAGCCAGACGTTATGATTTATGGAGTTCCTTTCCGCAGACTGGAGCCTTTAGCGCATGATGGTGAATGCTGCTCTTCTAGTTATTCATGGTTTGGCTAGACCAAATTCTAGCCTGATCTGGGCAGCCGAAGTATATCTGGATAGATGGAATGCTTCCCTGTAGATTCTGACGACAGTGTTGTACTGAGTGGTTGAGGCCCTCCCTAGAAGGGCTTCGCTTTCATATCTTCACCCTACTAGCTTCTAAAAAGGGAGGTTACGATAGCCCATTCAGAATCCTAAAATGCACCCTGAGACTTGCTGCCAAGGCGAGCTCTTTTCTTCTATTTCCTCCCTGTGTGGCCTAAAGTTTCCTTTGTTATCGAATGTGAGACTGAGATATTTGTAATTGGGGACTTCTTTGACCTTTATGGAATCAAAGAACCAGCTGATTTTCTCGCTCGTTCTTCTGGAACAGTTCATGATTTTGATTTTCTTGGTGTTGATTGTCGTTTCCTAGTGAGTATTTATGGGTGGCATTCAGGAGTTGCTGCAAACCCACCTTGGTCCAGCTAATCAACACCAAGTCATCGGTGTACAACAAGTTTGATAGGGGGATAGTGCCGAGCTTTGGGGCGTGAGGGTTACCTATGGCCAGGGATGAAGAGAGGTCCGCCAGAAATAGATTAATCAGCATCAGGCCGGGACACACCCCTGCTTGAGCCCTCGGGATGTTGAAAGTAAGTTTTAATGATTAACATTCAGGAGTAAATATCAAAAGCGTATGACATATCAGGTACATGGTAAAAGAAGTAACCAAAAAAAGTCCATTGTGCACTGTATTTATCGTAATCCAGTCATTACTGGCATCATTACAGCACACACAATGTAGGTCATGGATAACGATGCATTGCTTCAAAAAATAAAGTATACATATTTCTTACGAGTTTAAAAATGGAGAAAAACTTTCAGTAGTTAGTTTTAACTGAGTTACATTATGCATATGTTTTACCTACTTACTGCAGATTCTTGGGTTTACATCTGTCGATAATAAACTAACATTTTCTTCACTAGATGACCCAACACCACCAGCCTAAAACATACTCTGCACTTACCCTCCCAATTATAATAGGTGTGCGGGTAGAACCTTTCACACATCAGAAACTTTCTCCGGAATCTCCTCCCGCTCCGTCTTAAATTGGAACAAGACGTTCTGTAAGAGGACAGAACACTGAAATCCAACCTGTTCTAATTGGTCTGCGACCAAAGGTTTTCAGAAGAGAACTTGCCTAAGGTGAAAGACCAAGGGTACGATTTGGAATTTGAGGAATGGAGTACTTCATCGCAAACCTGATGGAGTGCCCGGTCTGCAAAACCCTCGGCTCGCCCACCCCATTTGGCTCCATTGTTGTAAAACTTCCTCCAACGTTCCAACAGAGTTGGGGCTGTCCGAGGAAATACCTTAGACTTCCCACCCTATTTTGGGTGGACGGAGTAATATCTTTGTTTTTCCTGTCCATTACAACCTGTTGAAAAATAATGACTCCACCCCCAAACGGGGTCGTAACTTCAGGAAGTGTGTTTAGGGTGTTACACCTCCCTTAGTTAACAGTTGGTACAGGTGCTTTAGGTCAGGTATGGTGAGGTGTTTGTTGTATTTCACTTGGGATTTCTACATACACATGCAGACAACACAAACACACACGCCTGTTTTAAAGGTCTTGAAAAATGGTTATTTTACACACTTTTAAGTTTTAAGTACCCCTCACAATGCACACGCTTCTCCCTTCCTCCTGCCCCCTAAGCCCGTCTCTTGACCTGCTTCTTATATGATGTATTTTAACCAGTGTGGATTTTGGGAAATATGTAGCCCACTGCCCCCCTCCCTTCCCCAATGAGCTACCCCTGGGTCTGGTAAACCCAGTATGCAGTAGGACCTGGAAGAGGAGGGTGACTGGGTGATATCTTCTTGGGGAGGGCCGAAGTGAAAGGCTCTCAGCGTGCAGTATACCGAACGAAGTACAGTTTGAAAAGGTGTTCACATCCCTCCTAACAGTCAACACCTCAAACTGGTTCAACTTCACAAACCGGTTTGAGGTTAGCGCACACTGTTTTGCATAGGACTGTACATAATCCAAATAGTTTCTCTGGAAAACCTGATGAGGCATTTCCTGTAGAACCACGAATATGAAACCTATAATCTCTTCATTCTTTTAATTCCTTTACAGAATAAGCATGGTCAGGACATTTTTAGCAGGTTTAGCCGCAGTAACGAGAGTCGCGCGCTGTCTGCTTTACAGAACATGCATCGTGTACAAGTTCCCGTGGACACGCCAAATTCATAGGTGTTCTCCTGAAGAAAGGGTGCGCACTTAAATACTTTTATAGGTTGGGCAGGCATTATATAACATATACCTACCCCCTTCCCCCCAAAATCGATTCAACCTGCCTTGATGCACCTCCCTCACATCCACCAAAAAGCCTGAGCGGCACTACTTCTGAAAATATCCGAATTCCTCCTACTTATGAAACATCCTACCATAGCTACCTCCGAACTTTATTGTCTACATATCCTACTGTTTATTGTATATCTATAATGCATGTTTCTTACAGCATATGTAACTCTTGTAAATGCTGTCGTGCATACTCTTTAAAGCTCTCTGATACCTTTGGGTCCAGTTCACGCTATACAAAACTCAAAAAATAAAAAATAAAAATGTCCAGGGGACCAGAACTAAGATGAAGAAATAGCAAGGGAATTGCTCACCAGTGAATCCAATATACACTAAACCCTCCGAATGAGGACCTCCGTGGTCATCTTAAATTGCCTCTTCCTGCTAGTGAGCAGATAGTTTAGCTGAGCCATCTGTCTAGAGCATGTATTTAGGACACTTTCTAAGTCCAGCTATAGACGTTTAGCGTGTTTGACATGACATGTACATTTATTTTTATCTATCCTCAAAAACGGCCCTCTTCAAAACATGGGCAGCTACGTGCAAACATATTGTCTCTATTGAATCATGTACTGAGAATGATACAAATCTCTACTAACAAAGTTCATTGAACATGTTTATTGTTCTCATTTTCTCTTTTTAAATTCACAAAATCAATCTTCATTGTGTTCATTCTTCAAATTGATACAAACATTTTCTTCCACTAATACAGGGAAATACAGCTAATCCTTGATACAAAATCTTCTTTCACAGATACAAAGAAAAACAGCCAAGCCAACACGTATTTCGCGAAAAACATTTGCTTCTTCTGGGCTTTAAAAATGCAAAAACAATTCTGTATATAATACGATCTTTCATAAAGTCAGTCGTTCCCAATGATAAATACCCCTTGCGAGATGTTTCACAATAATTGATACTGATTAATTGATACTGGCTATATATAGCCTCCTTCCGGTAGAGTGACTGCGGAGAAAATGAGAACGATAAACATGTTCAATGAACTTTGTTAGTAGAGATTTGTATTGTTCTCAGTACATGATTCAATCTACAATATTCCCTGGAAGGAAAACGGGGAACTAAGAAGTAGCGCTGGGCAATTTTTCTCTTTTTTTCTGTGTTAGAATTAATATATTGTCTCTCTTACCTTTGTCTGCTGTCACAGTGCCCATCAGGGCACAGGCGAGTTTGGCAGTAATCTCTGGTGACTAAGAGAGGGGACTTAAGTTTCATGAGACAAGAGGAAGGCTTGCTCACTCCTTCGCTTGCATTTAAAAACAGGGAATTTAGGATCACCAACTCCATTGATGACGTTCCTATTTCTAATATTTCCAGGCTGAACGTCTACCAACATGTACCACAAGTTAGAAGACTGCATCAACAGTAAGGTGATGGATCGAATGCTCAAATTAATATAAGCCTCTGGCCATCGCTTGGGGCCGCATCCCAATCCTTTGTTTTTCGCCCTCCATGCCACCTCAGTTTGAACCCAGCCATTTGCAAATAAGTCTTGGGCCTGCTTCTCATGGGAACAGTCCTGTCTGAACTGCCAAGCCAAGTCCTCCCTGAACCAGAATACAAACAAACTAGGACTGGTTACATCCTAATAGTGGCTGATCAGCCAGGTATAGCTTGATTCCAGTGGCTCAGTATGCACAGGACCCATGTCTGGGCAACCCATAGCACTTAGGGTTGCCAACTGCAACAATAACCACAAGTTGATGGATGGATGGAATGCTTGAATTAATCTCAGCCACTGGGAGTTGCTTGGGACCACATCCCAATCCACTGTTTTTCACCCACCATGCCACCTCAGTTTGGATACATTTTGCTATGAAATACAAACCTAATTTTGTCAAAATAACCTAATTTTATCTAATTAAAGCTTTTACCTTTGCCCAAAATATGTTTATTTTTGTTTTAGTAAATGCCTCGCGTGTGCTCAGACATCCCTTTGCCGTTTTCATCAATTACTCTCATGCGCTGCTGCCTCAAACAGCAGACTGCGCCATGTATGTTCATGTCATCCTCAAATGGTAGGGATGTGGAACCTATCCCATGAATGCCATCATAATGCCAAGGCGGGGCACCCCCATTGCAACGACCCCCACAATATACTAAAGTCATCCGGTGTTGACAATGTGAGATCTATTGGCTGTGTCAATGATTTAAGATGTATGCTGCTGTGCAACATGGCTTACGGTCAAGAAACAAAATGCTATGACGCAGTCCGCTTTGACCACGTCACAGTAAGATTTTTTTTAGCCATGTTGTACAGCAGTCTGCCCTGCAAAATGTTTTTTTAAAAAGCATGGGGGGAAGGAACACAATGGGTGAAGGGGAAGTGGCAGCAATAACGGACTGCGGGAGGAGGGGTGTATGGGAAAACAAAACGAGGGAGGTGTGGGGAGAAGAGAGGGAGTACCAGACGGGGCAGGAGGAGTGGGAGGGGGGGGGGAAGAAGAAATAGTACCTCAGTCACAGTGCAAACAGTGGACGGGCACTAATTAGGTTGAATCAATCTGTGCTTGGTCAGTGCTCCACAGAAAGGAATGGAAGTGGGGCATGGCCTGCACTAGCCAATATAGAGACTGCAAAGAGGAGTGACACTGAAGCCAACAAATGGTAACATTTAAGCAGGCTCCAGGCCCTTTATGGTAAACAACAGTGTCTCACAAGGAATATGTGTCATTACTTAGCATACCAAGTTTTTACTTCACAAATACTATTAGTACACAAGTTTTTACTGAGCATGCTTTTGGTTCGCAACTGCTTTGAATTGTAATTAAAATGCTTTTTTATGCATAAAAAAATATATCGCATACATATACAACGCATTTTTTACTTGGTTTTTATTATAAATTATTTGAAATAGTTACCTATCCCCTGGGATGGGATGCCAGGGAAATTGGGATTTTTGGTGGGGGTTTTTTCAATATACTTCATTTAACTCTTCTTTTCTCGTGTTTCTTAACAGCCAAACTCCCGACTTCGTCCATTCTTCTTGCTACTTTTTTTTTCTTTAACAATTTTTTAACTTTTATACACCTTACTAATACAACTTTCCTCCCTCCACTTTCCTTCTATCATGCATTCCCACGACAAACAAATAAATATTAATTTTTAATTCTCTCACCTGTTACACGCTCTTCTATTCTTCTCTTCCATTCCGCGTTGATTATCACAATGACGTTCTTAGCTCCTTGCGTCTACGTTCTTGAATGTTCATAAAATTAGGAATAGGACTTGACTTGCTGCTCGCCGGTGAATTCTGGATATGCCTTTTTTTTTATTTAATCCCCATAATCACAACTCCAACACCATCCTTCGGACCTCACATTCATTCAGTTCATCTGGGTTAATTACTCATAACCTCAACTCATTCTCCTACCTACGGACCACAGAGAGATAGAGTTCTTTGACTAAGGTAAAAAAAAAAATTCATTTTATTTATCTGTACAGCTAACTTGCATGCTTCTCTTCCTAATTTTCCCTAACCTCCTTTTGACGTGTAATGTAATGCTACTTGCCTAGTAACGGAATCCACAAATGTTTTTCTTTTTTTTATAAACTTTACTTTCAGTTTTATTACATTATATCACAAACAATATGAGTGCTCACTATCGGTATCTACATCAGCTTCACATTTTAACTTAGTGGCAAAGGATAAAGGCAAGTATGCCTTAGGCCAGAAAGTAAACAACTTTCAGACACATTTATTTTTAATCATTCGTGATGTCCGTCCCGGTTGCCCGCCCGTCCTGTAAACTGAGTAACTTTCTCTTTCTACCCACCCCTCAGTCACGCCTACAAAAACATATAGTCAGTCTTATCATATTGCCTGTTCTAGCTGCGAGTCAGACACTCGTAAAGTAATTATAGTTGCCTAGTAACGGTATCTTGCGAAGTAATGGTACCTGCGAAGTAACGGTATTTTCGTAGTAGTAGCATGCGTACTAAACGCATGCGTAGTAATGGTAACTGCGAAGTAAAAGATGCTAACAAAAGGTAATTTGAAGTAGAGGCCGCGTAGTAATGGTAGTTAACCTCTCACAAGTGAGAGCACATGAAGAGCATGGGCTGTCGCAGGCTCAACCTAAAAATTACCACCATTATATCAGGGCCATCATTGCGTGGTTAGAAAGGGCACCGTCAGTTAAAATATCCCACCAATATGCTAGGATTTACCAACAGTGTGCCAGAGTAATATGCCAAGGATAGGCATCACCATGCCAGAGCTGCACTTAATATCCCATGAATTACCTTCATTACACCAAGATCAGCCTTAAACAAGCTTTGGGCACCAAGATAAGGATGCTCACAATATATTATGAGTGGCCACCATTATTCCACAGTAATCGTCATACTCCTGGTAGCAGGCAATCACCAGTTCTAGCTTGCTAATATCATGGCACAAAATTACCACCACTATACTAGTGCAGAAATGATACAAAAGGTGGGTAGGGTACCAACGTGTTAAAGATGCCCAAAGTATGTTTGGATGTACCACCATTATTTCAGGATAAGGAGTATGCCAGTGTTGATCTCCTTCAGACCAAGGTTGTCCACATATGCCAAGTGTTTAGCACAATCATGCCTGGGGAGGACCCCGTTATGCCAGAAATGACCCCTTATGCGAGGCTGAGGCATCTGAAGCAATGGTGTCAGATTGATGACCAGTAGGAAATACCCTTAGGCACTAGGGCACATAAAATACTCACACGCATACATGAAATCTCATGTACACCTCTGCCTACACACGTGCATTCTCAGACACACACAACAGTCCCTGCAGCAATTGCTACATTCTTTTATAGTTTCTCTCTGTTCTGCTGTGGCTTGTTGTATGACACTGTCTCTCACTCCTGGCCCAGATTATACTCGTCCTCGTCTCCACCATTCCTAGTTCTCTTTGCGTGCTGCAGGACAGGCCCTTTGCTGACTTAAGAGCATCATTTACAACATTTAAACTGCAATAGGGCCAGTCTTTCAGACCCTGTGCGGTCAATCGCACTGATGGTGGGAGTGCAGGACCTATTATCGGCTTTCAGAAATGGGTGTAAGGACCTGTGCTGGAAAGCTGAGTATTGAAGTCTCAACCCCAGATCTCCAAAAGATCCCTGTGCACCCAACCCCCAAAAGATTCTGCAAACTGTAAAGGTGCAATGAGCAACTTCTTACCTTTGAAGGGTGACATAAAATCTTGTGGCACTTTTCCAAAACATCCAAATAAGAAATGTCCCCTGGTTCAAGGACAGTGTCTACTGGGTTTACTACTGTTTTTTAATTGAAAGGCAGCTTGTATTTATGTGGCTCAATCCAGTAAACATTAAGGGGTCTATTATGATGTAGGGCGGATTGCAACCGCCTGCACAGCGGTGGCGATCCGCCCTACATCATACCCCGCCCGCCACCCATTTTCCCCCGCCATATTAGTATGGCGGGGGGACCCCGGTGGACGGAAAGACCGTCCGCCGGTTTTCCGCCGGTCGACCAGTCGACTGGGCGGAAAAGGAGCTGGATATGGTGGTGGTGTTTGCTAGACACCGCCATCCATATTAGCATGGGCAGCAGTGCAGGGCTTTCCCTGGCGGAGACTCCGCCATGGAAAGCCATGAGGATTTTGCTTTCGGGGGCCCGTTGTGGGCCCCCAGGGTATTGGGGGTGGTGGGGGTGCACATGGGGGTACCTATGGTACCCCCCCTACATTGTCACGGACAAGGTGGCAGGCACCGCGCGGTGCCTGTCACCTTGTGCATGACAATGCACAACGTGCATTCCCAGCATTGTGGCGGGCGGTGCTGTGAGCACCGCCCGCCACAATGCTGGGAATAGAGGATGCCACCACCACGGTGGCGGTGGCATCCTAATTGTCAGTGCGGGACCACCGCACCGCTGGTGACTGGTCCCTGCACCGCTAGGGTCCGCCCGCCATCCTAACAGACCCCTAAGTGTGGAACTCAATCTGGTAGTTAGGTAGCTCGATTAGATGGCTCAATAGTATCCTGATCGAGTACTCTGTGAGACCACCGGATGGATTCTAGCAAGAAAGAACAGCTTTTGGTGGAGGTCCCCGATAATGTTACTAAACATCCCATCTCGGTTGCTGGTAGATGTTGGTCTGTCTTACACAAAAGCGCTATGAGACCCTTTTGGGTGATATGTGCACTCAACATAACCCTATAACATAACATTTGACAAGACAACAATGCATAAAAGAGACAGAGACTGCATAAATAGAATAGGATTGTGTCACTAACCGTGTCCCAAATTGAAAAGGTCGGTCTTTAAATTGCAGATGTGTAGGAAAGGGGTATCAGAGTGAGAAGGCATGTGCATTATTTTATTTACTTTATATGTAAAGCATACATTACCGGGTAAGGCGTCATGACGGTATGAGATGCTGGTAAATTAGAGAAAGGAAGAAAATGGTTATGGGCATAAACTATTTTTTGAAGAAAAAAGTGATTAGAAGTTTCTCCCCTTTGGGGAGAGAGCAAATGAGGTCTAGTGCTTTGCCTCCAGGAAGGAGAAAGTCTGACCGCTTTGTTCTACTTTCTTGATCTTATGAACCAAATGAACTTAACGGACAAAGACCTAAAGACAGTAAATAGGTTTTGAAGAATGGTAGGCCTGTGGTGGCAAATTGTGTTATAGCGAATGCAGAATCTATTAAACATTAGATTGCCTCGCCTTGGCGAGCTGATGGAATGAAATCTGATGACCAGCGATGAAAGGACCTGAAGAATTCTGCCTCCAAATATTTAAGGTCTGGCTAGATGGATGGCGAGTTTATTCTGTGTCGCTGAACTCCAGAGGTTTGATGTATACAGACAATATGTTGGAACCTCACTAGTAACAGCATTCTAATTCAGCTCTCGGTGTATACAGTCAGTTTTAAAGAATTGATGAAATATAAGACCTGACTTGCAGAAGTTGAAACAGAGAAGCTTCAGATGTTTTGGAAGATATATGCTGGTTTAGAAGTATTGGCTGTGCTGTCAAGCCCTAGGCGAAGAAAAGGCTTTTAAAAGCAAAACGGATAAGATGCATGTTGTAGCAGTTATAACCATTAACTAAACCTTGAGAAACAAAGGTGATTCCCATTACTCTAAATGTGATCTGGAGAGTTTTGCAGGCAGGTGAAATTGTTAACTTGCCGCCACTTTAGTTTGCTTCAGAGCACACAAGATAACTGTAGAGTAGACTAAAGTCCAGCAGCATGAATAAATGGCCAGTTCGAACTCATTATCAAGCATCTTTCTTTTTTTAAATATATTTAGGCACATGCATCAAAGTAAAAACCGGTCGCAAACGGGCAGATTCTCAGAATCTGCCCCTTTGCGAACGGTATTTTTGCATTTGGGATGCATCATCCCAAATGCAAAAATCGCAATTTAAGGACTCTCTAAATTGCGATTCCTTAAATTGCGATTGCATTTAAGGAATCCCAAATTGAGATTCCTTAAATGCAATGCATTAAAGTTACAAAATTAGCGATATCGCTAATAGGGGGAGCAAACTACCATGAAGTTGAACTTCATGGAAATTTGCAAAAACTTTGAAAAATGCACTTTTGTGCATTTTTCAAAGTTTCATGTTGCGCACACACATGCCCTTAGAGCATGTGTGTGTGTGCAACATATGTGCACAGATCAATTTCAGGGGTGCAGTAGGGTGTCATTTTGACACCCTTGCACCCTTGAAATTGCATGAGCAATTTGCGAGTACCTACTGGTACTCGCAAATTGCTCATGCAATCTCCAATTCATTCCTATGGGCCTGGAGGCCCATAGGAATGAATGGGACGGCATTCCTTAATTGCGACTCGCAATTTGCGAGTCGCAATTAAGGAATTTGTAGAAATCGCTATTTTGATAGCGATTCTTACATGCATAGGCTTTTGCAATTCCTTAATTGCGATTCCTTAAAAATCGCAATTAAGGACTCGCAAAAGTCTTTGTTGATGCATGTGCCAGATTGTTTTATTGTATTTTAAACAGTAACACCCACCCATCCCCCTCAAGCAGACATTTCTATATGTTGCAACAAATAAATCAAATAACCATGATTAGAAGGAGACAGAACAGACAAAAACAGAAAGAGCATACAAAATTAACACTAGACCCAAAAATACATTGGTTCGAGCAATTGTCTATAAATACGAAAATTAGCTTCTTAGACCCCAACCTTTACTAATCCATAAATGCCTGTACAAACATTTTCCCCACTTTTTCAAAGATCATTCCCTCGCAGTGCTTATAAAGTTCCAGTCCCTCAGGGGGACCTATACTTTGACCATTTTTTTTTTTACAGGCATTCTTGCCTTTCAGTAGATACACTGCTTTTTCCAAATGATAGATAGCCAATTGACGTGCCAGCCGTTGGTGAAAAGATGGAGGGGTAGGGTCGAGCCAGGCTGTTGTCAGACACAGCCTTAGAATTGCCATTGCAATAAACAAAGGGTTAGGCTTTAATTGGTACTACATCCTCATGAACTCATAGAAGCACTACCTGGGGAGATAAGACTGTTTGCATACCCAATCTATTCGCCAAGAACTCTGTGATTCGGTCCTTAAGGCCACCCAACACTGGGCATCTAGCCAACATATGCACCACATACGCTCCATACTCCCGGTACCGTGAGCCCATTAGTCCCCACTTTGCTATTCATTAAGTTATAGTGTACTGTGGATACAATTGCCCCTTACCATGGCTGGCCGTATAGCCATTGTAAAAATGACTGTTCTCCCCATGATTCCTTTATCTACTCGTCAATATCCCTATCCCATTAACAAACTCCTTTTTCACACAGCTGCCCAGCCTGTTCCTGAAATTAGTCTGGGCCGGTCGCATACCCCGAGTCACCTGGTAAACTCTTACTCTACCATACTAAGGCGCCGGTTTCATAGTTCCTGATTTCCGTCTATATTATTTGGTCGCACATGCCTATTTTGCTTATTATTGGTTCCACCCAGACATGCGCCTACCATACAATAAACCGTAACAGGACATGGCGGATCCCATACCTCTTAATGCCATTTTGCCGCTGGGCCTTCGGTTGGACCCACCAGATATCCAGACTCTATCTATGACATGTTGGGCTTGGCGATAAATCAGTGGAGCATTGGGTTTCGATCTCCTATACTTGCCTGCGCTGCTCCTTGCCTCGGATCCCTGGCTACCACTTGCAGCAGAAAAGCTGGTACAGCGTACAATGACTGGACTTAACCTCCAGACCTTCGGAGGTATATTCCCAGATTGACATGTCAAAACACACACTATGTAAACAAGAAAAACAGGAGCAAGCCCGTTAACCCAGCTGAGACCGGGTAAATGTAGTAACAAAAACAATGTCTCAACAGGGAAAATAAGTCCGGGGACCAATCGATACACAATTTAATCAAAAGATCAAGGAGGGACAAGAGAGACCGGGTGTGTGAAAGGCGTGTAATTACTACACCAAACGTAGTTAGAGTAAATTACCATGTCAAGGAGGAGACGGAAAGGGATTACTTACTAGGATGGGCTAGTCAAGTTGCCAAAAACGGGATCAGTCCAGGAAGGGTCACTCAGGGTCTTTTGTGACCTTAAAGATAAATTGCAAACTGTTCATTGTATATATTCCTCCTCGACCCTGTATTTATTCGATTTATTTTGCCGCACCATGTTGTCATCTTAACACTTATGTCACTGCGTCGTTCACTTGTTCACTTCACTGTCAGTGCACATATGTTCGTTATGGTTACTCTAAATTGTACATACCAATTGTGTATTTAATCATAAAATGTGTCTCTTTTTTTCAAATTCTTGGTCTCTCTTGTCCCTCCTTGATCTTTTGATTAAATTGTGTATCGATTGGTCCCCGGACTTATTTTCCCTGTTGAGACATTGTTTTTGTTACTAAAACACACACTATGGGCACACAAGCCACCACCACCACCTCACACATGGACAAATTTGTCCTCAACAGGCTGCACGGTACATTGCGATCCCGCATCTTGTCCTATCCCCTAGCCGCTGAGGCCTTCCCCCACTCACTCTTTTCATAACAGACTCAGAGGGCTCCCACCAGTTTACCAAACTCTATTACCTATTCATGACCCTCTTGCACACCCATGACAACAGGGTCCGGTGACACTGGGAGGAAGACCTAGGCCATCCCATCTTAGATAAAGATCAGGCTTTCTGTTGTACATAAATCAAGTCAGTATCCCAAACCAATGCACAAACTCCTCCATTTCGGCATTTTATACAGATCATGTGTTACCCTACTGGGGTTAGCTAAGATCGACCCTACCAGATGCTCTCATTGCTCCAGATGTCACCTTCCGGAGGCAGACTTCACGCATTTGACCTGGACCTGTCCAATCAGTGCCACTTATTGGATAGCGGTGTTCGATATCCTTTCACGGATGGTCTACCTAACCATAGCTCCCTCCCCTTTCTTAGCATTATTAGGCAATGTCTCATCCATCCCGGTGAGCCATTGTAGATTCACCCTATCGCCTTGCTGTTGGCGAAGAGAGCAATCGCTTTCCGCTGGGTTAATGCCGTATGCCCCACCATGTAGGCTTGGCTCTGTAGCATGACCTATTGCGACTTAACAAGTGAGGTGTACTCCACATTGCAGCCACCCTCTGCACGACCTAAAGACATTTGGCAACCCATTTGGGAGTATTTACCATCTTTAGACTCAAACTCCCCATCGCCGTCCCCTCACCCGCCCAGTACCTCGTCCTCACCATGCCACACCAGACAACTCTCCGAACTATAGCACTATGCAGTACTATGCAGACTCCCTGCTCACTCTTCCTTCTTCCTCTAAGAGTCCATACTTGTTTCCCCCCCTGGGTAGGCACTGAATGTCTCCCCCCTTATACTAATGTTATGTTATGTTAAATGAATTTATATCGCGTGCAGATACTCGAAGAGTGTCCCAGCGCGTACTTGAAGGAGGGAGACAAAACCGGGAGTGCTAGAAGAGAAAGGTCTTTAGCTTTTTTTTTTTAAAGGAAGAAGGATCTTGGATGCTGCGTAACGCCAAGGGCAAAGCATTCCAAGCCAGAGTAACTTTCTGCACAGAGAGCTCCCACCGAGCCTTTGACGTTTAAACCTCGGGGTCTGCACCAAGAGTTGAGAGGAGGACCGCAACTGTCTCATTGGGTTATAAAAAGTAAACCTCTTCTGGAGGTAGGCTGGACCTGAGCCATAAAGTGCCCTGTGGGCAATAGCCAAAGTTTTACATTTTATACGTGATACCACCGGAAGCCAGTGTAATGAGCGTAAAAGAGCTCACACGCTACACTTGCTAGACAACCCAAGCAGCAGTCTGGCCGCCGAATTTTGAACAACCTGTAGCTTATTCAGGGGATAGCCAGTTAGGCCCACATAGAGTGCATTAGCATAGTCCAAGCGGGACAGAATCAAGGCACGAACAACCGCCTCTTTAGCAGGTTTCGGAAGGAGAGGAATACATTTCCTCAGAGCTTTCAAGGTGCCAAAGCAGGGCCCAACCAGCTTCTTGACCTGGGTTGAAAAGGAGAGGTTCTCATTCAACCAAACCCCCAGATTTTTAGCAGCATTGCCCATTGCACTGGGCAAGGGGGAGCCAGGGGGCCATAACCTCTCTCTGAAGTTAGCAGGGAAAGTGCCGTATAAGAGGACCTCAGACTTCTCTTTGTTGCATTTTAGCTGCGCCTGAGCAAGCCGGCGAAAAACAGAGGCCAAACAATGTTGAGCCAATAGAACAGAATCCTCATCCCTACTCCAGGAGAAAAGAAACTGGGAGTCGTCAGCATAAGCCATCACCTTAGCCCCTAATGCCTCCGCTAAATAAATCAGCGGAGTAACATAGATGTTAAAAAGAAGGGGACTAAGGGATGACCCCAGTGGCCACCCGCTGAGGCAGTGAGACACATGGGGGAAGCCAAATCTGCTGCGAGTGGCCTTCGAGGAATGACCTAATCCAGCCCCAGGCAGACCCGGATAGGCCAATCTCCGAGAGACGATCCAGGAGCAGAGAATGGGGCACAATGTCATTGATTGCAGCTATTTCGTACCGTATTTACGTGTAACGCTTTTAAAGTTCCTGGAACTCTCCTTCCTTCTCCTCCCTATTTCCTTCCCAATGTATCTTGTTGTTGAAAATGCTTAAAATAAAGTAGTAAAAAAAAAAGTCTGCAGTGTACGAACTGTGACTGTTGAATCACTACTATACCATCGTACTTCATCCTCTGAGAGAATGGGTATATGAATGAACATGTGTGTAATGAATGAAAGATTTGATTAGCACCTCACTCATGCCATGAAGTAGGGTACTGGAGAACTAGAATAAGGATGTTTAGGGTGCGTTATTACCCTGGGAGCCTTGGAGCCTGTAATTGAATGCTTCAGAGAAAATATGGATTTTAGAGACTGCCTGAAGGTCTTGTGGTTATTGTTTGATGTTAGTTGGCTGTACGTTTGTGGACCTGCCTGGATCACAGATCATTAACCGTTTTATTTCAGGTCTAATTGGACAGGTCAAAGGGAGATCTTTCTGGATGAGGGCAGATTTCAAAAGGGTCCTTGGCTTGAATGATTCAGTGTAAAATGCATATTTGTCTTTGTTGAAATTTCAGGATAGGGAATTTTCATGCATAAGTTGTCAAATTGTCAAGATTCTCGGGTAAACTTTGGACGAAAGACATTTAGGGTTGTGGGAAACTAGAATGGTAGATTGGATATAAAATATATCCTTTCTATGTAATGAAATATTTAATGATTTGTATCATGGATGTCATTTAGAGGTCGCACTAGTTACCCTAGCACGTCCCTTACTACCTCTGGTCTTAAAAGTCATATTTACTGCAACAGAAAGTAAACCGGACTCTAAGAGCTATTTTTGTCCTACTCCTAGCACATCAGCAGCAAGTAGGAGACTGTCAGGGAGCTGAGGTTTGGACACGGAGTCAACCCTAGATATTACTATGAGGTCATAGGTTTTGTGACGTCACTTCAATTACAACTGACATTTGGTGAATCAACGTCCATGATTTTATGGATTCTCACCTAAATGAAACATCTCCGTGGTTGCATTGCTCCTTAACATTTTAAGAAATTGTTTGCTAGGTTTTTCAAAACGCGTCTTGTAGTATACCTCATTTAACGGCGGCAATCATTTTCTTTCTTCCTTGGTTAGACAGCAATTCTAAATTCACCGAGGAATCAGATTTTTGAAAAGCGCTATTAGGAAACAACGTCCCTAACCACAAACCGATGCAAGTACCAACTCAAGCAATGCCGGATGGTGTAAAGATCGCTTCACACAAATGCATAACTGCTCTCTAGAAAATGCATAAATATGTGCGGTCACTAACCCGGACGCAATCCATTTTCTTATCATACACATTACAGGAAAACATGCAGGGCATTTCGTTCTTGACAGTTCAAATATATGCTGCCTATTATGAAGGACTCCCAGACCAGTTTGTCCAGATCTCTGTAACAACCACTCCCGTCAGTCATTCAACAAAAGACTAATGTATGTTATCCGTCAATGGTACCACACCACAACACCCTTGGAATTCCTGTAATTTCAACAGTGGTTATTGTCATTCCTAACACACGCACTTGGTATGGGTGAATGCTCTGGCATTTCATACAAAAGTTTGGTTTAGTAATGCTTTTTCAAGACACTAGAGAGAGGTGGTAGAAGAGGGTGGAACGTAACAGCGGAACGGGGTGAAACCTAAAAGTAGAGATGCAGCTGTTTTAAAATGTCATCATTATGGCTTCCATGATAATGCTTTATTGACCTTTTTTTAAATATATTGTTGACCCTACGTCCAACTATATAGGTGTCTATTTCCAAGTCATCTAAGTCGTGCCTGCATCAAACTCTGTCTTCAAGAATCAACGCCCCTAGGAATCAATCTATCACAAATGTATCCTAGCCATATCCTCTTTACCCTCTCAGCACGTTGGATGCTGCCATATTACTCCACCTCATACTTCTGCTTCCTTCCAGATAATTAAAAAAACCTAGCTATCCTTCTTTGTGACTAGACACCCTGCAGCCACCTGGGGCGGTAGCTCCCATCAGCATGGACCTCAGATTATTAAATCAGGTAGGTACTCCCTAGAGCACAGTTCCACAGATGCCTTGTTAAATTAGACTCTTCAGACTCAAGTGGGTATCAGCAGGAAATAGGCATCCGGCCAAGGTCATCCGGGAGGGGGTGGTTTTTGAATAAGAACATAGTAGTAACTCTTACAAAAGGGAAGTTACTTCCAGAAGCACCACACTACTCAACTCGAGGCTGTAAAACATTCTGTTCAGATGGCGAATATTTGTCATAAGGGGGCCTTTCTTTGACTGGTGTCAGTGTTCTCTTTGTGGCTCTTGGTCCCATCTAGTATTTTTCTTACCTCTTCTAAGTTCAGTATATTCTCTTGAGAGTGTCTGTATAGTTGCCCAAGTGCATGGTACTCTGAGAGGAGAATTTCAGTTTTTTACAGTCCCTGTGATTTCCTCTGCGAAGGTGCAACGCTCTTTTGTAGCTCCTCGGCATGTTTGTCAGAGTAGGCACCCTCCATAATAGACAGGTGTACAGCATTGTAGCTAAATCTGATAATTTGATTGTTTTCCTGACATAGGTCTTTGATGTAGGAAGGTGATTTCCCTGACCCAGTAACTGTGGATTATATTATGTGTAAGGGGAGTGTGTTGACTAAGTTGGCACTCTTTCGAATTTCCAACTAAACCCTGTGAGTGTGAGCTGGGTCAAGTATTTTATTGCGGATTGTTCCACTGAGGTGCTGTGGCACTTGCAATGCCTCAGCTATGCCATTGCAGATGTAGCAGCATTGTCTGGCATTGTAGAAACCCTACTTGCACTCATTTGTCACTTTGGTTTTATGTGTGCAATTCTCCTGTTTTGGGATCTATCTGTATCAGTGTTTTTGCTCTCCATGTGTACATTACCTCGGTACCCCCCTCCATGCACCTATTTTTCCTTGTTCCTAAGATTTATTGTTTTAAAACTACCCTGTCCCCAAGGCTTTGTGTCGTGCAGAGCCCTACCTCTTGGGAGTTGTGTAATCTTGTCTCCATATCTCCTGGCACCTGTTTTTCTGTCTCCCTAAGAATTGTTTCAAAATGGCCATATCCACAAGACTTGTGTCTTGGTGATCTGTATAGTTTGTGAGCTGTGCTTCTAGGACTTCTTGTCTAAATAGTTATATTTATGGACCTTCCTGCTGCAGAATCTCCCTGCCTCCAAGTTTTCCGTTATTATTGTTTAATTCATTTTGGTATCTTAACTCTCGAGCCCCAAGCTTCTTCAGAGCTTCCTTGACCTAAGTCTATTGCTTGTATATCTCTTTTCCCGTACCCCCTATGTGTTCTACTGCCCATGATTCTTTACCCACCTGCATTCATTACCGGGACTGCACGTTTTCCCCAACCTGTACTACTATCTGCTACCAGTGTCTCCCCAGCCTCACTACTGTGTTGCATGCTGTTCAATAATGTGATGTTATAGTGTTACACATAGTGTCATGTGGTGTGGTGCATTGTGATGTAGAATGCGTTGGTGTTGCAAGGTGAGATGTTGTGGGATGATCTTACAATTTATTCTGGGTATGTAACAAAATAGGGGGGTTCGTAGGGTGGTAATGTATGGTGTTGGTGTGATTCTACGGTGTAGTTATGAATCATGTGATGTTATTTTGTCAACTGGTTTGATGTGATGAATGGTGTTGGGCTACGAAATGATGCAGTGGTATGGTATGGTATGATGTTATGCAAAATTGCATGGCATGTTGCAGGGAGCAGTTTGGTGTAATGGGATAAGATGGCTGTATACTGTGTTAAGTTGTGTTAAGATGTAGTGTTCTTTAAAGAGAGGGGGGTACTGTATGGCATAGAAGTGTGAGGTGGTACAGAGAAATGTGATGTGGTATAGAGAAATGAGTTATGCAGTGGAGTGGTGCTTTTGCGCAATGTGGTGTGTTTGTTCATGGTGTGTCATGCTTTGTGGTGGAGTTGAAATGTTTCAGTGTGGTAGTGTGTTTAGTAATACAGGGTTCGGATAGGGCTTCTATTGAAAATAGGATGCATGAAGAGTTTGCTTCCTCCCATGTCTCTGTGTACGTGTGTGTTGGACCAGGCATCCATGGCATGTTTTTCTTCCTAACTTTTTGCCTTCAGGCCTCCTGTTTTGCTGTCCTCTGGACTCTGTGCACTTTACCACTGCTAACTAGTGTTAAAGTGCTTGTGATGTCCCATTTAACCATGTTAAGATTGGCGTATACCCAATTCTCATATTTAATGTACTTTTAAGTCCCTAGTAAAGAGGCACTACCTATGACCAGAGCCTGTAAATTAAATACCACTAGTGGGCCTGCTGCCCTGATTGTGCCACCCTCTTAAGTAGCACTTTCAACATGTTTCAGGCTTGCTGTTGCAGCCTGTGTGTGCGGTTCTAAACTAAACTGCCATTTCGACCTGGCAAAATAAAACTTTTGCCAGGCCTAACTCTTCTTTTTAATACATAAAAGTCACCTTTAGGGTCAGCCCTGGACAGCACAGAGGGCAGGGTGCGGTGTATTGAAAACACTGGAAATGTTCTTTCAAGTTTTACATGTCCTGGTAGTGAACAATTCTTAAATTTGTTTTTCACTACTGCAAGGCTTACCCCTCCCATAGGATAGCACTGGAGTTACCTTATTACATTTAATAAAATGTAATTTCCAAATGGGAACTGGTAACCAGTTCATATTTGGTGTCTTTAGAATTGCAATGAAAAATCCTAACTTGTGGTGAAGTCGGATCTTAGATTACAGTTTTGAAAATGCCACTTTTAGAATGGTGCCATTTTGCTGCCTTAGCCATTTGGTGCCTTAAGCCTGTCTCTCTGCCACATGACTGGGTATAGTTGACAGTTGGGCTTTGTGTATGCCTCCTAGACAGCCACACTCAATATGGAGCTTAAATGGGCCGGGGTGGGCCATCGCTGGCAGGATAGAAGAGAGGAGATGGGCTCAGCCCCACTTAAACATGAATGAGCTGTGTCCTGCCTCCACACAAAGGGCTGCATACCACCTGTAGTTAGCCTGGAGCCAGGGCTAGGAGGGCAGGGCACCTAGTGCATCTAGAAGCTTCTCCCTACTTCAAAGGTACAACTGGGTATAAATATTGGGCCTCAGACACCAGCTCTTCAGTGTACTTTTGGATCTGTGGATACTCTGGCAGGAAGAAGGACTGCTGTGCTGCTGAAAGAACTACTGCTCTTCTGAACTGCTGCTCTCAAGGACTGCTGCCTGCTGTGCTGACCTGCTGCTCTCTTGCCTGGATGAGAAGGACTGGACCTGCATGTGTTGTTGAATCCAGGACCCCAGAGTGACTCCAAAAGCTAGTTGGCTGGCCTCCTGACTTAAGCCTCAGGGTCAGAAGGCTCCAACAACTTTGAACCCAACACCTGGACTGTGCCAACTGTGAGTCTACCCAGCCAAGTGGTGCCACCCCAGTCCTGGACCCTTGGAAGTGGACCTAAGGTGCAGTGCCAGCCTCCATGGATCCAGCAGAACTGACACATCTCCTCTGCTGTGCAGCCCAACCATGAGCGGAACAGAGGCATCACTGCTGCTGCGTGGATTAGACCCATTGCAAAGACCCATATTGCCTTTTAAACCTCTTCGGAACCGCTGCTGCACAACCCATCCTCGGCGCAGACCCTTGTATCCTTTGTTGACGGCAGCCTCGACGACGATGGACTCCGCATCGGAGCCTTACAGCTCCTCAGAACCGATGCATAGCATCCGAATGTGTGACGCATCCTCAAAGCCGTACTTCACATCCCAAGCCCTCGTCGACGGGATCCTTGATGACGATGCAGGACATTGCATTGCAGCATTGCGTATCTGAGGATTCTGCGGCAACACTCCACAAACCAGGATTTAAGGTACTTTGTTCAGCTGGCCTAGCTGGGTCCCTGTAGCCGACCCATGCTCCATCGCGGTCAGCCTGAACTTGTGACTTTGTCCAGATCCGGCGTGACCAGATATGCACAGGGCTTTTTGCTTTTTGGCGCTGGTTTCACTTAAATCTTTAAAATTGAATATCTCCAATTCTACTGAATAGATTTTTGTCATTTTGGGCTTGTTTTACTTATTATGAATCACTCTGTTCTTCTAACATGGTGTAGATATGTGTGGTATTTTTCACTTTGTTACTGTTTGTAGTGTTGCACAAATACTGTACACATTGCCTTTAAGTTAAGCCTGACTGCTGTGTTCCAAGCTAGCAGAGGGTTGAGCATAGGTTAATTTACAGTGGGTTTATGTGTCACCCTGACAAGAATTGTGGGTACTGCTTGACCAGGTCTCACACTCCGGTCAACCAACACCCCATTTCTTACAGTGTGTCCAGAGAAAGAGAGATGGAGTGATGTCTCTCCCATCTGGCTCGTAGATCATCTGTGTTAATGTATGTCTGTGTATCCAGATGTCGTCAAATTTCGTTGTCCTGGTCTCTTGCGTCTGTGCCTCCACACTATATCCTGGAGTCTGGAGTTGCTCACTCAGTAGGTTTTCTTCTATATAATCCTCCAGATCTCCTGTGTGCAAACATCTCCTATAGCCTATGTTATCCAGCATTCGACTTCCTTGGTTAGTCAAATCCAGGGTCCTTGCTATTCTCCAATTTGTATCCCCTTTTGTCTTGCTTAGAGGTCTTAGACAGCAAGGGGCTTCTGCACCAGTGATTCACTGAGGCGTCGGACAGGAAATGTTATACCTTTCCTGAGTAGAACTTTGAAAGACGCGCAACAGGTTTGGAAAACATCCCAAAATATTGGATTTGAAAAAAGCTTATTAAGCTTTTGGCCAGCAAGAATCAAAATGTAACAGTTTCCTACATCTCACAAGTATTTGATATTGTTCCTTCATGTAATTATTTTATTTTATTTATTTATTTGGGTTTTTAAAACAGTGAAAAGTACCTTGCAGACGTCAACTCGTAGTATTAGCTCTTCCCAACCAGTAACTCCGCATGATCAGTAATCCAAGGCTCTTATCGTGGTAAAAGTGAGTGATGTCTTCAAAGTAAAGCAGTCTCTTCAGATTGGGGTCAGACTATAATGAACTTTGGTATACATTTATTAGATTTGAATTGGAGACTTTATAGAGCCCACAAAGCATGCAACTTGCAAGCCTCATAGTCCTTCTGAAAACTGAATAAAATTCAAATTATTACAATCATTTTCAAAACCTTTGAGAAAATAACGGGCTTCTCAGTTTTTACACCGCCTCTAAATTCTCATTTGGCGAATGGAATTAATACAGATCAGGCTGTAACCTGTGCTCCCTTGCGATCTCCTATATTATATAGAGGCAGTTCTTAATTATTTGAGGTTATAAGCCTGAAATTCTACTTGTTTTTTAATATGCTGTTCTGGTGCTGTTGCCAAATCGAAAAACAAATTCTAGCTCCAGGCATTGTGGCTGTTTACAAACACACTAAGTTGATTTAGTGTGTGAGTGAAGCTTTATTAGACCTGTAGAACCATTCCTGGCTGCTCATGTTTGCTCAGATTGTTTAAGTATACATTTAGGTTGGAATAATGTACTTGGTATACCTCCAGTAAGGACAGTGATGTGAGTAATCTGGTGGCTTCTCTTCTCTAACTTTTAGAGGAATGGAACCAGAAACCTTTGAACAGACTAGAAACATTAGGAAGAGGGTGGATATCAAACAAATCTCTAATGAAACTCCGGTGATGAAAACAGTGTATCTTACTCCTAGGTAGGAGGGGGTAGGTTAAGAGACACAGAGAATAAAAAGCGACATACTTGAATGTCCGCACATCAATAGGCTTTAAAAAAAAGTGAATTTACAACAGATTCTACTGCAGGAATTCAAAGTAGCTTGGGCAGGAGTACCATCTGAACAGTGAAACTGGACACGCTTTCCACCACAAGTAGAATTTCGAACGTGTTGTGTTTTCTTGGGAAAATTATTCTCCCATTTATGGCCTGAAAATTAAATCAAAACAGCTTTTCTATAGCATTTCTTCTTGCTGTCACTATGTATGGGGCGGCGTTTGTTAAAATAGAGCATATGTAGTGGCAGACCATGGATAGACTGCCACCGGCTCTCCCCTCTCGACTTTACCCTTCTTGACGGTGCTGCAAATTCTACCCAAAATTTGAGGTTTCTGTAATAAATGTTTTTTACACTTCCAGCAGTGCCTAAAGCATACATTTGTAAAAAAAAAAAAAAAAAAAATTAATTGAGTTTTAACAATATATACCACAACGATATTACAGAAAGCTGCCGTTACATGTCATGAAATCAATAAGTTGTGTACATTTATGCCGTACATTACTATAGATGCCTGTGCAGACATTATAAACATAATACATCATAGCATATATGCCTGTGTTATGTATCTGCAGTTCCTCTGAAAATAAAGTGAGTTGTTCCTGACAATATGCCATGTTTTTAAGCCATGAATCAGTCTTAGGAGCAGACTTCTTCCCCCAGTGCATCGCCACTCTCCTCTTGGCCAGAAGGAGGGCAACTGCTACCAATTCACAGTTTGCCGGTTGTAATGACTTGGCCAGCCCTAGCAAACACATTCGGAGGGTGCACCCTACTTTCTACAGTACCATTTCAGTTAGAGCATGTACAACTTGTATCCAAAAGTTAGGAACATGCACACATTGCCAATTGAGATGCATAAAATGTACTCCCCCAGTACTACATCGCCCACACCTGGTGTCCTCACATAGTCCGTATTTGCATAAGCTTACAGGAGTATAATACATTTGTTGTAAGTATTTCAAATTAATTATTCTCAAATTGCAATTAGGAGTAAGCATGCCTGTTAATGTGCAACAAAATTCCCATTCTTCCAGGCTTAACGGTGTTTACAGCTCAGCATTCCATTTCACCAAGATTGCTGGAACTGTGCAACAACCTTCTCACGCGAGGTGCTAGTCAATAGCATCTGCAGCGCGTTCAAAGCAGCGGGTTCAGCCTGGAATTGAGCATAGAGTTCTCTCTTGGCAGTGAGGGAAAATTCATTAATTATTTAATTTTCCCTCGTGGTTGTGTGTCGCCCCCCCCCCCCCTCCCTCCATTCCCCCCTACCCAGCCCACCGCTCTTACCTGGGCGGGCCGCAGCTGATTCTGGGCTGCTTACCTGCCCAGGCCAGTGTTATCATATCTGAGAGTTTTGTAAAATTGTGGCTTTAGTACAATGGTTATGTTAATGAAAAGATAGAGATACCGGGCTGTATGACCATTTCCATTATTGCTATTCTGTCTGATAATGACTACATTTGTAACATTTGAAATTATGTCTAATCCCTCCTTCGTTTTTAGCGTTTGTACCTCGGGAAGCCACCAGGCGTGCGGCGGTCCTGCTTCAGGTTGCTGCTCAGCAGTATCAGTTCTGTAAACTCCAGACCCCATCATTCTGGGCCTGGAGACAGTGCTGCAGAGGCAGGGACTGGGGGCAGCAGCACAGTCCGGCCCTCGCCCAGCTGCTGCAGCTGTACTGCTCAGGGCGGACGGAACCCTGCCCAGGGACCTTTCACCCCCTCCTGCTGGCGAGTTCTGCCTCCTCAGAGATGGAAAATGTCAGGTTTTTTTTGTTCCCTAATTGAGGAAAATCTGTCCGGCAAGCGACCTTGTATGTCCGTGTCGGAGATAGAAATGATTCCCTTTTCTGAGGGAAAAGCCCCGAATAGCTGGAATTTGGTGCAGGGATACCAGAGGGCTGGAATCTCAGATCCCCTCACACCACATTCCGCCCAACTCATAATGAGGGCCTAAGTGTACTATGGAGAAGGAGCGACCTCGCAAGGACCGGAAACGGCGACATACGGGTTACACGCTGCAGAAGGCGCGTCACCACTCACAGCGGCTCTCTTGCCCTCTTTGGGACAGAGCGGAGTTCTTATAGAGCAGACTGCTGCCCAAAAGGGTGTCATGGGACTAGAAAAAGAACAGATAGCGATCAAACCGGAAAAAAATGAAGTACCGACAGTTGCAGTCGATAAAGCCATCTATGCAATTTTCTTTCTGAGCGAGGAGTGTGAGACTAATTCTGAGGTTGGGAGGGAGAGAGAGTTCCATTGCGGGGCTTGAAGAACCGGAACTTGTAGTTAACGCCCTGGGGATACTTCTCTGGGCAACTCATAATGGTGGCCTTACAGGGCAAGCTGTATGACAGCAGAGTCCTAGGGTTACACAGAGGGAACTTAAAAACAAACACCATGAAATTCTAAAAATGTACCATTGTCATACAAATTTCAACATACCTGTGGCTGTCTATAGGCCTTTCCATTAAACTTGCCACAGAAGCAAACTTCAGGTTTTTAAACCGATGCGTGTGTCATCAGGAAGGGTGTAAGCAAACTATGGAATGTTTATAGGAAATAATATCCTGCAGCACCTTTTATTTTGTAGCGTCAGAGAACGCCCTTCCTTCCTGGCACGCGTTCCGTTTACCGAGGGAGTCGAAAGCTGTACACCTTTGGCAAGTAAGGCAGTGCGCCCAAAGCAGAAACACGCCCAGGGCAAAAAGCCAATTTAAAGAGCAATGCTGCTGAAATCCTTATATGGAAGACAGCGTTACACGCAGCACCCATGGCGCGCGTGCGCAGTGCCTCCTTGTGCGATAAGCAAAGAAGTATTCTTATGACAGACATTAACGATTATTCCCGAGGCAAACACAAACCTCGTGACACACAGCAGAAAGGGACACCGTGCATCCATTGATAAAGGCAGTAGGTCTTCCTTTGTATTCTGGTGAAAATTACTTGTTTTGAACACAAAATTGTGTTTTGTTTTTGAGAGACAATTCTGCAGATTATTGTTAAAGACATCTATGCAAACTGGCAAGAAGAGAGTTGTAGGTTGTGAATAGTTGTGTTAAGAGGCATTATATAATTATGTGTAATAGTGAAAAGGGGTTTCAAAGATGGTCACAGCAAAACGTCTTTAGGTGAAAAAGAGCTGGAGACTTGCAGTATACATGGTGTTGTTAAAGAACTAAATAGAGCAGAGTGTATGAGAGTGGTTGAACAAATGTATGAAAAAAAGTCAGAGTAGCGCAACCTCAAGTAGCAAAGACTTAAACACAACAGTAATTCAGAAACAAACACGCAGGATATGCAAAGTAAACGTAAAGATCACAACTCACACATGAAGGAGGACTGAAGGTCATGATAACATGGATTGACCACACTGTGGTGATTAGGAAAGAATACAGAGTTGCAAGACAATGAAATCAATGGAAATACTAAAACTGTGCATTAGACAAAAGAAAGAAGCACTAGTGGACTGCATCGAAGGAAGCTCCAACAGCTGCAAGGAGATTGTCAAGGATTTCACCTCGCCTTCAGCCACCGTCAACAACTTTGCCACCTCCCAACAACTCTGCCGCAACCGATCCAACTTCTTCCACAGCGAAATCGCAAACATCCATAGCAACTTCGTACACCAACCCAACTCCAGAGAACTCATTTCTAACTTAACCACCACCAACCAAGACGACCACCTGACCGAATGGACAACCCTCACCAGAAACAACACAGCGGCAATCATGTTGACCATCCACTCATGAGCATTTATGGACACATGCCCCCACCTCATCTACAACCTAGGAACGTCACCAATCAGCACTAACCTGGCCCACATCGACACCTCCATCGCATCCGCCACTTTCCTGGATAATTGGAAACTTTCAGAAATCAACGCCCTCTTGAAGAAACTCACAGCCCGACCCATCTCCCTGCTCCCTTTTCCACCCAAAGTGAATGAGAAGGGCATCAATAAGTAACTCACCCTAGACGGTGCCATGATGGCGGAGAGGGTGGTGTGTATAAACAGGGGCTGCCCCCGGAGATGGCAGAGGATCTGGGGAAAATGGAACACATTCAGGGGCAATATATGCGAACCCCCTTCGTCAGACTTAGAGTCTGAGTTGAGCGAATAAAATAAGGACATCAGCACACCATAAGGAATGACACAAACAGAGACTGGGGAGGATTGGTAGGTAGAGATGTGGATACTGTGAATGTATGTGAATGTAATTGAATAACAGCACCAATAAGAGTGTTTAAACTTAATCGCTATGATAGCAAACTATGTCATACGAATGAAACCTGTATTGATAAAAGGTGTCCATTTCTTATTAATAAAAATTGTTTTTTTTTTTTTTTTTAAAACAAGTAACTCACAATCCACCTTGAATGTCACCATCTTCTGGATAGCACAAAATCAAGATTCAGAAAGCACTACAGCACTTAAACAATACTCATCGCAGCCACAGACAACATTCGATACATCCTGGACTGAGGAGAAACAGCAGCCGTCATCCTCCTCGACCTCTCCGCGGCCTACAACTCTGTCTCCTACAGCACCCTCATCAGAAGACTCCACAAGTGGCTTACAAGGATCGACTCTCAAATGGATCTGTTCCTTCTTCAAACCAAAGGGCCAGGTTACCACCCTTCACATCAGATCCCAAGAAACTGATATGCGGTGTTCCACAGGATCGTCCCGAAGCTCCACCTTTTTCAACATATGTATGACACTGCTCGCCAACATCATCCGATCACCAGTCATCACCGTCATCTCCTACGCTGATGACACCCAAATCATCCTTTCCCTGACGGACATGACAAACACCACCAGACTTCCAGCCAACTAACTTCAGCAATAGCATGACCATGGCAGCAGACTGGATGCAAACTAACGGCCTGAAATCAAGCTCCAACAAGACAGAAGTTCTGGTCTTTGGCAACAAGACCTCCCCATGGGATTCAACCTAGTGGCTGTTGTAACTAGGATGAACAACCACACCCACAAACCACACATGACATCTAGACTACAAGCTCAACATGACAGCTCAAGTCAATGCAGTGTGCACCCCCTTCCACATCTGACACATGCTGCGAAAGATCTTCAAATGGTTGCCTCAGAACACCAGACGGACCGTCATGCAAGAACTCCTCACCAGCAGGCTGGATGATGGCAACACTCTCAATGCCGGAATCTATAAGCAAATCCTACAGACTCCAGACCATCCAGAACACAGTCACACCCACATCTCACCGCACCTCAGGAAGCTTCATTGGCTCCTCATTCACAAGCACAGCCAATTCTAACTTCTCATGCACACATACAAAGCCCTACACAACACAACACAAAACCAGAATACCTGAATAGCTGCATACTCTTTCACCAACCCACCAAATCACTCTTACTCGAAGACATTCCCTGCATCCACAAAAGCAAAACTAGAGGTTGCTCATTCTCCTATATTGCACCCAAGACATGAAACAACCTCACTCAAACACATCAGAGGCTGATCCTCACTTCTTGAGTTCTGCAAGAAGCTGAAGACCTGACTCTTCATATAAACACATTGGGACCACACACCTACATACTTTGCCCAAGCGCCTGAATATCATCTCGGGTGATTAGTGTGCTATACAAATCAACATAATATAACATAACAGACTTCTCTTACAAGGCCATAGGAAACCCCACCCACCAGTCAAACTCTACGGAGACGGCACACACACACTCTACGGAGACACCAATCACAGCACTCAGTACCAGTGCATAATTAATCTCAGACATATATCCAACTGGAAGTCATGCAAATATTCCTATGGCTACAATCCCAACAAGCAGATACGTTTCCCTATGTGCTGTTTCAGTGCTGTGGTACTTGGCACCCACAGATTATTTTCACAGCAACAGTCCTGCAAGCATGTCTCACAGAACTGCCAATCAGCAGCACCAGTTAAAGCCTTTGATGAAGGCAGGTTCTCTGGACATGTTAAGTGGCTAGCACTTGCCGGTGGCATAAAATTCAAGAACGTCTCCACTCGATGCAGGAGACAACACCCACCATGGAAGAAGGGGATCCCAGAAAAACAAAACCGAGGAAGGCATATCTATGCCTAACCCAAACTAGCTCTCCTCTATCATGCAATTTCAGTAACTGCGTGCTCCTAAACATTCAACATTGAAAAACAACATTGGCATGTTACACACCTGATGGCTGCCAAGCTACATTCACCCCGCTAAAGCTGGCCTACATCCCCCTTGCACCAGCTAGCCACGCAAAATATATACCTCACCTATAGCCCATCACCTCATGCAGTACATGTGCTCCTCGACAAACAATGGATGAAGACAAAACATACTATCAATGCAGATATCTGAGGGGTATGCTAAGCCCTGACACTGAAAATGACGTGGACAGTCAAAAACAGCTGCACCCTACACCTTACCTCCTAAAAGGCACCTTGTAGGGCCTTTAAAGGAAGTGGTAACCCATGACTTCCCAATACACAGACCATGGGGACACAGCAGCAAGACATCACATAATATGACAGCATCGCAACAAGAAGTGCCCATCAAGTGATTGCACTCATAAAGACTACTCGATCACTGAGGTGGTAGCAACCAGATGCCTTTCTTCACTGAAAATGAAACATTACCAACATGTTCAAATAGTTTTGTGCACAAAAGCAACACAGTAAAACTGTGGCACAAATAAAGATCAAATATAGCCCAAGCAAATGCCATTAAACAAATGACTCGAAGAGACTGCCAAACATAAAAGCCACAGGGACTGCACAACAAAACTCCAGGTACAGGACACTATTGTGGCACATGGACTAGGGACCAAGTGATAAGAATGACGCGGGTCCGCCACATCAAGTAGCTAGGCACATGCAGTGGTGACCAACATCTTTTTATTATTATTCCAAATGAGTACTCAGTCAAGCAAACAGGAGTTTGCTGATGAAGTGTCACTTTCATTTTGGTTTAAACACAGCCAAAGCTGTGACTGCTAAGAATGTGGCAGGCGTATGACTATGACTGAATGCTCAACAAGGATTTTTTTATCTGCCCCCTTGACATGTGTGGCATTTGAGGGAAGTACTACTTAGTTGAACTTGTTGGGTTGATGTCCATGCTTTTTTTTAGGTCCTTTGAAGTGGATAACCGAGCCCCGAAGCAAAGTGGATGGCAGACTCCATACCCACTCATTGTCCGTGCATATGTACAACAGTGCACTGGCTGTGATGCCACTTTAGGGTTTCTGAGACCATGTTTTAGATTGATATTGCCTGGGGGATAGGATGGAATTGTGACTGTCTTGATTCTAGATCATGGCAGATGAGCATGCTGGACCAGGGAAAGCTAAAAAGGAAACATGAGATCAGGGGAATTAGGCTGTTCAACAGCAATGGACCCACAGTGTGCCATGAGGCCCTACGGCAAGGGAAAGAGAACATTGGAAGGTGAACCAGAGCACAGTAAGTCGAGATGGACCATGCAGGGGGAAGAACAAGGAAACAGTTCTAATAAAGCACCACACCGAAGAAACAGTGAAGAGGCTCCACCGTATTGGATATAGGTTCTCACCAGGTAAGACATTCGGCAAAAGGACGGAAGGAGTGGCCAGACTCCAAGAAATGGTGCAGTGTACTTGGAGGTAAAAGACAAGCAGCAATGGTAGGGGTAAAAGATGAAAGCATTGAGATAGGCATAAAAGAAAATTCAAAAATATTACGGGTATCCAACTACTTTTTATCATAGGCCTCAAGTAAAGAAAGGGAGGGGCACACATGCAAACTTCCACCCCTAAACTGACAGTGAACTGGAGATTAACAACAAGAAGACCCTAGCAGATGTCAGTGAATCACCCGAGCAGGCGAAGAAGTGTTTAACTACTCTGCAAAATTGGAGAATTCCCACTACAAAGTGAAAAGTGAGACGTTGGGGACGGGCTGAAGGAAACAGATATGAGCACTCCACTGTGTAGCCTGTAACAGGGACAATGCAGAGAAGGTTTGCATCAGCAACACATCTGAGGGACTTGGCATGCCTGACGAATAAACAAATGGAGCGACTTAAAAAATTGTAGATGAGTTAAGGCTAAATGTAAGTTTATAGTGTGATCATGGGGAAACACAGAAGCACAAGGCCACAGCAACAAATTGAAAGGGAGAGGTACTCGTTCTTGATTGGTTCACTGGCTGAAAAGCAGGAGTCTTTATAGCCCCGGCAAAGGCTGCAATCAAGTGCATTAGGCTGCCAGAATTATCCCTGCAGGACATGCTGGTAATAGTCAAGGGTTCAAAAATCATTCAAGAGCAGAAAAACAATATTATAGCTGTGGGTGTTAATCTCCCCAGAGCAGATTTTCAGAAGCTAAATTGGAGTGTGACATCAATGGAGAAAGGTACAGTCCAGATGGCTGACAACATTAAAGGACTCAAAAAAGCAGTGGGAAAGTGCAAGCAGCAACAAGATATCTTGAGCACGGTAGAAGATGCAGAGTGCTAGTAACAGTGAAACAATGTACGCATAGTCGGGATGCCAGAGAGAGCAGGAGTAAAAATTACTGAACTCTGTGTGGATGGTTTTGTCTTAAATTGCTCTTCTTCTTGTTAGAATGAGTTCCCTGGACTCTGGTTCCTCCTCCAAGAGCCGTCATCACCGATATGCTGAAGTATAAAATTAGGGATGCAATCTTCCAAGTAACAAGGACGCAGAGCCACATACTCTGCAGTAAATGGAAGACCCTGTTACTCCTGGGCTTCACCCAGGTGGTACAGCTCCAAAGAAGAATGTTTGACACAATTAAATTGAATAAAGGAGTGAAATACACAATGCTTTTTCCTGTCAGACCACTGATGCTTCTAGATATACAATCAAGACAGTTCAAGTCCCTTGCAGACATATGGAACTAATTGGAAGGCTGGTAGAAAAGTGTGAGAGGTGCATCCCAGGAACTCCAGAGGAGAACAGGAAGGTAGAGGCAGATCAAGTGTCGCAGAGGTCTGCATTAGGAGGAGCCAGTTTGTATCAACCACAGAAGCAAAAAGCCTGGAGCAGTAATGATCACAGATCCTGACTGGTCGCACTGATGCACCCAAGATGAGAAATTCAGCAATAGGACAAGATATTAAACACAGTTTGCTGATGCGGTTAAATACTGTAGTGAGAGACCCCTGTGATGCAGGGACAGATGTGTGGCTAAGTGGTACAACTGAAAACGCTGTGCTTTGTTGATTAAGGTGGGCCTGGAATGCAGTGAAGGATAGATTCTGATATAATTAGTATGATGTATTAAGTGGGACATTGGTGAGGAATCTCAAAATCGGAGTTGGCTTTATTTAGGTGGATAGGAGTGCGGGGATCTAAAAAGATGGTTCCCCTGATTTCACTGCACCAACGTTTGTGAGACTTACCTGCTTCTCTGATTACATGGATTAGTGCTGTTCTTCTAAAACTAGGATGTTTGGGTAATAGACACTATGGTCCAAATTTATCGTGTCTTTGCATTGTCCCTGTGTTGCGGCAAGGCTTCAATAATATTTACAAAGCCACACAATGGGGCGATTTGCACTACCTTGCATGGCTTGCAATGCATTACATTAATTTCAAGATGGCAGGCATTCCGTGGGTGGAGCATGGGTGCTTCCATGCATCCATCCAACCATGGATTGTGTGCCATTCCCAGATTTACAATAGCTAGTAAACCTGGGAGTGCGTCTCAGTACTATGCCTTCCCCAGTGAGGTGTCACAAGGAGAAATGTTTATTTCTCCTTTTTACTTTCTCTTTCAATACATGATGCATTCTACATCCTAAATAGACAGAATAAATGCCTTGAAGTCTAAGGATTGTTTTTGTGGTGCAGGAAGGTGCCCCTTCCTGCATAAAAACCATACTGCCTGTAACACAGGCACCCTTTCACTATGGTGCAAGGGTGCCTGTGCTGGCACTAGGCTGCACACATAAAATATGAAGCATTTCTGGTCTCTCCCTTTAACGCAATGCAGAGCAGCAACTTCGCTTGCTTCTCTGTGTCCCGTGAAATATTAGTAAATATGACCCCATGTGCATTAGTAAAGTGGGTAAGTCACCACCTGCGGCGTGACAGTAAATGGTGCAGAGTTTGAATTACAGCTTTGTGTCTGGATAGGCACATGAGGTTGAAGCCAGATCACAGACAGGACCTGACAAGGTGGGACATCTTTACAAAGGGTGAAGGGGTGAATAAACAAAATCTACGTATATTGACCTGGAATTTGAATGGCCTGCAAAATAGTTTCAGATGGAGAGTACTGAAGCAGTCTGTGCTGCCCCATAATGTAGATTTAGTAATGCTGTCGGAAATACACCCGGAAAGGAATAAGTGTCATAATGCTAGTTTATGCAGGTTACTCATCAGGCCGAGGCGTGGGGGTGGGGGGCACAGATATACTTATGTGAACATCAGTGCCATATTGGTACAAAAACATGGATCCACAAGGGAGCTAACGGGTAACTATAAGGTCGTGAGATGGCGGGCAAATAGCACTGTTTCGGGTATATTTGCCACCAGGACTCCAGATGTCTGTTATAAAGAAGATTAAGTACATTAGTGCCTCAGCTGAGAGGCCCTCCAAGTAGCGGGGTGGGGTAGGGTCACCACCTTTCTTAAAGGAAGATGCCACCCTTTGTTCATAATTTAAGACTCTGCACAGGCCCGGAAGTTTTACTTGAAATGAAATGAAATGAAATGAAATGAAATGAAAAAGAATTTCTAAAGCGCATGGCTGCCCTTGAGCGTCCCAGCGCTACGTGTACACACAGACAGACCTCCTCTGAGCCGCATCCAGAGATGTTAGTCATTCTGGGGGAAAAGGAACGTTTTAAGGGATTTTCGGAATCTGGTCAAGCTAGGTTCTTTCCTCATGGATGTTGGGAGGGAGTTCCATAGCTGACCCGCGTTTATTGAAAAGCGGCGTCCTCCGGTCCTTGTTCTTTTTGCTCTCGGGATAGCTACCAGGTTTTCCTCGCCAGAGCGGAGCGTTCGTACTGATTTGTAAGGGCGGATCAGATCTCTGAGGATCGGAGGGCCTGTGCCTTGGAGGACTCTGAACACTGTACAGAGCGCTTTGAATTTCACTCTCGCTCTTATGGGCAGCCAATGGAGCGCTTTCAAGGCCGGTTTTGCTGACGTTCTTCTAGGTGTGTTCGTCAGCAGTCTTGCAGCTGCATTCTGTGCCCTCTGGAGCACGTTCAAGGTGTATTCCGGTGCAGCCAGGAAAAGGGCGTTGTTATAATCCAGTCTTGACAGAATAAGGCCCTGTACCAGCAATTTCCTAGAGTCTAATGGGAGTAAGGGCATAACTTTCCGTATTGAGCGGAGCAGCCCATAGCAACACCCTGCAGTTATTTTCGCCTGAGTGTGCATCGACAGCTCCGGTTCAAGCCAGACGCCGAGACTTTTTATGGATCCCTTCGGGGTCGGAGGATCTCCTAAACAAGTCGGCCACATACATTTGGGGAGGGAGGTGCAGAGATTTCCCAGCAACATCACCTCGGTTTTGGAGGCATTAAGCTTGAGTCTTGAGTCGGCCATCCATGCCATGATGTTGGTAAGGCAGGCGGCAAACTTCTCACCATGGCTTTCTGCGAGCGAGAGCGAAACAATCAATTGGGTGTCATCCGCGTACGTTGCGAGTTTCACTCCAAAGGGTGCGACCTCCCCCTCCAGTGGGGCCATGTAGACGTTAAAAAGCGTAGGGCTCAGTGAAGAGCCCTGCGGGACACCACACTGAAGGGGGGTGGGCACTGATCTATAGTTGCCCTCGCACACTTGATATGTTCGATCACTCAAGAATGACATTAGCCAGGTGAGCGCCAGGCCTCTTACTCCCAGCTCCTCCAACCGGTGGATCAAGATCTTATGATCCACCGTATCAAATGCCGCGCTCAGATCCAGGAGGACCAGGGCTGCTGATCCTCCTGAATCTAAGATGCACCTGCCCTCTTCTACCATGGTGATCAGCGCCGAGTCAGTGCCTTGACCGGGCCGAAAGCCAGTCTGGGTGTGCCGTAACAACTCGTTAGATTCCAAAAAGGACGAGAGTTGCCGGTTAACCCATTTCTCAGCAATCTTTCCCATCCCTGGCAGTAAGGAGATTGGCCGAAAGTTGGACAAATCGGTGGGATCAAGCCCCGCTTTTTTTAGCAGGGCTTTTACTATAGCCTGCTTCCAACTGGGGGGGACCTTGGCGGCGGCAAAGGAAGCATTGAGTAGATCTACTGCCGGTCCCGCTATGACATCCATA